>NC_137071.1:121095458-121695458 GCF_951640355.1 Cnephaeus nilssonii | reverse complement strand
ATCGAACCGTGACTTCCTGGTTCATAGATCGATGCCCAACCACTGAGCCATGCCAGCTGGACTCTCGCCACATTTTTTTGTGTTTTCTTAAAAGTCACACATGCTTTTTGGGCATTTAAAATATTCAAAAGAATGAAAGAAATGAATTGCTATTTTTCTCACCACTCCCACAGCTGCAGAGCCTCCCTTGTTTGCTGCAAGCCACTCCCACCTGGCTCATCCCCAAGTGCACAGACACCTGTGGCACGGACTCCCCAGACTTCCAGACTGCCCCTCGCCATCCCAGTGCAAGGGCTAAACCTGGATGCTCTATGGGGGGAGTGGCGGTGGCAGGGGCAGGGGCAGGGAATGCTGCCTCATCACTGACAGTAAAACCTGATGGTCAGATCAATGAGCCTGTAAGAGGGGGAGGGGCAGAACAAGTGCACCAAGACCCCAGAGGGGCACAGTGACACAGCTTGTTTCAGCAACTGATCCCAAATCTAAGTATGTTAGGAGGGACCCCCCACAAGCACTGCCTGGGGCTGCTGTTGCACTGGAAAGGTATGTGGAGCCCAGCGAAGGGCAAGATTGACCTGTCAAAGCTGCGGTGGAGAAAAGGGACAGCGTGAGGAAGGGGAGCTGGGCCAGGGGCATCCCAAGGAAGGGGAGAGAGATGGCATGGCTTCTGGGTAGAATGGCTCCAAGTCTCTGGTCCTCCATCTGAGGGGGAGGCTAGGTAGGTGTGCTTGGCAACCACTGTGGTGTCTGGCATGAGAAAAGAGGCAACACCCACGTGACATAGTCTTCCCCCTTCTCATTCATTTACTCCCCATGGGCAACCATATTCATTCATCACCATGTGCCACATGGAGGACTGCTGAGGGCTCCCAGCCTCCTGCCCTGGGGCTCTGAGGACACTCCCATCCCAAGGAGTTCTGACAGCTCCTGAGGAGGTTGGATCCCCATCCCAGGACTCCCCCTTGGGCTTGGCTCACTCCCCAGGGCATCAGGGGATCCCGAGTGCTCTTACACCCCCTCTGGTGGTCCCAAGGGCTCTCCACACCCAACCCCTAGAGCTCTGGAGCCCCAAAAGAAACCTGAGTGCTCCCTAGTGCTCTGGGCACTTCAACCCAAAGGCTTTTGAGTGCTCCCTGGGCCCCCAAGGGAACCCCAGGCTCGAAGGTCTCCACCTAGTATTTTCCAGGGCTGGGACTACTTCCCTTCCTTGCGAACTCTAAGGGGACTCACCTCCCAAAAGCCCCCGAGGGCTCTGGGGTCCTCCCGGTATAGCAACTGAGGGCTCCAGTATTCACACTGGATGACTCACACCCCTGATCCACTCCCCTCTTCCCGCCCAAGGGAACCAGCAGAGCTGGGGACACAGCAGGGGGCAGCAGTGGCCTACAGTCCAGCAGATCATCTCTGCTTCCTTTGGGGGTACCACCTGAGCCGAGTCCTGTTGGGGCCTTGGACAGAACAGGTGGCTGTGGGAGGAGCTGAGATGCACCCTGAGGGTGGGAGGTTGAGAGAGGAGTGCCCTTGCTGGTGGGGCAAAGGGTGGGGCCCAAGAAGCACCACTCCTGATCTCACCCATGAACTTGGCCTCCCTGAGACGGTCCAGGGGAAGTGGCAGACAGCACTGGACAGGCCCAGAGGTGCCCTTGCCTTGACCCCCATGCTGCACAATAGCCAGCTGTTAAGCTGGAGAATGCGCCTACTGAGTCACGTGGGTTCCAGCACCAAGCAGGCAGCCTCTCAGACAACCCAGTGGATGCACATCCTGCAGCTCCACGAGGATGGACTGGCAGGGGCTCTGAGGTTCTTAAAGGACTGGACAGTGGCTCTGGACCCTCGCTGTTACTGCCCCTGGGGCTGGACTGCTGCCTGGGCTCTGGGTGGCCAGTCTCCACACTAAACTCTGCCCCAGGGGCCGCTGGACACGCCTGAATAAGTCAGGCCCCACCCGCTGGCCCAGCACTTCTCTCTCCCACTGTCCTCAAAGGCAGTGGATTCTGGAGGCTTCTGGAAGCTACCCGGCTGGGGAGGGAACAGGAGGAGGCAGAGCCCGGCCCACAGACCTGCAGCACCAGCAGGGGAACAGAGATCCCCCCGAGGCACCCCTTCTCCCCTCGGCCCAGTGGACCCCCAGGACTCTGCACACCCAGCACACACCTCCCTTCCCTGAGATGCCAGAGCCTCCTGCCGCCTCCTAGGCTGGCCGCTCTGAGAGGAGACAGTCCTGCCCCCCAGCCTCTCCCAAATCCCTGCCTGGTGGGCCCCCCACGGAGATGGCTCCCAGCTACCAGGAGCCCTGTCCCCTCCCCAGAGGCCCTGTCACACCCAGGCAGCTGTGACACGTGGGGCAGCAACGATGGAAAATGCCCACCTGGGGGAACAGGCCCCTGGGGACCACCCTGGGCTGAGCATGCAGGACACACCAGGCCTGAGCCTGAGCCCTGCCGGGCACGGGCAGGAGGGGCCCAGTGGAGGGCCCGCAGCTGGCACGAGGAGAGAGAGCCACCAGGACCCCATGCTGCTGGGGGCACATGGCCCGGGACCCGACTGAGCCACTGAGCGAACCCCAGATGACATCCTGGCTGCTGGGAGGACACGGGGAGGGGCAAGGCCCAGGCCATGAGCCAGGGTCACACACTGGGTGTGGAGGCCTGGCCACCAGCCCAGAGCCAACAGGGGGGTCACCCAGCCTCACGCCCAAGCCCTGCTCACCAGTAGGGGCCAGGAGCAGAGGGGAGGACCCGGCCACATGCCTTCCCAGGCTCCCCCACCTCACCTACTAAATGGGGAGGAGATGGCTGGTCACCCGATTGGGGGCCCCGGGCCCCGCCCCGCAGGTCCTGTCTGCCCTGAGTGCAGGCAGGGCAGGGCAGGGCAGGGCAGGGGGAGGGCTGAGCTGACCCCCACCCCACCGTCAGCCTCCACCCCTGCCCCAGCCACACCTCTGCACCTGCCCCTCCCTGCTGCCCATCCCCGCAGGAGGCTGGGGGCCCAGGTGGAGAAAGGGGAGCACTGGGCCCTCAGGGTAGGGCTGCCACCCCCCTGCCCGACAGTGAGGGAGCCCAGCATGTCAACGAGGGGAACATTCCTCTGGGGGCCCTTGGGGTTCCCGCTGGGTCTCCAGCTCGGGCAGCCTCACCCTGTCCAGGGCCTGGGGCCACGGTGCTCCAGGGCAGCCCCCTGGGAACCTGGAGGGAGCCAGGGGCCGAGGGGGGCAGACACCAAGCCAGGGCGGCGAGCATGCGCGGTGCTGGTGCTGACCTGGGCCCTCGGTGCGCTCAGTGGCTCAGGACGTCTCATCCCCGTGCAGGGCCCGGGCCATCCCGCCGCAGACGGGGCCCCAGAGGCAGGGCCGGTCGTGCACAGACTCCTCCTCAGGCCCGGGCGTCCCCAGGGAGGCCGTTCCCTGCAGGACACGGAGCTGCTCGGAGGTCAGGCTGCTGCCGCCACCTCCGTGACCAGCACGGGGGTCAGGGCAGGTCTCCAGCGCCCAGCGAGGCCGCAGCCAGGGGCAGGGTGAGGACATCGCTGAGCAGCGGGCGGGGCAGAGGCTGCCCTGCGGTCGGCACAGCTGCTGGAGACGAGGGGGCAGACACCCGTGCCCCTGGGTCAGGACCCGGGTCCTCGGGCAGAGGGTGAGGCCACTGAGGGCAGATGGGGACAGGCTCCGGGTGGGGCTGTGACTGCCCATCCTCAGGGCAGGCCACCAGGAGGAGCTCCCCAGGAAAGGGGCCCTGCAGCGGGGGGGGGGGGGGGGGGGGGCAGTGCCCGCCCAGCACCGCCCAGCCCTCCTCAGCTTCCTGGCCCGGCGGCCCCGGGCAGACCGCAGGGCAGCGCCCTCCTCACCGTGGCTCCTGCCCAGCGCCCAGGGATGGGAAGGGGGCTCGGCGCGGGCACAGGGGGGGTGGTGAGTCAGAGGTCAGGTGGCCCAGGAGCCAGGGCTGCCCCAGGCCTGGGCGTCTCAGGGGCCCCGACCCTGTGTCCCCACACCCTGGCTGATGCCCCCAGAGTCAGGGCCAGGATCCCTGGGGCGAGGCGCGCCGGCGTCCCCTGCTGCCGGGAAACGGAGCCTGGCTCCCCAGACACCCGCTGTCCCGGGTTCAAGAAACGCACAGCACCCGGGGCGGTGCCCGGAGCTGGCACCGAGGGCTCCGTGTTGCCCAGCAGCGAGAGCCAACAAGGGAAGCACTCACCGCCCACAGAACCTGGGTGACAAATTCAGAGCCAGCAAATGCGTCATCGGGAAGTCACCTCTGGGCCCCAGCCAGGAGCCACGGGGCTGGGGCGGGCACGTCTCCAGGGAAACGAGATGCAAAGGGCCTCCTTCAGCCACAGTGGGAGCTCCTTCCTGAACAACTGGACACTCGGCTGCCCCCGCCCCTCCTCCCCCCAGACTGGCACCTGCCACCCTCACCCCCCAACCCGCCAGATCCCAGCCGGGGCTACTGACACCCTCCTTGAAGAGAAGGGGCTCCTGGGCCTGCCCCTCCCCAGTGCTGCCTGCACCTCTCCACCCCCGCCCCGCCCCCAGCCTTCAGGCTGCATGGAGGAAGGCTGGAGGGGACAGCAGGGGGAGGGGAGTGACCTAGCCTGTGTGCAGCCAGAGGTCACCCCTGCCCTGCCCCTGCCCCTGCCCCTGCCCCTGCGGACGGAGAAGGAATGGAGGCAAGACTGGGCCAGTGTGTGGGGACACGGGAGGTCAGGGACATCCTGTGGCCCAGCCTGGGTGGGGACTGACAGGGCGCTGAGCAGCGCTGCTGTGATGAGGAAGAGCTTCCTGCCCTGAGCCCCGAGCTGCTCCAGGGGCTGGGACCGCCATCCGGGCTGCCAAGTCCCCAGCGAAGGGCAGAGAGCACACACCGCGGGCACACGGGGCTCGGAGGCACTCTCTTCTCTTTCCCTTTGTGTGTTTCGTCCACAGCCCTTTAAAGACAAAGAGCCGCCTGCCCCGCTAGCTCGGGCCCTGCCTGGCTTGGTCCCGGGGCTAGAACTGGCCACCCTCCCTGAGACAAGGGACACGTTCTGGAGGGGCTGTTCTGTGCGGGGCCCGGAGTCCTCACGCCTGGACCCCCAGGTTCGGGAGCAGGCCCTTCTCGCAGCCTTCTCATCTGCTGTGAACAGAACACCCTTCAGCCCATCTCCCCTCCAGCCCTGTTCCGGCGTTGACCTGTGTGACCCATAACAACACGGCAGAGGTGAGGGAAGGTCGAGAGGTAAAAAGACTGTGTCTTCCATCTTGGGCCGCTCCCCCCTCTGCCCTGGTCCCGGGGAAGCCCTGCCTGAGCAGCCCGGTGGCCAGGCCCTGTGGGGAGGCACCGAGACCCCTGTCACCTCGCCTGAGTGATCTTGGAGGCAGAGCCCCTCCCCCACCAGGGAGGCCCGAGGCTGCAGCCAGCTGGGGCCTTGACTGCGGCCTGGGACAGGCCCGGAGCCAGACTCCCCAGCCAGGCCCTTTGGCCTCCTGTCCCTCAGACACTGGGAGGTCACTGTCACTCCCATCAGGGCGCTGCGATTGGGGCCATTGTTATCAGCAGCAGGGAGCTGATACACAGTTTTAAATGGAGACGGGGCTCAGAGTCAGTCAGAAGCAGACCAACCAACAAGAAAGCCCAGAGCCATCAGGAAAAGCCTGGAGAGTCTGATGGCATGGAAACTGCAGCTGTCTGCCTGACCAAACACAACCCCAAACCACAAAGTCAGGAGACAAGTGACAAAGTGAGGGGGAAACAGTGACGAGATGAGTCAGGGCTCCTGTCATTAACGCAGAGAGAGCTGACCCAGGGCCCAGGGCACAGGGCACAGCCCGACACCCCAAAAGGAAGAGGGGGTCCAGGAGGGGAAACGTGGACAACGGAAGCCAAGGGTTCCTCCACCCTCTGTTCCCACAGCCAGCGTACGCTCAGGCGCTGGGCTCTGAGGGGCCACGGGGGCCATGACTGGCCATGCCCGTCACCTGCCGCTCCAGGGAGAGGACAGGCCGCCGTGGCGCCGAACAGGACGGGCCTCTGACCCCTGCAAAGACGGGCCGAGGAAGGAGGGTGCTGCCGGGCACTGGCCCCAGGCGCTGGGACACCCTCCGGGTGAGGGGCATTCTGCAGGAAAGGTGGAGGCTCCCAGCAGCTAGAGGGCCGGCCGCACCCCCACCCCTGCCACCTGTCAGGGTGGTTCCCAGGCAGAAAACCACCTTCTGGGTGCTCTGTGCCCCCACATCCCCGTTCCGGCTCTCTGGGCCCAGGCTCCTCTCCCATCTCCGAGCTGGGGTTTGGGCCTTCCCTCTGCCTCCTCAGAGAGTCTGTCCAGCCCACCCCAGGCCCCAGTCTGGTCTGTCTCTCCTCCATGCCCAGATGTTGTTATCAAACCCGGGGATCGCTGAGCCCCTGCACCCCAACCCCTTTCCCCGCCGGGGCTGTGCACGGTGCCCTGCAGGCCGCCCAGGCAGGCAGGAAGGGTGATGCTGCTCACAGGAGGCCCCTGGTCTTGGAGGGCTAGCGGCCTCCTAGCATCTCCCAGACCCGCGGGGACCATCAGAGGAGCCAGCCCCACGGAGGGCAGGTAGGGCAGGGGGCACACACCTCGGGGCTTCAGGCCTTCAAGGAAGTGCTTCTCTCAGCGGGACCCCTGCACAGCAGCAGCAGCATCACAGGGAGAGTGTGAGATCGCCGATTCGCAGGCCCCAGGTCAGATCTGCAGCATCAGAGACCCCAGGGTAGGCCAGTGACCTGGGTGTGAACACGCCCTGCAGGGGCTGCCATGCACCCGCACCCCTCCCCCCCCCCCCCCCCCCAGCCTGAGCACCACCGGGATGGATGGCCCTGATCACACCTCCTCCCGGAGAAGCCGCCATCTCTGTCTGCAGGGCTCACCTTGGCCTGTCCAGGTGAGAGGCAGGCGGGCACAGCTGATGGCGGCAGCGCGGGGGCTCCTGCAGAAGAACGGGCCTGTCTGAGCAGGGCTCCCTCCCTCAGGCCCACCCTGCCAGGGCCCACGGGGAAGACGGTCCCTTCCCGCCTTCTCACCTCCAGGGCCGTGGACAGCCAGTCCCTCTGGCGGCCGGCACAGGCCCCGTGACCGGCCTCCACGCTGTGCCCCTCTCCCCGGGACCCGGCTCCTGGGTGGTTTTGTTTGTAGGCCATGCTTTACAGAAACTGTCTGGGTACACTCGGGAGGCGCTGGAACACAGTGGGCCCGGGAATGAGTGTGTATGTGACTGTGTGGGGGGAGTGGGGGTGGGGGTGAGGGGTCCATTTGGGGCCCTGGGAGGATGGGAGCTCCCAAGAGCTCGGAGCAAGGCCACCCTCATTGGCCAGGACTGGGCGGGGCCGGAGACGGGGTGACCCTGCCCTTTGCCATCTGGGTGGGGTCCCCGGCCTCCTTTCCCCTCACCAGTCCCCTCCGGACTCCAGTACACTGTCCCTGGCCGTCTGGAGGGCCTGGCACCGTCAAGAAGGTGGGCAAGTCCTGCCGGGATCCGGGGGCGGGCCGCCTGACTGAGACCCCAGAATCTCCCGGGGCCTGGACTCGGTGGTGGCTTTTCTCTAGGGGGGGACGTCGAGATCCCCGGGTCTAGGGAACGGTGACTATGGCCAATTCACGGTGTGTGTGGGGCGGGGAGAGATGGCGGAGACAAAGCGGCTCTCCATTGTCTCAGGGCGTCATCAGCCCGCCGACAGGAAGTACCGCCTTTCTTCCTACACCGTCTCGCTGGCTCCACCAATAAATACGCTTGGCTCGTGACAAGACCCGCCCCCAGCCCACCCTACGTAGCTCAGCCCCTCGGTCCTGACGGACAGTTGTTCTGCCCAATCAAAGCCAGCCGTTCTCCTTCCGCCTCTAGGCTTAATGTTTGCCAGCTTCTTTCTTCTTGGTGGGGGTGAGCTGTCTGTGGACTGGGGACAACGTCGGTTCCAATGTGGGAAAGCAGGGACTTTCCATGCAGAGCCGCGAGAATCGTCTTGTTTGTACACAGTATGCACTGCTTGCGTTGTTTTGGTGTGAACTTATATTTTGAGGTAATTAACTTGATAGGAAGTTCCATGGAAACGTCTCAGAGGTCTGGGCCCCTCCTGCAGTTCCCTAGGGTCAGCACTACAGTCGCACACCAGGAAATGGCATTGACGCCAGCCGAGAGCTGCTCCGGGGTACACCCGTGTGTATGCGCACGCACAGCGCTGTGCACTTTGATCACACGTGTAGATTCCAGGGGCCGCCACTGCCATCAGTGTCCAGCCTGTTCCCTCACAAGGATCCCTCCGGTTGACCTTTTACAGCCACAGCCTCTCCCCTCCTCCCGCCAACCCATGCAACCAGTATTCTATTCTTTTTTCTTTCTTCTTTTTTTTTTTAAAAAAAATTTGTTTAATTAATTTTTTTACAAAGAGGAAGGGAGAGGGAGAGTTAGAAACATCCATGAGAGAGAAACATAGGTCAGCTGCCTCCTGAACGCCCCCTACTGGGGATCGAGCCTGCAACCAAGGTACATGCCCTCCAGGGGAATGAACCTGGGACCTTACAGTCCACTGAGCCAAACCGGTCAGGGCCAGTATTCTATTCTTTTTATTTTTTTATTTTTATTGATGTCAGAGAGGAAGGGAGAGGGAGAGAGAGATAGAAATATCAATGATGAGAGAGAATCGTTGATTGGCTGCCTCCTGCACGCCCCCTACTGGGGATCGTGCCCACAACCCGAGCATATGCCCTTGACTGGAATCGAACCTGGGACCCTTTAGTCCGCAGGCCGATGCTCTATCCACTGAGCCAAACCGGTCAGGGCCAGTATTCTATCCTCATCCCTGCAGCTTTGTCATCTGAAGTCCATTAGCTACCTGAGTGGAAGAATGCGTGTGTAACTGGCTGAGCCTTTTCCACTCCGCGGGGCCCTTGAGGGCCATGCCCGCTGCTGCACGTGTCGCTGGTGTTCCCTCTGCATTGCCGGCTGTAGTCCTCGGTGTGGATCAAGCAGGGTTCCCTCCAGCATTCACCCGCTGAGGGCGGCTGGCTTGTTCCCAGTCTTCGGCTTCTACAAATTACCCGCTCTGAACACTGGAGCACAGTTTTCCTGTGATTACAAGCTTCCACTTCTTTGGCCTAAGTGCCCAAGTGTGCGATGGCTGGGTCCTGTGGAGATGGATGTGTAGCTTTAAAAGATGTTTCTTTTAAGCCCTGGCTGGTTTGGTTCAGTGGTTAGAGCGTCATCCTTCGGACTGAAGGGTCCCAGGTTCAATTCCGGTCAAGGGCATGTACCTTGGTTGTGGGCACATCCCCAGTAGGGGGTGTGCAGGAGCCAGCTGATCGATGTTTCTCTCTCATCAATATTTCTGACTCTCTCTCCCTCTCCCTTCCTCTCTGTAAAAAAAAAAAAAAAAAAAAATCAGTAAAGTATATTTTTAAAAATAAAATAAAAGAAACAGCTGAGCCCTGGCTTGTTTGGCTCAGTGGCTAGAGCGTCAGCCTGTGGAATGAAGGGTCCTGGGTTTGATTCTGGTCAAGGCCACATACCCTGGCTGCGGGCTCTATCCGAGTTGGGGGCAGGCAGGAGGCAGCCAATCAATGATTCTCTCTCATCATTGATGTTTCTCTTTCTCTTTTCCTCTCCTTTTCTCTCTGAAATCAATACAAATCTGTTTTTTTTTTAAACAAAACAAAACAAAAAACAAACAGCTGAGTTGCCTTCCACAGTGGCTATGCCATTTTACATGACCATCCTGCACACTTTAAAAGTACATAATTGATTTTTTTTTTACAAAACAACATTAGCTTAAGCAAGATTGTTAACAATTTTGTTTCTCATCCAACTACAATTTTCTTTCTTTTTTTAAATTAAAAAAAAATCTAGATATTCTAGGCTGTGGGATAGTAGACAAATAGGCTGTATGTTCTAATCTTTTTAAAAAAATATTTTTATTGATTTTTTACAGAGAGGAATGGAGAGGGATAGAGAGTTAGAAACATCAATGAGAGAGAAACATCGATCAGCTGCCTCCTGCACACCCCCCACTGGGGATGTGCCCGCAACCAAGGCACATGCCCTTGACCGGAATCAAACCCGGGACCCTTCAGTCCGCAGGCCGACGCTCTATCCACTGAGCCAAACCGGTTTTGGCATGTATGTTCTAATCTTAACATAAAACCAATCATTGCCTTCTGGCCCGTTTCCTAAGGCTGAGGGAGGAGGGCTTCTGAGGTGTAAGGGCTCTAAGCTCTCTGAAGGCTGGTGGGAAGACAAGACCTTATTTTTCTAAATTTATTTTTATTGATTTCAAAAAGGAAGGGAGAGGGAGAGATAGATAGAAACATCAATGATGAGAGAGAATCATTGACCGGCTGTCTCCTGCATGCCCCCTTCTGGGGATTGAGCCCACAACCTGGGCATGTGCCCTTGACTGGAATTGAACCTGGGACCCTTTCTTCAGTCCGAAGTCCAACGCTTTATCCACTCAGCCAAACCAGCTAGGGGAAGACCTTTTGAAAAGAAGAAGAAGGAGAAGGAGAAGGAGAAGGAGAAGGAGAAGGAGAAGGAGAAGGAGGAGGAGAAGGAGGAGGAGAAGAAGGAGGAGGAGGAGAAGAAGAAGAAGAAGAAGAAGAAGAAGAAGAAGAAGAAGAAGAAGAAGAAGAAGAAGAAGAAGAAGAAGAAGAAGAGGAGGAGGAGGCTGGCAAGGGTGTTTACTGCTTGCCAAAGCCTAACTCCCAGAGCTCTGCGGGCTGAGGCCCGGGAAGGAGCTGGTGGCCAGGGGGCAGTGGTTTGGGCACTGGAGTCGGGCTGACAGACAAATGGCAGCCTGGAGGTTTGGGACCTCTTGGTTTCCCAGTGTGTTTGGTAAAGTCCCATTTATAATACAGAAAGTGCCCCATGAAAGAGGAAGCAGTACGTCATTTCTTTTTTTTTTTTTGAATTCTTTGTTGTTGAAAGTATTACATATGTTCCCTTCCTCCTCCATTGTCATCTCCCAGCCTGCCCCTGCCCCCCAGTCCCAGTCTACACCCCCCCCATTGACTGTGTCTATTGGTTATGCTTATATGCATACAAGTTCTTTAGTTGATCTCTTACCCCCAGTACGTCATTTCTGATCTCTCAGCAGCTTAGCTGTTGAACCCCTGGGATTTCAGCTGCAGCATGAACCTCCGAAGAATCAGTCAAGAACCATTTTATCGAAGTATTTCATTCAGGGAAGTCCCAAAGCAGGCTTAGCCCTGGAGTTGGGAGAGTTGGGGAGGGGGGGCAGGGGGGGGGTGTGGAGACAGACCAGTAACTACATTTTTCTATGCAATCACCAACATAGTTATTCAGTTTTAAAAACATACACTTTAAAACATATTTTATTTATGTATTTGATAGTTGTACAGATGTTTTTGTCCTTATCTTTATATTTGTCTCTGTGTTCTTACGGAACAGAATTAATGCCTAAGGGATAAGGCCTGGATCCATTTAACTCAGTTTGCACTCTCTTAGCATCAAAGGACATCTGACACATTTCAAAAATAAAACAGAACAGGAAACAATCGAACATAAACCAACAAGAGACCTAAGAAAAAAAGCAGATGAAAATATGTACAAAAATTCTTATTTTAGAATTATGCTGTATACATTTGATTGTGATTTTCTTTTACTTAGTAATATATCTTTTTTTTTTCAAACGTATGTTTTTATTGATTTCAGAGTGGAAGGGAGAGGGAGAGATAGAAACATCAGTGATAAAAGAGAATCATTGATCGGCTGCCTCCTGCATGCCCCCCCACTGGGGATTGAGCCCGCAACCCAGGCATGTGCCCTGACCAGGAATTGGAACCGTGACCTCTTGGTTCATAGATCCATGCTCAACCACTGAGCACACCAGCCGGGCAGTAATATACTTTGAGACCTTTCCGTGTTAGTACACAAATGTCTTGGTATTTGATGAAATACATGTACTGTAATTTACATAATGAATCCCAATTGATGTACTGTCACATTTTCTCTCTTGTTTTGCTATTCACATTAATGCTGCAACCACCAGCTTTGAACATGTGTCAATCTCCCTCTAGGATAATTTCCACTAAGCGGAATTGCCAGGTCAAAACCTATGGGCATTTCACATGTTAATAGACACTATATCAGTGTCTCCCCAAAAGACCCTACTTGTCATACATTAGGGCTGTTAGTCCTTTGTTACATATATTGTAAATATTTCCCCTCATTTTGTCTTTTGTCTTAAAAGACTAGACTTGCTCGTTTTGGATGCAGGAAGTGAGACATTTCTTTTTTAAAAAATATATTTTATTGATTTTTTTTTTTTTTTACAGAGAGGAAGGGAGAGGGAGAGAGAGTTAGAAACATCAGATGAGAGAGAAACATTGATCAGCCACCTCCTGCACACCCCCCACTGGGGATGTGCCCGCAACCAAGGTACATGCCCTTGACTGGAACCGAACCTGGGACCCTTCAGTCGCAGGCCGACGCTCTATCCACTGAGCCAAACCGGTCAGGGCGAGACATTTCTATATTATCAAAATTATTAAGCTCTCAATTGATGATTTCTGGGTTGTGCTTCTTGGGCATAGAGGTTTTCTCCCATATGTGACCAGAATAAGGAGACTTGGAGCGGAAATTCTGAGTCTTGTTTGCCAATTGCCCATTGACCCAGGCTGATGGGTAGGCCTGCTAGCCCATCACTGTGGCCTGGGGAGTTGGTCAACATGACCCAGTGCTGCCTGGGCCAGGGTTAGTGGTGGTGACTGTCAGATATCCAGCCCCTGCCCTCCAGGGATGCCAGTTCAGTTTGGAAGGAAGACAAGAAAATATGCAATGAGAAGTGTTTAGTTACATTCTTTTTGTTTGTTAATCCTCGCCGGAGGATATTTTTTTTCATTGATTTTTTTTAAAACAACATTGCTTGCTATTCCTTTATTTATTTATTTATTTATTTATTTATTTATTTAGAAGATATATTTTAATTTATTTTAGAGAGGGAGCGATAGAAACATCAATGACCAGAGAGAATTACTGATCGGCTGCCTCCTGCATGCCCCCCACTGGGGATCAAGCCTGCAACCTGGGCATGTGCCGTGACCGGGAATGGAACCTTGATCTCCTGGTTCATAGGTTGACGCTCAACCACTGAGCCACGCCGGCCGGGCTTTCCATTGATTTTTAGAGAGAGTGGAAGGGAGGGGGAGAGACACACAGAGAGAAAAATTGATGTGAGAGAGACACATCAATTGGTTGCCTTCCACACTTGCCTGGACCAGGGTTGGGGATCAAGCCTGCAACCTAGGTACATGCCCTTGACCAGAATCGAACCCAGACCCTTCAGTCTGTAGGCCAACACTCTATCCACTGAACCAAACTAGCCAGGGCTAGTTACATTCTTTTTTTAAAAAAAGATTTTTTGATGTAAAATATATATACATACATATATATGCCATTATATAATATATATAATAATCTGGCCACATTTTTTGATGTAAAATATACATACATATATTATATGCCATTATATAATATATATAATAATCTGGCCACTCAGTGTGTGTGTATATGTATGTGTGTGTATGTACACACACACACACACACAGACACACACACACACACACTGAGTGGCCAGATTATGATCTCTGAACGCATAATAATCTGGCCACTCAGTGTGTGTGTGTGTGTGTGTGTGTGTGTGTGTGTACATATATATGTGTATATATATATATATATATATATATAGTATAAAATTGATTTCAGAGAGGAAGGAAGAGGGAGATAGAAACATCAATAATGAGAGAGAATCATTGATTGGCTGCCTCCGGCACACCCCCCCACCCCCCACTGGGGATTGAGCCTCCAACCCAGGCATGTGCCCTTGACCGGAATCAAACCCAGGACTCTTCAGTCCGCAGGCCGATGCTCTATGCACTGAGCCAAACCAGGTAGGGCTAGTTACATTCTTTAAATGCATAGGTGGCTTGCAGGGAAGGGAAGGAAATCCCTGGGGAAACAGAGCAAATGAAAACGGGGGTGGTGGGGCTGGGCCCGGTGAGGTGCTGCCCAGCTGGATTTCCAAGGCACTCAGGGTTCATGGAGCTCTGAAGGTGAGAGAGCAGAACTGAGATCCCACCTAAAACCAGTGCTCTGAAAGGCACATTTCCACAGTGAAAAGGAAGGACAGAGATATACACTGAGTGGCCAGATTATGATGATCTCTGAGCGCATAATAATCTGGCCACTCAGTGTATATCCTATATAATAAAAGGCTAATATGCAAATTGTCCCCTCGACCAGGAGGGGACATGGGCAGGCCGGCCAACCGCCCATGTCCCCTCCCCCTGGCCAGGCTGGCAGGACCTCACCCATGCACGAATTCATGCACCGGGACTCTAACACACACACACACACACACACACACACACACACACACACACACACACTGAGTGGCCAGATTATTATGCATTCAGAGATCATAATAATCTGGCCGCTCAGTGTAAGAAGAAGTAGGTACATCCCAGCCTGGGTCTGAGTGAGCGGGCCAGGAACTCCACCATCCACAGCATCAATGAGCAGGAGCTGCCTTTACCCAGCTACAGGCAGAGGGGCTTTAGTGAACCCCTGGATGAAAGAAACTACACCCCCCCCTCCGTCGTGTAATACTGCTGGACTCCTGGTAGAGCAAACCCACCCTCCCTGGGAAGGGATACCTCTCCCAGGACTCCACCCAGGACTCCCAGAGCCCTGCTTAAGATGGGTCAGCAAACTAAAATTGAAGACACAGCCCAGCCAGCATGACTCAGTGGTTGAGCATCGACCTATGAACCAGGAGGTCACGGTTCGATTTCTGGTCAGGGCACATGCCCATGTTGGAGATTCGATTCCCAGTGTGGGGCGTGCAGGAGGTAGCCAATCAATGATTCTCTCTCATCATTGATGTTTCTATCTCTCTATCTCTCTCCTTTCCTCTCTAAAATTAATAAAAATATATATTTTAAAAGAAACATCACTGATGAGAGAGAATCATTGATTGGCTGCCTCCTGCACACTCCCCACTGGGGATCAAGCCCTCAACCCAGGCATGATGCCTTGGACCGGAATTGAACCTGGGACCCTTTAGTCTGCAGGTCGACGCTCTATCCACTGAGCCAAACTGGCTAGGGTTCATCATTGATGTCTCTCTCTCTCTCTCTCTCTCTCTCTCCCTCTTCCTCCCTTCCTTCCTCTCTCCCTCCACCTCCCCGTTCCAGTCCCCCTCCTTCCCCTCCCTCTCCCTCTCCCTTCCTCTTTGAAACCAATAAAAATATATTTTATTTTAAAAAATAAAATTGGCCCTGGCCGGTTTGGCTCAGTGGATAGAGCGTCGGCCTGCGGACTGAAGGGTCCCAGGTTCGATTCCAGCCAAGGGCACATGCCCGGGTTGTGGGCTCGATCCCTAGTGGGGGGCGTGCAGGAGGCAGCCAGTCAGTGATTCCCTCTCATCGTTGGTGTTTCTATCTTTCCTTCTCCTCTCTGAAATCAATAAAAATATATTAAAAAATAATAATAATAAAAAATAAAATAAAATTGAAGACACTGCCTATCCTCATGGAGAATCCGTCAGAGAGGAGTAGTCCCCACCAGTATTCCCAGAGTGTAACTGTCAGAGGCCAGAGAATGTAATCTTCAGTAATGGCTGTGAGTGTTTGCTGCATGCCTGGACTCATGCATCCCATCCTCTTGGCAGCTTTGGGAGGTGGGTAGCAGTGCAATCCCTATTCTCCATGAGGAAATGAGCAAGACAAAGAAGGGTTGAGTAGTTTTTTTTCTGAGTCACTAGCTAGCAAGTGGCCAAGGCCGGGTGTGGATCAAGGACTTTGGGCTCCAAGCCTGACCCCCTTTTGCGGGCTAAGCTCTGCGGCCTGGCTTGCTCCCTCAATCAGAGCTTCCTGGGTCAGTATGTCCTGAAGGTGTCAGGGGTGAGCCCACGTGAATATCCCCCAGGCCTTGGGCCAGCGCATAAGGAAGCAGGGAGGGTGAGAAAGAGAACCACCTTAAAAAAAAGATTTTTATTGATTTTATAGAGGAAGGGAGAGAGGGAGATAGAAACATCAATGATGAGAGAGAATCATTGATCGGCTGCCTCCTGCACACCCCACACTAGGGATCAAGCCTACAACCTGGGCATATGCCCTGACCGGGAATCGAACTGTCACCTCCTGGTTCATAGGTTGACGCTTAACCTTTTAAGAAGAGGGGACTTAGAAATACAGATTGATATTACCTTTGAATTTTCATAAGACCAGAGAGCGTTTCTCATGGATATTTATGAATTGTTTGTATTATTGTGATATAAAGCTACTCCAACTGCCAGAATCTTCAATGGCTTCTGAGACACAACAAAATAAAGATACAAAAGAAGGAATAAAAAAGATAAGAAATAGCCCTAGCAGGTTTGGCTCAGTGGTTAGAGTGCTGCTCTGTGGACCGAAGGGTCCCAGGTTCAATTCCGGTCTAGGACACGTACAGGAGGCAACGGATTGATGTTAGACACATTGATATTTCTGTCTTTCCCTCTTCCTTCCACTCTCTCTAAAAATCAATGGAAAAATAGCCTTGGGCGAGGATTAAAAAGAAAAAAAAAAGATAAAATATAATTTTAAAAGCCCAGGCATACTTGAAAAAAACAAACAAAACACTTTAGAAGTACAAACACATAGTCATTGCAATAAAAATCTCAGCCGATGGAGTAAGCCACAAAAAGATGCCACCAAAGAATCAGTGACCTGAAGACGGTGCCTTGGAAATCACCTCCTGCCTTGCTCCCTCTTAGCTGCTGCTGCTGCTGCTGCTGCTTTCCCTGAAAAACTGCAGCAGCTCCTCCTCAGAGACCCAGGCTCTGGCTCTTCAACGCCCCCCATCCTGGCTCCTAGGCTTCTGATGACACCAACTGCTCTTCTTCCCCTTGCTCTGGGGGCGGCAGCTCCTTCCTGTACTATCTCTGCTACTGCGGCATCCCGTTTTGCACATTCAGTCTTCCAGCCCCTTATAATCAAGCTCCAGCCCAGCCGGAGTGGCTCAGGGGTTGAGCATCGATCTGTGAACCAGGAGGTCACAGTTCAATTCCTGGTCAGGGCACATGCCCAGGTTGCGGGCTCGATCCCCAGTGTGGGGTGTGCAGGAGGCAGCTGATCAATGTTTCTCTCTCATGGATGTTTCTAACTCTCTCTCCCTCTCCCTTCCTCTCTGAAATTAGCAAAAACATATTTAAAAGATATATTCATACCCTAAACCGGTTTGGCTCAGTGGCTAGAGCGTCAGCCTGCAGACTGAAGGGTCCCAGATTCAATTCCGGTCAAGGGCTTGTACCTTGGTTGCAGGCTCTATCCCCAGTAGGGGAGGGGGTGCAGGAGGCAGCTGATCGATGTTTCTCTCTCACCGATGTTTCTAACTCTCTATCCCTCTTCCTTCCTCTCTGTAAAAATCAATGATATATATATATATATATATATATATATATATATATATATATGTGTGTGTGTGTGTGTGTGTGTGTGTATTTTCAAGCTCCAGTTCCTTTTCTCTCTGCTCAAGTCACAGTATGACAGACAAGCTGATGACCTCAATGACAGCCCTGAAAATTCCTGCACTTCTGTATCTGCAGGGCTGACAGAGCTGAAAATCAAACACAGTGTTTAATTGTGTGGGTTGCAGAATCCCAGTGTCATTTGAATTCCCTCTTTCTCCATGTTTCTCAAGTGAAAGGTAGGGCAGTGGTTGGAGGAGCGGGATCCTGCCATCTGGAACTGGGACATCTGGTTGGCCTCAATTGAAACTGACCACCAGGAAGCCCCCAGTCCCTCTGAGCCCCCCTTCTGGTGAAAGTAGGCTGCTTTCCTGTGTCTTGGGACTGGAGTTCCATTGCTGGAGGACTGTGTCATTACTTCATTTGAGCATCCATTCTCCTTAAAATCCTCTGCAGCCACCCACTGTTGCCATTAGACCCCAAAACTAGGGTCCAATCACAGCATGCTCCAGGGACACAGGCATACACTGAGGGCGGGTCTTTTTGCATCTCTGCCTCTACACCCCTGGTGCACTCCTGCGCCCTTACTTCGAGTGTTCTGTAACCGCTGTTTGTCCTCCTCATTAAATAGAGCATCGCACGTGGGGACCATTTTAGGATTCCTGAATTCCAGGCCACTGCTTTTCTGATCCCAAGCATGGCCTGGCAGGGCACACTATCACAGTGGGGACATAAAAGGTACCCTCTTAATTTCTTGTTGCAAATAAGACCACAATGGCCTCTGGGTGGGCATGCCCTACCTAGAGAACTCAGCTGCCAGGCCCCACTTGCTTCGGAGCTCGGAGTCTCTGCATCCCTTTCCTTCCCCTTTAGGAGTCCAGGAAGGCCTGGGATGCACAGTCCCGCCACCACCCTTGCTTGCACTTCCAGCCACTACTACCTTCCTCTCCCCTGCACCCTTATCCCTTACAACCCCATTCCACCCGAGCGTTCCACCCGGTCAGCCTGCGGTTAGAACCAAGTGCCCATGTCCGCCTCGTTCCTGGGGCCAGGGTAGCCGCCTAACCCTTGTCCCAGGAATGCTGGGGCGCGCGCGCAACCAGCCCTGCTCCAGCTGCCGGTGGGTGTTTGCTCCTCTGGAGTTGCCCTCCACGCCCAGTTTTTCGATGGCGGCGCTGATTGGCTGAGTCCCAATGAGTGACGGAACAAAACCCAATGACGTAGCTGCACTGCCGCCCACTTAAGGATTGGCGTGCTCGGGGTAGGCAGGCCCGGCGCCGGCCGGCGCTAGGCTGTCAAATGGTGGGTAGAGGGCGCACCAGTAAAAGCACAGGCGATTCGGAGGGGAATGTGAGCAGCCAGGGCTGCAGAGAAGGGGTGGGTTGGCCAGGGAGGGGAAAGGCGGGCCGATTCGCCGCCGCTGAGCCCTGGACAATCCCAATGAGGCCAGGAAGGGGCTGGGGCAGGCGGAGGGCCGAGCCAGGGCTGGGGAAGAGGAACGGGTCAGGAAGGCAGGGCGGTTCTCATGTCGATGGCACTTCTAAAATCTTGGCCATAGTCCTGTGAGATAGATACTATCGCCATCATGAGCAGCGGCATCTCCTTTTACAGATTACATAAACAGGCAAAGTGGGTTACCTAGTCACTGCCCCACCAGCCCAACAAGTAGCTGACTTGGGGATGAAGGCCAAACAGCGGGCCACCCTCCCTGAATGCCACTCTTCCATGGGAGGGATTCAGAGAAGCAAGGAGGCATTCTGAAGACTCAGGGGCAAGGGTCCATGGCTCCAGAACAATTAAGGAACATTCAGTGCCTATGCCAGTTTACTGTGGGCCTGTCCTCCCCCACCCCTTGGTTACTCTGCACTCAGAAGCTACACCTGGGTCAAGCTGGCCACAGGGCACTCCTTTCTGAGTGATCATGGTTTCTCTCAGTGCCTATTACAAGATAGGTCTTACTGTTCTTTCACAGCACCCGAGGGGGCCTGAATCCAGGCACTTTAATCATGGATGGTATCTACACTGTTTCTGTTGTAGGTATCACCAGATGGGGGCAGTTTACACCCAAATTCAAGCAAATGTGGTGCTAATACATAGCTACACATTCTGGTTTCATGTCACAGCAGTCATTCTGATTCACTCATCACAAAACTGTTTAAATCAGGGGTCCTCAAACTTTTTAAACAGGGGGCCAGTTCACTGTCCCTCAGACCGTTGGAGGGCCGGACTATAGTTTAAAAAAAACTATGAACAAATTCCTATGCACACTGCACATATCTTATTTTGAAGTAAAAAAACAAAACGGCAAAAACACCCGCATGTGGCCCGCAGGCCGTAGTTTGAGGACGCCTGGTTTAAATGCACACACAGACACTCAAGAGAGTAAACATTTACCGTATGACCCAACAATTCCACTCCTACGTTTGTATACACGTGAGAAGTGAAAATACACAGGGTGTCCCCCCCAAAAATGTATATACCCTGTAACAGCTGATAGCTCAATTTTGAAAATGAAGTGTATTTTAATAAACACTGCATTTATAATCATTCCAAGTGTGTGCATACATTTTTGGGACACCCTATGTATTCACAAACTTGAATACAAATGTTCTTAACATTATTCATGGTAAACAAAGTGAAAACGACTCAAGTGTTTATCAGGTGATAAAGGGATAAAATGTGGTCTGTACAGAGGATGGACTATTACATGGCCTTAAAAAGGGAAGTTGTCAGATGCTATAATGTGGATGAGCCTCAAATGCATTATGCTAAGTGAAATAATCCAGACACAAAAAGGCCACAAACTGTGACCTCATTCATATATATGTCCAGAATAGGCAAATTCAGAGACAGAAAATACATGATTGCCAGTGGCTGGGAAGGCGAGTAGGGAGTGACAGTACTAAGGGATGCAGGGTTTCTTTTTGGTGTGATGCAAATGTAAAATTGACCACGGTTAATGGTTGCATAAAAACTCTGAATATACTAGGACCACTGAATTGTATACTTTTAATGGGTGAAATTGTATGGAGAATGAGATGCTTGAGGTAAAAATCTTTTTTATGTGCATTTAGTAAACTTTCTATAATATTCCTTTATCAATTGTGATTTTTGCTAAAAAATTAAGTTTGATTTTTAAATTTTTGTTTGATATATTTGTATTAACTATATCAATTATCAAAACCTATTTTTTGGAAACCTTATAAGCACAATAAATATGCTAATTTTACAGGCCAGGAAACAAGCTCAGTGGTTAAAAGGGCAGGAGTAGAATGAGTAGGCCCCTAAGGAAGACTCTGGAGTGTGAGGCCAGTTCTTCAGTCCCTACCTCTCATTCCAGGACAAAGACTCTGATGACCAGTTAATGAAAGCAATAAAAATAAGGATCATGACACACCAAGACACATCCAGTCCATTTTAAATTGTTTTGAAGTTTGAGCCCATCTTTATCTGGCTGGTACTTTTTTCTTGTATTCTAGCTACATGTTTCATGTACTTAGAGCTGAAATAAGGAGTTGGCTTAGGGATGGCTTTTCAGGCCAATACACTGTCCTCTAGTGGTGCAACTCCTGCTCAGTACCCTTTCTCCTCCTGGTTTAGATAGAAGCTCTTTCCTTACTGATGATTTTACCCAAGAAAAACCAAATCACACATACAAGGCGCAAATGAAACCAAGCAGTTGCCTTTTGAATGCTTTATTAACTTTTAACAAGTAAAGGAATATAATTGAGTTAACAGTTTGGCCTGGTCACTGGGCAAATGAGACATTTGAGACCTCACAAGAGTGCAGTGTGTATACTAGAACTAGTTGTATCCTTTCTTCATAGACAAGTCACCTCAAGCAGCAAAGGACAATCTGAGAGCTTTCGCTGCTGCCTCACGCACCGTTAAGAGGGAAGATGAAATTCCAGAGACACTGCAGTCACCCAGTACCCAGGAAGCTGCAGGTAGGATGGCAGCACATACATTCTCCACCTGGGACAGCAGTACGCGCAGCGTGATGCTGCATGACCCAGGCGGTTACAGTCTACAGTTCACATTTTCTTTACTTATGAGGAAAACACACATGCATTTAAGATACTATTACTTAAGGTTGGTCCCCACACCAGATATCGGTTAGCTTCATCATAAAACTTCATATTAGGTGGTTGTTTTGTACACCATTCTAACACAATCTTAAAACCTACTTTAATTGCTTATACATGTCAGTTACACTTGTATATATAGTTATGGCCTAACTAGAAAGTAGTTAATTTAAGAACAAGAAAGAATAGGAAAGAACACACAGGATAGATTTAAATGATGGTTTGTCAACAAGTATGAATGTAGAGATGTCAGCAGCTGTTTTAGTTGGTTAACATACATTTCACAGCCACTGTAATGTGTCTGGCACTAATTCCAAACATATCCAGTAGTTCGCTCGATTTTCCACTCCGAGGAACTCCTTGCACTGCCAGGCGGTGCACCAGGATGTCAGGCTCCATGGAAACAGCTGCACACACAGCCTCCCCGATGCCACCTGGGGAAGGAAGGGATGTTAGGCTCTGTTCTGGAAATGGGTAGCCATCCTTGATGCCCCATGATATACAGGCCTTTGAATTTGCTTGTTTCCAGGAGAAAGATTTTACACTAGTATTGATTCATGGAAGCAATCATTCCCGACTGCCCAGTTCTCATTCTACACTGGAGGTTTCCAAAATTGCTCCCAGCCCTACCTACACTAGGGGCTCTCAACCAGGCTCCATGGATACAGGGGACTGTGGAGCTCAGATACTCAAAGCTTTCAGGAACCCCAAAACGATTAAAATCCACAAATGAACTGTAAAGAAAAGAGCAACTGGCAGGCCTGAGGTGACCAGGGCAGTGGGCTGGTGTAAGTCCCCTCGGCCAACATGACATTTCCCCTACTCATAACGGTGCTCCCTGCACCTGGACTGTTTGTACAATAGTGTGGTTTATGTGGAGCACCTGGGAGTTGGGAAATTTGGTACATGCCTGGCATAGGGGGGGCTCTCACATGACCAGCCCCCAATAAAACCCAGGGTGCTGGGTCTCAGGTGGGTCCCCTGGGTCTGCAGTGATGCATATTTCACTGCTGAAGAGGGGAGAGTATTTGGCAGGCCCCATGGGAGGGAGGGACAGAGGGAAGGAGGAATGGAGGGAGCCTAAGGCCTGAGGTTCTCCATCCCTGACCTGTGACCGGTCCTTGTGGGTCCTGGTGTATGCCCTTTCCCTGTTAAATCTCAGCCGTGAGGGCATTGGGAGTGCTTCCAGAGACTCTGTGGATCACAGCTGTGCTTTTGGGACCCCTGACATGAAAGTCCCCATCCCCTTATCTGGCCCACTTAACTTTCCCAGGCCAAACTCTACCCAGCTCCCATTTTTGGGGATGTAAACTATTAATAATTCAAAACTAAAGAGCAACTGTGAAGCTCTTCATGAACCTCCCTGTCCACAATGCCACATACACAAATGAGTAGGTGGGCAAGAGACTCCTAAGATGATATACTTGGGAGGAGCAGCAATAAAGGTTGTTGGGTAAGTGGTTGGCTGGAGGTGATGCCCAGGAGCACGGGGCGCCTCCAATCCAACATGTCCTGCCAAAGCAGACTCTGAAAAGACATACCTTCTGGGTGGTGATCCTCCACTGTAATAATTCGGCCACCAGTGCATTTTGCATGGGCGATGATGGTGTCAGCATCCAGGGGTTTAATGGTAAACAGGTCAATGACGCGGATAGGAATATCTGGAGAAGAGCAATAACCAGCTTGGTATATGAAGCAGACTTAGAATAAGACCACCAATTGAGGCACATGAGGCAGCCCAAGTCCCACCTCTCCCCAGCTGGAACTTCAACGTTTAGTGACAACAAACTGACCTTGTTTGGAAAGTTCATCAGCAGCTACTAAGATTTCATGCAGAGTAACTCCAGCTCCAATAACTGTGACCTTGTCATTGACACTCTGGCGAATGACCTGGTATTGCACCCGCAAAACAAAAATGCTGTGGTTACCATGTTCAGAGCACATCTAAAGGTGGAAGGCACTCTAACACTGCTCTTCACTGACCTTTTGCTCTTCCCTAATTTCACTCCTTAATAATTCACTACAAAAAAGGCTGAATCAACGCACTGAAAAATGACACGCTCTTTTTGATAACCCCCACTTCGTATTTGTTTTACAAATGCATCGACCTTTCCTCATGATTTTCAGTGCCAAATTACTAAGTTCTTACACAATACATAAACAAAAGGACACTTTAACAAAGAAGGTGGATATCAAACAGGGATCTAAAAGACAGAGGGGCCAGAAGTGAGTTGTATGGCTCATATTCAGCCAGAGGACGGATTCATATCCACTGAGGAGTCTGGAAAGAAACCATCTCTGGACTGCTTGGACATCTTGCTGGGTGAGCAAGAACAGATTGAACTCCAGTGGTGAACATGTTAACAGGAACCGTTTGAGGACATTTTGTACACGCTCTGTGCCAAGCCCCTTGCATGCCCTGAGGGCCCACTCTGCAGCCGAGGACAGTGAATCTCAGAGCAGGAGGAATTTGCCTAGGGCTGAGACAAGCAACCAGGCCCATCTGATGTCAAGCCCATGCTCTCAATCACTTGCTATTCTGCAAGCAAAGACAGGGCCTTTGGCCTTTTTCAGAGTTTGATTTCCTCAAAGCTCCCAACTAAAGGCATCTGGAATTAATCCTCATTTCAGCCATCTTTATAGGTTTTCCTATATGACAGTACAGATATTCAGGGCTTCTAAGCCACTCCATTCTCTGAGAATATCCTAGCCTCTCTGCCTCCCTCTATATATAAAATCACACACACACACACACACACACACACTCCCCTGTCTCTTTTGTAAAACTCAGCCCTTGAATTATCCATAACATGCATACACATTTTAACTCACATCCTTTACCATTAGGAAATTAATTTTGTTAGGGTAGGGCAAATATTAGGGGGAAAAAGACAGGAGAGATATGATAAAGCTCTGTAGACCTTTGACTATCATTGAAACCCTCATGCCCAGAGGAAAACATATGGCCTTGAATTTAAATGTGGGAGTACAGAGGACAATAGGACACTGAAAATTAATAATGCAGCTTTTCCACGCAGTGTAGTGGCAGGCATCGACTGTTGGGATATACCAGCTTTATTATGCACAAAAGCCACTCAGTGCTCACAGTCATTCTGAGCACTAGCAATTACAAATTCTGGAGCAGCCTAGCCCTTAGCAACCAAGTAGGATGTCACCTGTTGCTCCTTCAAGAATGGCTACTGGTCTTTCTCATATTTAAGGAGAGTATTAATGACTTTCTAAAAGGCATATAAGAATAGGGCATAAAACTTTCCTATGCAGTATGCTCTCTTGCTGCTCACTGTGAACCCTGAGCAAGCTGCTCACCTCCTCTGATCCTCATCTTTAAAACATGGCTGCTAACAATGTGTGCTTCTAGGGCTTTTGTGAGGACGCAGGAGAGAGAAAGTACCCAGGGTGCTAGCCTTTATCAGCAGGTCTGCAGGTAAGGCCACATCCAATGTGCAAAAACCATCTCAGGGCCACACAATCGCCAGCAGCAAGATGGTTCCCATTTCCTTTTGTTCCTGGCCTTGAGGATGCAAAACCAGAATCTCATAGATCTGTTATTCCTTTGAAATAACGGGTTCTATTATTTTGTTTAGCTTGAGGCTGTGTGATTAAGTTATAGTCAAGCAACTCAAGTACCTTTGAGTTGTATTGCTTTATCATTAAAAATTCAACAAAGAGAGACTCCATTCAGAAAGGAGAAAAGTTCAGTTCTGGCTGATATTGGTAAAATGTTCCTTCTGGAGGAAAAGCAAGCAAAGGTCACAACTGATTTTTTAAAAACTAGAACAAAGAAAGGACAAAGCCTTAACTGTGAGGATACCTAGTGCTAGTTTTAGAAGTTATCTGCACATGAAATGACACTGGAGAACTTAAGGGCTTACCTTGGCCTTTCCAATCTCAAAAATTTCTTCTGGGGAGTAAATAACATCAGTTTCAGGTCGATTGGTCCGAATGTAGCATATCCCCTAGGGTATGAACAGAAACCAGAACTAGTAGAAAGTCTAACTCAATTTCCAACTAATAAACCTTTAAAAAAAGGCAGGGAGGGGGAGGAGGAGGACTAAGCAGTTCTTTTACTAAAATAAAGCACACATTTTGGAGCAAGGGCAAACCACTGGCAAACAGGTCAGCTATCACCTGGTCAGGTTACTACTGAGCCAGGCAAAAGCTTATGCAGATCCCTGGCGATGCGTTCAGTGACAAGCTTTCCATGATGCCATATTCACTGATTTAAAAAAGCTTTCTCAAATACACACTGACCTGTTCTGTCCCCACACAGAACATAAATTTGGGGCAGGAGCACTGGCTCGTGTTAAATAGAAAGGTCAGAACACAATGTTATACAGTTAATTTTCTCCAAAATAGCTTGTAATGCTTCAAACCTTAGAAATACCTTAAACACTGGAATATAAAGTGACTCAATATTTCCCCAGTAAGATGTAAATACATTTTTATCATCAACACATAAAGTATAAATATCCAAATGTCTAAGTATTTAATTTACACACATATCTTTAAATACATATATTTTTGATTTCAGAGAGGAAGGGAGAGGGATAGTATATTAATTTAGAAACATAGCTTTTGTTCATTCATCCCTGTTATAAGTCAATTTATTCGGTGTTTTTGTTGAGGTAAAATTTACCTCAGTGGAGCGCTCCACAAATTCTGACAAAGGTATATACCACATAACCACCACCTGAGTCCAGACTGCATTCATCTGCCCAGAAAGTTCCCTTGTGCCCCTCCCCTGTGCCCAAGCAACAATCTCTGTTCTGATTTCTGTCACCACAGCTTTGCCTCTCTCGATCTTCCTAGAAATGGAATCCTCCAGCACATGAGATCACCCTGTATATACACAGGCATAAAACAATTTCTAGGACATAGTTAAGTAAAAAATCAAGTACAGAACATACATAAAGTTTGAGCCCACTTAGGTTAAGGGGGAAAAAAGTTCAAGCCCAGCTGGTGTGGTTCAGTGTTGACCCCTGAACCAGGAGGTCACAGTTCGATTCCCAGTCAGGGCATGCAGGAGGCAGCTGATTGATGATTCTCTATCATTGATGTGTGTTTTTTTCTCTCTCTCTCCCTTCTTCTGAAATCAATGAAAACATTAAAAAAAGACACATGACTCTAACACATTACAAATGCTTAGAATGGAATTTCCACAATCTATCCTAACTGTGCGGGGTCACCTGTGCAGGGGTATAGTCGGGTGCAGGGCTAGGTAGTGAGCAGAGTCTGGTGACAACCAGAATGATTGGAAAGGTGAAAAATACACCCCCAGATGCCCCTGTAACTGGATTCTGGGCAGGAATTAGGTTGTGTTCATCTGATGCCCTTGTGTGAGACTTCAAGAGGGGAAAGTGGGGCAGAAGCCATACTCTTGCCCATCTGCACTGTTTCTGAGGGTGGAGCCAGGTTGGGGACCCTAGGGTTTGTCTGCAGTGAAGTCTCACAGGCCACTCTCCAGCTTTCTGGATGTCACAGGTGGTGGGGCATGGGGTATATCTAAGGCCAGCACATGATGGCTCACTGCTGGAGCCCACTTCTTGGGCTCTGCTGAAAGCTCCCTGCCTCAGAGCCCCAGGCTCCCTCTTCTCGCCAAGTCCTGGGCCATCAGGTGGTTAGCATCCCTCTGCATTGTTTGTCTTTGAATGTGTTCATGTTTTATGTGCTTAATCACCTTTATTGGTTAATGGTTCTATTTTTAAAAGGAATCCTACAACTCAATTTTCTATAATGAGTATCTATTACCTTTATGCTGAGAGAAAAGGGGAAAAATCCAACCATCAATACCAAACTAGTAGCAGAGCTCAGAAGCATTTTCTGTCCGAACCAGTGCCCCCTAAAAATACCTGGGTATTGGCCGCCAGGAACACAGCATACTCTGTGGAGACGGCATCACTTGGATAGAAAATGGTGCAGTTGGGAACTGCTCGGAACATGGCCAAATCCTCCAGGGCCATCTGGGAGGGGCCATCTTCACCTGAGAAAACAAAGCCACAGCCCAACAAAAACATGAGATAGACCAAGAAGCTAGGACCACTTCCTCTGCTGGATAAGCAACAGCGCTTATTGACATCTGGGAGGTGGGAGGGAAGGGTGGCCACAACTGTAGCAGAGCCTACAAAACTGTCCAATTCTTATGTCAATATAATGCCTTATAATTATAATGAGCTGTCACACATCTATGTCCCTCAATACACCGTGACACTTGAGGTTTGGCTAATTGACCTTCTAGATCAACAAACCAGTGATCTCTTCTTGGTCCTGACCCTTGCCAACCTCTGACACTTGGGCACTGCTACTGCTGTCCAAGGTGACTTCATGCTCTTTTTGAGCACAGGTGGCTGAGTCAACCCCATCAAGTCTCTGTCCCTGCCCCCTTCTCCTTAAGAGGGTCCTTTCAGCTTTGTCTTTCCTTCTCTGCTCTTCTATCTTCTCCATCAAGAGACTGGGGGTTTTAGATTGAAGTGGTCTTACTCACTTCTTAAGGCCTTCAAGGTAGCTGAGCATAGCATACCTTGGGGGCACCCTTGGGTGCTATTGTGATTAAAGAGGCCTTAGAGTTTGTTTGGGAACAGAGTTTCTGATCAGAAACACCATGAAAAGAGAAAGCCCATTGTATACTAGGGTGGCCTGCCTCTTCTAGCTGGGAAGGGGACTGTCACTATGCACACTGCCTTGCCTGGGATAACTGTCGAACCTCAGAACTCCCAGCTCTTCTGTGTTGGCCCTAGAGCCACTTCTCCACATCACTGACTTATTTTGAAACTTTCACTATACCCAGATCGAGGCAAAGACCCCTAAAAATCCCTACCAGGCCCTCTGCCCAGGCCAACCCTGAAATGTTGTTGGCTCTCCTCTCTTCTCACTTCACTCTCTCCCCCTCCATGTGTCCCATCCAGAGACATCTTGGCCAGTCTAGCTCTCCCAGGGAGTCCCAGAGATAACTCCAAATGTGCACTTCTGGCCCACAATCCCATCCCCTCCAGCATTTTAGCAGCAAATGTAAGCTGTCAAATCTACCTAGGTGTCCTGCCCCACCACAGTACATCAGGCGCCTCCATCTTTCCCAAGTCCTCATTTCTGTCCCTCATGACCAGGATTCCCTGATGTTTCCCAGGCAATTTTGAACTCCTCTGTCAGCAATGTGACTTTTCTTCAGACTTTTTCAGATTCATCCTTATTTTCTATCCAATGCTAATGCATACCATATTTCAACCCTCTTCCTGGCTTCCCCCTTTCCCATTGTTTCCATCTAGCATGTCCTGCCAGGTTAATGCCCTGAGAGTGACATCTTCCTTGGCCTCACTCCCTAGTATCAGGATTCTCACAGCTTCCCATTCCATCCCACCAAGCGGCTTCACCCAGGCAAAGCCCTGACAGGCTGCGCTCCTCACTTCCCTGTGCCATGACCACACCAAGAGCAGAAAGGAACTCTGTAATTCCGGGGTGGCCCTATTCATACCTAGTATGTGGCTAGACATGAAAGAGGCACTCAGGACAGATAATTACTTCTCAATGACTGCAAGACTGGGCATTTTACAGTAATATCAAGAGACCCGCTCAAAAGTTACCCAGAGTATCCTGGAACTTTAAAATCATTTTTAAGTGGTTACAAATAATCAAATGTTATAAAACCCTACATACATTGGCAATTTAACAGTTTAGATACTAATCTTTCTCTGTCAACTAGAAAGACTATCAAGATGATGGCATTGAGAGCTCATACCAATGGATACCCCACAGTGGGACCCAATAAGGTTGATGTTGGATTCGGAGATGCTTCCAATACGGATCTGATCAAATGCTCGGGTCAAAAAGGCAGCAAAGGTGCTAACAAAAGCAATGGTCCGATCACGAATAGTACATCCCAGCGCCACGTTCACCTGTTAACACCAAGAAAGTTCATCAGAATACCTCTGGACAAGGCCCCCATCACCCCTAACTGCCCCCCTTTCCCAGTGTAGAATGCATGGTTCCCTGATAACACCCTGCTGCTCTGTACACCCCATCCCAGGCACATACCCAGGGAAACCCCAAACCGGGCAAACCCAGTGTCCCCTGAACACTGCCAGAAACCAGAGGAATTGTGGTGCTGACCTGGCTCTTCAAATGCAAAAGGGAAAAGCTTGGGACACACATGGCTACCCCCTCAGTCCTTGTGGGTCTCCTTCCCATTCTCTTCCCAAACCTTCTGTACACCTTTCTTCCTGGTGCCCTTACCTCACACCTCCTGGGGAATAAGAGGTGAATAAGGGAGGCTCCCGCATCTGCCCCTTACTGGCCTCTCCACTGTGCTGCTGGGAGACATGGTGGGCCTGCTTGCCATGCTGAATTTCATCCTTCTCTTCCTTTCTCAAGGGCATCTCTGACTATGTAATTATCCCCTCCCCTCCTGTATTCAGTTTCTCCTTCTCTTGGGTTCACTCACCATTTGAGTATGCGCTGTTATCTTCCATCTTCACCCTCCCATCTCGACCTTCACAACTTCTCTCCCCCTGTCCCCACTCTCTGCCTGGCCGCTGTCTTATAGGCTACCATCCCTATAAGGGACCTTGCAGGTGCCAAATGCAAGAGTTTGCCTGACCTCCATTTCATTGTATCTGACCTCAGCAGCAGGACAATGCCCCTTTCCCACTGGCTGCTGCTGCCCCTGACGGATCTGTGGATAGTGCACACCTCTTCCCCAAGGACACTGGACTGAGTCCCGGGGCTTGGTTACACCCTTCCTCATTTGTACCCCGACTGGGAACTTGCATGAGGTTGTAGCCTGCAAAAGCCCTGTATAATTTGGCCCTTGGTAACCTTTCTGAACCAATTTTGTTCTAATAGTCACCATGCTTCTGCCACTCTGTACTTTTTTCTGCTCCACAAACATCTCAAATTTGAGCGTGTCAGAGATAGCTGTGCCCTCTGCTGGAAATGCCATCTCTCAGTGCTGTGGACGATGGACTCCTTGTCACTTAAGTCTCAGCTTAAGGTCACCTCTTCTGAAGCTACCCCTGATTGGCACTAGTCACACTCTCACTACCCACTTGTTTCACCATGGCACTGGATACTACGTGCTGGCTGCTTCTTTACTACTTCTTCCAACTTTAAGAACATATTAGTAGGCACAGAGCATATGACTGGTGACTGAAGGGATCATCAATGAGTTGGGGAGCAAGCTTTTTGATAGGAAGCTCAGTTCAGAAAATTATGGATTGTATTTTTTCCACTCAAAATGGAAATAGCTTAATGAGACTCACAGAAAAAAAAGTACATATTTTTACAATTGTGATGACCTACTTTACTGAACAGGGGGCCTTAAATTCCAACAGTGACAGGGCCAGGGAAGCACCGTGAGTGAGTGAGCAGGCTGGTGGGAGGCAGGGACACAGCCTATCTAACTGGCTCCAGCTGACTGATGGCAGGAGGGAATGCTACCCTAGTGTTGCCAGACTTTCCCATTCTTGAAGAGAATCCAGAAATTCAGAGTCTATATAAAATCTGACTTTTAAAAGCCGGCAACTAATTACAAGATTTGTAAATACTACTTGTTCCAAATAAAATCTCTCTGGTGGTCATGTGAGATCTGCTGGCCCATAGTTTTCTGGCCAGTGCTGTTTTTGGCTTCTGTAATGTGAAGACAGGTGTGCATTGTTATCTACTGGCACAGTGCTTCAGAAGTCAAGGCTTTTACTAACATTAACTCCTTTTGCTCTTTAAGAAGAGGGTGTGCACCCATCTAAAAGAGACTCCTTGCATTAATATCACTCCAGGGAGAGATGAAGCACAGATAAGCAAACAACTTTATCCAAGACCACAGCTCTATTGGCGTTCTTGAGGCTGCAACTGGCACAACATTTGAGTATCTAGGATATATTAGGTCCTGCACTACAGTGAAGAGAGAAATCATTGTCTCTTGTAGCTTTCTCAACCTACTAGCCTCTGGGTGGTTGTAGGATTGCTTAATTATAAGCAGGGCAGAAAGAGCAGGGCCACCTAGAGCTACTAGGGAGCTCAGGATGTTTTGGGCTTAGAGTCTTGGGGTCAGATGGCTGCGGCCTATCTGGACAGGGTGCTCCTCCCAGCAGTTCTGGAAACTATCCTTAGACTTTGCCCAGCTACTCTCTACCAGTTTCCCTGGAGACATTCCCCCCCTCCAGTGCCTTTACTTTTATACACTGAAAGAAAAACTGTAAAGTGGGCTGGGACTCGTGTGTCCAGCGGGTCACTGCTAATCAATTAGAAGACCAGAGAGGGATGCCCACAGCATACACACCATGTTTTGCTCGGCAATAAAGCACTCAATGAAGCGTTCAGGGTGCTCTTTCTTGAATATCTCAGAGAAGGTGGAGTTCTTGGTGTCACCATCCAGCACAATGACTCTATCATTTGCATGGCCCAGCTTAGCCAGAGCCAAACCACATGCTTTGCGGGTAGCTACCTGGAAAAGTCAAATAGTAGAGTTCCTGCATGAAGCCCAACCTGGCATCCAATCTGCAACCTGGGCAAGTGCCCTGACCTGGAATCAAACTTATGACCTATTGGTGCACGGGATGACAACCAACTGAGCTATACTGGCCAGAGGTAGGTTTATCATGCTTTGGCTTCTTAAATGAATTGGAATGATGCGAATGTTTTTCCCTATATTCAAGAAGGCTTTAAATAGACCAGGAATAAAGATTAAAAGTAAGTCACTCTTGCCCTGGCCGGTTTGGCTCAGTGGATAGAGCGTCGACCTGCAGACTGAAGGGTCCCAGGTTCGATTCTGATCAAGGGCATGTACCTTGGTTGTGGGCACATCCCCAGTAGGGAGTGTGCAGGAGGCAGCTGAATCAATGTTTCTCTCTCATTGATGTTTATAACTCTCTATCCCTCTCCCTTCCTCTCTGTAAAAAATCAATAAAATATATTTTAAAAAAGTAAGTCACTCTTTTTAAAAAATATATATATTTTATTTTTTACAGAGAGGAAGGGAGAGGGATAGAGAGTTAGAAACATCGATCAGCTGCCTCCTGAACACCCCCTACTGGGGATGTGCCCGAAACCAAGGTACATGCCCTTGACCGGAATCAAACCTGGGACCATTCAGTCCACAGGCCAACGCTATCCACTGAGCCAAACAGGTTTCAGCAGTAAGTCACTCTTATAACTTGGTGAGCTGACTGGCAATTTGGAGCTATTGCTTTTGGACAGTTTTCTCAATTTTCCCTATGGCTGTTGATCTACTTAAGTGTTTGCAGATTTTTAAGTCAATTATGATATTTCATGTATTCCTTAAAAAATGGTCTTCTTAAAGGTTTTTCATACAAATTACCATGGAATTATATAGTTTTATCATAATTTTCTGCATCTATGATTATCTCCATTAATGCCTTATTTTATATTTATGTTTTTAATCTTTAAGTAGACATAGCTAATGGCTTATCTACTTTATCAGTAGTTCAGACAGCCAACTCTTAGATTGGTGAGTTAATACAACTTGCTTTTTAATTCATTAATTTTTACAAACTGGCCAGTTTCCTTAATTTTTTCCTATTCATAAAATATACATACTTCTTTTAAAAAATGAAAAGTTCACTTTAATTTCACCTTCCAGAGGAAAACAGTTCAAATTTGATCATGTCTTTAAATATACTTTTCAATGACCTTTAATAATATACAATGCTCTTTTTCACGATTTTCTCCACAAAAATAGAATTATACTCTATGCTGCTTTGCAACTTTAAGATTTTAATAATTTGGGTGAGCTCTTAGCTTTCTGCTGGGTCATTTCCAATTTTATCATCCTAACCAATGGTGCAATCAACATTCATTCTGATAGACATACCTGCACACTTGCACAAATATTTCTGTGGGACAAATTCCTGAGTTTGAAGGGCCTGAACAGTTAAAGTGTTAACACATACTGCCAAAGTACCCTTTGTGAAATGTGCTTTTTCATCTATTTTCTAATTTGAGTAGTCAATTCTTTTTTGTTTTGTTAATCCTCACCTGAGGATATTTTTCCATTGATTTTTAGAGATAGTTGGAAGAGAGGGGGAAGAGACAGAAACATCAATGTGAGAGAAACACATCAATTGTTGCAAGCCTGCAACCGAGGTACATGCCCTTGACTGGTATCAAACCCAGGACCCTTCAGTCTGTGGGCTGATGCTCTCTATTCATTGAGCCAAACCGGCTAGGGTGTCAATTCATTTTTTTTTCATATATAGGGCATAGTGTTACAGGAAGGCCATAGTACGCTGCCACCTGCAAAGAGTAAGCCCAAGTTGCTTTTGGGTGTGTTATACACAGAGGAGCCACACTTCAGGCCCTCTGCTCTCTTCACACCCAGCGTCAATTCATTTTTCAACCAGACCAAGAAAACATAGACAACAATAAGAATGTCCCCAATAGATTAGGAAAATAAAGGTTAGAAAATATTTTGTTCCTCTAAGGCTCGCCACCTTGTTTCCTTAGATCCTAAAGACCACACCTATTTTGGGTCTGCTATAATATACCCAGAAGGCAGGATATAAAAATGATGTTAAAAAATGAAAAGGCTTTATATTCAGGGTTTCATGCCTAATTTGTTTCCTTTTTGAAGAATTGGTCTTTTTAATTGGTGTGGTTTCTTGTGTAATACAGAAAGTTCAAAAAGATCAGCCCAGCCAGGCCCCCATTCTTAGAGCATACACAATTTTTTCATGCACAGTAGACTTCCAACCCATAAACTGAATTTAGGAAACAAGCAAAACCTACACAATGCTGGGCACTAACAAGTAGCAAATTATTGATAAGAAAATTCAGATATAAGTTTGAAATCAAGGACTAAATATCAGACATAGTAAAAGAAAAGGTAAACCCATCTTTATTGCTTATAACCTTTATTAGGTATCACACCACCTAATAATTTGTTCATCCATGGATATCAGAGTAAAGAAAGAATCCCATGTATTTAGAAAGAAAAGCAGATAACAAAGCATTTTGCTTACCTTGTCACCAACTTCGTAAATAGGCAGAGAGGTCATCTCTATGTCGGTGGTGTTGATTTGAGGCGAGTCTTCAATCGGGAATTTTGGTGTGAGCTGCCTGTTGGTCTCTATCTGGCTCTCAATTAGTTTAATAATTGCATCTGCTCTTTCTGTTGGCATTGGCTTCCCATGCCAATTTTCTGTATCCTCAACGCCTGCAACCAAAGGAAGAAAAGATGTTTATTCCACAAATATTTAAGATATTCTGATGGAAAAAATGTCAGCCAAAGACTCACAGGAGTAAAAACATGGCACAGCCTGAGATGGTATTGCACTCCCAAAGAACAGGCTAGACAAAAGGCCAAGAGGCTCTTTAGGGGGCCACACTGGTCCATGTGCTGGTGAATGGAGGGGAAAGTGAGGAAGATGAGGCTGGAGAGACAGGCAAGGCAGACCAGGGAGGATCCCAGGCATATAAGGAGTTTTGAGATTTGTCCAAAGCAAGATGGGAAACCACTGAAGGGTTGGAGTGGGGGAGGTGAGTTATAAGGCCTGTGTTGTAGAAAAGAAAGATCACCATAGCAGCCTTGTGGGGACTGGCTTGTGGAGACAGCAGTTAGGGAGAGATGGAGAAGAGTGAACAGATCTGAGACATACTTTAGGGGCAGAAATCAGAATTGATGGTGGACTGGGTATGTGTGTAGGGGGCAAATAAGGGAAGAGTCAAAGGCAAGGATGATACCAAGGTTTCTGCCAGAAGCAAATTGGTCAGGTGGTCATTTCTTGAACTGGGGATACCAGAGCAAGACTGAATTTTGGGGAGAAGTCATAAAACAGTTTTATTACAAAATTTTGATGTTAAAACACACCAGGAATCACACTCTTTACAACTATTTATATTTGAGAGGAACAACTTCAGGTTGAGAGTAACAACTTTAGGTTGTCAGCTTTGGCATCTGCAAGAAGACTTTCAAAACCTCCTCCTTCCCCAGGCCCCGTTATACAGCTACCTTTCCCAGAGGCACCATATTACTAGTTGCCTGAATCCCCTGATAGTGTGGGCGTAGGCAAGCATGTGTGTCTGTGTACACCCTTATTTACATCTGCGCATGTGGGGAGCAGCACCTTCTCACTCTGCACTCCTGTGGAGATCATTCCCTGCCAGTCCTCTAACTGGACTATCCTCCTAGCTACTTTCTTGTGTAGGCAGAAAACTACTGCTCACGTGCTGGGGGTCTGGGATTCCCCTTCCACTCTAACCAGATATGCCATCTATAAGAGCCAAGGAGAGCAAGAGCCTCCAGCCTCCATACATATTTCAAGCATAGCCATTGTACACTAAGTCAGTTTTCTGCCTGGCCAGCCTGAGTCTCCTGCCTTGTCTTCTGTGCAGACAGATGTTTTTAATAACCCCAAGCTGAAAAGAAACACTTGTTTACTTGGAATGCCCCGGCCCTTGAAGGTCTTGGCAATGACAGCAGTGGGCTTGTTCTTCACTTGAGTTGCTTGCCAGAACACTTCACAAAGCGCCTCAACATCACGACCATCCACCACGTAAGTGTTCCACCTATCAACCAAGGAGGAGGCCAGGTTACAAGGTGAAGGGGGTATGGGGCAGGAAGAGGTGACATAAGACAGGAGGGATAGTTACCCAAAGGCTTCGCAGCGCTTCTGATAGATCTCGATGCAGTTTTCAATGGGCAAGACGCCACTGTGGCCCAGGCGGTTGACGTCGAAGATGGCCATGAGATTATCCAGATTGTAGTGAGAACCGAAGGCCAATGCCTCCCAAACGGAGCCTTCCCAAGACTCACCATCTCCCAAAAGGCAGAACACCCGGTAGCTGGGGAAGGCGAAAAGAAATTTAGGACTCTGCTTGGGTCTCTTCAGGGCCACTCAAGCAAAATCATTTCATGGAGAGAAGCAAAGGAACAGACGGAGGCAGCTGCTTCAGATCATCAAGTTCCTAAGACTATTTTCCTCGTCCACCCTGTTCCAACTCAACAGCTGAGGAAACAGCTTTAAAAGCTTAGGTCTCATGAGATGGGGTTCACCACCTCTGGCTAGTTTTCTCTTTCTAGCTGTAAAGGCTATTTCTAGGTTCTTCTGCCACTTCTCTGGACTCGACAAACAAGAGGGGATGGGAAGAAAGCTGCTCCCTTAAACACCCAAACATTTACATATACAGTTTTTCTGTAAGCTCCATTTTAAGCACTGCCACCTTCTACTTCTGATCTTACAAATTTATTTACAATAATAACAATCAAAACATTCTACCTCAGGAGCATATGTTCTGTTGCAAATAGTAAACTCCTCCGCAGCAGAAACATGAAACATTTATAACAATAAAACACAACCCAGACCCCATGAAAACGCTGTTATGTTTTAAAAAGTGATTAAATGTAGGGTAGGGAGTAATAGAGGCAATAATGAGAGATGAAAAATGTCAACAGACTTACGGGAAATGGAGCAGGGCAGCTGCCTGAGCAGTGGAGGAAGCATGTAGTGCCTCCAGAAGGGCCACCTGGGCTGGAACCAGGAACTGAGGAGCTCTGAACATGCACATAACCATAGCCAACTCTGGGACAACACCCCCCCCCCCCAGCTACCAGCCTCCGCCTTGCTCCCATTTCAGCAGCATCTGGGCACATGCCCCTGTAAGAAAGGCACCGATCTGCCTGTCTTCAGAAAGGAACTACTTCAGAAAAAGAAACCTTTGATTAAATAAAGCCAAAGTGCCCGGGGTTGTATGGGGACAGTTAAATGGTTTCTGGGTAAGCAACTTACCTGGCATTGTCAAAGTACTTGCCAGTATATGCCATCCCACACGCAGCCCCCAGTCCTGGTCCATACCATCCGATTGCCACATCAACAAATGCCAGTCGCTGTAAGAGAAGGAACCAAATGAGCCTAGGTGCACATGAAGGACACAGGAAGTTGAGTATTAGGCCAACTTTTGGCACTGAGAACAGGCTGCTCCTCAGAATGTCCCCTCCCACCCTGTGGTGTGACTTCCTCTTCACTACACCCACATGCACCCCAAATCTCAGATCACATACAGGGGAACCATAGGTGATCGATGCAACATGGCAAGGGTAACTGGAGCTTTGGGAACATAGAGGGAGGCTTTTCCTCCACTTGGCAGACTACACAGGGCCCAAGAGCAAAGCAGAAAACCTAAGTATGGACCTTGCCATTTCACAAGGCCTTTTATCCAGACATGTACAAACGAAAATGTTCAATCTTTCTGGAAAATAGGGGTTCCTAAGGCCCACTGAACTTATTCATCCTCCCACTGCCACCATCTCGGCCTGGCCACAAACTTCTCTCCCTTCTATCACTGCAGTGGCTTCCCTGCTCCTCCATAACCATTCTCAACACAGCTGCCATGGGAGAGCCTGTTAAAACCTAAGCCTGTTCATTACTCTCTGCCAAGAACCAACCAAGTCTTGCTACCTTATGCTAAGTAGAGCCCAAGTTCTTGCACTGGCCTGTCCACTCTGGTCCCCCTCACCTCTTACTCTCCCTCCAACCACTCTGGGTGCCCTGGCCTCCTTGCTGCCCCTTGAACACCCCGGGCACATGGCTGCCTCAGGGTCTTAGCACCTGCTGCTCCCTCTTCCTCAAGTTCTCAGTGGGCTTGTGCCTAAATAGGTCCATTGCTCACTCCCTCACCTTTTCCAAAATTCTCCTTGAATGTCAGCATCATGGCCACCCTGGACCATCTCTTTCAACTAGTAAGCCCTACCCCTCTCCTCCACTTCCCTTGGATCCAGGATGCTCAGCCCCATATGATATGCCAGCTAGCTATTTATAGGTTGGTTTCTTGTCTGCTCCCTCCCTCCATTTAAATGTCAGCTCCAATCAAGCAGAAGTTAGTGTGCTGTCACTACTGTGGATGGGCATCTGTAACCCTCTCCCTTCCATTCCAACTCCTCTGCTCCTCTCAGGGATCCTGACCTTCCCTAGCTTTCTCCACATGCTCTGTGACCCCAGAGACTCTCTCTCCGTTTTGCATCTCTAGCCTCACAGAACTGTCCCACTAAAGTTTCTCTAGCTTCATCCTTTTCTCCATGGCTCCTACTTTACTCCAGTAACAAGCTCTGGCTCCCAGTTGCCTTGCATGCCCTTGGACCCAGCCTGGACTCTGCACTCAGACTAACTCTGCTTCTCCTGGCTTTATTATTATTTGTTAATCTTCACCCGAAGGTATTTTTCCATTGATTTTTGGGAGAGTAGAAGACAGAGGTAAAGACAGAAATATCAATGTGAGAGAAACACATCGATTGGTTGCCTCCTGCATGAGCCCTGACCAGGGCCCGGGCTGTTTGGGCCAGGGAGGAGCCTGCAACCAAAGTACATGCCCTTGACTGGAATTGAACCCGGGACCCTTTGGTCCGCAGGCTGATGCTCTATTCACTGAGCCAAACTAGCTAGGGCCTCCCTGGATTTAAAAAGGGAACAAGCAAAACTACTTTCTCAAGGCTGTACTTTGTGGGTACGATGGAGATGAGAGCCCTTCTCAGGCGGTAGGAGGCTGTAAGATTGAGAAGACTGGCAGGGCACCAGCACAATGCTGGCATGGTGGAAGTGCCCCTCCCTTCTCTTCTCCATGAACCCTTATGCTGTGGAGGGAGACACTCGCAATTGAGGAAGGCCAAGAGCTACACAGAGCTATACGTTCTTCTAAATCGATCTTGCTTTTAACATTCATTTTCTTTCCCATCACCCAATGTAATGAGGTACCTGACATTATACCTAATGTAATAAGAAAGTCCTCCATTAATGTCAAGTCAAATCTGCAGAGAAATGGAAGAAAAAGCTGACTGGCAGGGTAGGGTGTCCCTCAAATCCAATTCAATTTTCCTCAAGCTCAGCAGGTTGGACTCGCTATGTTGCCCACCTCTACCCACGTGTGACAGAGAATGAGAGAAGCAAGACCCTGCCAAGGGGAACTTAGTGCTAGGTGCTGTGAGTGGGGGAACCACCAAAGGAAAGGAAGGGTGTCTAGGTGCCACAAGTCATCCTTCATACCACACACCTCCCTAGAACACCTTTTAGATCTTTATAAGGTGCTATGGTCCTAAATGTTCGTGAAAACCTAATGCCCAAGGTGATAGTATTAGGAGGTGTGTGGGGTTTATGGGTGGTGATCAGGTCACAAGAGCAGAACCTTCAAGAATGGGATTAGTGTCCTTATAAAAGAGGCCCTAGAGAAGCCGCTTCTTCCATGTGAAAAGTCTGTGACCAGTTAGAGGGCTCTCACCAGAATGCGACCATGATGGTGCCTTGATCTTGGACTTCCAGCCTCCAAAACTGTGAAAATGAATTTCTATTGTTTATTAACCATCCACTCTGTGGTATTTAGTTATAGCAGCCCAAATGGACTAAGACATAAGAAAAAGGAAAAAAGAACAAAAAAAGATAAACAGAGCCCATTTCAGGTCTTGTTGCCACATGGTGGCTTTTTTATCGTTATATTTTGTTAATCCTCACCTGAGGATATTTTTTCCATTGATTTTTAGAGAGGAAAGTATGGAGAAAGGGGGAAAGAGACAAAGAAAGGGTAGAAGGAAGGGAAGGAGAAAGAGAGAAAGACTGATGTGAGACATATCGATTGGTTGCCTCCCACATGTGCCCCAAGGAGTATGGGGACTGAACCTGCAACCCAGGTACTCGCCCTAGACTGGGAATAGAATCAGTGTGTGGGCTGATACTCCAACCATTGAGCAACACCAACCAGGGCCACATGGTGGCTTTCAAAGTGAGTTTAAGCGAGCATCTGAGTAAGCCCTGGGCTCCCATGCCTGCTTACCTTGCAAAGGATGAATCGATCATTGTTCGGGTTCTCAGGGTCCTCCTGTTTATATTTCATCACATGGAAGAATAGCACAGACATGATTTCAGCAGCACTGCTGCATGATGTGGGGTGGCTGAAAGACAGAAATGGCACAGGTCATCTCTCACAGGCAACTCACCAAGGATACAGTGCTATCATTAGTCAGAAATAAACCTCCCTTTCTCCCTCCCCCCCCCTCTCTCTCTCTCTCTCTCTCTCTCTCTCTCTCTCTATATATATATATATATATATATATATATATTTTCAACTAATATTTGACAAGGGAACCAAGAATACTCAATGGAGAAAGGACAGTCTCTTCAATAAATGGTGCTGGGGAAATTGGATAATCACATGTAAAATAATGAAACTGGAACCCATATACTACAACACTCAAAAAATTAAAACGGATTAAGAATTAAATGCAGGACCAAAACCCATTAAACTCCTAGGAGAAAACAGAAAAAAGGCTCCTTGGCATGAGTCTTGGTAATGATTTCTTGGATATGACACCTACAGCTCAAGCAACAAAATAAAAAATAAGCAAATGGGACTCCACCAAACTAAAAAGCTTCTGCACAGCAAAGGACACCACCAACAAAATGAAATAAACAACCTACTACATTTGCAATCTGATAAGGGGTTAATATCCAAAATCCTATATAATAAAAGGGTAATATGCAAATTGACCCTAAAGGCAGGACGACCAGAACAACTGCTGGACCAAACATTTAATTAACTCACCCCTAATGCCTTGGCAGGGCCAGACCAAATGATTTCTGGGGCCCATGGGCAGGACCATCCCCAGCCCTGACCTAAGGGGATAATTTGGATTTAACAGCTGTTAGAAATCCCTTGAGAAAATGCAAACCTGAATTAATTTTGAAGGTGAAGGGAGAAAAATATGTTTATTGAAAATCCAAAAATAGGCAGGCCTTAAATTTATTTATTATAAAAAATATATATTCCTGTATTGATTTCACAGAGGAAGGGAGAGGGGGAGAGAGATAAAAACATCCATGATAAGAGAGAAAATCACTGATCAGCTGCTTCCCGCACGCCCCCTACTGGGGATAGAGCCTGCAACCCAGGCATGTGCCCTTGGCGGGAATCGAACCTGGGACCCCTCAGTCCACAGGCCAATACTTATTCACTGAGCCAAACCAGCTAGGGCCACGCCTTAAATTTAAACAACCAATGCGTCAAAGAAATTACAAGAAATTAGAAAATACTTAATAAATGAAAATGAAAACACAACTTGTCAAAATTTATGAGATATAGCAAAAGTAGTGCCAGGAGGGATGTTTATAGCTACAAATGCTTACATTAAAAAATAAAGATCTCAAATAAAAAACCTGATTTTACAAGTTTTGAAATAGGAAAACAACTAAATCCAAAGCTACCAGGAAGAAAAAAATAATAAAGATTAGAGCACAAATGAATAAAATAGAGACCAGGAAAAAACAGAACAAACGAAAACAAAAGTTGGTTTTTGGAAAACATTCAAATTAACCTTTAGCTAGACTAAGTAAAAGAAAATTAACAAATCATTAAATCAGATGTAAAATTACTAATTTCATTTAAGAAACACAAAAAGGACATTACTACCAATTCTACAGAAATAGAAAGGACTATAAAAAGTACTGTAAATAATTGTACATCAATAGATGGGCTAACCTAGAAAAAATTTCTAGAAACTGAAAACCTAAGACAGTCAAAAGAAACACAAAGTCGGAATAAACCCATAACTAACAAAAAGATTGAATCCGTAGTCAAAAACTTCTGCCACAAACAAAAACTCTGGGCCTGATTTTTTTTTTGTTTCGGAGGGAGGGAGGAAGGCGAAGAGGGGGAGGAGGGAAAAGAGTGAGGAGGGGGAGGGGAAGAGAAGAGAGGGAGGCGGGAAGAGAGGGGGGGAGGGGAGAGGAAAGTGAAACATGGATGAACACGTGCCAACGGGGATGCAACGTGCGCGCGCACACGCACGCACGCGCACACACACGCACGCACGCGCACGCACACGCACGCACGCACACGCACACACACACGCACGCAACCTGCGTATGTGCCCAGACCGGGAACAAAACCTGCCACCTCCTGTACAGGATGACTGCTGCAGCCAACTGAGCCACACCGGCCAGGGCTGGGCCTGATTTTTAAAGAATTAACATCAATCCTCAAAAAACACACCAAAGACAAAAAAACTGGCGGGAAACACTTCCAAACGCATTTTGAAGCCAGCATTAACTTTACACTAAAACCAAATACCTTACAACAAAACGGCTAACATCTCTCAGGAATATGGATGCAAACAATCCTGAACAAAATACTACAAGACCGAACAGCTCCCCTTTAGGGTTTATTTCTTTCAACTCCCATGCCCCCGGGTTTCGGGACCCGTGTGACGACGACGACGGCAACCACTTACACAGAAAACCCGGGCCTTCCCGCTCCAATCCCTGGGAAGGCGCCCCCCTCCCCCCGCACACCAGTCTCCTCCCCTCCCCCCACCCCCAGCCCGCGTGGGTTCCTGGGGTGAGGGGCTAGTGCCCGAGCACGTGGCTGGGCACTAAGTGAACCGGTAGAGCCACAGCCACGCTCCAAACCCCATTAACCCCAAATCGGGCCTCTATGACCAAGCGCCCCCCCGCCCCAAGCTCTAACAGTCACTTCACGACCGTTAGGCCTTCAGCCCGGAGCCGGAGCCACTCTGGCTTCGAAGAAGGCGCCTTACCCGGTGCTCGAGGCACACGTGGCCCTGATGGAATGGATGCGCAGGCGATTGGCCAGGTCCCGAAGCACCTGCACAGTGTCCGCATCAGGTTTGTCTTCCTCAGGCATGGCGACGTTCACCTCAGCGTCAGCCATCGCTGCTACCCAGACGGAGTCCGAAGAGAAAATGGCGTCGAGTGTGCTCTGCAGACTTTTATAGGCCTGTGTACCGGCTCCCTCCGCGAAGAACCTTCCGCGCGCGCGTGGATCCCTCCGCGCGCGCCCAATTAAGTGGATTTTGAACACTTTTCATTTGCATATATGATATTTCATTTGCATATATGATATTTTCCCAAATCAGTTAATTTCTTTATATCTTCCCTCGTGTTATTAATTCAAAGAGGACTGCCTCTGTACATGAATTCAGGGTCTACTTTTTGTGTTGTACATGGGGGGGGGGGTCGGGGGGGGGGGAGTCGGGGGGGGAGTCGGGGGGGGGATGTCCAGGATCTACTTTTGAGTTATCCAGAAAGTCTGGAACTAGATACTATGGTAGGTGACAAGATGGCGGAAATAGTAAAGTAGTTCTCGATTCACACAGTTCAAAAACAGCTACAATGCTGAAGTTTGTTTTGCACATTTTATCACACTATTAAAAGAGTACGCTGTAATTTTACAATTTTGGGGTACCCTTTCCTTCACCCAATAACAGCCCGGCTCCTAGGTCGACTTCACAGCACAGGAGGCAGGCTGAGGGTTCTGAGGCAGCAGGTGTCTCGGCGCTGACCTTTCTTTCTGGAATCTTGTGTATGGCAAGACCCGGGTGAGAGTTTCGGTGGCATTAGCCTAACGCTGGCCAGCAGCTTTCCCAGGGGGCCTGACTTGAGGGGGTTCCCGATGCCTTTCTGTATGAAGGTCCCCGTCCGTATGAAGGTCACACTGTGTCTCGGAGACCTCGTGTCTCTCGGATTTTGAGACGGGCTACCAAGACCCAGCCTTGCTCCCAAGCCGCACCATGTCCACAACACTATACCCTAAGTTGAACCGCTGGGAACCATCTTGAAAACTGCCGAGCCCCTGAGAGCTCCCGCGTCCCTGAACGCGGCTAGATCGCAAGCCGATTCCGTTCTTGCTCGGTTCAAGGACATGGATATTTTTCATCGATACCTCTGACTGCTCGAGAAAAACCCTGCTCCTATGTGTGCTCCTACTTGCAAAATACACGAGTGTTCATTTCCTCACATCATCCGCACTGACTATTGTTAGCCTTTTTAATGTGTGACATTCTGATGGATGAGAAAATCGTATTTAGTAAAGGCTTTGGTTTACGTTTGCCCAAGTTCCCTGCAGTCGTTTATTGCCGTTCGTGTTTCTTGCCGTTCGTGGTCTATTCTTTCTGAAATCTCTATTGCTATCCCTTACTGTTTTTACATTGGATTCTCTCTCTGTAGCTTCCTGATTTGTAAGGCTTCTTTGCTATATCTATTAGAGATATAGCAAATCTTTTTTCCCCTCAATCTGTTACTTTAAAAAAAATGTTAACAGAGATACTTTATTTTTAAGAAGAAGCAAGTGTTTGAACCAAAATCTAACTTTATGCTTTTTTCTCCTCATAAGAATGTTTTAAAACACTTTTAGGCAGTAAAATATGTAAATCTTTTGCTTCCTGGCATTTTGATTTGAGTCGTTTAGAAAGATCTTCTCTACACAAAGATTATAAAAAATATTCCTATCATGTCATCCTCGCACTTTTACGGTTTCATTTTTATGCCCAGTTCTTTATTCTGTCTCAACTTTACACTAGAGGCCTGATGCAGGAAATTCGTGCAAGGGCCTTGGCTGCCGCTGCCGCCGCCACCGCCGCCGCCACCGCCGCCGCCACCACCGCTGCCGCCAGAGTGGCCAGGGGTCTCTGCTGCCTCTGCCTCAGCGGGCCAGCTGCGGCTTTGTCTAGAAGGAAACCCTTCCAGACCGTCGGTTGTCCGATCTATTTAGCATATTACGCTTTTATTATTATAGATATGATTATCAGGAAACACTCTAATTTAATATTTTTCAAAAAGCCAATTGTCTCAAGACCATATTTATTATTCTTTTACAAAAATTTCTTAGCTTTTTTTTTGCACATTTTCTTCCAAATAAAATTTGAAAACTATTTGTAAGATCCATAAGAAATTCCCATTGTGTTTTTAAAATATATTTGTATTGATTTCAGAGAGGAAGGGAAGAGGTGAAAGAGAGAGAAACATCAATGGTGAGAATCATTGATCGGCTGCCTTCTGCACACCCCACACTGCGGATCGAACTGGGGCATGTGCTCTGACTGGGAACTGAACCGTGACCTCCTGGTTTATAGACCCTTCAGTCCGCAGGCTGACACTCAACCACTGAGCCACGCTGGCTGGGCCCGTTGCATTTTTAATTGGGATTTTTTTGAATTTATAGGTCAATATGTAGAGGCCTAACATATTTACGGTATTGAGTCTCCTCCTCAAGTACATGGTATATAGCCATTGATAATCACATCTTTCTGACATCCTATTTTATATTTTCAGTTTAACCAAAGATCTTCTTTCTTTTTCTTCCTCCTTTCCTTCATTTTTTTTTTGGCATAATCAGGTTCCATTTATGTGTCCCCTTGGTTACTTGGATGTTATGTACCTGGCTTTTCCTGAGTGATTACCTTTAATTTTTTTTCCTTTTCTTCTGGTTACCTTTAAATTAAAAAAAAAATTTTTTAGAAAGAGTGGAAGGGAGGAAGGAGAGAGATCCAGCATGTGTCTCGACCAGGGTCCTAGGAACAAACTTGCAACCCAGGTACGTGCCCTTGACCAGGAATTGAAACCGAGACCCTTCTTTGCATGGGCCGATGCTCTACCACTGAGCACACAGGCCAGGGCACCTTTAATTTTTTTTCGCCAACATTTTTCTCTCAATTTTGAGTTTGATGTGATATCTATAAAATTCCCCAGCAGAACAAGTCATTAGCAAACTTTAATTTTCTCTATTTCCTATTTCCTTTTAAACAATTATTTAGTTCTTTCATTTACCAATGGTATATACAAATATAGTTTAAAGCAGGGGTCAGCGAATTTTTAAAGGTATATATATATATATATTTTTTTGACTGTTGACAGTATTACAGATGTCCCCCATGCCTCTCCCAAGCAAACTTTTAAGAGGCCCCAGAGTTGTAGACTCTTTTTGTCATCCTTCGCCATGTGAGAGACTCATTCATTTGTGTCGCAATATAATTTTCCATTCTGGCCTATGAGCTCTAGGACCAGCATGTCAAACTCAAAGGCTAACACGGGCCAAATAACCAAGGTTGAAGTGTATGCGGGCCGCAAAAAAACAAAAGCTTCCACTTTCATAGAAACGCAGGTTTATTTCAAGAGAGACACGCTGAATACAAAGAGCTGAAATACATGAGTCATCACTGACATAAAATAACAGAACATTTTAATAAAAATTAACATTTTTTCTTGAACATTCACTTACCAGACACTGAATAACTGCACAAATTAATAAGCGTCACACAAATAAACCTATTTTTCTTGTTCTCCGAAAGAGAAATATTTCCTGTTGCACACACCAAACAAGTTAGTACAAGACTAAAGACGTGGCCATCGGCTGCTAAAATATTCGCTGCTAGTGTGAGTGGAGAGAAATGGTGCGCCTGCGTGTAAGGCGCATAAAGGAAATGAATGCACCACAATTATAGTCATCAGTTATTAGCAAACATTGTAGTTTGTTATTAATAATTATGTATAATAGGATATTGTTGATATTTATTTATAGTGATAAAATTAAGTTATGAAATTTTTATTAAAACGTTTCTTACATACCGTTATATTGGCTGGGCCGCAAAAATATTCGTTTTAGGCCGCATGCGGCCCGTGGGCTGTGAATTTGACATGCTTGCTCTATGTCAGAACAAGGAATGTATCTGGCTTCTGTAACACACAGTAGGCAATCAGGAAGTATGTGTTGAATGAATGACTGAATAAAGGAACAAATCTGCTAAGTTGCAAAGCTCTCTGACTATCCTTTTTGTTGTTAATCCTCACCCTAGGATATTTTTTTCCATTGATTTTTTTTTTTTTTTAGAGAGAGAATGGAAGGGAGGGGGAGAGACAGAGAAAGAAACATCGGTTGGTTGCCTCCCGCACGCATGCGCCCTGACCTGGGCTGGGGACCGAGCCTGCAACAGAGGTACATGCACTTGACTGGAATCGAACCCGAGACCCTTCAGTCTGCAGGCTGACACTCTAACCACTAACCCAGTGGTCGGCAAACTGCGGCTCGCAAGCTGCAGTTTGTCACTCTGTTGACTGAGTTTGCCAACCACTGCACTAACCCAAACCAGTTAAGACTCTGCTATCTCTTCAGTCTGCCCGGCAGTAGCAATACAGCAAGGTGTATGGCTTCATGGGAATGAGTTTATGCCCTACTTTACAAGAACATTATATATATATATATATATATATATATATATATATATATATATATATATTTTATTGATTTCAGAGAGGAAGGAAGAGGGAGAGATAGAAACATCAATGATAAGAGAGAATCACCGAACGGCTGCCTCCTGCGCACCCCTTAATGGGGATCGAGCCCGCAACCCGGGCATGTGCCCTTGGCCAGAATTGAACCTGGGACCCTTCAGTCTGCAGGCCGACGCTCTCTCCACTGAGCCAAACCGGCTAGGACAAGATCAGTTTCTAATAAAATGAGCTGCACAGTTGGTAATTCTTGAAAGAGAGGAATCCCAAGAACAGAATGGGTGTGTGTGGAGGGAGTACTCTAGCCATCTGGGGTCGCTGTGAGGTACACCCATAAAGCAAGAAGTCGGGTGCTGAAAAGGAGGGGAGAGGGGTCCGGAAGATGAAATTGACTTCTCTGGTCTGTGCTGGGCCCATCTCAAATGCATAAATCTTAACACACGTAAGTATCTCTGCATACGTGTAAGTATTTTTATAGAGTGAGGCAATCGTGTGCTCAATTCTCCTACTATGTGCAGCTTATGGAGAAGTACCCGATTTTTTCTTTGTTTCCCAATGCAGGCGGAATACACCAAGAACCCAAGTGCAATCCCCCCCTCCAACATTCCCTCGTGCAGATCCAGATCCTTGTCACCCAGCGAGGAGGGCTTTAGTGGCCACTCCAGCCTGTTGCCTGGCGAGATGGCCCGGAACTTACAGAAGAGCATCAAGCACCGCACCCTCTACCTCTTAGAGCAACTGAAAGTGGAGAAGGCCAGCCGGGACCAGAATACCGAGAGCTACCTCAAGCTGGTGTCCAAAGCCGACCGGCGCCAGGCCCTGCACATCCGCCAGGCCTTCGAGAAGGTGAACCAGCGGGCGTCTGCCACCATCGCCCAGATAGAGCGAAGGCTCCATCAGTGTCACCAGCAGCTGCAGGAGCTGCAGAAGGGCTGCCAGCCCAAGGGCTCAGTGGCAAAGGAGGAGAGCAGCCCGGACAATGGCCAGCAGCCCTGGGAGAAGGCCCCATTTTTAGAGCCTCCCAAGCCAGGTGGGAATGATGCCTTAGCCACTACCCCGTCTGACATGCCCCTCCCACCGGAGAGTCAATTGCCGGCCTCACAGCCGGAGACGTCATCCGAGTCGAAGGCAAACTTGCTACTGCAGAAGGTGAAGGAAGAGCTCAAAGAAGCCCAGAAAGTCCACCTTGGCCTCCAGGTGTCCTATCAGGGCCTAAAGGAGATGTACTTCAGAGACCTGCAGCTGTTGCTGGAGTGCCTTCAGGAGGAGAAATGCAGGTGAGGTGGAGCCCCTTCTGCCACCTTGGCTCTGGGGACAGCCCCCAGTGTTAGAGAGTGGGAATTTTTGAGCACTCCTGAGGCCGTGGACTATGCCCCAGATAGAATTGTCAGTGCTGACACCAGGCCAGGCCTTGAGATAGGGTCTCATGGCCCCTTCCCAGCACGTAGGCCTTCTTTCATAGATCACGGTCAGCTTTCTGAAGAACAGGATGACCCTGTATGACTCTGACGTTACTTAGGAAAAACTGTTTTGTCTTGGGTTGCTTGCTCTGCAAAAACAGGATGTAGTTAATGGGCTTAAAAGGGGTCCTACACAAAGGGTCGCTGCTGCTCTCTGGACTCTCTGCGTGGAAAATGGCAGAGCAGTTGCCGGTTGGCTGGCCAGCTGGCTGGCTGATAAAGGCTCCCTAAATTTTAATTTGGTCTGGGCTCCAGTGGTCGTTCACTCGCCTTCGCTCTACAACACCAGGACTGTCTTCAGGAGGCTGAAAGGGAGCTGAGGAGGGGGGAGGAGCAGCTCAGTGGTTCCCTTGGTGCCTGGGCCCCCTCGGTGAAGAGGGCTCACCCCCTGTCCACAGTTGCACACCAGCTTGGCCCTCTGCTGACAAATGAGGCTCCAGCTCTAGGCCCCACTGGGCAGTCTGGCAGCTGCGGCTCTAGCTGGAATGGCAGGAGATAGCCCATCAGTTAGGGAGGCGCTTTGCCATCCTGTCTGCTGGAATGGTGTGTAAACAGGACTGGAGTCGCCTTGACAGCCCTGATCCCTTCGTGTGTGCTCATGGCTGAACTGGGGCACAATGTCACTTCCGGGACATTTATTCTGAAAATGACTGCCTTCTGGGGAATGCCATCTCCCCACTGTGCGTTGGGTTGATTTTCTTTTCTTTTTCTTTTTAAAATATACACTGAGTGGCCAGATTATTATGATCTCTGAACGCATAATAATCTGGCCACTCAGTGTATATCCTATATAATAAAAGGCTAATATGCAAATTGTCCCCTCGACCAGGATTTCAACCAGCAGGCAGGCTGGCCAACCGCCCATGTCCCCTCCCCCTGGCCAGGCTGGCCGGACCCCACCCATGCACGAATTGATGCACCAGGCCTCTAATATGTGTGTGTGTGTGTGTGTGTGTGTGTGTGTGTGTGCGCGCGCGTACACACACACACACACACACACACACACACACACACACACTGAGTGGCCAGATTATTGTGCATTCAGAGATCATAATAATCTGGCCACTCGGTGTATTTTTATTGATTTCAGAGAGAGGGAGAGATAGAAACATCAATGATGAAAGAGTATCATTGATCGGCTGCTTTGTGCACACCCCACCCTGGGGATTGAGCCTGCAACCCGGGCATGTGCCCTGACCGGAAATCAAACCGTGACCTCCTGGTTCACAGGTCGATGCTCAACCACTGAGCCACGCTGGCTGGGCAATACTATTGACATTTTGGACCAGCTGATTCTGTGCTGTGGGTGCTATGCTATGCATTGGAGGATGTTGAGCAGTGTCCTCATCCTGGAGGAGTTTCCTACAACTGTCATAACCAATTACCCCAAACTCGGTGGCCTCAAACAATAGAAATGTATTCTGTCACAGTTATGGAGGTCAGAAGTCTGGAATCAGCTTTTCTTGGCTGACATCAGGGTGTCAGCAGGGCCACGCTCCTTCTGGAGGCTCTAGGTGAGAATCCATTCCTGGCCTCTTCCAGCTTTGGGTGGCTGCTGGGCTCCTTTGCTTGTGGCCACATCACTTCAGTCTTCGAGGCTAGCATCCTCCACATCTCTCTTCTTCACTGTGTGTACAAGCGCCCTCTCTCTCTCTTTTTAAAAAAATATATTTTATTGATTGTTTACAGAGAGGAAGGGAGAGGGATAGAGAGTTAGAAACAGTGATGAGAGAGAAACATCGATTCAGCTGCCTCCTGCACACTCCCCACTGGGGATGTGCCCGCAACCAAGGTACATGCCCTTGACCGGAATCAAACCTGGGACTCTTCAGTCCGCAGGCCGATGCTCTATCCACTGAACCAAACTGGTTAGGGCTCGTCTCTCTCTTATAGGATGTATGTGATTGCAGTTAGAGTCCACATATGCTCAGGAGGAACTTCTCCCACTCTGCCGCATTCTCCAGCCCTACCCCTACTGCTTGAGCCCCGCCCCCACATCTGTTTCTCTATCTTAGATTTCTCATCCAGCCTGCAGGTCACTGGGTTCTAGCTCAATTTGCCCAAAAGCCAATCCTCGGGTATAGTCAGGAGTATAATATTTTGGCCCTAGCTGGTTTGGCTCAGTGGATAGCGCATCAGCCTGTGGACTGAAGGGTCTCGGGTTCCATTCCAGTCAAGGGCACAGGCCCAGGTTGTGGGCTCCATCCCCGGTAGGGGACGTGCAGGAGGCAGCTGATCAGTGATTCTCTCTCATCATTGATGTTTCTATATCTCTCTCCCTCTCCCTTCCTCTCTGAAATCAATATAAAAATATGTATTTTAAAAAAGAGTATAATCTTTCACACCAACAATACAGTTTAGGATAATTTGTATTGAAGAGGGCGGCCTTATCAGCTTTGGAAGATTTAGGGGGCATTTTGGTTGACTGGTCATCATTCTGTCTTCATAAGAACATTTTTCAGCCCTAACCGGGTTGGCTCAGTGGATAGCGCATCGGCTTGCGGACTGAAGGGTCCCAGGTTCGATTTCCGGTCAAGGGCATGTACCTTGGTTGCGGGCACATCCCCAGTAGGAGGTGTGCAGGAGGCAGCTGATTGATGTTTCTCTCTCATCGATGTTTCTAACTCTCTATCCCTCTCCCTTCCTGTCTGTAAAAAATCAAGAATATATACATTTTTTAAAAGAAAAATTTTCAGAGTGCTCTATTTGCCTCTGTGATGGTAGGAGCTGGATGGAGAGGGGTCTTTGACTAAAAAAGAGACAATGAGAAGAGGCAGCTGTGCCGAGGCCAGGGCACTGCTGCCAGAGGGTAAGGAGGCTGGGGGCAAGGGAAGGAGAGACTGAGAGAATATCCTACGAATTAACATCTTCTTATCCACTAAATTATTCAAGAATACATTCAAGAATATATTAATACATTCTTAGAAATACATTAATGAAGAGTCTATTCATTGACTTCATGCATATTCATGGAGAATATATTCATGAAAGTATACTTGAATATAGTTTATATCTTAAATGTTCTTGTGGCTGGATCTTTCATGGTAATGGAAAGATAATCATGGGGTATCTACTTCCAGGGTGGACACCCTGCCTCTGCCCCTCTCTGCGGGCAGTAGCCTCAGCCATGTTGTCAGCCCACTCTCTTCTCAACAGGAAGCAGGGCAGAGACTAATGGAATGTTCCTTGACACATTGTTATGAATCAGCTCTTGATGAATTGGCTTTCAACAAATGAGTGTTCAGCTTATTAGCTCCCTGGGGGACGTCGACATGTAGGTGTCAGTGAAGTTCTCGAAATAGGACCAAATTACCTCCTTGCTTCACATTCCCTGTCCGTATGACAGCACCATTGGTTATGTTCTTGTGCAGGTCAGAGTCACCGCCGTCAGCCTGGTCCTTCATTGCCCTGGACTCCAGCGCTCTCTGGTACCTTTCCTCTTTTCCAGTGTCACTGCCCCTGGCTTGGGTCAAGCCTTCCTCGGCTCTTCCCTAAAAGAAAGTTCTAGAAGCCACCTGTCTTCCTGTTGCCCAAATGAAGAACCTCAAAGATTTTTTAAATTATGAAACATTCTAAACTCAGGCGAAATGTCGAGAATAACATGACCGACATTATATACCTACCTCAGATCTTTCTCAAATTTTCACATTTAGCATTTTTGCTTCAAATCTTATATATACTAGGATATATATATATATATATATATATATATATATATATATATATATATATATTGATTGCAAAGAGGAAGGGAGAGGGAGAGAGAGATAGAAACATCAACAATGAGAGAGAATCATGGATCAGCTGCCTCCTGCATGTCCCACACTGGGGATCAAGCCCACAACCCAGGCATGTGCCCTGACTGGGAATCGAACCATGATCTCCTGGTTCCTAGGTCAGTGCTCAACCACTGAGTCACACCTGCCGGGCTTGTTTATGTTTTTTAACGATCCACTGAGATATAGTTTATGTGCCATAAAAATTCACTGTTTTAACTGTACATTTTTATGATGTTTAGTAAATTTACTGAATTGTGCAACCATGACCACACTCCTATATTTGTTATTTGCTTTAATAATAGCTTTATTGAGATATAATTCACATACCATAAAATTCATCCATTTAAGGTGTACACTTCAGTAGTCTTTAGTATCTTCACAGAGTTGTGCAACCATCATCACTATCTCATTACAGACCATAACATTGTCATCACTCCAAAGAGAAACCCCAGCCCTATTAGTCGTCACTCCACACCTTCCCCTTCTCCAGCTTCGGCAACCACTAGTCTGTTTCCGTTTTTTCTGGATTGGTCTATTCTGGACATTTCATATAAATAGAAGCATATACTATGTGGTCTTTTGTGGCTGCTCCATCTCTATAATCCACAGATTTTTTATGGAATAACTACTGCATGCCAAACACTGGTGCTGGGAATACATATGGAATTTAATAGCATACGGGGATAATTTAGATCTTGATTTCTACAACTTCTAGTCTATCTCTATTTTGGTAAAGCTGTTACAAAAGGGGAATGGTATATAGGAGATACGTGACTGTCGGCGTGGGTGTGGCTGAGGCGCAGACCGGGAAGGAGTAGGCTGGGTTTGACTGGAGCTGTGGGCCAGAGGAGGAAGGCAGATCCTGAACCCAAGTCTAGTCTTTTTTTTTAATATGGAATGCTTCATGAATTTGCGTGTCATCCTTGCACAGGGGTCATGCTAATCTCCTCTGTATAATTCCAATTTTAGTATACTAGAGGCCCGATGCACGAAATTCGTGCAAGGGGCTGGGCCCTCGCAGCCACAGCCTCAGCCCTCGCAGCCACGGCTTCGTCCAGAAGGTCGTCCGGAAGGAAGTCCGGAAGGTCGTTCGGCTGTCCGGTCTAATTAGCATATTACACTTTAGTTATTTTAGGTGTGCTGCCGAAGCGAGCACCCAAGTCTGGTCTGGATATAGGACCACTCATTGCCAGCACAAGCTCTGCGCGGGGTACTCAGGGAGTATTACTTTCTCTTTTGCTCCCAAGGCAAGCGCTGATGGCAGAACTGGTGAATGAGCACCTGCAGCGGCACCTGGATGAAATTTACTGTCTCAAACAGAATCTGGCCTATACTGAAGAGAAAATGGCCTATCTCTCCTATGAGAAAGCCAAGGAAATATGGGTGAGTTCCTCCCGGGGGAGCTTTTTGAGAAAGGGCCAGTGAGAAGGATGCAGGGAGGAGAGAAGCCAAGGATGAGCGAATCTGTTCTGGTAACCTCCAAACCAAGGAAAGAGACAGGTATTCAAGCTGTACCCCCATTGAGGGTTCAATGGCAACTCCCACATTTGTTTTAGACCTGGCGGGGTCCAATCTTTATGTTCATGCTGCACTTCCCCTCTCCCCACACCTTAGCTGATCTGGGAACTTGGGCATTGCAGTTCTCACACTTGAGCCCAGAACCACCTGTAAAGGGGGCTGATGAGTACCCAGAAGCTGCTGGGGGTGCAGGGAATACCAGCTGGGAACCTCTGCTTTTGACCCTGGAGTGGCAAGCATGGATGATGGATCCCCCTCTCCTGTGACAGATAGCCTCACTCTCTTCCACACCCTCAGACCTTACACCTGACCTTGCTCAGCTCTCTCACGGCCAGGCTCTCAGTCTCAGACCATGCTGGATGAGGGCCAAGTCAGATGAGACCTTCACTGTTACTGGGAAACATGGACCCTCCCAGGACAGGGCCCTCAGCGTATAGGTGCTCTAGGCTCTCAACTTCCCTCCTAAATCTTCAGCTCACCAACACTTGCTGTGCGACCCTTAGGCACTCAGGTAAATGACCGCACCTTCCTTCTGACCTCTGGCAAGGGCCTGTGTTTTTATCACCTGCAGGAGGTCATGGAAACTTTCCAGTGTCGTATATCCAAGCTGGAAACTCTACAGCAAGTGACTCAAGTGAAGATGACAGAGAACTTCAGACACTGTCCCCAGAAGTTTGTGTTCCGATTTCTGAACCTGCTCCTCACGCTGGCCACCATCTTCTTGGTCTTCTTCTCTACTGGGTGTGCCTTTCCATTGACACTGTTCAAGTCACGCCTGCGCATGTGCACCGTGATTGTGCTGATTGGGGTTGGGGCCCTGGCCTGGCAGAAGTGGCAGGACTGGGAGGTCTGGGTCGCCTCCACATGGAGACTGTATTCCAAGGATGCCAAGCCTCTACCAGACGGGCCTTAAAGGGTCTGGGTGGGCCAGCTCCTCTCTTTTCCAGGTATCAGGGCATCCAGCCAGCCCTCCCCAGGAGGCCACTTCTCAGATCTGGCTTTCAGATTTTGTCAACACCAGCCCCATGAGAGGTGTGTGGGTGCCCACCCAGCTCGCAGTTCCCTTTCTCACCATCCTTCCCTACCATCTGCAGACTTTGGAAAAGATTAAAGTCTCCAGAAGTACAGTGCTGCGCTCCTCTATAAACCCCTCATGCCCTCTAGTGACCCAGTGACTGAACACTCGGGGGCTCGGGGGCCCCCTCTGTGACTTTGTTGTTTCTGGCAAAGAGAAGCTACAGTTTCTTCACAGGGATGGAGAAGAAGGGATGGTGGCGGTGATGGCCAAAGCCCTGGTGAGTGGGACACGGGTGACGTTTTCTGGTAGGAGGCAGATCTCTTTGTTGTTGGGGCTGGGAGAGACTCATGCAGGTGACACCGAAGAGACAGATGAGGCCTCTGTTTTGGAGGTGCTGGAGAGTTCAGAGCTATCATCTACTTTCTTCCCAAAAAGCTGCAAGATGCAGTTTCGAAACTGGCAGGACAGAAAGTGTTATTCAGCGGAGCAGGACGGGTCAGTGCGCTATGCTAAAGGTGATGCTTAGGGCATTCGGAGGAAGGTATTCATTAAGTGTCACCCGGATGACTCAAAACCTTCTCTCCTACCATTCACAATTCTACAAAGTGAATGGAGGAAGACTCAGGTTCCTCGCACATGGGGATGGTCTATTTCTGACTATCTGGTCATCTAAGTCATCTAATTTAGAAGCTGCTGGTGACATTTGGGTCACATCGTGGCCCCCCAAAAGGTATGTTTAAGCCCTACTGCTTGGGGTCTATAAATGTGACCTTATTTGGAAATAGCCTTTGCAGATGTGATTAAGATATACATTACGCCAGGCTGGTGTGGCTCAGTGGTTGAGTGCCGACTCAGGAACCAAGAGGTCGCTGGTTCGATTCCCAGTCAGGGCACATACCCGGATTGTGGGCTCGATCCCCAATGGGGGCCGTGCCGGAGGCAACCAGTTGATGACTTCCTCTCTCATCGATGTTTCTATCTCTCTCTCCCTCTCTCTCTCTCTCTCTCTCAAAATCAATTTAAAATATATATTTTTAAAAGATATACATTACCATGAGGACAAGCTGGAGTAGAGTGGGCCCTAATGCAATGACTGGTGTCCTTGGAAGTAGAAGGGAATTTGGACACAGACACACAGGCATACAGGGAAGATGGCCATGTGAAGGTGAAGGCAGAGATCAGGGCGACTCGTCTACAAACCAAGGAATAGCAAGTACTCACCAGAAGGTAGAAGAGATTTCCCCCAGAGCCCTTAGAAGAAGCTAGCCCTGCTGATACCTTGATCTCAGACTTCTGGCCTCCAGAACTAGGAGACCATATGTTTCTGTTACTTAAAACCACCCAATCTGTGGTATTTCGTTATGGCACCCCAGGGAACTCATGCAGTGACCAAAGATGATGCCAGCTAAGGGGCCCATGCATAGATAGAGTGACCTGTCTCCAGAATGTCTGGTAAGAGGCATTTTAGTGAAAGGGAATGTGATTGTCATCTTGTTTCTATTCCATCAATTTAAAAATATATTTTTATTGATTTCAGAGAGGGAGAGAGAGAAACATCATTGATGAGAGAGAATCATGGATCAGTTGCCTCCTGCACACCCCACACTGGGGACCAAGTCCCCAACCCGGGCATGTGCCCTGACTGGGAATTGAACTGTGACCTCTTAGTTCATAGGTTGATGCTCAACCAGTGAGCCATGCGGCCTGGCTCTTTTCCATCAATTTTGAGGCCAGGTGAGGACTAGGTAAACAACAGTGTAGCCACCACCTGGTCTCTTTAGCCAAGAGAGTCTTCTGGCACCAGGAAGGCCCTGCTCTTTGCTGCTTGATCCCTAAAGAGATCTGGGCCGTATTTATTTCTCAGATTATATCTCAGATCATCACTGTGCTAACCAAAATGCTTTGAGAACACAGATCAGATGCATTTCCTATATATTCTAAGCCTATTCTTTTAAAAAATATATAATTTTATTGATCTCAGAGAAGGGAGAGGGAGAGAGAGAGAGAAACATCAGTGATGAGAGAGGATCATTGATTGGCTGCCTCCTGCACACCCCCTACTGTGGATCTAGCCCGAAACCCAGGCATGTGCCCTTGACCGGGAATCGAATCCAGGACCTTTCGGTCCGTAGGCTGATGCTCTATCCACTGAGCCAAACCAGCTAGAGCCCAAGCCTATTCTTGATTACCTCCAGCTCCCTCCAACACCAGAACTCTCAAAAAAGGAAAAACATAATCGTTGTCATTGATAACGTAAGAAATGGGCTGAACAGCAGAATCAACTCAGCTGAAGAGCTGGCAGATGAGGCTAAGAATTCATTCAACACATTCACTTAACAGCTACCTACTGAGCACCCATTCTGTGCCAGACTGTGTCCTAAGGGTTTCATCAGGCATGTCCTCATGGAGTTCCATTCCAGAAAGTTCTCTCAGAATGCAATAGGAAGGGGTAACAGTGCGAAAAGGTGAAAGAAAGTTTGAAAGCCTGGAGAGGTCCAGAAGTGTGACATCTGTCTAGGAGGGGGGGAGAATGGAAAGACTCAAGCAAAAACAGTACTTGTCAAGCTAGCCTAGGATTCCACAAACAAAAGCCAGGCCTAAAAAGAGACCAGCATGAAAGACAGAAAACAGGGATCTGGGATTGAACTGTACTCTGGGTATTGAGGTGCCAGGAATGGAACCCCGGGGAATCAATTGTGGTCCTGCTGAATATTTATTTATTTACTTTAAAAAATTTTATAATTTCAGAGAGGAAGGGAGAAGGAGAGAGAGAGAGCGAAACATCAATGATGAGGATCATCAATTGGCTGCCTCCTGCATGCCCCACATTGGGGATCGTGACTGGGAATCGAACTGTGACTTCCTGGTTCCTTAAGCATGCATTCCTTTGGAAATGTTTAAATATTCAGTAGCCCATGCTGGCTGGGCTACTGGATATTTAAACATTACCAAAAGTATGCATGCTTAAGGAACTCAAGGCCAGGCAGGAGGGGGCACAGCCATGGAGCAACTGTGAAATAGACAAGCAGAAGAAAGCCAGTTGGAAGGAATAGGCTGGGTATGGTGAAATAGGAGGTCCCTGAGGGGCAATATTTCTGACCCAAGACCTTACTGGTCACCAAAGCACATCATAGATGCACCCCAATGAAGTGGATGTGACAGATTCAAGGAAAAATAAGGCAAATTGCACTTGGAAGATGATGAGCCTCAATAGTCACCTGTATCTATCAAGAAGTCTAGGAGTCGCCCTGGCTGGTATGGCTCAGTGGATAGAGTGTTGGCCTGCGGAGTCAAGGGTCCCAGGTTCTATTCCGGTCAAGGGCATGTATCCTGGTTGCGGGCACATCTCCAGTAGGGGGTGTGCAAGAGGCAGCTGATTGATATTTCTCTCTCATCGATGTTTCTGGCTCTCTCTCCCCCTCCCTTCCTCTCTGTAAAAAAATCAATAACATATATATATATATAAAAGTCTAGGAGTCATGGGCAGTTTGCTGTGGAGGCCCAGTATGCCAGTCCATGCTGGCTGCCATCTAGGGAGACTTTGGGTGAGACCACAGTGTGTCCACCCTAAACTAACCTATAAAGCCACGAAAGCCACAGGTCAGTGCAGCCAAGAAGGGCCTCGTTTATGTCCTGGTCAGAATTAGAGTTTGAAGATGGAAAGATGAAGGTTGAGAGAAGAGTTGCGCCAATAATGGCAGGAAGTGCACACCTAAGAAAAGTGTAGCTGTGTCCAGGCAGCCCTCCGGTGTTCAAGCTCTAGGCTAGCCCTGAAGCTAACAGAAAGGAAGAGCGCCACAGTACACAGGCCCTGCAGGAAATGCCCACCTTCAGGCAGAGACAGACCATAAAAGGATCCAGAAGGAGGGCTGCCTGGGGTTGGGGTCACGTGCCGAGCCTTCTCCGGTTATTGTTCTGGAGACCAGATACTATTCCAGGTGGGAGACATGACGGGGCTCTTCCATGGTCTATTTCTAGTTTGCTGTGTTGATGGTGTGACTTACCTGCCGGTTCATAAAGACATAGATAATGGGGTTGTAGATAGTGGCACTTTTGGCAAAGTAGGCTGGCAGTGCAGCCGCCAGAGGGTGGAAGGCGTAGCCAGGGTGGGCAGCAGCGAAGCAGGCAAAGAAAGTGTAGGGCCCCCAGCAGAGGCAGTATGCCAGGATCATCACCACCACCATGCGCGTCACCTCCTTCTCTGCCTTCTGGGTGGACTCGGATTCTTTCTGCTGCTTCGCCACCTGGGGGAGACAGAGGGTCGTGCCAAGGGACAGTGAGTAGGAGACTTCCTCAGGGCTCTGAATCTGAAGGGACTTCGTGTTCCTGGCGGGCTAAGGATGGGGAGTCATGGGGAGAAGGAGATGGGCCCACCCATTACAGCACCTCGCCAGCCAAAAGCCAGCTCCCACCTGAGTGAGTGCACGCCTGGCCTACAGCTCTCTGGAGGGTGGCCTCACAAGAGCTGTGCAAGCTTTGAGGCAGCACGCAGCTGAACCTGGCTGAGATGGCCCCGAGCTGGGGCCTTCCAAACCCTTGGCTTAGCTTGGGAGTTTGGGCAGGAGCTAAGGGCTCTGTTCTTAGCCTCCCCTGGTCCCTTATCCCTAGCATGCTCCCTCCTGTGCTCAGATCTGAGGGGTTGGGCAGGAGAAGACACAGGGGCTGGCCTCTGCCTGCTATGGGCAGGACCTGATGGCAGACAGCTGAGTGGGCACGAGGGGAAACTGTGAGGGCAGGTAACACATTCCGGAGCATGAGCTCCACAACTCAGACCTAACATGGCCCAAGCCATGGTTGGACACCTTGGGACCCAGCTAAGTTGCTCCTGATCCCTGACTGCCAACAGGGTCGGGGAAGGAAGCGGGGGGGGGGGGGGGATATCCCAGGCTGAAGGTAGTGAGATGAGGGGAGCTTATCTCGAGCCCATGATCTCCACTCTAGAAAGAGCTTATAAGCCCACGCTGATCGGATTGTGGGCACAGGCAGCTTCATATAAGAAAGGCGCTACCCCAAAGGGCCTTCTACCACCGGTGCCAAGCAGGATCCCAACAGGAACAGGTGGTACATCCAGATCCAGCTAATGGTAGCTTAGCTCACTGATAAAGGGACAACGTATGGTATTCAGGAGACCACAAGGGGAGCACAGAGCTCCCAGCACCCAGGACTCAACCTCACTCTGCTGTCTTGCTCTGATTTCCTACGGGGGCGCCCCAGTGGTAACCCAGCTGGCACAGGGGAGGAGGGGCGTGGCTGTGGACAGATCAGCATCCCAGGGAGGAGGAGGGAGGAGAGGGGCCTGGAGGGCAGATGGCACATGTGAATTCACTTCTTAGCCTGCCCCAACAGGCCAGGGGAGGGGACAAGGGCCCTCCAGTGGCATCCTTTTAACAGCACTCCTTGATTTGCAGGTTTCACTTGCGGATCTGGCTGGCTCAGGAGGAATGCAGCGCTGCTCCATTACTGGGGTGATCCCTTGCTATTCTATAAGGACAAGGACAAGGGAGCCAGGGCTATAAGTGCCAGATTCACGTCTGGTTTGGGGGCAGGGGAGCAGACCGGGTGACCCTCTGTCCGTGCCCACACATCCCTGGCCTTCATGATCCTACCAGCCAGGGGCGAAGCCAGGAGGGCACGGGGGCTTACAGCTCGGATGGCCAGCCACACTTGGAGGTAGCAGAGCACGATGACGCTGAGTGGGATGATGCAGCACGTGATCATGAGGACAATCATGTACGACTGCACCCCAGGGTACGAGCTACCGCTGAACACGTCTGGGCCGCATGAAGTCTTCAGGCCATGGGGCCAGTACCTGGATAGAAGAGACGGCAGCCTGTCCCAATGCAGGCAGGGCAACCTGCGACCCCCAGCCCAGCCATGCCACTCACGGGTAGGGTTGTTGGTTATTTGTTTTTTATTGAAATTAAATTCACGTTACATGAATGAACCATTTTTTTTTTTAGAGTGGAAGGGAGGAGGAGGAGGAGAGAGAGAGAGAGAAACATTGATGTGAGGGAGACACATCGAATTGGTTGCCTCCTGCACGGGCCCTGGGCATCGAGCCTGCAATTGAGGTACGTGCCTTTGACCGGAATCGAATCTGGGACCCTTCAGTCTGCAGGCCGACGCTCTATCCATTGAGCCAAACTGGCTAAGGTTGACCATTTTTGAGTGAGCAGTTCGGTGGCATTTAGTACTTTCATTGCCACTATCTGGTTTCAGAACATTTTCCTCACCTTGATCACATCCCCTTTTCACAGAGAGAGCGAAGCACCCTCTTGCCTTCTAAGAACCTGTGAATAACTGAGTCATTTTTCTAGGGTCAACCCGATCAGCCCATGGCCTGAAGTTGTAGGCATTTCTCCACGTGTTCCCGTGAGCAGCTCAGGCTTGGAGACCACGGGAAAGGCTTGGAGACCATGCTCCAGCAGCCAGATTCATACACTCATAAACACTGCGTGCTAGAAGGGGCCTCAGAGAGAGCTGGGCCTGTCTTCACTTTATTCGTGGGGCCGTGGAGGCCCCGAGGTCACACCCTCCCCTCTTGGTCCTAGCAAGGCGCCTTCCTGGCACCCTGGCATCCTTACCTGCTCCAACCAAAGATGGGCGGGGCTGTCCACACAGCAGACCAGACCCAGGAGAAGGTGATGCCTGCGATGGCCAGCTTGGCATCAAATCTCACGTTGCCAAAAGGCTTGCAGACCACCAGCCACCTCTCCCAGGAAATGATGGCCAGGGACCAGAGCCCAGTGATCCCTGCAGGGGAGAACAGACAGATGGCGGCTTGGAGCCTCCTACATCACTCCTTCCACCCGGACCAGCCGACAGCTTTCCAGATGAAGAGGCGCTCCCCAAGCACCTGCGAACCCTCATTCTCCAAAGAGTGTTGTCAGGTCCAGGGGGCACTGGGTCTCTTGGTCAATTCCTTTTTTTAAAAAAATATTTTTTATTGATTTTTGAGAGGAAAGGAGAGAGATAGAAACATCAATGATGAGAGAATCATTGATTGGCTGCCTCCTGCACGCCCCACACAGGGGATCAAGCCGGCAATCCAGGCATGTGCCCTGACCAGGAATCGAACCGTGACCTCCAGGGTCATAGGTTGATGCTCAACCACTGAGCCACACCAGCCGGGCTTGGTCAATTTCTTTTTCTAACTCCTGTTTTCCCGTCTTCCCCCATTGGGCCTTTCCTTGCCCCCTCTGATTCGACCTTGGTCCACCTTGTTTCCCCTCTTTCTCTTAATTGGCCACCAGGCTTTCCTGTGATGCCATTGAGGTAACCACCAATGGCCGTGTACACACCAGCCCGACCCACGGACACGCTATGATCCCAGCCAAGAGCTGTGCCCCTCCTGCCAATATGCTCACGTTCCTTTAGGTGCTTGGAACCCCTTCCCTGCTATCTCCCCTCCCTCCTCCGTTTAGCAGGTGGAGACAAATGTCTTCTGTGCTGCTTAGACCCCGGAGGTCTGCGCACAGAATCCAGGTGTCCACGAACTGGGGTGGGAAAAATGACATCTTTGTTTCTCCTGACCTCTAACTGACACTGGCATTTCCTTCTGTTATGAGTGTGACAGTATTAGCAGTGCCCATGACTCGGTCACTTTACAGAGGTGGCAGACATTTCTCAATATCACTACGTTTATTACCACTTTGAAATTTCTTTTTTTTTTTTAAATCCTCACATGAGGATATTTTCCCATTGATTTTTTAAAATGTATATTTTTATTGATTTCAGAGAGGAAGGGAGCGGGAGAGAGAGATAGAAACATCAAGGATGAGAGAGAATCATTGATTGGCTGTCTCCTGCAAGCCCCTCACTGGGGATCGAGCCCACAACCCGGGCATGTGCCCTTGACCGGAATTGAACCTGGGACCTTTCCGTTTGCATGCCGACGCTCTATCCACTGAGCCAAACCAGCTAGGGCTTTCCATTGATTTTTAGGCAGAGTGGAAAGGAGGGGGAGAGAGAGAGAGAGAGAAGAGAGAGAGAGAGAGAGAGAGAGAGAGAGAGAGAGAGAGACATTGATATGAGAGAGACACATTGATCGGTTGCCTCCCACATGCACCCTGACCAGGGCCGGGGATCGAACCTGCAACTGAGGTACGTACCCTTGACCAGAATCAAAGCCAGGACCCTTCCATCCACAGGCCGATGCTCTATCCAGTGAGCCAAACCGGCTGGGCACCACTTTGAAATTTCAATGACTGTCAGGCCAGGTCCAGTTATTTGATACTTTAATAAAAAATGGTGTCACTAATATTCTAGAAAATAATCAATACTATTTATTTAATTACTAGAGGCCCGATGCACAAAATTTGTGCAAGAGTAGGCCTTCCTTCCCCCGGCTGCCTACACCGGCTTCCCTCTGGCACCCGGGACCTGGGCTTCTCTTGCAGCCCCAGCTTCATCTGGAAGGTCATCCGGAAGGATGTCCTGTCTAATTAGCATATCACGCTTTTATTATTATAGATAATCCTATCTAATAATAGAGTAACATGTAAATTACCATCACTCCGCTATGCCCACGATTGGGCGGCGGGAAGCTGGGGGGCGGGACTCAGGGTGGCCTATCCGGCCATTGAGAGGCACGGATCCGCTGCCACTGAGGGGGGCTACCCTGCTGTTGAGAGGCGCAGGGGGCGGGACTCCCGCCCCCTGTGCCTCTCAATGGCCAGATCCGCGGCCACTGAGGGGGCCTGCCGCGGACACCCAGCTGCGCCTCTCAACAGCAGGGTAGCCCCCCTCAGCGGCCGCGGACCATCAAAAGTGGGGGAGCTGGGTGCCTGTCTGCTCCGGCACCAGGCCTTTCAGAAGCCTCCGGCTCAGCGGAGGCTTCTGAAAGGCCTGGTGCACCAGCGGACAGGCACCCAGCTCCACCGCGAAAAGCGAAAGCGTGTAGGGGACCCTACACGTGCATGATTCAATCATGCACTGGGCCTCTAGTATACTATAACTTAGTATTATAATTTTAATACTAATACTTTAAATGAAGACTATGTTGCTAATTACTGTTTAATACTTTGATAACTATATTTCAGTATCATTGTAGTCCTTTGTAATCTTATGCACCTCGTGTGCATTTGCAAACATTCTTCTGAGAAGGGGTGCATATGTTTCCCCTGAGGGCCAGGGGGCGTCCATGGCACCAAAACTGGTTCAGAAGTATGGGCGTCCAGCTGGTATGGCTCAGTGGTTGAGCATCAACCTATGATCCAAGAGGTCATGGTTTGATTCCCGGGGCCTCGGTCCTCAGTGGGGGGCATGCAGGAGGCAGTCGATCAATGATTATCTCTCATTATGGATGTTTCTCTCTCTCTCTCTCCCTCTCCCTTCCTCTCTGAAATCAATAAAAATAAATAAATCAATAATTTTAAAAAGTTTCAGCTCCTCCAGGACACGGTCCTCTGAGAGGACCGATGGCACTGTGTAGTCACTATCTGGGGTAGGGGCCCCCCTTCACAGGACTTGGGAGCACCTTGGGGCTGGAACCCTGTGTGCCACATCCTATACGCCCGGTGCCCACCACAAAGCCCAGCACACGGGTACTTCTCAGCCAATGTTGACCTGAATAGAGCCACAGCCCACAGAGACATTAGTGATGGGGATGGGGAAAGAGATCTGGGAATTGCTTCTTTCCCTGGACAAAGCCAACACCGGTGAGCTGAAAGGGAACACGGCCCTGATGGTGGGAGTTCTGTTCGGGGTGCCCACAGCCCTCCCCTCCCACATTGTTCTGAGGTCGTCTGACTCTATAGCTGTCTCCTCACAGCTGCATGGCCCCGAAGTGGCTGTCCAAAGGCAGAACCTGGCCAGGCTGGCATGGCTCAAGGTGGTTGAGCGTAGACATATGAACCAGAAGGTCACGGTTCAATTCCTGGTCAGGGCATGTGCCTGGGTGGCAGGCTCAATCCCCAGTATGGGGAGTGTAGGAGGCAGCCAATCAATGATTCTCTCTCTCTCCCTCTCCTTTCCTCCCTGAAATCAATAAAAATATATATATATATTTTAAAAAAAACAGGCAGAACCTATCTCAGAGTAGGCACTTGGGGTGTGTTGGATTGCACAAGCCGCCCCTCCACCCCTAAATGATGGCCCAGGCCCGCTTTTTCTTGCACGTCTGTCTTCCTTCAAACATGTGCATTGCAGGCACACGTGGAATATGTCTTTTATGCACAGCAGGCTGGGTCTTCTCCTGAGCCTGGGCCCTCAGCTGGCTTACCGCACAGGGAGACTGTGTAGCCCTCCACAACGCACAGAGGGTGGCCCAGCACAAAGTAGCCATAGATCTGGTTCACGACGCTGATGGTGCTGGCGATGATGGTCTCTGCCAGGTCAGCCACAGCCAAGTTCACCAGGATCCAGTTTAGAGGGTGGCGCAGCTTCTTGAACCTCATGGTGGCCACCAGCACGAGCCCATTAGTGAAGACAGACGCAATGACCACGAAGATCATCCAGGCACTGGTGAGGTGGTACACCCATCTGGGGGCGATGTGGTAATTGGGGCCTTCAAAGGGGCCTGGAGGCAGGAGGGACAGAGTAGGTAGTGGCGTCATCTGCCTGTACGGCTATACCCTTCCTTACTCTCCCCACCAAGACAGAGCCTCCTGTCAATGCTCCCGCTCTCCTACCTGCTGCCTTTGCAGCTGCCTCTCTCTCTAGCTTTGTACATCTGCAAACAACCTGCCCTCAATCCCGTCTCTCAGGCCAGAGGACCTGGCTCGCTGGACAGCTGCACAGGCATCTTTGAACTTGACAAAGTGAAACTCCTCATCATCTCTGCTGGGTATCTCTCCCTCTTCTGATTCACCACCCCCAGGACACTGGGCCAGCCCCCTGTAGTGCCATTGGCAGGCTGGTGCTCCCCTGAGCCCCCACACCCCCTATACTGTCTTCCTTGCGCACTTCACGTCTTTCTGTTGTTGGATCTTCTTTTTGAAAAAAATATCTTTTTAAATTGATTTCAGAGAGGAAGGGAGAGGGAGAGACAGAAACATCAACGATGAGAGAGAATCATTGATTAGCTGCCTCCTGCACGCCCCACACTGGGGATGGAGCCCGCAACCCAGGCATGTGTCCTGACCAGGAATCGAACCTTGACCTCCTGGTTCATAGGTCCACGCTCAACCACTGAGCCACACCGGCCGGGCTGTTGTTGGATCATCACTCACACTCTCCCCTACACCAGGTCCTCTTCCCTTCCATGCTATGAAGCCCAGTTCCGATGCCCTTGGCTTCTGATTCCCCAGCTGAGAGTTAACTCGACCCCTTTGGGACTATCACGATGAGACTCTAAGATGTTCTAGTATACATTGGAGTTCCCCGGAAAGTACAGAGTTTCAGTGTGAGAATAGCAACTGGAACTGTGAGGTGTTTGAAATACTCCAGCTTGCAAGCAAATGCAAGGGGCTGAGGCAGTTTCAAAATGAAACAGACTGAGTGTCCTTCCCAGACAACCCATGGAGACCAGATTGGGAGGGCAGGGATAAGAGGGACAGGGCAGGAACAAGGGCCTTGCATGGTGGCAGAGAGACTGGGGCACTCTGAATGTGGGAGGCCAGGAAGGAGTGGCCTCTAGCAGTGCAACCCTGCTCCTCCCTCCTGAAAACTCTGGGACTCATTTCGTGAAGAAATGAGCACGAGAAGGTATTCTAAAAAATACCGGAAGGGAGCCCGGCCAGCGTGGCTCAGTGCTTGAGCATCGACCTATGAGATCAACCTTAATTGGCTTCACTGGGGAACCAAGTCATTATTTTGAAATAAGAGAGATAAAAGGGAAGAATCAAGCATTTCTCCTGTCTTTCCCATATACTAGTACACCACGGCCCCTCCCGAGGGAACACAATAGTAGATGAGGGCATGTTTCTCTTTATCAATGTAATCCAGCTAACAGAAGAAGACAGTCAGAATGCTATTTTTGCAATCCGCAGTGGTTTAATGGGTCTGGGCATTGGGCTCAGCAGCTGCCAACACTCTGGAAAAAAGGATACCCGCCAATGGAGCAGTCTTGTCAAAACGGCTATACCCATCCTTCCTCTTCCACTTGACAAATCCAGCTGACCTCTCAGCAGACCTTCAGAGCAGCCATTTTACAGAAACATCCTGACGAATGGGGTGGGCTGAGCATGGGAAGCCACACATAGGAAGACATCAGCAGAGTCTGAGTGGGTGAGTCCAGGGACTCATTTACTTTGACAAATAAATTGCAACAAGGTCGAGGGGGAGCCTCTAAATTAAAAAAGGATATAAAGACATATCTATCAATAAAGACACGTGGGCCTTATTTGAACTCTGATTCAAGCAAACAAAGCATGTGCCCTGACCGGGAATCAAACCGCGATCTCTGGGTTCATGGTTTAACGCTCAACCACTGAGCCACGCCAGTCAGGCTATGGTTATGTTTCCTAGAGTCCTTTTCTCTTACAGATGCATACTGAAGATTTATAGAGGAAATGGTGCTATGTCTTGGATCTGCTTCCAGAAATCAGAAGAAGGGGTTAGTGGAGAGGGTTAGAGATGAAATAAGACAAATGATCGAGACCCAGGGGTTTGCTATACTTTTCTGTCTACTTTGGCAGACACTTGAATTTTGGGGGGAGGGGGTAAAATTTACAGAAAGGAATCGGGCATTGATGAAGCCCCAGAGGCCCCCATGGAGAGCATTGTTCCATCTCCATCAAGGCTATTCTGATTGATGCAAACTTCATGGTTTTCAACCAGTTTGGCCCAGGAACCCTGTTGCTGATCACTGCCCTGGCAGTCAAGAAACCTTTGGTTTGCCCTGGCCGGCTTGGTTCAGTGGATAGAGCATCAGCCTGCAGACTGAAGGGTCCAAGGTTTGATTCCAGCCAAGGGCACATGCCTGGGTTGCGGGCTCGATCCCCAGTAGGGGACATGCAGGAGGTGGCCGACCAACAATGATTCTCTCCTCACCGATGTTTCTCTCTCTCTCTCTTTCTCCCTTCCTCTCTGAAATCAATAAAGAAATATATTTTTTTTAAAAAAAGAAAGAAAGAAACCTTTGGTTTGGAGGAGGGACCTGGGGACAGGTCTAGGGCTGGAGATCACTGGTGCCCTCATCTCTTGGACTGGGTCACTCCCAGGGCGGACGGAACTCAGCTGCCTCATCGGAGTTTTCCGTTTCTTTGGGGCCTTTCTCTCTCGCCATGGGCCAGCTCTAGGAGGAAGGGCGACCCTGGGAGTGGAGCAAACTTCCCCCAGAATGTGCCGGGTAAGGTGCAGGCCCCGGACATGGACATGGAGTTGGACAAGGTGACCAATACAGCCTCTTCTGATCCGAAGGTTCTAGAAGTCACTCATCTCCACCCTCAAGCCTCCTGCTCCTGGAGTTTGCCTCCTTTTGGCTTCAGAACATGCAAAGATGAGTCAGGCCGGGTCCTTTCTCAGACTTGAATGTAATGAGTGCTCACTAGCAATACGGGGCCACGAGGAAAGAGTAATGAACTTGCATGGGAAAGGGATTCTCAAAGGGTCTGGGAAGCCTACGAGGTTTGCAAATGCATGTTTGAGCCACGCCAGCATGGCTCAGTGGTTGAATGTCAACCTGTGAACCAGGTGGTCAACGGTTCAATTCCCACTCAGGGCACATGCCCGGGTTGCAGGCTCAATCCCCAATGAGGGGCGTGCAGGAGGCAGTCGATCAATGATTCTCTCTCATCATTGATGTTTCCATGTTTCTAGCTCCCTCTCCTTCTCCTTTCTTCTCTGAAATCAATAAAAATGCTTAAAAAAAGAAAATGCATACTTGATATTCTTTTTAAAAAATCCTTATCTGAGGATATTTTTTCCATTGATTTTTAGAGAAAGTGGAAGGTGGGGAGGGGGGGTGAGAGAGAAAGAGAAACATCGATGTGAGAGAGACACATCGATTGGTTGTCTCCCACACATTCCAGGACGTGTGGGTCAGGGATAGAGCCTGCAACTGAGGTACATGCCTTTGACCGGGAATCAAACTTGAGACCCTTCTGTTCATGGGCAGACACTCTAACCACTCAGCAAAACCGGCCAGGGCTTATATCTGATATTCTTGTGTCTTTTTCTATTCAGAAAGAACCCCCCCCCCAACTTATGTCATCATAAAAGCTAAGGGAGCCCGGCCAGCATGGTTCAGTGGTTGAGCGTCGACCCATGAACCAGGAGGTCATGGTTCGATTCCCAGTCAGGGCACATGCCTGGGTTGTGGGCTCGATCCTCAGTAGGGGTTGTGCAGGAGGCAGCCGATCAATGATTTTCTCTCATCATTGATGTTTCTCTCTCTCTCTCCCTTCCTCTCTGAACTCAATAAACATATATATATAAAAGAAGCTAAAAAAATAAACTGAGAGAGAAAACCCTTTTGGCTGGCGACACTGTGCAGAAGACATTCTTGGGTTGGGTGGGTGGACTATGGCCCCCCGTGTGGCTACTTGGGCCTGGTGTCCCAGAGCGGCTGCTTCAGCCATCGGAACCCAGCCTCCACGGCACCTGCCCTCTCACCTCTGGTAGCGTTGCTGTTGGTGTAGGTGAAGATGCTCGCGAGGGTGCTGTCCTCAAAGGTGGCCTGCAGCTGCCTGCCTGCAAGCCTCTGGGGGCCCCACTGCTGGGCCATGGCTCCGGAAAGCCCTGTCCCGGGTGCCCGCCAGCCCTCGAGCTGTCTGGGGGTTACAGTGCTTTATACAAGCCTGCAGGATCAGCTGGGCCTCCTCACCTTAAAAGCCCCCAAACTCTTCACCATCTGATCTCTTAATTGGGCCCTGGACTTAGACCTCCTCCTCCCTCAGCCCTTGCCTCCTGGCTCCTTAGGCGAGCCCATGAGGGCAGCTCAGAGGGATTGGCCTGCAACCAAACTCAGAGCTCCTGGCTTTCTGAGACGGCTGCAGGAGCTGCCAAGGACCTGCGCTCCTGTCCATGTGTCCTCTGTTCCGTCCTACTGTCCAACTATAGAAAGCACAAGAGACTTGGTTGAAAAGTTGTAAGGAGGACATTCGGATAAAAGGGAAGTGTGTGGAAGGCCGCCTGCCCTGTTTATCGGAATTCCGACTTAGGGGAGACTTAGCAGAGTGTCGAAGGCGGCGCCCCTAATTATTCAAACAAGTCTGTGCATGTGTAGACCCCTGGGTGTTTACTGGAATCCTTATGCTTAACCCCTGGGTGCCCTTGCCTAAAGGACAATGTAAACACATGTGTCCTCCCAAGATTACTCACCCTACTGATTGTATTAAAGATAAAAATTCCAATAAAGGCTTAACAAGGCAGGCAATTAAGGCTTCCTGGCTCCTTCAGCCAGGCCGTCCCTTAGCCTTCTCTTTCACAATGAAACTTGTCGGACTTATCTGTTCACCCGTCATTCAGGGGCTGCTGGTCAGCTCCAGCATCCAACACCCACACTTTTTAAAATATGTATTTTTTATTGACTTCAGAGAGGAAGGACAAGGAAGAGAGAGAGATAGAAACATCAATGATGAGAGAGAATCATTGATTGGCTGCCTCCTGCATGCCCCACACTGGGGATTGAGCCTGCAACCAGGGCATGTGCCCTGACCGGGAATTGTGACCTCCTGGTTCATGGGTTGACGCTCAACCACTGAGCCACGCCAGCTGGGCCCGCACCTGCTCTTGGGTCAGGTGGGCCCAAGGGTCAGGATTTTCAGCTAAGGGGAGCAGCCCAAAGCCCAAATCTCTCTTTCCCAGCTGGTTTGCCCCAGAGCCCTTGGAGGTTTCGAAAGGCTCAGGCATGGAAATGGAGCCTCCTTGAGGGTCAGGCCATCTCACTGTGCCCATGTGCATGCAAGTTGCACTGATGGAGAGGGGAGGGGCGGCCTGGGGTGGGGAGAGTCCACTGTGCATCTTGCTTTCTGCTTCCCCTCCCCTTGCTCGCCATGAACCGCAGCTCCTTCAGTTACCAGGGAGCTCATCTAGGCCGCCCCCCCCCCCCGCAGCACCTGAAGGTGCCCACAGACACTCAGACTCCCCTGCTCAAGCCTCCTTCCCCTGAGTTCATGACCTTTCCTTGCACTGCCCCTGACTACAGCCTCCCTCTAGACTTGCCTTCAAAGGTAAACCTCTCCACCGAGTGTTCCAGATGAGTCACCTCTGCTGTCCCTCCTCGGCCACTGTAGTCTGGCTGCTGCTGGCTCTGCACTTGGCAGGGGCACCAATTACCTGCTAACTGCCCAATTCTGCAGCCTTACCTGTTTTTGTTGTTGTTGTTATTGTTAATCACCCGAGGATATTTTCCCATTGATTTTTAGAGAGAGGGGAAGGGAGGGGGAGAGAGAGAGAGAAACATCGATGTGAGAGAGACACATCGATTGGTTGCCTCCTGACCGTGCCCAGACCAGGGCCAGAGATGGAGCCTGCAACCGAGGTATGTGCCCTTGACCAAAATCAAACCCGGGACCTTTCAGTCCGAGGGCAGTGAGCCAAATCGGCTAGGGCAGTGGTCGACAAACAGTGGCTCGTGAGCCACATGCGGCTCTTTGGCCCCTTGAGTGTGGCTCTGCCACAAAATACCACGTGCGGGCACGCACGTACAGTGCGATTGAAACTTCGTGGCCCATGCGCAGAAGTCGGTTTTTGGCCTGGGCGAGTCTATTTTGAAGAAGTGGCGTTAGAACACTCAAGGGGCCAAAGAGCCGCATGTGGCTCGCGAGCCGCGGTTTGCCGACCACTGGGCTAGGGCTTACCTGTTTTTTAAAATATATATATTTTTATTGATTTCAGAGAAGAAGGGAGAGGAAGAGATAGAAACACCAATGATGAGAGTGAGTCATTGATCGGCTGCCTCCTGCATACCCCCACTGGGGACCGAGCTCGCAACCCGGGTATGTGCCCTGACCGAGAATCGAAATGTGACCTCCTGCCAAAACCGGTTTGGCTCAGTGGATGGAGCGTCAGCCTGCAGACTGAAAGGTCCCAGGTTCGATTCCGGTCAAGGGCATGTACCTTGGTTGCGGGCACATCCCCAGTAGGGGGTGTGCAAGAGGCAGCTGATCGATATTTCTCTCTCATCGATGTTTCTAACTCTCTATCCCTCTCTCTTCCTCTCTGTAAAATTCAATAAAATATATTAAAAAAATGAAAAAAAAGAAATGTGACCTCCTGGTTCATAGCTTGATGCTCAACCACTGAGCCACACTGTCCAGGTACCTGTTTTTACTGAGGACCCTCCACCCTCCTCCAAAGACCCCCCCCCTTAGGGAGCACGTCCTTTCTCATGGCTTCTGCCAGCTCTGAAATCCAGCTGCCTTTAGCCACCTCCTTTGCGCTGGCCTTAAGCTCAATAAAGCCAAGGCCTCCTGGCCTCACTGCCCTGTTCTCAGTGCCATGACTCTTCAGCACTCCGCACTCAAGTCCCTGGTCATGCAGCCACTCCTGCAGGTGGAGGGAAAGTCTGGCCTGCCAAGCTGAGGGCCGGAGCTGTGTGAGCCCCAGCTGGGCCACCCATAGCAAGAATGGCTCTTGGCATTGGTCAGTGCCTGCCACGTGCCAGGTGCCGGGCTAGAGGCTCTGCGTGAAACGAAAGGAAAGAGTCCCGGCCACAGCCTTGCCAGGGCCTTTGGCAGCCTGGAAAGCTGGGCTCGCTGCCCAAGGACACCTGGAAAGCTGTGTTCCCCTAACTGCAAGAGAAAGCACACCCAGCACTTCCACTCCTAGGTATCTCCCCTAAAGAACTGAAGACATGTACACACAGCCCGCCTGGTGTGACTCTGTGGTTGAGCATTGACCTATGAACCAGGAGGTCACGGTTCGATTCCGTGGTCAGGGCACATGCCTGGGTTGTGGGCTTGATCCTCAGTAGGGGGTGTGCAGGAAGCTGCTGATCAATGATTCTCTCTCATCATTGATGTTTCTCTCTTTCTCCCTCTCCCTCCCTCTCTGAAGTCAATAAATATATATTAAAAAAAAACATGTCCACACTAAAAAACTTGTACAAGAATGCTCCTAGCAGCACTATTCATAAGAAGTCAAAAGATAAAAACAGTCCAAAATGGAATCAACAGGTGAATGAATAAACAAAATGTGGACAATGGAGTTCAGCCATAACAAGAAATGGAGTTCTGACCCCTGGCACAACATGAATGAACCTCAAATGATGCTGAATGAGAGAAGCCAGTCACAAAAGGCCATATAGTGTATGATTCCATTCATATGAAATGCCCAGAATAGGCAAATCCAGAGACAGAGAGGAGATTAGTGGTTGCCAGGGGCTGGGAGTTGGGGCAACGAGGAATGACTGCTAATGGGAACAGGGATTCCTTTGGTGGTGATGGAAATATCCTAAAATTAGATCGTGACGGTGCAGCCACTGTGGAAAACAGTTTGGCAATTCCTCAAAAAATTAAAAATAGAATTACTACGTGATCCAGCAACTCCACTTCTGGGTATATACCCAAAATAAGCGAAAGCAGGGGCTCTTAGCGGGAACATGTTCAAGTGGCTCACAGTGTAGCTTAATGTGACAATGTCAGATCCTTAGAAGTCAACCCCAGGTCATTGTGACTTCCAAATCCACGCTTTTCCCTCTTCCTCGGTCGCAGGGAGCTCCGTTTGCCTGTCTCCACCAGGTTCAAAGGATCAGAGCATCTGAAGATGTGAGAGCTGGACATGGGCCTCCTCTGAGATCGCCTGTCCCATCTGGTCCCTTCTGAGCACTGGACACAGGACCACCTGTTCCTGGCACCACCATGGACTGGCTGGGTGGCCTTGGATGGGGTGACCTTGACATTTTGGGCCAGGTTTGCCTTCTGTCTAAAGGGAGAAGACCATGCCCAGCCGGTGTGGTTCCATGGTTGAGAGTCAATCTATGAACCAAGAGATCGCAGTTTGATTCCTGGTCTGGGCACATGCCTGGGTTGTGGGCTCAATCCCCAGTAGGGGGCGTGCTGGAGGCAGCCAATCAATAACTCTCTCTCATCATTGATGTTTCTATCTCTTCTCCCTCGCCCTTCTTCTCTCTAAAATCCATAAAAACATATTTAAAAAATAAAATAAAGGGAGAAGGCTAGTCCTGCCTGCCCCCAGCCCTGGCCCCATGGGGCTGCCATGTCGGTCGGAAGCCCTTTGAGAACAATGTGTAGTGCCATCTCAGGGAGAGTCTAGCAGAGGAGGGTCAGGACATCTGGGGGAAGCCTCCAGCTTGAGCCCTGGAAGTTGCCCACCACCTGCCAGGCCCGCTCTTGCCCAGCATCACACTGGTTTGCCCCACTGAGCTCAGTCATGAGTTGGCCCCAAGACCCTGGAGAAGGGGAGGGGAGATGGCAGAGGCAGGAGGAGGTGGGGATGGCAGTGAGTCCTGGGCCATCACTGTTTCTGCAGAGTAGGGTGCTAATTGATGATTAGGGCTAACAGAAGATCAAGTCCTGTTTTAGCAGAAAGCAGATTACTGCCCTGGAAAGTCACCCAGCACCTGGGCGCACACGTGCGCTCCCCGAGGTTCAGTGAAAGCTCACTTGGGTCCCGCGCTATGGTGGATGAAAGAGGAGCGGCACTTGAGAAGGAGATGAAGAACAAGGAGGGGGCGAAATGTGGGTGAAGAGCAGCAGGAGAAATAGGAGAGGCCCTCCACTGTGCCCTCCTCCCCCCGTCTCCCTCCCTCGCCGCCAGCTGGGGCCGCAAGCCAGGCTGGAAGATCAGATGGCCAACTTGTCTAATCCAACTACTCTTAAGCAACTGGGAGGGGCCATGATTAGGAGCCCTGGGGGCTGGCTGTCACCTTGATTCAGCTCTGGCTTTGGGCAGCAGTCGGTGGCTGCTACAACGACAAGGCAAGGAACAACTTGGCCATTTGCCTTTGACTTTTTATTTTATTTTAATGAAGTATACATAACATCAAATGTACCAGATGAACCATTTTTAAATTTTATTTTTCAATTAAAGTTTACCTTTAATATTATTTTGTATTAGTTTCAGGTGTACAGCATAGTGGTTAGACAATCATATACTTTACAAAGTGTTCCCCTGTTATTTCCAGGACCCACCTGGCATGGTACATAGTTATTACAATATTATTGACTACTAGAGGCCTGGTGCACGAAATTCATGCACTTGCGCGGGGGCGGGGGGTGCGTCCCTCAGCCCCAGCCTGCCGCCTCTCGAAGTCCGGGAGCCCTTGAGGGAAGTCTGACTGATGGCTTAGGCCCGCTATCCACAGGGAGCCACCAGTCAGATATCCTTAGCACTGCCTCGGAGGCGGAAGAGGCTCCCACCACAGCCACTGCACTCGCCAGCCCTGAGCCCAGCTTCTGGCTGAATGGCACTCCCCCTGTGGGAGCGCACTGACCACTAGGGGGCAGCTCCTGCATTGAGCGTCTGTCCCCTGGTGGTCAGTGCATGTCCTAGCAACTGGTCTTTGCTGTAAGGTTGATTTGCATATTAGCCTTTTATCATATAGGATATTTTCTATGTTGTGCTTTATATCTTCGTGACTAAACTACCAATTTGTACTTCTTAATCCCTTCACCTTTTTTCACCCACTCTCCAATCCCCTCCCCTCTGGCAACCATCAGTCTGTTCTCAGTATCTGAGGCTGTTTCTGTTTTCTTGTTCATTTATATTGTTCTTTGGATTCCATATAAGTGAAATCATATTGTATTTGTCCTTCTCTGACTGACTTATTTCACTTAGCATAATACCCTCTAGGTCCACCCATGCTGTTGCAAATGGTAAGATTTCATTCTTTTTATGCATTGTCTATATGTACCACAGCTTCTTTATCCACTGGAAATGGATATTCACTATTGATGGGCACTTGAGTTACTTCCATATTTGGTTATTGAAAATAATGCTGCCATGAACATAGGGGTGCATATATTCTTTCAAATTAGTGTTTTGGATTTCTTTGGCTATATTCCCAGAAGTGGAATTGCTGGGTCATAAGGCAGTTCCATTTTTATTTTTTTGAGGAACCTCCATACTGTTCTCCACAGTGGCTGCAACAGTCTGCATTCCCACCAGCAGTGCATGAGGGTTCCATTTTCTCCATCCACATCCTTCGCCAACATTTTTTGTTGATTTATTGGTGACAGCCATTCTGACAGGCGTGAGGTGATATCTCAGTGTGGTTTTAATTTGCATCTCTGATGATTAGTGAGTTGAGCATCTTTTCATATGTCTCTTGGCCATCTGCATGTCCTCTTTGAAACGTCTATTCAGGTCCTTTGCCCATTTTTAAATTGGGTTGTTTGTTTTTTTGTTGTTGAGTTGTATGAGTTCTTTATAAAATTCGGATATTAACCTCTTATCAGACGTATCATTGGCAAATACTTTCTCTTATTCAGTAGGATGCCTTTCATTTTGTTGATGGGTTCCTTTGCTATGAAAAATGTTTTTAGTTTGATGTGATCCCATTTGTTTACTTTTTCTTTTGTTTCCCTTGTCCAAGGAGCTACTTCATAAAAAATATTGCTAAGCCAAAACCGGTTTGGCTCAGTGGATGGAGCGTCGGTCTGCGGACTGAGGGGTCCCAGGTTCGATTCCGGTCAAGGGCATGTACATTGGTTGCGGGCACATCCCCAGTAGGGGGTGTGCAGGAGGCAGCTGGTCGATGTTTCTCTCTCATCGATGTTTCTAGCTCTCTATCCCTCTCCCTTCCTCTCTGTAGAAAATCAATAAAATATATTTTAAAAAAATTATTGCTAAGAGAAATGTCAGAGATTTTACTGCCTATTTTCTTGTAGGAGTTTTATGGCTTTGAGCCTTACATTTAAGTCTATAATCCATCTTGAGTTTATTCTTATATATGGTGTAAGAGGATGGTCTAATTTCATTTTTTTGCATGTATCTGCCTAATTTTCTCAGCACCATTTATTGAATAGACTCTCCTTACCATTGTATGTTCTTGCATACTTTGTTAAATATTAATTGACCATATAGGCATGGATTTATTTCTGGGTTCTCTATTCTTTTTTTAATTTTTAATTTTTTTATTGATTTCAAAGAGGAAGGGAGAGGGAGAGAGAGATAGAAACATCAATGATGAGAGAGTATCATGGATTGACTGCCTCGTGCACACCCCCTACTGGGGACTGAAGCTGTAAACCCAGGCATGTACCCTTGACTGGAATTGAACCTGGAACCCTTCAGTTTGCAGGCTAATGCTCTATCCTCTGAGCCAAACCGGCTAGGGCTATTGATCTATATATCTGTTTTTATGCCAGTACCATGCTGTTTTAATTGTTATAGCCTTGTAGTATAGTTTGATATCAGTGTGATTCCTCCAACTTTGTTCTTCTTTCTAAAGATTGCTGAGGTTATTTGAGGTCTTTTATGGTTCCATTATAAATTTTTGGATTATTTGTTCTCGTTCTGTGAAATATGCCACTGGTATTTTGATAGGAATTGTGTTGAGTCTATAAATTGTCTTGGATAGTATGGACATTGTAATGTTAATTCTTCCTATCCATGGAAGCACCATATATGCTTCCATTTATTTGTATCTGAACTTTGAATGGATTAAAACTCATATCTCCACACCCAATTCCATTTGCTGTGGTAGCCACATGATCACCAAAGAAGAGAAAGAGTTTTATTCCTGTATGGTATTATAGAATTTTACTCCAGAAAAACCTGTTGGGCTTTTGTTGCTTTGTCTTCTTTTTTTGTTTCGTTTTCCTTTACTATTTTTTAAAATTAATCCTCACCCGAGGAGTGCAGATTTTCTATTGATTTTCAGAGTGGAAGTGAGGGATGAGGGAAGACTAAAACATCCATGTGAGAGAGACACATCGATTGGTTGCCTCCTGCCTGCACCCAGGGCCAGAGATCCAGGTATGTGCCTGCAACCTAGGTACATGCCCTTGACTAGAATCAAAGCCCTGGACCCTTCAGTCCATGGGGCCCACGCTCTATTCAGAGCCAAACTGGCTAGGGCTAATTTTTAAATCAATTTTTCTTCTTTTTACTTGAAAAAAAAAAAGTATTTTCTTTCCAATCTGATTCATAGTTACAATCAAGTTCAAAGCCAAGCCTTAAACTGGCCATAATTTGCACTGTAATGAAACGATGTGGTGTTTGGGTCACTCAGGCTCAGGGTGCTCAGCAGGGGCAGGCCAGCGCAGAAGCTGCCACCACAGGCTTCTCTTCTCACATTAGCATCATTTATGTCACAACTGGCCTCTTTGTGTCCTGGGACAAAGACAAAATGAAATTCGCTTCACAAATCCTAACCTTCAAGGGTAAGAAAGAGGAGAGAGGTGTAATATTGTGTATTAATTGGACGTTTCGATCTGAACCCTCCTTGTTTTAAATACACATGTACAGATTGATATATTTGATGCATATTTCCAGGTACTGCCTATCAGAAGTGCACGGTGAGCCTGGCATACCTCTGTGGTGCCAGAAACTGTGGGGAATGGCAAAAGGACACGGGAGCCAACTCGACCGGGCTCCCACTGGCCAAACTTGTGACAAATTGAGCATCGAAAAGAATTTCTGACAAGAATGGAGTCTACGCAAGCCTCTGACTTCCTACTGGCGCGCATAATGTTTCCTGTTTGTGTTTGAACGACTTGGGTTTTCCGGTTTTCCAGCTCCTTGCGGGCTCTAAGCATAGGGACCCTTGAGGGGCTGGAAGGGGCCACCACTAGACCTGAGCGCTAGCTCTCGGGCGCCCTCTTCTGGCGCCGCCGTGCCTCTCGCCCAGCTACATGGCACTGCGTGGCCATTCAGGGTCGCTTTCGCTTTCTTTGCCTCTTTTATCCCTTCTGCTGAGCAGGTCTCTGTCTTGATTCTTCTCAGATCCGCCCACAGCTGTCCCCACGCAGGATCCACCTGCGGGGTCATCCTGGTTAGTGCGTCCTGGGTAGCGCAGGGACCCTCTATACCACCCCACCGCCCTGCCACACCCTAGTGGCTGCTGGTCCTACAGATTCTTCAGTTGTCTGCTTCCTGGTTTCAGAAAACATGTAGATTGGGGTGGGGTGGGGTGTCATGCAGTCTTCCTGTGTTTTTTTTTTTATTTTAGAAGAGGGGGAATTCGGGGGTTTTGTTGCCTTCCTACTCCTACCCGAACCCAGAAATCTCTTCATTTTTTTTTCTTTTAAAAAATGGTTTTTTAAATTGTGGTAAACTACACATAACATTAAATTCGCCATCGCGACCATTTTCAGGTGTGCAACTCAGTGGCATTAATACATTCCCATCATCTGCAATTACAGTTGTGGTCCAGGTAATTGGTTTCTTATTTTCTCTGTCACAGATAGTGGAAATCAGACAAAAAGCTTACACAATAATATGCAATTAAAATGATCGACAAGATGTGCCCAGACAATATGATTCCCTTTCACTGTCCACCACTGCTAGGGAAGAAATTCCAAACAGAAGCCCAGGGCGAATCCTTTTTAACAGTAGTATTTCCTGTAGCTTGGGGCCAGGTGTTTTTATTGTGTGTATTCCCTTCATCTGTTATTATGTGTATTCCTTTCATCCGTCCCATCTTTTTTACACAGTGCAACGAGAGATGTGCTTTGTTTCCATTGTTCTAGAAATGTTTTTACTGCCTTTGATTCAGGGACAGAAAGCTTGTCCCCACTGGGTCCAAAAGCAGGGTGCCCTTCCTTCTCTGGGGAGGGGGGGGTGACTTGCTTGCCTCTGTGTATGGTTGTGACCCTCCCTGTTAGAGGAGGCCCCAAGCTATTTCCTGCGAGGCCCAGCCTTGTTCTGTATGGCTGGGTATCTGAATCTGAGCTTTCCCTTTGCAAGTGACATTTCTGGTGAGGTTGTGATTACAAATGTCACTTTGCAAGTGACATTTCTGGTGAGGTATAGACTGGGAGGCAAGAGGACCCAGTTGGGATTGACCAGTGCAGGTAACTGCTTTGCTCGGAAGCCCAGCAGCCCCAGGGAAGAGGAGCGGCGCATTGTTGCTACCAAAATGCTCAGGGCCCAGCCAACTGCCTTCAGTCAAGTTCTCCATTGCCTTGTTATAAACTGCAGCTGAAGTTAGGTATACACTGAGTGGCCAGATTATTGTGATCTCTGAACGCATAATAATCTGGCCACTCAGTGTGTGTGTGTGTGTGTGTGTGTGTGTGTGTGTGTGTGTATGAGGCCTGGTGCATGAATTCGTGCATGGGTGTGGTCCAGCCAGCCTGCCAGGGGGAGGGGACATGGGCGGTTGGCCGGCCTGCCTGCTGGTCGAACTCCTGGTCGAGGGGACAATTTGCCTATTAGCCTTTTATTATATAGGATATACACTGAGTGGCCAGATTATTATGCGTTCAGGGATCATAATAATCTGGCCACTCAGTGTAAGTGCATTATGATTTTGCTATGGTCTCAATGTCTGTGTTCCCTCCCCCCCCCATTCATATGTTGAAATCCTGATGCCCAATGAGCTGGTATCAGTAAGTGAGGCCTTTGGGAGGTGGTTAAATTATGAAGGCAGAGCCCTTGTGAACGAGATTATATTCTTATAAAAGAGGCCTGAGCTTGGCCGGCATGGCTCAGTGGTTGAGCATCGACTTATGAACCAGGAGGTCACGGTTTGCTTCTGAGTCAGGGCACATGCCTGCGTTGTGGGCTCAATCCCCAGTGTGGGGTGTGCAGGAGGCAGCCAGTCAATGATTCTCTCTTATCATTGATGCTTCTATCTCCCTCTCCCTTCCTCTCTGAAATCAATAAAAACATATTTTTTGAAAAAGAGGCCTGAGAGAGACCCGTTCCCCTTCTGCCATGTGAGGATACAATGGGAAGTCTTCAGTGACTTAGAAAAGAGGCCTCATCCAACCATCAGGGTCCAGCTTCCAGACTTCCAGCTTCCAGAACTGTGAGAGATAAATTTCTATTGTTCATAAGCCAAACAGTGTATGGTATTTTGTTACAGCAGCCCAAACAGACTCATTAAACTAGTATCAAAATAGTGGGAGTGCTGCTGTAACAAATACCTAAAAACATGGAAGCGGCTTTGAACCTGGGTAATGAGTAGAGGCTGGAAGAATTTGGAGGCATGTTCTAGAAAAAGTGTACATTGCTATGAATGGACCTTTAAAAGCAATTCTGGTGAGGATCCAGAAGATAGAGAGGAGAGTTGTAGAGAGAGCCTCGGTCTTCTTAGGGCAGGGGTCCTCAAACTTTTTAAACAGGGGGCCAGTTCACTGTCCCTCAGACCGTTGGAGGGCCGGACTATAGTTTAAAAAAAACTAGGTACAAATTCCTATGCACACTGCACTTATCTTATTTTGAAGTAAAAAAACAAAACTGCGAAAACACCCGCATGTGGCCCGCAGGCCGTAGTTTGAGGATGCCTATCTTAGGGAATACCTAACAGGTCACGCACAGAATGTTGGCAAAAATATGGTAAGGGCCATTCTGATGTGGTCTTAGACTGAAATGAGGAATGTTACTGGGTATTGGAGGAAAGGCCATTCTTGTTATAAAGTCGCAATGAACTTGGCTGAATTGTGTTCATGCCCTAGTGTTTTGTTGAAGGTAGAATTTGTGAGCAATGAAATGGGGTATTTGGTTGTGGAAATATCTAAATATCGTGGAGAAGGCGTGCCTTGGCTCCTCTTGAATGCTTGCAGTAAAATGTGAAAAGAGCAAAATGACTTAAAGATAAAATGGTTAATCAAAAGGGAAACAGAACTTAAAGATTAGGAAAATTCTCAGCCTATTCATATTGAACAACAAAAAAAAGACGACAAAGCAAGTTTTGAAGCAAACACTAAGGGCATGTGTGGTCAAGCAACTCTTCAATAAGGAAATTAGTATGGGTGTGAACCACGGACTTCCTCAGCCATCCTAGCAGTAAAATTGCTGATTTGAACTGAAGCGGAAGGAGACAGGAAGGAGTGAAGAAGGCTGTGGGACTTCTTACATTGTACAGGACGGCACCATAGAGCTATTCTTCAAGACAAGGGATGGACCCCAAAGGTCAGAGATCATCAGCGCTGCTTCCTTGGTGGTGCTGCTCAAAGTGTGGGGGCCAATCCATGCCCAGTAGAGTTCCAGGGGAATGTCTTCTTCAACCTGGACTTTGAAGGATGGAGCCAACTTGGACCTTTGACCCAGGCAGAGGGCCTTAGCTAGGGCAATGCCTAGCAGAGCATGGGGTCGGGGCCACCCTCAGGGCCCAGACTGATAGAACCACCTGTGAGTAATTCCAGCCTCAGAGAGCCACAGGCATGCAACTCCAAACTGTGAGAGTTGACACATGGGCCACACCCAGGAAAGCAATGAGGACAGGGATGCCCCAGAGTGTCCAGAAGGTAGGCCCTCTGCCCTAGTGGGCCCGATGAGCAGAGCCTCAAGTTCAATAAAATGATTCTCAAGCCTTTAGATTTGATGCTCCTTGCCCTGTTGGGACTGACTTGCTTGGAACCTGTCAGCCCTTTCTTTCCAATTTCTCCCGTTTCCAGTTTCTCCCTCTGCCTATTCTGCCATTGTATTTTGGAAGCACAGGGATTGATGGATTTACAGGTTCACAGCTGTAGAGGAATTTGCCTCATAATTAATCAGACCTCAAGGCTTTTTTTTATAATATATTTTATTGATTTTTTTACAGAGAGGAATGAAGAGGGATAGAAAGTTAGAAACATCAATGAGAGAGAAACATCAATCAGCTGCCTCCTGCATACCCCCTACTGGGGATGTGCCCGCAACCAAGGTACATGCCCTTGACCGGAATCGAACCTGGGACCCTTCACTCTGCAGGCCAATGTTCTGTTCACTGAGCCAAACTGGTTAGGGCCAGACCTCAAGTCTTACTCATATCTGATTTACATGGCATTTAAATCCAACTTTAGACTTTTAAATATATATATATTTTTATTGATTTCAGAGAGAGAGGGAGAGAGGGAGAGAGAGAAACATCAATGATGAGAAAGAATTATTGATTGGCTGCCTCCTGCACGCCCCTCACTGGGGATTGAGCCCGCAACCTGAGCATGTGCCCTGACCAGGAATTGAAGCGTGACCTCCAGGTTCATAGGTCATCACTCAACCACTGAGCCATGCTGGTCAGGCCAGACTTTAGACTTTTGAGCCAATGCTGAAACTGGTTAAGACTTTTAGGGTTGTTGGGACAGAATGAATGTATTTTGCATGTGAGGAAGACATGGATTTTGGGGGTCCAGGGACAGAATGCTAAGACAAATTTGAATGAATGAAAGTCAAGGTGAGTATGTCCTCAACCCGAATTCCTCTATCAAAGGCTAGTTGTGGGTTTTCGAATCACTCGTTATGCGAGTATCTGAATCTCGCTCTGTGGTCATTGCCTTCAGGTTTTCTTAAGCATTTTCTGCATTACAATACTTCCCTTTCCCATGGTGGCATCTATGAAATCTAATGTGATCCTGATGTCAGTGGGCTGTGCAGTCCAGTCCGCAGAAGCATAACCTGTTCCATGGAGAAAGAGAGACAGAACAAGGAGAAAAGGTTTCATTGCATGACTATTAGAAAATGTGACACTAAGGACAATGCCAAGAGTATTCCAGGACAGTTAATGACAGCTGGCTCTCCCTCACCAGTTTCACTTGTTCCCTGAAAGTCTTTTGTAATTATGTCTTGTTCCACTGGTCTTGGGCCAGCAGCCTACCTCAGGAAATCTTCTTCTGGTTAGGGTTTGTCTAGGAATCTTGAGCTTTAGTTCTCTACAGGTTGAGGTAGGTTTCTCAGGTAGTTTCAGGTTATTCTTGGTTTACATACACTTTGTGATTTGGTCTGGATTTCAAGTATATCTGTGATCTGGTGCTGCATAGCAAGTCATTCCAAAAGTTAGTGGCCTACACTGACAATGATTTGTTATTTTTGATGAGCTTATGCATTGACTGAGCTCTGGGGGATGGTTCTTTGCTCTTCATGGTGTTGGTTGGGGTCTCTCGTGTGACTTCACTGGGAGCTTAGCCAAGGATGGAACATCCAAGATGACTTTGGTCCCATGTGTGGCATGGTGCTGGTGTTAGCTGGGTTGTATTATTCTCTTCCGTATCTCATCACATCCTCCAGGGCCTCTCGAGCCAGGCCTCTTCTTTCCGTGGTAATGGCTTCCAAGAGGACAAATATGGAAACTGCAAAGCCTCTTCTGGCTTAGGCCTGGGAGTTACCCAATGTCAATTCTGCCGCATTCTATTAGCCAAAGCAAATCACAGGGCCAGCCCTGATCAACGAAAGGGGAAATAGACTTTGTCTCTTGTTGGGAGGAGGAATGGCCAAGTCATATTGCAGAAAGACATGCAGAATGGGAGCGATTTTGTTGTTGTTGTTGTTTATTTGTTTTAATCTATTTTGTCTGTTATAAGTATTACTAGTCCAGATTTTGTTAAAAAAATATGTTTATTGATTTCAGAGAAGAAGGGAGAAGGAGAGGGAGAGACAGAAACATCAATGATGAGAGAGAATCATTGATTGACTGCCTACTGGGGACCAAGCCTGCAACCCAGGCATGTGCCCTGATTGGGAATTGAACTGTGACCTTCTGGTTCATGGGTTGATGCTCAACCACTGAGCCACACTGGTGGGGCAAGAACGGCCCCTTTAAATGGAGTGGTTGTGATGACTATGCACCCATCCAATGAGAAGTTGCTCTGTCAGTCCCCACATCTCAGAGAAAACCCAATGGACAGGAAGAAGTTGTTAAGCAGTCGGCATGGAGGTCTCTGATGGGGGAACTGCCCCTTCCCAATTAACAGTGTCCATGTTGTCACCACTTGACAAACCATGATGTGGATACAGTAGCCAGGTTGTGCACCATGACACTGTCCTGCTGGGCCATTTGCTTCCAGCCACCTTGGACCTGACAATCTGTCCATTTTGTGTGTCACTAAAGCTATTAATAAGCAAGAGGATTTTAACCTTGGAATATGATCTTTCAGAAGGTATCAAAGTTATTGTGCTGAGAGCACATGTGTTAGCTCTCACATAAAAATATAAGCAATTTGAAATTCATCCTCAGAAGTTAGGCAATTATCAAAACATATTTTAATTTGTTTAATTGAAGTGAAATTCGTGTAATGCAAAATTAACCATCTTAAAGTGTACAATTCAATTTAGCGGAGCTTAGTGCATTCACAATGTTGTACAATTATCACTACTATCTAATTCCAGAACATTTTCATTATTCTAAACAGAAGCCCTGTACCATTAGCAGTCGCTTGCCATTCCCTGCTCGCTCCAGCCCCCGGCAAGCCCTAATGTGCTTTCTGTCTATGAATTAGTCTGTTCTGGACATTTCATATAAATGGAATAATACACTACGTGACCTTTGGTGTCTGTGTTCTTTCACTTAGCATCATGTTCCTGAGATTCATCCACAATGCAGCCTGGATCAGTGTTTCATACCTTATTACCCAAACACATTTAAATTAATGACATTTTGAAAAATTGATCGGGTAGCTTTTAAAATCTCATTGAGTTGTTTTGAATAACAGGCACATTCTGATCATGCCTCATTATTTCAGATCCTTCTCTTTATTCCTATGCTCCCTGCAATGGATTATCCAATACCAGGCAAAGGAGCAAACCTTGGCACTACTGAGCAGCCATCTACTAAGGATGGTGGCGTGGAGAAGACCCTTGTCAGAATTGCTATTAATTTGAGGACTGATCTTAAGAGAAGGCCAGTATCAAAGAGTTGTGAGAGGAAAATGGTCAGTTGCTTGATAAGAGCACAGGTGTCCTATACCCAGAAATGCCGATGGCCTTGACAGTGAAACCAGAGTCACAATATTTGATAGGCGAAAGTAACATGATAACTAGTAGGAATTTTAGCTCCTCCACCAAAGAAGAAGCTTGGCTGCTTGTTTTGTTTGCCTGCTTATCTAAACTAATAAAAGGGTAATATGCAAATTGGTCAGGATGCCCTCACAGTAATGACCGAACAGCAGGCTGCGTGGGGCGACCAGGTTGGCAGGGGGGTTATTGAGGGACGACCAAATGACTGAACAGCAGGCTGTGCGGGGCGACCAGGTCGGCAGGGGGTTAGTGAGAGACGACCAAACAACTGACCAGCAGTCTGTGTGGGGTGACCAGGCCGGCTTGGGGGCAGTTGGAGGCATCCAAGCTGGCAGGGGGGTTAGTGAGGGGTGACCAGGCCAGCGGGGGGGGGGCAGTGAGGGGCAACCAGGCCGATAGATGGGGGCAGTGAGGGGTGACCAGGCCGGCAGGGAGGGCAGTTGTGGAGGACCAGGCCCACGGGGGGAGGAGGGGGGACAGTTGAGGGTGACTAGGCTGGCAGGGGGGGCAGTTGGGGGCAACCAGACTAGCAGGGGGGGGCAGTGAGGGGTGACCAGGCTGGCAGGAGAGGGCAGTTAGGGGTGACCAGGCCGGCAGGGGGGCAGTTGGGGATGATAAGGCAGGCAGGCAGGTGAGCAGTTAGGAGCCAGTGGTCCCAGATTGTGAGAGGAATGTCCGACTGCCAGTTTAGGCCCAATACTGGGGATTGGGCCTAAACTGGCAGTCAGACATCCCCCAAGGGGTCCCGGATTGGAGAGGGTGCAGGCTGGGCTGAGGGGACCCCCTCCTCCCGCCGTGCACAAATTTCGTGCACCGGCCCTCTAGTCCTATATAATAAAAGAATAGTATGTAAATTGTCCTCTTGACAGGGAGTGCCTCTGGGAGTTCAACCAGGTGGCAGGGCCAGCTGGAGGAAGGGAAAGAGTACCCGGCCAGCAGCAGGCAGCCACTACCAGTGGGACCCTACCAGTGCATGAATTTCATGCACTGGACCTCTAGTTTTCTTATAATTGGCCTCATTTGCGAAATACCCATGCCTAGTGTAGGACAGCAGAAAAGCAACTCTGTTGACATATTTTGAGCTGCCAGTTCCTACTAGGGTGAGAAAAAACTCCTGCCCTCTGGGTAGAATACCTATGCTGAAAAAATATTGATTACTTAAGACCCTTTTTCTTCTGAGCACCGAGACCTCTTTACTGTATTATACATAAGCTTTTAAAACATTTATTGACTTAGTGCGCCTTTATATGCATTATGCAAATTTACATTTATATACAGTCACAGTAAAAGATGTTCAGATGGCAATATTATTTAAAGCTCTAAGACTTTGAGCTCCTAAGGTTTTAAAATATAATTAAAACAATCAGGCAGAGTGCAAAACAATGTTACACTACAATGATTTTCTGAATTTAATTAGAATGTTATGAGGGGCAATTGTGTTTATACACAGGCAGGAATATATAAGTAAAAAGAAACTACGTGCTTTTGCATTCTCTGTCTCTATGAATTGTAATTACTTTGGAAATTGTTCAGATAGAGCTTACTTGTTCATTACCTCAATTTATTATTCATCCAAGGTCTCAAAATCAATGGATTAGGAAATCTTAGAAATCATAGTAGGTTGACATTTAAGAACAGTATGATTATAACTGATGAATGAAAATGACTCACTTTACAAAATGGAGTACCTTTGTAGGACTACATAATTATTGCTCTTGTTGGAAATTTAAAAGGATCAATTTTTAAAATAAAGACATTTGTTATTTTAACTTAATTTAGTTCAACTCATGTGCTTACATTTGCATAGCCATAGATATGTAATGTAAGAAATAATGTTTCTGATCCATAGGATAAGTATCATGAGTTGAAAGTTTTCCATTTGATAAAGTTTTTTGTAAGAAATTAATAATAGCCCTAGCCGGTTTGGCTCAGTGGATAGAGCATTGGCCTGCGAACTGAAGGGTTTTGGTTTCGATTCCAGTCAAGGGCACATACCTTGGTTGCGGAGTACTGCCTGGCCCGGGCCCTGGTCAGGGCTCATGCAGGAGGCAACCAATCGATGTGTTTCTCTCACATCGATGTTTCTCTCTATCTTTCCCTCTTTCTTCCACTCTCCCTAAAAACCAATGGAAAAATATCCTTGGGTGAGGATTAACGAAAGAAAGAAAGAAAAAAAGAAAGAAAGAAAGAAAGAAAGAAAGAAAGAAAGAAAGAAAGAAAGAAAGAAAGAAAGGAACTTCAAATCTTGCAAAAACCCAAATGTAGCGTTTGCATGATATTTTATACTAAGATAAAATTGGGAAGAAGAAAGAGCTATTTTTTAAATGAACAAAACAATGTAATTGTTCAAGGCTTTACCTTGCAATGAATGTTGAAGGAACTTGGAGTTTTAGGTTATTTTCTTGGCTTTATTTTACTAAGGCCACAACTTGATAAGAGGGGTCCAAAAACTTTCATTACACACAAAAAAAATGAGTTGTGTGCGTCATTGGGCGATAAATGCAATGACCAGGGCCTTTGTAACCCAAGGCCACACAGTTCTCGGTTTAGAATCCTGTAACTGGCAGGGACTTGAGGAATCTCCCAACTGTTGGTGCTGGCTCCTTGGTCCATGGAGGCTCGTAGGGCAGAATGAACCTCAGGGGTCAGGGACTTCCTCTCTGCTTTCCCATTCCCATCAGGCTCACAGGCTACTTCCCCATCTGTCTCCCCTATATTGCTAAAGCCCTTGAAATATTGGTAAGAGTGTTTAATACAGAAGAGGTCCCTGACGCTTCTTTAAAACTGTTAATATTTGGTTTGATAACGAAGTGTCTTTTTTGTTGTTGTTAATTGTCACCCGAGGATATTTTTTCCATTGATTTTTAGAGACAATGAAAGGGAGGGGGAGAGACAAAGAGAAACATCGATGTGAGAGAGATGCATCGATTGGTTGCCTTCCCGCATGCGTCCTCACGGGCCTGCTGGGGATCTAGCCTGCAACCGAGGTACATGCCCCCGACCGGAATCAAACCCGGGACCCTTCAGTCCAGAGGGCCGATGCTCTATCCACTGAGCCAACCCGGCCAGGGCCAAAGTGCCTTTCTTTATTGCTTATCCTATAACTTAGCACCATAACATCAAGCAATTCAAGAAAAAAAATTCCAGTTTTGCATTTTCTCCTCCTCCAAAAACTTTTTTAGAGAGAGAAAGAGTGTATGAAGGAAATAAGACTACTGTTTAGACTTTTACTAATAGCCTAACTGGTTTTATATGGTTATTTACATATATTTTATTTTTACTTATTAGAGCAGCAATTTTCAACCAGTGTACTACAAGAAGTTTTAAAACATGTAATACAGCACTAGCCAGTTTTGCTCAGTGGATAGAGTGTTGGCCCACAAACTGAAAGGTCCCAGGTTTGATTCTGGTCATGTAACTTGGTTGCAGGCTCGATCGATCCCTGACCCTGGTGGAGGCAACCAATCAATGTGTCCCTCTCACATCAATGTTCCTCTCTCTGCGTGTATCCCCCTCCCTTCCATTCTCTCTGGAAACAATAGAAAAGTATCCTTGGGTGAGGGTTAACAACAAAAACAAACCAAAAAAATACCCATGCAATACAGTACCTGACTTTTAATCAGGGGCACTGACCTCTTTCCTCTTAGATTGTCAAATAAAAAAAATGACAACAGTCAACAAAACAATAGCCGTCTGGTGTGAATGAATCAAAATTATATCTATTTTTTGTCAGATTGGCAAAAAAGCTACACTAATAAAAGAGAAAGATTAAAATTGACCATACCTCCATGACGTCCACCAGCCAATCAGGAGTGAGCATGCAAATTAACCCAACAAAAAAATGGTGGGTTAATTTGCATACGCAAGCGAGGAGTGGCCAGGTGGGGTGGGAAGCCTGCTATGAGAGGGTGGGCGGGGGCGGAGGGAGCTACAGGAACAGTACTCTGGCAGGAGCAGAGAAGACTGAAGGCGGCGGCCAGAGCGAAGGCCTGGGTCCCGGTTGCCGGAGGAAAACCAGTGCCAGCAGCCAGGGGAAGGAAGGCCTATTGCACGAATCTTCGTGCAACAGGCCTCTAGTATAAAATATATTTTGGTGTGCCATAGAGTTTTAGTGTGTGCCATGAGATGAAAAAGGCTGCAAATCATTGTATTAGAGTGTAATAACCAAAAATTCTATTATTTTGATTTTTTTTTCTTTTCCTTTTTGAGCATTTAGAAATTACCTCTATGCACAGATGATATTACCCCCACAAGATTAATTTTTAAAATTTATTTAATCTCAAAACAGCTATACCAAAGGGCAGATCCACATAGTAGGGGACCTGAAGTTTACACCATTTGCATTGTTCTTTAAGAAAAAGAATATAAAGTTAGTTCCAAAAGTGTACGTTGATGTAGAAGGAGGAAATAAATCACAACAAATTACAAATTTTAAAAAGGTGACAAATACCACAAAAATAACAAAAGCCAACAAAGCACTATTGTTATTATCTTTTCCACTTGACATACTTGTATTATCTTTTTCTTCCAACATTTTGGCTGCGAACTCTTTGATCACATCTTCATATGACAATGATTTTTAAACATAATTTGTATAGAAAGAAGAGAAGGACAAAGCGTGCTTGGTTGAAATGTATTATTGTTGATGGTTGAAATCAGTCTCTTTCTGTTTCACAAGTCCTTATCAGAAAAGCCACCTCAGGAACTTCCTCTGTAGTTTCTTTCTTTTAAAATAAAGTATTTTTATTGATTTCAGAGAGGAAGGGAGAGGGAGAGAGAGATAGAGACATCAATGATGAGAGAGAATCATTGGTTGGCTGCCTCATTCACGCCCCACACAGGGGATCATCCCGAAACCCGGGCATGCGCCCTGACTGGGAACCAAACCATGACCTCCTGGTTCATAGGTAGATGCTCAACCACTGAGCTATGCTGGCTGGGCCCTGTGCAGTTTCTTTCTCAGACCCTGCTCCTTGCTCTGGCACCAGCCCTTTGGGTGTGGCCTGGGGTGTGGGCACAGAAGGCACATTTCCCTCCTTGTGGCCACTGGGTTGCTGTCATTCAGCCTGGCCAGGTTCTCGCTGCTCTGGCTCTCACCACCCCAGTTCCATCCAGATGACCTTGAAGCCTGGTTGCAGCTTCCCCTACCCACCTGCCCTTGAGGTCTCCTGCACCTCCCTCTCCTAAAGGTCAAAGAGAAATCAGGCTACTTGACGAGGAGCCTCCACCCTGGGACCACCCTGGACCAGGGTGTGAGGGTGGTCCAGGGCCCCGGTGCCAGCTCTACGAACCTGGGGAGAGCCCCTGAGAGGGGAGGGGATTGCGGTGAGGGCTTCGCTGAGGAAATCTGCCTGGGCTCTGACCCAGCCTGTGGTTTCTTCTGTTTCAGAACCCTGAGGGATGAGCGCTTTTACAGCACCAGAGGTGTGAGCTTAAACATTGTTTAGTGTCTTCCTCCTGGGAGTCTTTGGAACCAATTGAAGTAGGCGTTCCATCAGCTCTGAGAGCCTCAGTAGGTTCATTTGTTCCGGAAATGCGCAAAGATGCTCTTCACAGGAAACTCCTCCCACTGATAAGCATACGAAGGAAAAAGCCTTGCCCTCACCCAGCAGAAGATTCCTCTCTAAGTGGCCTGCAAGCCGGAAACTGTCAAGAAGACTTCCTGTGAGGACAGAAGTCCCCTCCACCACTGTGACAGTGCCCACACTGAGGGTCTTCATTGGGTATGGAGTTTTAGGGTCTCCCTGGGCGTGTTTTTTTAATATATATATACATTTAAAAAAAATATGCCCGGCCGGCGTGGCCCTGCACCTCATTTCATATTTGTCATTTTGCTTTTTAAAAATATATGCTTACTGATTTCCGAGAGAAAGGGAGCCGGGGAGAGAGAGATAGAAACATCAATGATGAGAGAGAATCATTGATCGGCTGCCTCCTGCACACCCCTCACCAGGGATCGAGCCCCCAACCGAACATGTGCCCTGACCAGGAATTGAACCGTGACCTCCTGGTTCATAGGTTGCTGCTCAATCATTGAGCCACGCCAGCCGGGCTCCCTGGGCGTGTTTGCATAAGCGTGGGAACTCCTGGGTGTGGATTGACAGGTGTGGGGGCTGCTCCTGTTTCTCGCAACACTACAGAAAGGTGGTACTTCGTTGGAGCACACAGACAGGGAGCTGGCACCCACAGATTCTCCTGCCTTTGCCCGCTTGTGTATTTTCCTGGGATTCCTCTGGTTCTTCAGAGGGGAAGAAAGAAAGAAAAAGCAGTCAGAACCAGCCTCTAGGAGCTCAGGTAGAGGTCGGCCTCATGAGCCGGCCAGACTCCACTTACTTTCCTTCCAGTGTAAGACTCAGACACACACACCCCCCCCCCCGCCCACACACACATACACAGCTGTGCTGCAAATGTCACAGGGACCCTAGGTGCCCCCAGGAACCAAACTCCCCCCCGGGAAGCCATTCTCACGGGGTGGTTCTCTTGCAAACCTGTCCCATTTCTACAGCTACTTGCATGTACTTTCCTTAGTGGACGCGGACAGGCAACATGTTCTGGTCCCCTTGGGCTGTAACTGACTTCAGGGAGCAGAACTCACAGGCATCGACCACAGAAAACAGGCAGAACCAGTTCTGCAGCGAGAGCTAGAAGCTACGAGTAAACAGCCCCCCTGGGCCCACAGGGAGGGCTACTGGGCTGGAGCGGGCTCTTGGACTAGAAGCGCGGAGAGGACCACCCGTGGTGTCACTTCAATCTGGGAGGCAGGACACCTTACCCAGGCTCTGCTTTCTCAACTAGAAGGGATCTGGTCAATGTCCTGGAACACAGTCCTGGTTCACAAAAACAAGACTTTCAGTCTCAAACCATGAAAGATAAGAGGAACTAACCAAGATGAACCGGTGAACCAGAAACTCAAGTGGCCACCAGACTTAGACAAACAAGAGACCAGAAACCTGCTCATTTGCTGCAATCAAGGTTCAGCCCTCCTGGGAAGCAAGGCCCGAGGGGGGTGAGGGCAGGAGTGTGGGGGATGAGGGAGGGAGACTAAAGGACCCTAACAAAGCACTGCTGGGACTTCCTGAGGGCCAAGGCTCTGCTCTGACAGCAGCCATCTATCCTGAAGTGAGGGACTCATGGAGGAAACTTCTAAACCAAGCATGTCAAACTCGCGGCCCGGGGGCCGCATGAAGCCCACAACGAATATTTGTGCGGCCCAGCCAATATAACGGTATATAAGAAACGTTTTAATAAAAATTTCATAACTTAATTTTTACAATATCCTGTTATACATAATTATTAATAACGAACTACAACGTTCGCTAATGACGGATGACTGTAATTGTGTTGCATTCATGTCCCTTACAAGCCTTACGCGCAGGCGCACCGTTTCTCTCCCCTCACACTAGCAGCGAATATTTTAGCAGCCGATGGCCACGTCTTTAGTCTTGGACTGACTTGTTTGGCGGTTTGGCGTGCGCAACAGGAAACATTTCACTTTCGGAGAACAAGAAAAATAGGTTTATTTGCGTGACGCTTATTAATTTGGGCAGTTATTCAGTGTCTGGTAAGTGAACGTTCAAGAAAAAAGATGAATTTTGATTAAAATGTTCCATTATTTTATGTCAGTGATGACTCATTCATTTCAGCCCTTTGTATTCAGCATGTCTCTCTCGAAATAAACCTACGTTTCTATGAAAATGGAAGCTTTTGTTGTTTTGCGGCCCACATACACTTCAACCTTGGTTATTTGGCCCGTGTTAGCCTTTGAGTTTGACACGCTTGCTCTGAACTGTGAAAGCAACCGTCTCAGCCAGAGGGATGAGGAACACGTGTCCAAGGGCAGCGAGGCAGCCAGCTAGAGAAGGCTGGTGTCAAGGGCAGCTGTCAGGGAGAGCTGCAGAGAAAGAGGTGCGAAGCAGGTTAGTGTGCCAAGGGCTGAAAATCTGCCATGTCTTTAGGAGTTGTGTGGGTTAAACCTGGGTCATGTTGACCCAGATATATTTCCAAGAAATGCCAGATAGGGGAATCTTAATGAGAAATCATGAGAAACGTGTTTGTGAGCTTCAGTCAGAAACAGAGTGCACTGTCTTGTAGTCACTGCCCCCTCCATGAAGTGGGTGTTTAAGGAGGATCACTCGCTGGAACACTGATGCGTGGAATCCGCGATGATCCGAGCGAAATATCCCAACCGGGTTCCGGTGAGCGTGGAAAACGTCTCAGGCTCTCAGGTTGCTGACATTGACAAACGGAAGTGTCTGGTTCCATCTGACATCACTGAGGCTCAGTTCATGTGGCTCATTAGGAAAAGGATCCAGCTTCCTTCTGAAAAGGCGATCTTCCTGTTTGTGGATGACAGTCCCACAATCCAGCCTAACTGTGGCACTCACAGACAAAATAAAGAATTACAATTTAATAAGAAAAAGACCAACAACTCCATTAAAAAATGGGGAAGAGGCTCGGACAGCCAGCTCACAAAAGTAGAACTTTTTATAAACATGAATCCACAACAAGATACCACTGCACAGCCACCAGATTGGCAAGAATTAAAAAAGTCCCAGCTCCAATAATACCAAGTGTTGGCCAGGACGTGAAGTAACAGCAATGCTCAGAACGTCAGAACACAAGCTGGCAAGGAGGGAGCCGAGGGTGCAGAGACTGGAGCTGGGGGAAATTGGGAGCTTTATTTTTTGGAGAGGGCACAACAAGGGGTCAGTGGACTGTGAGACACCATTGAGGGCAGTGAAGTTCTACCTGGAACAGGGTGATCCTGTAAATGTCTGCAGCCTGCATGCTCAGATCCCTTCCTTTGCACCCTGATCCAGGTCCCCAGGCTGGGTGTCAGAAGTGTCTCCTCTGGGAGACTGTGCTTCCAGTCGCTTTCCCAGAACTGAAGGACAGGAGCTGCCAAACTGAGGACCACCAAATGCCTAGGATATGGGTGAAAACAGACCCTCTCCAGGATACAGCCTCCTGATACTTTAGAGCAAGCATGTCAGACTCAAAGGCTAACACGAGCCAAGTAAACAAGGCTGAAGTGTATGTGGGCCACACAAAAAATAAAAGCTTCCATTTTCATAGAAACGTAGGTTTATTTCAATAGAGGCACGCTGGATACAAAGGGCTGAAATAAATGAGTCATCACTGACATAAAATAACAGAACATTTTAATAAAAATTAATATTTTTTCTTGAACATTAACTTACCAGACACTGAATAACTGCCCAAATTAATAAGTGTCATGCAAAGAAACCTATTTTTCTTGTTTTCTGAAAGCAAAATATTTCCTGTTGCACATACCAAACAAGTCAGTCCAAGATTAATGATGTGGCCATCAGCTGCTAAAATATTTGCTGCTAGTATTAGTGGAGAGAAATGGTGCACCTGCGTGAAAGGCAGGTAAGGGAAATGAATGCAACATGATTATAGTAATCAGTGATTAGCAAACATTGTAGTTCGTTATTAATAACTAGAGGCCCATTGCATGAAATTTGTGCACAGGTATGGTCCCTAGCGGCTGCCGGCCAGGGCCTCCCTTCGTTCTGCGCCAACCCCAGTGGTCAGTGCACATCATAGCAAGCCTGGTGGGTTGAACTCCCACTTAAGGGGACACTTTGCGTATTAGGCTTTTATATATATACTAGAGGCCCGGTGCACGAAATTCGTGCACGGGTGTGTGTGTCCCTCAGCCCAGCCTGCACCCTCTCTAATCTGGGACCCCTTGAGGGATGTCTGACTGCCCGTTTAGGCCCGATCCTACTGGGCAGTCGGACATCCCTCTCACAATCCAGGACTGCTGTCTCCCAGCTGCTCGCCTGCCTGCCTTCCTGATTGCCTCTAACTGCTTCTGCCTGCCAGCCTGATCACCCCCTAACCACTCCCCTGCCAGCCTGATTGATGCCTAACTGCTCCCCTGCCATCCTGTTTGCACCTAACTGCCCTCCCCTACAGGCCTGGTCACCCCTAACTGCCCTCCCCTACAGGCTTGGTCACCTCTAACTGCCCTTCCCTGCAGGCTTGATCGCCCCCAACTGCCCTCCCTTGCAGGCCTGATCCCTCCCAACTGCCCTCCCCTGCTGGCCATCTTGTGGTGGTCATCTTGTGTCCACATGGGGGCAGCCATCTTTGACCACATGGGGGCAGCCATCTTGTGTGTTGGAGCGATAGTCAATTTGCATATTACTCTTTTATTAGATAGGATATACTAGTGGCCTGGTGCACGAATTTTGTGCACATCAAAAGGGAATTAATTAGAGGAAATATTTTAATATTGCTATTTGCCCTTTCTCTATAATAGAAGTGTCAGAAATGAAAGAAAATTAGTAAAATGTATATGAAAATCTCCCTCCTGTCAGAGTCTGGGGCAGGGGTCCTCAAACTTTTTAAACAGGGGGCCAGTTCACTGTCCCTCAGACAGTTGGAGGGCCGGACTATAGTTTAAAAAAACTATGAACAAATTCCTATGCACACTGCACATAACTTATTTTAAAGTAAAAAAACAAAACAGCAAAAACACCCGCATGTGGCCCGCGAGCCATAGTTTGAGGACGCCTGGTCTGGGGCATGCCGCGGAACCTAGAGTCAAGTCCCTGCCCACCACCCACACGCGCTTCAAAAACACAGGAGACCCAGACCCAACCAGCCCCACCCCATTGGGTGAAACCCAGAACCGGCCAGCCCCACCCCCATCAAGCCCCTCTGGCCGGGGGGCACAGCCTTAGGTCCCCTGTCAAACCCCACCAGGCAGGGGGCATGGCCTGAGGTCCCTGTCAAGCCCCGCTGGGCAGGGGATGCGGCCTGAGTTCCCCTGGTCCGGCGCTGGGGTGGGGGGCATGGCCTGAAGTCTCCCAGGCTGGCGCTGGGGCAGGGGGCATGGCCTGAGGTCCCTCACCCCTGCCAGGCACCACACAGCCTCAGGTCCCTGCTGTTCAGTCGTGATGTTATGGAGTCAAGACTAATTTGCATATTCCTCTATTATATAGATAGATTATGTATAACAGGATATTGTAAAAATTAAGTAATGAAAGTTTTATTAAAATGTTTTTTACATACCTTTATATTGGCTGGGCTGCAAAAATATTCGTTGTGGGCCTCATGCGGCCCACAGGCTACAAGTTTGACATGCTTGCTTTAGAGCATTGAGACAAAGGGAAGATTCAACAAGTTTCTAGAGAAAGGAGCCAGAGTTCTGTGTAAAGAGTCAGGAGTCAGCCTAGCCAGCTCAGTGGTTGAGCATCAACCTATGAACCAGGAGATCATGGTTCAATTCCTGGTCAGAGCACATGTCTGGGTTGTGGGCTCAATCCCCACTGAGGGGAATGCAAGAAGAAGCCAATCAATGATTTTCTCTCATCATTGATATTTCTATCTCTCTCTCCCTTCTTCTCTGAAATCAATAAAAATTAAAAAAAAAATTTAAAAGAGTCAGGAGTCAGAATGGTCAACCCTGGAATAAGAAGCTAATGCAGCAATTCCTTCTAGTTGCTGGAGGGAAAAAATTTCCAACCTAGAATTCTATAAGTAGCCAAATTATCACTGGTATCCAAAAGCAGAATAGAGACTTTCTCAGACATGCAGGTTCTCAAAAATTTCTCTCCCTTACACACCTTCTCTGGAAGAGGCTGGAAAATATGGCCCCCTCCCCTAAACTGTGAGGTAAACATGATAGTGGGTTACAAGGGCCACAGGGACACAAAATTCAACAGAGGACAGAGGGGAAGGACCTCCCAAAAGGAGGGTCCGGCCTGACTCCAGGTCCCAGGCTTGGGGGCAGCCAGTCTGGATTGGAAAAGTGTGATGCAAAAGACAGACACATGCAGTCCCTGGTCCCCATCCCAGCCCTGCCAGATACCCCACTGGGGAGCCCTGTTTCCCAACAGTCTTGTGACCTTGCCCACTGGCTTCTCCAGAATGGAACTTTCTGAGGCCAGACCATTACCCAGAAAGTCTGTCTAAGCTTCTCTTGTCTGGAAAGCCTAGACCCTACAGTCACGACGTTGCCCTCTCCTTACCTACCACTCAGGTTTTATGTTCATCATCTTTCTCGCGCATCTCTATGAATTGGGCCTTCCCTGTCACCCTGTTTAAATTTGCAACCCTCCTACTGCCCATCATTCTAGACTTGATCTAGAACAGTGAAGAGATCTGACCAAGACACCATTTCCTTCTTGACACTGATAACAAAGGCAATAGAGGTGCAAGTGTGTTTGGGGAATTTATCTATTAGATCAACTGACATCTTAGTGCTGACAATAAGCCAAGCACCTTTTAAGCATTGGATAGAGCAGGAAAAAGGTGCAGCCCTGCCCTCGTGGTGCTCACCTCTCAGCAGAGGAGACAAAAGCTAACACGCACCTAGAATCTGCAGCATTAGAGAGAGGTGCCCGGAAGGGAGGCAGAGCCAAGGTGTAGAATGGCATAGAGCAGCAGTGTCAGCTGCTATTTTAGGTGTGTGAATAGGAAGGGCTTCGCTGAGCCGGGGACACTTGAGCAATTGATTGATTCCAATTCCCTTTGCAGTGTAATCTATGATCACTTTTTGTAAATCTCCCATTGGAACTAAAAAACAACAACACATGTAGCCCAGCCAGCGTTGAGCATTGACCTATGACCCAGGAGGTCATGGCTCGATTCCCAGTCAGGGCACATGCTCGGGTTGCGGGCTCAATCCCCTGTGTGGGGCATGTGGGAGGCAGCCGATCAATGATTCTCTCTCACCATTGATGTTTCAATCTCTCTCTCCCTCTCCCTTCCGCTCTGAAGTAAATAAAAATATATTTAAACAAAAGAAAACACATGTATTCTCTGTAGCGCACAGTTAGATACTTAGAAAACCAATGTCATGGATTATCGTTTTAGCCAACTGTACTGTAAATATTTTTACATTTTCTGTATATTATGATGTTTGACATCCTAAAAAGACCTTCCTCTTAATCAATAAAGAAATTAAAAAAAAAAAAAAAGACCTTCCTGGCTGGAATGTGAACCATGTCCAGCACAGCCAGGGGTGAACCTGAGGAGGGGCAGTGAAGGGTTAAAGAAGACAAACAAGAGAATACAGTTGGGACCAGGTGGAGCACTGCCTGGATGAGGAAACAGTGACACAGCCTGTAAGCCGAAGCTTTATTTTATAGTCAGATCACACAAAACAAAGCAAGGGGAGTGGTCAACATGTTTACAATGTTCTTGCGGTTTTAAATCTATTTCGTTACTCAAGCCTTTTTTTTTGCCAGCACTTGCTGCACCTCCCACAGCCCATTAGCTACGTAGGAACAAGGGAGGACTATAAGGTCAAGCTTAATTGTGTTAGGAGGGCTCTGCCCTCCAAGCTGGGACTTGTATGTGGCTCTGCCACAGGTCAGTCCAAGGCTTGACCCTATGGCCGTTCCTTACAGAGTGAGATTAGCCAATTCTCCAATATAGCAAATAGCAAAGGGGCAGCTCAGGAGCATGCCTTTGATATGCAAACTGACCGATGCATTTCCATACCTCCTCTAAGGGCCCCACAGCCCAGGAGGCAATATTCTTCCACTTGAATCATCCCACTGCCAGGTGCCATTCCACTAGAGACACGCCTATAGCCCAAAGCCTGCCGAGACCATTCAAACTAGCCAATCCTAAACTGATCTCTCTGTCGTGCATGCCTTTCCCATGGAAACTCCAATAAAGGCTCTGGCCTGAACCTTCTCCTTCTTCCTCACCTCTTGACCACCCGGAGCTTCCCCGCGTGGCCCTGCATGCTTTGCCTCCTGTCTCTAGGAGCCGTGAGTGTAATAAACTTTCCTTTCCCAAGCCTGTGCTCTGTCTCCTCTAGCGCCTGCACCTGACTGGTCATCCCATAAAACACCAACTTGTATCCTTCTCTTTGTTTTGCCCCAAGAATAAGACTGTGGAATTTCTTCCCATTTCTTCCTCACATATTTCTAGCACATTGCGCTTTCTCTGCTTCAGTGAAATACTGTTCAGTTCATAAAGATTCATTACAGCTGGCCGACGTGGCTCGGTGGTTGAGCGTCGACCCATGAACCAGGAGGCCACAGTTTGATTCTGGGTTGGGGCACGTGCCTGGGTTGCAGACTCTATCCCCAGTGAGAGGCCTGCAGGAAGCAGCCGATCCATGATTCTCTCTCATCACCGATGTTTCTCTCTCCCTTCCCTTTCCCTTCTGCTCTGAAATCAATTTAAAAAAATGGGGAAAAAAAGAGCTTTATTACAGTGACTTCTTTATTGTCAAGTGCTCTCTTTATTGACATAAAATGATACTTTGGGGGTGCCATTTACTATTATTCTTTTAATTCTTCTTTGGCAGACACTGCTATTGCTTTTTCCATGGATTCAGGAAGGAGACTGCTGAGAGAAGACATGTCTCTGAAGAATCCAGCCAGTGCACAGGATGATCAAATTCACTGGCACATCTAAGGGACTGGTGAGCCCTGGCTTGGGGTGGCGGGCCCACCCAAGGGTATAAGTAGGCTGCGGGTTGTCTTCAGCAACTGGTTCAGGTGGAATCATCCCATTTTGGAAATGAGTAATTCTCTGAAAGGAACCGTTCTGAAACCTATGTCAAAATGCTTGATGACAAAATGTAGTAAATCCAGACACACGGAGCAACGATGTTCTGAAGAGGGACGGTCAGCGTTAAGTCTATGAACGTAGAGAACTGTAAGAAAGCCTTTCCGAAAGGAAATGGAAATTCTGGAACTGTGAGGATACGGAAACAGTAATTCACAGAATGAAATCGGGGATGGAGGGAGAAGAAGGAGCAGAAAGTTCAAGCGGGGTGGTTTCCAGATCTTTGAATAAAAATTGTTCTTATCAAAAGGTATTGTCTAATGTTGATCAATCAGGTAATAAAGTTTTAAATATACTAGTTAAAGGTTTAAATTAAACCACTAGAAGATATAAAAATAATTCTATAGCCCTAGCCCAGGCGTCCTCAAACTACGGCCCGCGGGCCACATGCGGGTGTTTTTGCCATTTTGTTTTTTTACTTCAAAATAAGATATGTGCAGTGTGCATAGGAATTTGTTCATAGTTTTTTTTTTTAAACTATAGTCCGGCCCTCCAACGGTCTGAGGGACAGTGAACTGGCCCCCTGTTTAAAAAGTTTGAGGACCCCTGCCCTAGCCGGTTTGGCTCAGTGGGTAGAGGGTCGACCTGCGGACTAAAGGGTCCCAGGTTCAATTCCGGTCAAGGGCACATGCCCAGGTTACGGGCTCGATCCCCAGTGGGGAGCGTTCAGGAGGCAGCCGATCAGTGATTCTCTCCCATCATTGATGTTTCTATCTCTCCCTCCCTCTCCCTTCCTCTCTGAAATTAATAAAAAAACTAATAAATAAAAATAATTCTATAAACAGCAGTTTGGAGGAGCAGAGGACAGGGAAGGAGGGCAGGTGGCAAGGAGAATGAGCCGGCTGATTTCCTAGTCTTTTTTAAAATATATATTTTTTATTGATTTCAGAGAGGAAGGGAAAGGGAGAGAGAGATAGAAATATCAACGATGAGAGAGAGTCGTTGATCAGCTGCCTCCTGCATGCCCCACACTGGGATCGAGCCCACAACCCAGGCATGTGCCCTTGACCGGGAATTGAACCGTGACCTCCTGGTTCATAGGTTGATGCTCAACCACTAAGCCACGCCGGCTGGGCCTTTCTAGTCCTTTAAAGTAGAGAGTTCACCAATGGGCCTGCCCCAGGCCTGTTTGTCCTCAGATCCATTGCTCACCTTTCCCTCATCCTGCAGCGTGAGGCCTTCTACCGCCTTTCCCAGGCTCCTGGCTCAGCTGGTTACAGGCTGGGATTGACAGTGAGAGGCAGGTACAAGAGATAGAGAATGAAGGAGAGGAACAGCCAAGGTATTGCCTCTCTCCCTCCCTGCCCCGGGGACAGCAGCTGCAGCTCCCACTGAGAGGCCTTCATGATTCTAGGTCTCCCTGCTGTGTCCCTCCAGACGAGGGGTGGCAGCAACTTCCTGCTCATGATCCCCAAGCTGCCTCCCAGGAGTCCTAGATGCCCATTTCCTGGCATTCAATGCCCTAAGTTGAAGTGTTTTCTGTTTTCCTGGGAGGACCCTAATGGATAAAAAAGCCATTCTGAGACCACAATAAGGAACATCCCATGCTGGGCATCATGGCAGAGGTGAGTGATGAATGAACCACTGACCGTATATTAAGCCGGAAAGGGTCCTCAAGAAATGTCAAAAAATAGAAAAGAAAATAATACAGCATGCATTCTTGGATTCGAATGTTAACAACAAAAAATCGAAAAGAAAAGGAAAGCCTACCTTTAGAATTTAGAATGCTCTTTAAAAAAATATTTGGTAAGAAAAAGTCAAAGATGCCCTAGCCGGTTTGGCTCAGTGGATAGAGCATCAGCCTGCGGACCAAAGGGTCCCGGGTTTGATTCCGGTCAAGGGCATGTACCTTGGTTGCAGGCTCCTCCCTGACTGGCCTGGACCCTGGTCAGGGCTCCTGCAGCAGGCAACCAATTCATGTGTTTCTCTCACATCGATGTTTCTCTCGGTCTCTCCCTCTCTCTTCCATTCTCTCTAAAAATCAATGGAAAAATTTCCTAGGGAGAGGATTAACAAAAACAAACAAACAAAAATAAATGAAAAGCCCTAACCGGTTTGGCTCAGTGGATAGAGCGTTGGCCTGCGAACTGAAGGGTCCCAGGTTTGATTCCGGTCAAGGGCATGTACCTTGGTTGCGGGCGCATCCCCAGTGGGGGGTGTGCAGGAGGCAGCTGATTGATGTTTCTCTCTCATCGATGTTTCTAACTCTCTATCCCTCTCCCTTCCTCTCTGTAAAAAATAAATAATAAATATATTTTTAAAAATAAAAATAATAAAGGTGATTAAATGTTGTTTTTTTAAAAGAAAAATTCAGAACATCTAAAAAACAGGAAGGATGAGGACAGAAAGTAACTAGTTGGAACACCGAGAAACCAGAGAACTAATAAATCAATCCCAAGACTAGTTCTTTGAGAACCCCCAAACAAGACAAGAAGATAAAACAATAGCCAACCTAAGAAGAGGGGGGGGGGGGAAATAACACAAAATTAAAATCCCAATCTGGGAAATAAAAAATACAGATGAAGTCTCTAATCTCCCAAGACCTCATAGAAGTGGCCTTAAGCCTCCTCCCTCCACCAGGGTCACAAGCAACTTGTGATCAACAGAAAAAGTAGTTATGGCAGGGGAACCCTTAACCACTGAGAAAGTTCGCATAAAGAGACCCCTGACACCTGATGAAGCTACTACCACTGTTTCAAATGTCACCTTCAGACCCAACGCAGTCCAGGAGGAGCAGAAGGGCTGCGGCTTCCCAGAAGCCCCTGGAGGATTGGCCTGAACTTCTCATTGGCCAGAACTAGGTCACCAGTCACCACAGTTCACCACAACAGGATTTCTTTCTAAATCGCACAAGAAAACAGTGGGAGCCGAAATATAACCAGGGCTCTACCACCAAGGCAGAAGGGGGATCTACCCAGACTGTGTCTGGACCTCAAGACTCTACTCCATTTCATTGACCATTTGTCTCTTTCGGAACCAAAGCTGCCCTATTTTCATCGATGTTATTTCAGAATGTCTTTGGATATCTGGTAAGGCAAGTCTTCCCTTGAGTCAACATATTCTTTTGTTTTGTTTTGTTTTGTTTTGTTTTGTTTTGTTTTGTTTTTTGTGTTAATCCTCACCCAATGATATTTTTCAATTTGTTTTTACAGAGAAAGGCGAAGGGAGGGAGAGAAACACAGAGAGAGAAACAACGATGTGAGAAAGACACATCAATTGGTTGCCTCCCGCATGCGCCCTGACCAGGGCCAGGATGGAGCCTGCGGTCGAGGTATTTGCCCTTGACCGGAATCGAACCTGGGACCCTTCAGTCTGTGGGCATTTTTACTCTGATGAACCTTAGAATCATATTGTCAAATTCCATGACACTCAGGGAGAAAATGGATATCGTTTATTGAGCCCCTTCAAGCTCCAATATGCCTTGGTTCCCCCTTTCTCCACTCTCCCACCTCTCGCTTGATGATTATCTTTTTATCTTTATCAGGACGGGATGTAAATGTTAACTCGGACAATGTAAAAGTAAAGTGTACCTGATACCAAGTTGTCAAAAACACGTTACTATTGCAAGTTAATGAAACAAGAGGTTTGAGTGTGTTATTCAAACGTACAAAGAACTAAAGATAGCATGAATATCCGATATGGTGTGTAAGGAATTCCCAAGATACCCCTCAGGACCAATCAGGACTGCTGAGTTAACCCTTTACCACATATAAGGGGAAGAGGACTGTGTCCCATCTGTAACAAAACATGTCCCTCCATGTTTTGTGCATAGGTTGATTCTAAAAGTTAAAAACCAAAGACAAAAATTAACATTATGTTGTTCATATAAATATTTTATAATGTCAGATCAAGAAGAGGTGTGTTGGGATTACATTTTCTTTTTATAAGTCTAATTTAATGGGCCATTTGAAAAGAGAATTTTCTTAGCATTAAGGTCCAATGGATTATCTTTTACACATCATCAGTTTGTAAAATTATGATATATTTTACTGTGCTTTTTACTTTGATCATAACTTTCTTGTCCAGTTCTTTTTCCTCTGCTGTTTCTAATTGCCCTCCTTATTTTCTTATACCGATTGCCATCATATTAAATTTTCTTCAAACTCACAATCACACCATTTAATATGTTTAATTCATATATACTCAGACTTTTAAAAAAATTCTTGGAGTCTTCCTTCCTAGAGCCTGCCATTCTGGACTGATTGCCAATCAGGCCTTCTGCCCAGTTGGCATTCCTGTTATTTCCTGTCACTGCTCTCCTGGATTAGATCCACTATGTTGTGGATCCCATATCTTCCTTTTTCTTGGCTTACAACCTTATTTTGCTGGAGAACATCCTCAAGTAGCTTCCTAAGAAAGTATATTTGATAGGTAAATTTTCTTAGTTCTTGTGTATTTAAAATTCTTTTATTCCTTTATCACACTTGATGTGTATTTTGGCTGGTGTAAAATTCTAAATTGAAAGTCATTTTCTCTTAGAAGTTTGAAAGCATTGTTATAGTACCTCTTTGTAATTGTCGCTGCATTATCTTTTATCATCCAATGTTGTTATGAAGTCTGATGCTATTTATTCTGATTCTTATTCTCTTTTCTGGGTTTTATCTCAAGAACTCTTATTAGTTGCATTCTGGACTTCCTAGATCACTCTTCAAAGTCTTAATATTTTTTCTTATATTTTTTATCTATATTGTTTAGTTCTGTTTTCTAGGAGACTTCTTCAGTTTTATCTTTCAATATTTCTATTGAAATTTGAATTTCAATAGTCACATTTAATTTCCAATAATTCTTTCTTGTTCTCCACTCCTTTTACATAATATTTTGTTCTTGTCTTGTGGATGCAATATTTTCTTAGTTCTCGGAATAAGCTAATTAAATTAAAATGTGTTTTCCCATATGTTCCCTGCATTTTCTGGGATTCCTCCAAGTTCATTTCCCCCCTCTAGTTTATATTTGACTATTTTCAATGTTGAGGGCCTTATTCAAATTTCTGATGATCCTTAGTGGTTGGTTTATCCTATATAATAAAAGGCTAATATGCAAATTGTCCCCTCAACTGGGAGCTCGACCAGGAGTTGGGGTGGCCGGCCAACCGCCAGAGGCCCCTCCCCCTGACCGGCCTGGCACAATGAGTCCTGATCAGGGCGGGCCGGCTGGACCCCACCTGTGCATGAATTTGTGCACCAGCCTCTAGTATTTAATAAAGAAGGACTGGGTAACTATTGTGGATTTAATCTGCTTTAGGACAAATAGGCCCATTTTCCTGCTTTGACTCTTCTTTGTAGGGTAGGGAGCTGAAGAACAGAGTTCACATCCCACAGATACTACAATGAGGAGAAAATTGTCCAGGGGTTGCCAACATCCATGCTGGAAGCCCTAGCTCTCTACAGACATGTCATTCAATTTCTTTAGAGAATTGTCAGGTATTTTCACTGCAGGCCTGCACCAGCTACCAGCTCAGCTGTCTGTTGGAGGAGAGGAGGTTCCAACTAGTACAGTCATTCTGTATTGGGGCCTTCAATCAATCCCCAAATGTTCAGTCCCACTTAATTCTATTTCCTTCCACCATATGCATGGTGATTCTGAGCCTATTCTCTGGTGTTATATCTGGCAAATTGGCTCTCACCTTCTCTGTAGTTCTCTTGTCAAATATTCTAGGCTGGATTTTTCCTATTTTATTCATCAACTAATTCCCATCTGTTTTCCAAAAACATTGTTGAAATGTATCCATTAAGGATAACCACCCATCCTCATCACATTCTCTTCACTTTGTTGGGTTTATTCCTTTCTATTCCTCAATACTTTTCTTGTAGTGAGCTTCTAAGGGTAAAGAAGGAAAACCCTTTGTGTATGTCTGTGTGCAAGCATGATATATCAGAATCAATTCATTTCTCATCTATCACTCATATTCTAATAAATGTATTTAAGGCTATTACTTTTCCTAGATTACCACTTTGGCCACATAGCATAGATTTGAATATGTAGGGCTCTCATTGTCAGTCATTTCTGAAGAGTTTATAATTTAAGTTTTTGTTTCCTCTTTAACCAAAGGGTTATTTTGAAGCCTGTTTTATTTTTTAAGTATATTTTTATTGATTTCAGAGAGGAAGGGGAGAGAGAGAGAGAGAGAGAGAGAGAGAGAGAGAGAGAGAGAGAAACATCAATATGAGAGAGAACCATTGATCGGCTGCATCCTGCATGCCCCACACTGGGAATCGAGCCCACAACCCAGGCATATGCCCTGACCAGGAATCAAAGCGTGACCTCCTGGTTCATAGGTCGACGCTCAACCACTACTTAAGCCACACCGGCTGGACTTTGAAGCCTGTTTTAAAACTTCCAAATAGAGAGTGGGGTTTTTTAGTTTGTTTTGTTTTATTTTTGCCCATTTTGTTCCTAAGTTTTAATTTTATTGTATTGTTGCCAGAGATTGAACTGCAAGATATCTACATTTTGGAGATTACTGAGATTGTTTTCATGTTTGTTTGTTTGTTTGTGCCCACACGCAGATTTTTTTTCCCTCTAACAAGTTTACATCAGTATATAGCAGTTACAGACACTAATTTCATAATAAGAAACAACCATACTTGAGGTGAGGTGGGTAGGGAAGAGGGAGGAAAGAACATTCAGGAATGAGTTTTCAAACTAAAGCCCAGAACTAGTCTCCAAAATGACACAGACACCACATTACCAAATGGCAGAGCCTTTCCTTCCCTTAGGATGAGTGGGAGAGGAAGCAATGGTCACAGCAGTGCTCCTGATGACTCCTTCTCTAGTCCCACTTTCTGTTTCCATTCTTGGCTATCAGATGGCATTCTGGGAACCAGAAATTATTACTATCACCTATAAGTTATTCAGAGAATTGAGAGTTATATCAATAAGCAACAAAGAGGCCGAAACCGGTTTGGCTCAGTGGATAGAGCGTCGGCCTGTGGACTGAAAGGTCCCAGGTTCGATTCCGGTCAAGGGCATGTACCTTGGTTGCAGGCACATCCCCGGTAGGGGGTGCGCAGGAGGCAGCTGATTGATGTTTCTCTCTCATCGATGTTTCTAACTCTCTATCCCTCTCCCTTCCTCTCTGTAAAAAGTCAATAAAACATATTTTAAAAAAATAAGCAACAAAGAGGAATATGAGGAGTAGCTGCTCACATTGTGGAGCAGGAAAATGGGATCAAGGACTGCTAAACAACACAAACCCATGGGAAGGAATACCACTGAGATAATTTCTTCATAAGTTAACCATTATTTCTTAACTTAAAAATAAGGGCAGCGTGGCCAGTGTGGCTCAGTTGGTTAGAGCATCAATCTGTCCACCGAAGGGTCACGGGTTTGATTCCCAGTCAGGGCACATACTCAGCTTTTGGATTCAATCCCATCTGGGTGTGTATGGGAGGCGATAGATTGATATTTCTCTTTTTCTCCCTATCCCTTCCTCTCTAAAATAAATTTTAAAAAATGTTTAAATAAGGACAAAGTTATGATGGGAAGGTATGTAAGACTCGTCCTTGAAAAACATTTTAAAAAATATTTTTACTAGTGGCCTGGTACACAAATTCATGCACATTGAAAGAAAATTAATTAGAAGAAATATTTTAATATCGCCATTTGCCCTTTATAATAGAAGTATCAGAGATTAAAGAAAATTAGTAAAAATGTACATGAAAATAATATATAAATTGATTACTAATAAACAATAACAACATGATATAACAACGAATATTTTCCATGAAATTTTTCCTGTCAGAATCTTTGTTTATCATTAATTTTTAAAAATATGCCGGGTATTCTGGAAAATTTATATCATTTGGACAAACTTTGCCTTTGCTACAACATTGAGTAAATTTTCCATCAGATGGTTTTTCATCAGAGAAATTTAGGGATAGGCAAAATTGACATGTAACAGTCATTCCACCACAACTGTGTTCGATAATTGCATCCTCATTTACTTCATTTTCGCTATGAAGGCAGTTCCTACCAGTGTTGGTAGTACTTGTCAATAACTGTTCTTCAGACATATTCTGTCGACAACACCAGCTTGTTTCAGCTTCAGAGGTACATTGTGCCAATAGTTGGTCTTCAGACATATTCTGTCAATGATGCCGCTTTCTTTCAGCTTCAGAATGTCAACAAAAACAACCAAATTATGATCAACAGTGACAGATCAAAACACACACATGAGATTGATGCCAGTGAGAGCTTTATATGTATCGCACATTTCTGAGTCAACTTAGCCTTTTATATGCTATACTAGAGGCCCGGTGCACGAAATTCGTGCATGGGGGGGTGTCCCTCAGCCCGGCCTGCACCCTCTCCAATCTGGGACCCCTCAAAGGATGTCCTACTGCCAATTTACAGGGATCGGGCCTAAACCGGCAGTCAGACATCCCTCTCGCAATCCGGGACTGCTGGCTTCTAACCACTCACCTGCCTGCCTGCCTGCCTGATTGCCTCTAACCACTCTGCATGTTGGCTTGCTCACCCCCAAATGCCCCCCCACCAGCCAGATCACCCCCAAATGCCTGCTCACTCCCAACTGCACTCCCCTGCTGGCCTGCTCGCCCCCACCTGCCCTCCACACTGGCTTGCTTACCCCCAACTGCCCCCCTGCTGGCCTGCTCACTCCAAACTGCCCCCTCGCTGTCCTGATCACCTCCAACTGACCCCCACTGATGGCCTGCTCACCCACAACTGGCCCCCCTGCTGGTCTGCTTACCACCAATGCCCCCACCCCCCACCAGCCTGATCACCCACAACTGCCGTCCCATCCTGGCCTGATCACCCACAACTGTCCTCCCCTCTTGGCCTCTAAACGCCACCATGGCTTTGTCCAGAAGAACATCCGGAAGGTCTCCTGGAAGGTCTCCCAGTCTAATCAGCATATTACCCTTTTATTAGTATAGATAGAGGCCTGGTGCATGGGAGGGGGCCAGCTGGTTTGCCCGGATCAGGGTGGGGGTTCCCTTGGGGCATGGGGTGGCCTGGGCGAGGGGCCTATGGTGGTTTGCAGGTCTGCCACGCCCCCATGGCGTGAGGGTCCCCGCTGGGGGGGGGCATGGCCAGCCTGGATGAGGGGCTGAGGGCTATTTTCAAGCTTGCCACACCTCCTTCAGGGTGGGGGTCCCCACTGGGGTGCCTGGCCAGCCTGGGTGAGGGGATGAGGGCTGTTTTCAGGCTGGCCATGCCCCCTGGTGATCCAGGCTCCCAGCCCCTCCTTTTTTTCTTTTCTTTCTTTTTTTTTAGCGCCTCCTTGAGTGGAGGCCAGGGCAGCTAGAAGCAGGTATCTGGGATTTATTTATCTTCTATAATTGAAACTTTGTACCCTTGAGCAGAGGCCAGGGCCGGCCAGGGTGGGCGGGAAGCTTGGCTTCCTCCATTGCCAGGGGCAACCCAAGCCTCCTGCTTGCTCCAGCTCTGTGCGGCCACCATCTTTGTTGGGCTAATTTGCATACTCGCTCCTGATTGGCTGGTGGTGTAGCAGAGTGATGGTTAATTTGCATGTTTCTCTTTTATTCGTGTAGATAATAAAAGCCCAATATGCAAATTGACTGAACAGTGGAATGACTGGTGGAATGACTGGTCACTATGATGCACACTGACCACCAAGGGGCAGATTCTTAATGCAGGAACTGCCCCCAACCCACAGGCCCCAGGCCAGCCAAGGCAGGTGCCAGCGGGGTGGCCCCCTGATTGCCCCGCCAGTTGTTCCCGGCAGCGGCGGCAGCAGGGGGTGGGGCCGGCGAGCAGACGGCGCCAGGCCAGCCAAGGCGGGTGCCAGCGGGGGCCTTCGATCACCCTGCCAGTCACCCCACAGATTAGCCCTGATTGCCAGCCAGGCCTAGGGACCCTACCAGTGCACAGATTTTGTGCACCAGGCCTCTAGTATATAGAATAAACTTGTTTAATTAGACCTGCTTTCTGATTTAGCTAAACTTTTCCAGCTCAGTGAAGCACCCCAACTTCTTTCAGGTAATTGTCAGCAACACAGTAAATATCAACATGAAGCAGATTATTATTGTAGATCATGCAGGGAGAAGAAAGAATATTTAACTGCAGCAGTGCTTGACTATATTCTGCGCAGTGAGAAAACCTGAAGTCATTTTCAAGGTCCACCATTTCTTATTTCTTTTCAGTCTGGTCAAGTTTCTAAACTTTCTAAATTTCCATTTTTCTGGCTAATGAAAGGAAAATAGGATTCTACCAATTCTCCTATCTACCTACTCCAGGACTTCTGTGAGGATCAAATGAGATGAGGCACGGAAAATGCTTCACAGACATTTGGTTAAAGTGTAGAATGTTTGCACCTGGGTATAAAGCAAGTCATGTTCCTGGGCTGAAGAAACTCCAAGGAGGCTAGTCACTAGGGAGAAGAAGCCTGGCGTTGCTATGTGATATCATTACCTGGTGCCCACAGTGACCGTTTCTGGCTGGGCTGGGCTGTGGGCTGCATTTTGTGCCATGGGGTATTGGCAGCACTGGCTGCAATTTGGTGGGGTGTTGCTCTGGGGTGGTGAAGGGGCCTGTGTCCCACTTGGGGGAAGCCAAGTGTTGCTTTGTCGGCACCAGGTCCGCGGTGCTGTTTCTTTTTAAATGGCTAGTGCGCTCACGGCAGCTCCTGCATTGAGCATCTGCTCCCTGGTGGTCAGTGTGCGTCATAGCAACTGGTCGGATGGTCAGAGGAACACTTAGCATATTAGCCTTTATATAGATAGACTGATTTCAGAGAGGAAGGGAGAAAGAGAGATAGAAAAATCAATGATGATAATCATTGATTGGCTGCCTCCTGCACACCCCACATTGGGGATTGAGCCTACAACCCGGGCATGTGCCCTGACTAGGAATCAAACTGTGGCCTCCTGTTCATAGGTCAACATTCAACCACTGAGCCACGCTAGCCAGGCTAGTCCTTGAAAATTAAATAGAAGAACCCAAGAGGTGTGTTTTATTTTTCATTTTCTCCTTTACTTCAATCTTTCCCTTTTCATGATACACATAAAAGCTCCACAACTCTTAAGGTATTGATTTATCCTATTAAACTGATTCTGTCTTTATTCTTTTGGGTTCTAAGATATCAGGGTTTTGTTTTGTTTTGTGTGTGTGTGTGTGGGGGGGGTTAGTACAGCAATAGTTGTGCTTCATACTGCAGGTAAAGAGATAGAAGGGGGAAACACCAAAATTAAACAAACAAACTTGGAATGCAGGCTCAGGATGACACTGAGCACGTTCCTTCAGAGTATAGGTAACAACATTATGACTATTAAATGATGTTTTAGTAACCGTGGCATTTCTGGTTTCCATGTAACTTATTCTGCAAAACTAACAATTCCAGGTAGTTTTGCTTGGATTTTTTTCAATAGTCAACTTGGTCTCACCATGAGCGATGCCAACATAGTGATCAATCTGGGTCTTGTACTTCTCACAGACAATCGAAACATTGAAAATGAGCAGTTCAGCAAGAATCAGAAGGGTGATTTCATTGAAAATGGCATCAACAAAGGTTATCAGTCACATTAAGACAACCAGCTTTAAAGCGTCAACCAGATCTTCTACCAGAAAGAGAGAAGAATGAGTTTCAGGGCCCTGTTGATGTGCACCACGGCAGCATTCACGTAATTAAGGAAAGCTTTGAATGGATGGCCTTCTTCTGAATTCTGTACAGCTTGGATGGCAACCTTGTAGATCCTGAAGCTGATGGTGACAGAGAGAAGAGCCAGGATGCGGTAAGAAATCACACTGATGACACTGAAAGCTTCCAGGGAAGGCAGCACGACCAGTGTGGTGCCAAAGACAAACCTTCACATCTCGCCAGAAAATCAGATCGTGCACTTGATAATGTCATATTGAGACAGATGTAACATCAGTGTTTGCTGATCACTTCCTGACAGGATGGATTTCAGTGGATCTCTGTTGCTAGTCCTATGGCCTCAGCCAGCATTAAACACCAAAACCATCTCAAGTGTGGCTGGTAAGGCTTTGAAGCTGGTGAAACCAAGGGCTCAGTCCCAGGCCACGTCTCAGGGCTAGGCTTCAGGTAGGACCTGAGATTTTTAAACAAATATATGTTTATTGATTTTAGAGGGAGGAAGAGATAGGGAGAGAGAGATAGAAACATCAGTGGTGAGAAAGAATCATTGATCGGCTGCTTCCTGCACGCCCCACACTGGGGCTGAGTCCACAACACAGGCAAATGCCCCGATCGGGAATCGAACTGTGACCTCCCGGTTCACAGGTCAATGCTCAACCATTGAGCCACACCAGCTGGGCAAAAAACGTATATTTTCTATCAGTTCAAAGAATTTTTAGACAGGTGGAGTAGAAGTTTGCACTCTATCTGCCATATCCATAAAATCCTTGTGGTTGTTGGTTTTCTGTCAATTGCTATCTCTATGACATTTTTCTGGTTTTTATCTTCTATAGTCCCATTTTTAAGGAGAGCCATTTTTAAAATGTTATAGTCCCATTTCTTAAATGACCCATTTTAAATTCTACTAGCAAATGCTTTAAACTCTATTTTCCTACTTTTCGATGGGAAGGGTGAAATTGTCTCATTTAACTCTTACTTATTCAAACTAAAGATTTTTTAGCAAGACCCTCTTCATTGGTTTTCTCTTTCAAAAATGTCTCAACTTCTAGTCTTGTATACTTATTCTTCTCAGTCTAGCATTAACTTGTTATAGTCTATAAAAACTCCTGGATTTTTACTCAGGCAAATAATTACCAGATTAATTTATGAAGAATTGACATCTTTATTATTGTCAGCTCTTCCCTTAGTACAGTGGTCGGCAAACTCATTAGTCAGTAGAGCGGCAAACCTCGGCTCCCGAGCCGCATGTGGCTCGCGAGCCGCAGTTTGTCGACCACTGCCTTAGTAGTTTCTTTTTTCTTTTTTTCAGGTCTTCTTTTATGTTTTCAGTAAAGTTTTGTAGTTTTTTAATAGACATTTTAGCTTATCTTATTAAGTTTATTCCCAACTGTTTTATAATTTTTGTAGCTAGAGTGAGTTGAATCTTTTCTCCCCCATTGCCTTTTCCAGCTTTTAATTACTAGCTGGATTTCCATCTCTGCATTCTAACAACCAGAGAATCGATTTGGGATTAATGCGTCTTTCTCCTCATGGTGAAACTCCAAGGATGAAAGTTAAAAGAGAGTGGGAGGAAAAGCACATATTTGTTTTTATTTTACATGAATGATATTGTACTGTAGATCTTGTTCTGTTTCTTGCTTTCTTTCCACTTGATACCATTAAATATGATGTTTGCTCTAAGTCTTTTTATAGATACCTTTGATTAGATTAGGGAAGTTCCACTCTATTCATAGTTCTCTAAGTTGTTGTTGTTGGTTCTGTGTGTGTGTGTGTGTGTGTGTGTGTGTGTGTGTTTTTAAACCTCACCCAGAAATATTTTTCCATTGATTTTTAGAGAGAATGGAAGAAAGAGGAAAAGACAGAGCGAAATACCAATGTGAGAGAAATACCTCAATTGGTTGCCTCCTGCACGCGCCCCAACCAGGCCCCCTCCTACCCCCCCCCCCGGGCCGGGGAGGAGCCTGCAACTGAGGTACATGCCCTTGACTGGAATCGAACCTGGGACCTTTCAGTTCCTAGGCTGATGCTCTATCCACTGAGCCACGCTGGCTAGGGCTTGTTGTTGTTTTTTTAATCATAAGTTGGTGTTGAATTTTACCAGGTCCTTTTTCTGCATTGATTGGAATAATCATATAATTTGTTCCCCTTAAATCTCTTCACTTTGATTTTCTAATTGTAAACCATCCTTGCATTCTTAGGATAAAACTCAACTTGGTTATGACATATCATTATATATTGCTGGATTCTGCTTATTTGTCTAGAACTTTTACCCCTATTTCCACATCCTGTGTCATACTTTCATTGGCTCATTATAATAGTTATATTGGTCTCATAAAAGTTTGAAGAGACTTCTTTCTTTTCTGTCTATGATTGGAATTACCCACTCATTAAAGATTTGGCAGAACTCATCTATAAAGCTCTCTGAGCTTGTTCTTTTTGGGAGGTAGATTTTTTAAATATATAGTCAATTTCTTTGTGGTTATAGAGGGTCTATCCAGGTTTTCTGTTTCTAGAGTCAGTTTTGGTAAGCTGTGCTTTTTCTAGAAATCTATTCCTGTGCTTATGTTTTCCAATTTACTGACATACAGTTGTGCATAGTATCCTTTAAAAACGTATCTGGACAATCTTTGCGGAGAGTCACCGTGGTTTCCTGCTTCAACAGTGCTTGGGCAGAACCCGGAGCTTGATCCATCCCAGCCAGCTGCCCAGATCCAGCCTTCCACCACCTCCTCAGAATGCCCGCCCTTGGACAGTCCCAAGGCCCCTGCCAGCACTCTAGCACTGTGCAGCAGACTCTCCTCAGCCGCCCACCATGAAGACTGGGTCCACCTCGCAGGTGCTCCAGAACTACCACCAGAACTCAGAGGCCACCATCAACCGCTACCTGTCCATGTCTTACTACTTTGACCGTGATGATGTGGCTTTGAAGAACTTTTGCCAAATATTTTCTTCACCACCTCATGGGGAGAGGGAACGAGCTGAGAAATTGATGAAGCTGCAGAATCGAGGTGGCCGAATCTTCCTTCGGGATATCAAAAAACCAGACCGTGATGACTGGGAGACTGGGCTGAATGCAATGGAGTGTGCATTACACTTGGGAAAAAGTGTGAGTCATGTCACTACTGGACTTGCACAAACTGGCCACTGACAAAAAATTTGTGTGACTTCATTAAGACTCACTACCTGAATGAACAGGTGAAATTCATCAATGAATTGGGTGACCACGTAACCAACTTGAGCAGGTTGAGGGCCCCTGAAACTGGCATGGCAGAGTTTCTCTTTGACAAGCACATCCTGGGAGACAGTGATGAGAGCTAAGTCATAGGCTGGCTTCCCATAGCCATGGGAGTGACTTCCTTGGTCACCAAAGTAGCACGTGCATGTCAGAGTTACCTTTACCTTTTCTATAACTTGTACCAAATCATCCATTCATGTCTTTCATTTGTACCATTCTTTCAAATGAAGTAATTTGGTACCCCCCCCCCAAAAAAAGTATCTGTGGTTATCAATCATCTATTGTATAATCTATTGTATCTGTAGGTTATGTCTCCTTTTCTTTTCTAATATACATAATTGACCTCTCTCTTCTCTCCTTATATCTAGCTTTTTAAAGGGTTGGGTTTGTTTTTCAGCTTTCAAAGAATCAACTTTTGTGTTCTCAATTCTCTCTATCACTTGTTTCTGCTTCATCAATTTCTGCTCATCCTATTTTTCTTCTCCTTTTTCTAGCTTTACTATGCTTTTCCTTTTATAGCTTCTCAAGTTGGGTGTTCAGTTTGCTGATTTGTTGACTACTTGTTGACCCAACCACCTACTCAACATCTCCACTTGCACATCGTGGTGAAAGGCAAACCTTTACTCAGTTGCTTAGGCCAAAAACTCAGGAATCATCCTTGTTTCTTCTCTTTCTTTATACCCCACAGCCAATCCTTTCTGCTTGATTTTGAAAATATAGCTTGAATCTCACAGCTTCTCAGAACCTCCACTGCTACCACACTAATTAAAGCCACTATCACCTTTCCTAGACTGTTGTCAGAACCTCTGACTGGGCTCCTGCTCCTACTGTTGTCCTAGCACAGGTAGTTCTCCACGCTGCACTTATGACATAGATCTGATGATGTCAGTTCCAAGTTCACAATTCCCCAGGGGTTTCTCATCTCAGAATAAGCTCCCAGTTCCCATGGTTGCTCCAGCTTCCTCTCCAACTGCACACCCCAGCCCTCTCTAGCCACATAAGCTTCCTTGTTAGCCCCCAACATGCCAGACATAATCTTCCCTCAGGACATTTGAATTTGCCTGAATGTTCTCGCCCCAGATATCCATATGGGAGAATAAAATGAGGGCAATAGCCTGTGGATATCTATAATATTTTTAAAATATATTTTTATTGATTTCAGTGAGGGAGAGGGAGAGATGGAAATATCAATGATGAGAGAGAATCATTGATCAGCTGCCTCATGCACACCCCCTACTGGAGATCGAGCCCACAGTCCTTGACCATAATCGAACCTGGGACCCTTTAGTCCGAAGGCCAACGCTCTATCCACTGAGCCAAACCAGCTAGGGCTGGGTATCTAAATAACATCCCCTGCACCCTTGTTTTATCTATCTCAAATCCCTTATCACTATGTGACATTATAATATACACTTATTTGTATGTTTAGTTTGAATCTTCCATATAATGTTAGTTTCCTGTCTTGTTCAGTACTGTGCATCCAGAGCCTGGAACAGTGCCTCGCTGTTTAATAAATGAATGGGATGGCGCCAACTCAGAATCAGAGAGTTCCTCATTAATCATAGAACTAGCACAAGGAGCACTGGATGAATTGGTTGATGGCTGGAATCAGAGTAAGGTCGCTTTGACCAACAGTCTTGTCCCGAACACTCCATTGGTTAAAACTTTTTTCACACTCTTAAATATTTTTACAAAACAGAATTGCTGGATCTTAGCTCCCAAATCACCTCTTCTAGGAAGTCTTCCCTTTCCCCTCCAGGCAGAGCTTAGTCTGTTCTCCTGTGATCCCACTGTCCCTTCTTCACACCTCCACCAAACCATCTGATCCAACAATGACAAGTGTCATGCAGCTTGGCATGTACCCTCTTCCCCCATGAGAGTGTTTCACCAAGGCCAAGGCTGTGATTTGTTGTCAGCTTATTCCCTGCCTCTATGAGAGTGTGACTCATGGAAGGCTCAGATGAAAGAATGCAATGGGCCTATTAAATCAAGGTCCCTTAGCTGGATCAGGGTCCAGGACATGCAACTTTGCTGCTTCTACTGAAGGTGATGGCATTTAGGAAAAGTGGGTGCAATGGAACACTTATTGCAGCGTACTTGGTGCACTTGTGGACAGCATGTCAATAGCCAGGGAGGGCCGCGCAACCAGGAGTCTGGAGCCTAGGCCTTCAATTGCCCCAGCATCCGCAAGGGCCCATTAATCCTTAATATTCAAATTCCGCCCACTAAACCAGCCCCTTCGTGCCAAAGCCACCTCTTTTCACCAAATGATGGCCAATGGCAGCCAATAGGCAGCTGGACGGGGTACCCGCCCCCTTTTCCCTGGCCAGAATGGACACAAACTCCCGCCAATTGGTCGCGTCGCCGCTGAGGCCCCGCCCCACCCCAGCCATCGCACCCAATTGCGGGCGGGCTCGCTGCGGGGGCCGGGGGGCGGGACGCAGGCGCGCAGGTGCAGCTGCGCGCATGCCGGCCGGGAGGGCGGGGCGCGACGTCGGCCGTGCGGGGTCCCGGCGTCGGAGGCGCGCGCTCCCTCCTCTCGGAGAGAGGGCTGTGGTAAAAGCCGTCCGGAAAATGGCCGCCGCCGCCGCTGCCGCGCCAAGCGGAGGAGGAGGAGGAGGCGAGGAGGAGAGACTGTGAGTGGGACCGCCGCAGCCGCGGGCGGGGACCCTTGCCGAGGGGCGGGGGGTAGGGGCGGGACGTGGCGCGGGAGGGGCCCGCGGGGTCGGCGACACGGCTGGCGGATGGCGTCCCTCCTCTCTACCCTCCCCCTCCCGCCGCCGCCGGTGACGGCTCCCCCCCGGCCCGTCACCCACACTCGCGGGTGTCCGTCCTCGACGCGGCCTCCCAGGGCCGCCTTCGCCTGGCGTCCCGCTTCCTCCCGCCTTCGGCGCGCATCCCGGCCCCGAGCCCCTTGGGCGCCTCTTTCGCCAGAGCTTCACTTGTCCGGGCTGCGTGTGCGTCGTGCCCTTCTAGGGGCTTCGGGCCCGCGGCACCGTCGCGCGCCCGCGGCCCCGGCCTCTCCCTTCCTCGCGCTCTCCCCTCTCCCTTCCTTGCGCGCCCCCTCTCCCGTTACTCGCCCCCCCCACCGGCGCGCGTGCGCAGTCCGTCTCCTGTCGAGAGAGTGCGCCACAAGGGCTCCTGCGCTCTCACCCCCATCTCCAGGCTTTGCCTCCCCCTCCTTCTCGCCCATTCCATGAATTTCTGCCCCCGTTGCGAGCGAGTCGTCCACCATCTCCTTTCCTATCTAGCAGGAACAAGTAGGTGGGAATTATTGTCAACCCACAAAAGGAACTAGATATTGTGCTTCTGGTCCCACAACTCATCATAAAGAGGCTGTTCTAGTTCCCATCCAGAGCCGTGGGTAGGGGATTGCGTGTCCGGCAGCACCTGAGGCTCTTCTGTGGAAGCGCGCCCCCCGGGGTCTTTGGGGATGCTGTGGCCTCAGAATATGAGTGCCCTTCCATCCTCCCCCCTTCGCCGGCGATCTTCCAGTTACATAAGTGGAATGGGACATAGTATGTAACGGGCTCCCATAGTCCTGGATCGCGAAGATCACCAGTACCAGATGGGGCAAGTTCATCTCATCGCTGTGGTTCCTGTCACTTGTCCCTGAAAGTTTATTTTCTTTCTAGTTTGGTTATGACTGAATCACCCAAACTGAAACTCAGGTGACTTTTACGTGGCGTGGCAATGTGTCTGTGGCTTTGCACTGAAGACTTAAGAGGTCATTGTGAAGAGTCTTAAAAGAGTGCTCTTACAGAGGAGACGGTGTATGACATTGCTAAGTATGGACCCGAGAAGGGGAAGCTTGCTCTGGAATATCTCTGTGGCAGTCGCTTCTGTTGTGTGTTCGGTGTGGATTGGTCACAGCAGAAATGGGCTCCACCACAACATTGATATTCCTGACTCATGGTCAGGCAGATGTGTGCTTCTGGCTATTTTTCCAGGAACAGGAATGGGCTTTGCAGAGCTATGCACATGTTGTGTCTGCTGTGTTCACACGTTGTGTCTGCTGTGTGGGATCAGTATCCTAAATAATGAGATGATAGGATCAAATTCAGGGGGTGGTTGGTGATCGTGGAGCCAAACCGTGTGTGTTGCTAAGTGGCTTAGACTTTGTAGAACTCTCACAAGTTGTAGGCGTAGTAGAAAAACGAAGCATAGTCGGACCTTGGTAGTGAAATTCGCTGTTAATAGGTGAATTTATTACTTTAGAGGAGAAATTTGGGGTTTTGTGGCTGGAATTTTCATCTGGATCTCAGTGACTGCAGTTAATAACAAGATTGAGCTGATCTCTTGGGTCTTTTGAAATATGCTGGATCCTTATGAAAAATGCAGGGTCTGGATTGTTAGGTCTTTTGGGAATTTCCCTCTGGGATTCAGGGAAATGGGATTTTTTAGGACTTCTACTTAAAATCCTAGGAAACACTTCCTTTCAAAGGGCATAATCAATCTAGTACAAGTACGGTTGATTAAGTCGCCAGAGAGCACCCATTTGTAGCATGTCAGCTAGGTGGCTGATCACTGAGGTACATCCTGTCCACGCACACAGACACGCAAGCCTCACTTGACAAAGATTCCAAAGTATGCACTTCTAAACCTGAGATGTGACAGGACAAGGGCTCTGCTTTGTTTTGCCATTGTTGGCAATGTGTTGGCCTCCTCAGATGCGCTCCAGCTAGTTGTTTGTTATACCCCCAGCCCTTTAAACAGCACAGGCAGCATCCAGAATGTAGTTTCTCTGCAAAGTTCCTGGTGGCGTCTGAAGTCAGCATGTCCTAACAGCTTGAAGGCTTTCTTGCTAGTACTGGCTTATCACACTGTCCTATTTCTTGTTGTTACAAATTTGCCTGGAATGCTTTAAACCTAGAGTACTTTGTTGCACCTGACAGAGCATGACGCAGTCAAACCCTACTGTTTTTGTATCCGTGGGGTTAAAATACAATTTTTGCATTCTATTTGCAATTTCTAACCAGAGTCATTGTTTCCCTGTCTGCCCTGCCTCTGAGTGGCTGAATCTAGTGGGGTGGGGAGGCAAGCTGTGGTGTTTGACAAAATTGGCTAGATGACTGCAGTATTATGTTGCCCCCACCCAAATATTCCTTCCCCCACATAGAGATGGAATGAGAAGCTCGCTTCTTTAACTTAGAATAAAGAAGAGCAGAGGTAAAATTGTTAGTCCCTGTCTCATGGCCGGTTTCCACCGCTAATGTACCTGCCTGGGACTATTTGCATGATAAATGTTGTGTCCTGAAACCAGTAATCTTTTGTAAAGGTGAATATCAGTGGAAATATTTAAATGGCTAAGAGCAGTTTGCTGGCAGGTTGCCTGAGTATCTGTGAGGAGGGGAGAATCAGAGAAGATATTTGATGTTTGTAGTAACTAGTGTTTTAAACGCACGGGGGTAAAGAACAGTCCTAGACTGGCGGCAAGTTCCAGGGAGTTTGGCAGGACACTTGCTTGTATTCACTGCCCTCTGTTATGGTGACATGAGACCAGCCTCCTACGGCCCACAGGCACAACCTTTTTTCTTGGGTAGAGCATTATTGCCGCTCCAATGGAAGGACCTTGTCCTCAATGCTTCTGTACCAGCCCTGTTCAGGCAAACTGCCATTGTCACCACTGTGCTTCTACCTTGTTTTGGTTACGACAGACAGACAGACGTAAATGGGTTCCTCTTATTTGGGCTCACTCACACAAAGGTTGCGCTCCTCTGCCTTTTACCTGCTCTCTTCTGCCTTTCTCTTGCAAGGAACCTTTTCCTATTGAAAACTTGACTTGCATGCCATTGCTTAAAAACTTGGTTCCACCACTTTGATGGTAGGTATGGTGTATAGGGGACCTGAGTGGAAATGGGAATTTGGGGGTGGGCAGGGCATCCCCACTCAAAGGGCGAAGTGGCTATTCTGTTAGAGAATAAAGCCTTGGCCTTTATAGCTTTTTCAAGGCACACTTGTGCTGGGTCTGCTGGCATATGGATGTGTTCTCACTGTAGCTGTTTTGCTGTTACTGCAGAAGTCTGGACTCTCGGGAGCAAGCCTGAGGAAGCCGTCACTTGTCTTCCTCGCCTAAGAGCTGGGGGTGTTATATATATGGACCTGCAAATCACTGCTTTATTGGGTTTTCACCTAACTGCTCTCATCTGCTGGCTCTTTTATTTCCCCCATGAAATCTTCAGTTAATTAAAGATCTTAAACTTTCAGAGCTGGAAGGAACCTAGTCCAGCTCCCTCGGTGTATAAGTAGAAAAACAGTTGTGGCTGTGAGAAATTGTGGCTTTTCCAGGGCCTCCCAGCCAGGATACCAGTTTGATTTTTATTATATAGCTAACTGAGTAATACTGTTACCTCGACTTTGGGGATTTCAAAGCATTCTATGACTCGACTGTTTAAGGCAATTGTAAGGCCTCACTGCACCTCAATAGATAATGTTAGGTACCATCCTGGTAGTTACAGACCAGCCGTAAGTAAAAGACTTGGTTGGCGTTGCCCTTCCTCTGCGTTTGATTACACAAGTAATTGTGTGAATAGTCTCTCTAAGTTGTACACACTAGGCTTTTTTTAGCGTAAAGATGAAAGTGCTACTTTTGGGCCAGCGAGGTATCCGAGATTAGCTAATATGGGCCAGTTTAGGTTTTAACAAGGAAATGATGGTTATCTTAATGATGAAAAATGTGATGACAAAAGTCCTTTTTTTGAACATGTGTTCAAAAGCAAAAGAGAAACTGTCAAACTAATAACTCAGCTTGTTGAACATGGCAATTTACTGATCCGAGAGGCTTTTAAAAAGTGATTGCTCTGAGTCAGACTTGTGTATTTTGGAGGTTGGCTTTGGATCCCCCAGGGCACTTGGTTTCCATTGATACTGCTTTTTTCTCTTAGGGTGAGAGCCCCATTTACTTGATGTTACAGCAACTTGTTGCAGCTTCAGCTGCTTGAAAAAGAAGGGAGACTTTGCCTCTGGATTTCACGTGTTCTTTTGAGGATGAGATATTAATGTTGCGTGTTCTCTTGAACATGCATTCTATCCCTGAGTGTTTCTGTATGACATGGTATAAGAAATACTTATCAGAGACCATCACTAACGATATGCTTTATAGTGTCAAAGTGTCCTTCAGAAGTGACAGGACCTGTGATAGTGTCGATTCTAACGCATGAATCTTTCCTTTATTTTAGCACTGTGTTTTATGTGCCAGTAATTTGCAGTTTATCCTTTGTTTCTAGCTAGGTAAGCTGGGAAATAGCATAGTACTTTGTCTATATGTTTATCTTCAAAATGTCCCAAATAGCCCTGGGAAAAAGGTCGTGCAGCACAATGGGGGCTTTCAACTTACGATTTTCTTTGTTTTAGGCTCCATAAAAATACAGACTCACCAGTTCCTGCTTTGATGTGACATGTGACTCCCCAGAATACATCTTGCTTCTGTAGACCAGCTCCAACAGGATTCCATGGTAGCTGGAATGTTAGGGCTCAGGTAAGTAACCTTCCTTTTTTTTTTTTTAGTATATGTCCTGGTTTGGCCATCTGTTTTTAAAAAATAAAAATGAAAACAAGGAAAAAAAGATATACTACTCTTGGACAGTATAAAAGTACCCCAAAGACAAAAGACATAACTGTGCCAAACTGTGCCATATAATAAAAAAAAGTCACTTCCCTGAGCCCTGAAAGGTCAGTTTGGGTAGGGTTACTTGGTAGCCACAGCGTGATCTGGGGGCGGGCGTCAGATTAGAGCCGGAACTGGTGATCTGCAACTTCAGTTCACCTTGAGGCAGGTCAGCTGAGCCGAGAGCGCTTTGACTGAGCTTTTCACCTGCCGCTGCTGCTGTTGCCCAGTGGTCTTCAGCATGGTGCTTTGTTTGCTTTGGTTTTGGGTAAATGACTTCCTGGTCAACATTAGTGAGCAGTGGTAATGTATTTGCAGATACGGGAACTGGTGTATGGTCCCCTGGAAGGATAGCCTCCTGAAAGCTGTCACAGAACAGTGGAGCCCATGGCTAATGGCATGTACTTGCCACTCTCCTTCCATGGGAACTAAAAAGAACACCCAGACACATTTCTGGCTCTTGACACCCTAGAGCAGAAGGAATGCTTTTTGAAAAGCTGGGGATCCAAGCTGTTGGAGGTCTGACACTCAGGTGCTCTGTCAGCCACACTTTTGGCTACTTTGGTGCCCTTGTGTGGACTTAAGTTTTGTAAAAATGAGTGGTTCCTTAATTTCTCAGTTGTCAGGCTCAATATCTCCAGCTTTTTAAAAATCCGTGGCCACTTCACATTTGATGTTTTGACACCTGGATTTCAAACATTCCATGTGGTAAGGCAAAACATTCTAATTGATATTTTTCATTTCTTTTCTTAAGAAAAAAATGTGAGTTTACACATATGCTACCACTGTGATTTCAGCTGAGACTCCCAAGTAGCACTTTGTTGTGTCTCTAGTGGTTTCTGACATCTCAGTCTAAAGCTGTGTGGACATCTTAGATGATAGCCTGTTTAGAGACTATGTGAGGGGCAGTGTTTGGGCAGAGGAGAATAGAAGGTGTAGAAGGGAAGGGAAGAGCATCACACTGCTGCCAAGTCCCAAATTTGGTTTCGCTCCTGATCCTGTGACTCAAATTGTCATTCCCCTTTGCTGTGGGGTGTGCCTTGGGCCCTGCTGACAGGACATTCTTTGTGCTCCATGTATTTATGCTGGTGGGAGTTGTGTGGCTGGCGCTTTGTGCATTGTCTCAGAAATTGTGTGGACTAAATGTAATATGGGCGGTAAATGGGTTTCTTCTGGATTTTATAAAACACGCAGTGATGACTCTACAGTTTCTTCTAAAAAGTATAGAAAGGAAGAGATCTTTTAAAAATATCTCTTACTACTTATGAATGGGAAAGACAGCGATTTGAGTGAGCATCAAGGAACTTTGAAGGGAATACTTAAAGGACAGAACCTGTCTTTAGTAGATGAGTGCTTGTATCTTACTAATTTTCTTCTTTTTAAAGAAGCTATAAAAAGAATACATACTTTTATGGATACATACAGTTTAAAGTATATCAAGTAAAAAATAAAAGCTTCCTATTACTCTCTGTGCTTCCCAGAGTAACCATGTTAATAGCTTAACATAGATCTTTCTGAATCTTCTTCTCAGGCTATACAAATATGCACCTTTTGTGTTTTTAACAAAATGAGGTTGGTATTATACATATTTAGTATTATACATTTTTATCTCTCTGCCTCATTTTTGTTAAATAGCACTGTAGTCTAGTACTTTGTCATGCATTGTCCCCCTATTGGTTTTCCCAATGGTTCCCTATTAAAGATACTACTAGATTCAACTTACTCATGTGTCAGTCTTTTTGAAGAACAACTGCTTAGACATGAAGTTACTAGTCGGTACCTCCACATTATCTTCCTAAATGGCTATTCCAGTTCCCATGACAGTCTGAGAAAGTGCCACTTCCCCATACCCTCCCAGAATTGGCTAGCCATCATTTAAATTTTTGCTCTTTGGGTTATTAACTGAGGCTGAACCTCAGTAATCATTGGTCATTTGTATTTGGTCTTCGTGAATTGCCTGTTCGTGTTCTGCACTCATTCTTCCATTGAGATATTTTTAAGTCAATTTGTAGAAACTCTCAATGTATTAAGGATATTAATTCTCTTTCATCATGCAGATATTTTTTCCTACTTTATCATATATCTTTTGATTCTGCTTGTCTTTTTGATATATAAGATTTCTGTTATGATTTCTCCTTTTACTTTTATTCTTAGAAAATCTTTTCCTACTATTGAACACATCAATATTCATCTATATTATCTTTCTTCATAAAAAACTTGAGCCCTGGCCGGTGTAACTCAGTTGATTATCGTCCCATGCACCAAAAGGTCGCCGGTTCGATTCCCAGTCAGGGCACATGTCTGGGTTGCAGGCTTGGTCCCCTTCCCTTCTCTCGAGCATCAATAAAAACATTTTCTTGATTTTTTAAAAAAAGCTTGGTATGCCGTATTCACACATGCATATTTGATCTGTACAAAAGGATCTTCTAGGTAAGTTGTCCTATGTTTTTTTGTATGGTTTTTAAAAATAACAATTTGTATTTAACTTTAGGATAGAATGAGGTATAGAGCCCACTTAGTCAGTTGTGTCATAGCTATTTGGTGAACCAATAATATAGTCTTCACCTTTATCATGTGCTGACTTCAAGTGAACAAAGCATCTCTTACTTTTTTCTTTCTGAATTTTTTCTTTGTGAGGCTTGGTGACAAGCCTGTCAGCGGATAATCATTTATTCATTCACCCAACAAATATTTGAGCCCCTGCTTTGAGCCAGGGGTGGTACTGGATCCTGCAAGTGCTGCCTTCTCCTTGACTGGCTGCAGCACTCATTCTGGAAGATTCAAGAAAATAGTGGATCTTCACCAAAGTAGGTTTTAGATAATCTAGGAGGAAATTCAGAGGCTATACTTGTGTGTGTGTTTAATTCTGACATGTAAGTTTCAGCTTTAGGGTAGACTGCAACATAAAGCATAGTTCGTTTTATAACTCATGTAATTGCAGGCTGATTTTTGTCTTGAATTATGATGAGGGCTTTTTGCTGTTGAAACAGTTCTATATTCAGCCAGCTTGATTGTTATGATAGAATAAAAGTTACGTACTGATAAAAATGGTAATTTTCTTCTATGATGATTTTGAAGCTTTCCTGTAAAGGCTGATAAATATAAAGACAGGCTTTTGGTGAATATAATCTTAGGAGAACAAGTGTAATTTTTTACAACTTGCATTATTTAAATCTAATAAATACCCACAAAACTGAAGTGGAATCCTGATTTGTATTGAAAATATTTTTTATTTAAAAAGGGTATAAATGATGAAGGAAAAGGCTTCTTATATAAGGCTGGGTTTTTTTTTTTAAATGATTTTTGCAGGTGTTTTGAATAGTTGAGTATATAGCACAGAATGAAAAATGTGGTATTAAAGGTTATATGATAAAAGATCTCCTTGCCATCCTGTCCCGGATATCCATTTCTGTCCCTGGAGGCAGCCATCATTACCAGTTGTGTGTGTGTGTGTGTGTGTGTGTGTGTTTTAAATTGTGGTATAATACATAATATCAAATTTATCATTTTATGCGTTTTAAGTGTACATTTAGTGACCTTAAATACATTCTCATTGTTGTGCAGCCATCACCAATATGCATCTCCAGAACCCTTTTCATCTTGCAAAAGTGAAACTGTCCCCATTAAACCATTAGTCCTCATTCCTCCCTCCTCCCCCTGCTCCTGGCAATCATCCTTATACTTTCTGTCTCTATGAAATTGGATACTTATATTATTATATATATTGTACTAGAGGCCCGGTGCATGAAATTCATGCATGGGTAGGGTCCCTAGGCCTGGCCAGTGATCAGGGCCGATCAGGGCCTTCCTCCTCCTGGCCAGGGCCTTCCTTCGTTTCGCATCGCCCCCTGGTGGTCAGTGCGTGTCATAGCGAGTGATAGAACTCCTGGTCAAACTCCTGCGGGGACACTTTGCATGTTAGCCTTTTATATATATAGATATGTGTTTATGTATATATTTTGTGTGTGTGTTTACACTATAAATACTGTGCACATTTGCGATTGCTCTTTTTAGTTAATGTATCTTGGAGATTGTTTGGTATCAGTTCCTATACACCCATATCATTATCTTCTTCTTTTTTTTTTTTAATCCTCACCCAAGGATTTTTTTCCATTGATTAAATTTTAGAGAGAATGGAAGGGAGGGAGGGGAAGAGAGAGAAAGAAACCAGAAGAGAAAGAAACATTGATGTGAGAGAGACATTGATTGGTTGCCTCTTGTACTTGGCCTCTGAATTTCCTCCTAGATTATCTAAAACCTACTTTTGTGAAAATCCACTATTTTCTTGAATCTTCCAGAATGAGCGCTGCAGAATGAGAACCTGCAACCTGTGACCCTTCAGTGTGTAGTCTGATATTCCAGCCACTGAGCACACTGGCCAGGGCCCGTATCATTCTGTTTAAAAGGGTTGGTTTAGTAGTCCATTATATGGATTCACTATAATTTAACTAGTTTTCTGTTGGTGGATATTTTTGTTTCCAGTGTTTTTGACTTTGTTAATGCTGTAGTTAATAGTCTTTTACATATACCATATTGCTTATAGCAAGTATATGTATAGGAGAAATTCCTAGAGATAGGACTTGCTGGATCAAAGGTACCGTACTTTCCGGCGTATAAGACGACTGGGTGTATAAGATTTTCCTGGGTTAAAAAGTCGTTTTATACGCCGGGAAATACGGTATATTGGACTATGTTGATGGGATTAGATATAATGGATTAGATATATTGGACTACTGTATTTTCCGGCGTATAAAACGACTTTTTAACCCAGGAAAATATTATACGCCCAGTCGTCTTATATGCCAGAAAATACGGTATATGCATTTTAAACTTTGATAGATATTGCTAAATCAAGGGTAGCCTTTTACTTGCTTAGTTTTAAAGAAAAGACTACATATGAGTAGATAAGCATGCAAATTTACGATTGCAAGGCCATTTGTAGAGATTAGAGAGTTGTTAATTAGTCTAGGAAGACAGTTTATAACAGTTAGCATTAGAAAGTGAAAAGTCAGAAGCTTCCATTTCATCAGATGTGAGCAGAACCCGTGAGGCAGGACCCTTCAGTTGGCAAGAGGAACTTCAACCAGTTCTCATTTGTGAATCTTGAAGAAAATGGAACATTTTAATTTTGGTACTGTTCTAAGTTGCAGTGTGGTTCCTTGGGACTCAAGGTTGAAAAGTCTTCGTGGCTGCTGGAACAGATTGCTGTTGCTTCATTTCTCTTTCACTATTGTACTCTTTATATTGCAATACTTTATTCATTTTCCCTATACTAATTGAGCATATATTAGATGTCAGTTACTGTCCTAGATGCTAGGGACTGTCTCTAACCCTTAGTAATCTTTTAAAAAATAAACATATTTTTATTGATTTCAGAGAGGAAGGGAGAAGGGGAAAGAGATAGAAACATCAGTGATGAGAGAGAATCATTGATTGGCTGCCTCCTCCACGCCCCACACTGGGGATCGAGCCCACAACCCAGGCATGTGCCCTGGCCAGGAATTGAACTGTGACCTCCTGGTTCATAGGTCAACACTCAACCACTGAGCCACACAGTCAGGGCAACCCTTAGTAATCTTAATGGTCTAAAGGAAGATCCAGACAGACAAACAGGCCACTGCTCTAAAAGGGGCTAAATGCTACAGTGGAGAAGTACTGGCCACTGAGGGAGCATATAAATTTAAGAGGGGTCCCATCTAGACATGGGAGTGGGATGAGGGAAGTTACTTCTTTGAAAAGTGACCCCCAAGACATTAGCTTAGTTCCGGGCTAGTATAAATGGAAGAGAGACCAGCGTATATGGAGGCTTGGGCCAGAGAGAACTGTTTGGCTGGGTCTGAGGAGTTTGGAGTGTGGAGGTGAATGAGATAGGCAGAGCAAGTCAAGCTGTGGGTTGGGAGTGGTTCTGTTTGCAGTGTGCTGGTAGGAAATCAGACACAGCCTTACCAACTATGCTGAATAGTTTCAGCTTTTCTTCCAAGCTGCATCATACTTGAAGATGTTCCCAAGCCTCAGAAGGTAATGTGAGGCGCTCTGGCCATCCATTATGTCCCCTTTCTACCCCTCACTGCTCTGGAGGTCATCTTCCCTGAGCTGACAACCCACCCACCCATCAGGCCCTGAGGGTTGCCACTCCAGGTTCCTTCATGAAACTTTCCTTCTCTCCACTTCTCCTCCAGGAGACCCTGGAAGACTCTTGAAAAGGCTTTCCCTTCTTCGACACACTTTATTTTCTGATCTTCAATACTGAGAGAGCAAGAGCTTGTATGGTGTGTGAGTCAACTATGGTACCAAACTCACTGCTTAGTTCTTCTGTTGTTTTTGATTTTTTTTTTTTTTTTTTTTACCCAAGACTTTCATCGTGAAGGAAGCAGTGTGTAAGCAAGCTTGCTCCTGGCTTGTCAAGGATCAGGTCCACCCTGACAAGCCATTGTGGATGGCCCACTGTAATCTCTGCGAGCATGGACTAAGGAGATGGACTAAGCCTTCCTCGTTGCCCGTCCGTGTGCCTGCCTTTGAAGTCCTGCTATCCTGCAGGACTTCAAAGTGGTAGCTACTCGGGTACTTTTCACTCTGACTTTGGAAATATTAACAGTTTGTCTAATTTACATCAGCCTCCTTTTATGAAACTCAAATGTGGCAGCTCCTGCAAAATCCCAGCCTGTGGTTGCACTTGCTGCCCTGCCTCCCCAAGGTAGCCTGTTCCTCAGAGGTGATGGGGATAGTCTCCACGCTCCATGAAAGCTTTATGCTGTAACACATACCCAATATATAACATTCGAAAGTGTTTTTGCAAATTTAAAGGGTGGTATGGTAGATGTAACATTTTGCAACTTATTCTGATTTTCACTAATACTTAGCTTTTGAGCCTGGTCCATGTTGCTCTATGCACACATTCATTTAGTATGTCTCCTTGTGCTGTAGAAACATCTTTTTTTTTTTTTTATTGATTTTTCACAGAGAGAAAGAGAGAGGGACAGAGAGCCAGAAACATCAATGATAGAGAAACATCGATCAGCTGCCTCCTGCGCAACCCCCACTGGGGATGTGCCCGCAACCAAGGTACATGCCCTTGACCGGAATCGAACCCGGGACCTTTCAGTCCGCACGTCGACGCTCTATCCACTGAGCCAAACCGGTCTCGGCTGTAGAAACATCTTTATATCAGAAGCCCCACCAGAGCCCTGAATGGAATTGTAGATAAATGAGGATTGACATCTGGTTTATGTTTACATCCTTTGGTCCTATTAACCGAGAAGATATTTTTATTTCTGTGTTTGTTAAAGCTTTCCTCAAAAAAGGCATCCATTTTCTAGACTTATTAATAGGACAGTTTAAAGGTTTTATTTTTAGATTTGAAAGAAAGCAAAGCCGGCTTCTAAGATATGCACATTTCTCTTTGTTTTCATCTCCTTTGCAACATTCCACATTACTGCTAAAATATGAACGTGAGCATTTTTAAGCATGAACTGACTTTGTATGTGTGAGTTATTTTTGAAAATATTTAAAGCATTTTGGTTTTTCTGAGGCTTCTAGTGGTAGTTAAGTTTTTGTTTTGTTTTTAAATACATTTTATTGCTTTTGAGAGAGAGAGGAAGGGAGAGAAAGAAACATAAATGTGAGAGTGAAACATCAATTGATTGTCTTCTGCATGCAACCTGTCGGTGCATGGGACAATGCTCAACCAATTGAGTCACACCAGCCAGGTCAAATTTTGACATTACTTTGACAGGTTGTATTTTAAATTTCTTTACGCGTATTTACTATCTTATTTTTTAAATATAAATTTTCATGTGTTTCTGGTTTTCATATTTTTTGTAAACAACAGAAGGTATTAGTCCATATTAAGTACTAATTTGCTCTAATATTTTCAGCTGTTTTGGGAATAACACTTGGCAAAAAAAGTAGACATACGTCTGCAGTTGTGACAAGTTTGTCTTTTTGTTCCTTTTAACTCTAGAGTAAATAATTCTAGTGAATTTTTTCTAGATTTGCAAGAACATGGGAATGATTAAAGTCCTCAATACCTAAGTGGTTAGGGAAGGTTGAAAGTCTTTTTTCAGTGGTATCACCCTATTAAAAATATGTTAATGTAGCTTGTAAGCAACTGTATAAGATTTCTTAGTCACTTTTCCGGGTTGTTTAAGACAAAGCAAACAAGCAGAAATATGGTATTTATTTTTTAATTACACAAGTAAAACATTGTAAAAATATTAGATGCATATGGAAATTACTCTGGAAATTCCATGCAGAGAAAACTGCTGTTATTATTTGGTGTGTATCTTTCTAGACCGAGGGCTCTGAGAATTCAGGGGTTCTGTGACCTTGATTGGGAAAAACACTCCATCTTTATTTTCACCAACCTCTCACTGAAAATTCAGATTTCCTTCAGTAGGCAACAGACTATGGTAGTGTTAGGAGTACCTGTGACTTTCTCACCAATAGAGATCAAAGATGCTATCGTATTATAGTTGCAGATGTTTTGAAATATCATTTGTGCTCATCACTCCTTCAAACTTTGGGTAGTTGTTTGACCCACCTCTAGATCTGGATATTTATTACTCTAGCTCCAATTCTCAAAGTATGTTGTTAATAAATTTTTCTGCATTTTATTTTATGCATTTTAAATTATTCTTGCCCTAGCTAGTTTGGCTCAGTGGACAGAGCGTCGGCCTGCAGACTGAAGGATCCCGGATTCAGTTCCAGTTAAGGGCGCATGCCCAGGTTGTGGGCTCTATCCCCAGTGGGGGGCATGCAGGAGGCAGCCAATCAATGGTTCTCTCTCATCATGGATGTTTCTATCTCTCTCCCTCTCCTTTCCTCTCTGAAATCAATAAAAATATATTTAAAAAAATAATAATAGAAACATTCTTCTAAAGGGAGGCTTCAGCCCTAACCGGTTTGGCTCAGTGGATAGAGCGGCGGCCTGCGGACTCAAGGGTCCCAGGTTCGATTCCAGTCAAGGGCATGTACCTTGGTTGCGGGCACATCCCTTGTGGGAGGTGTGCAGGAGGCAGCTGATTGATGTTTCTCTCTTATCGATGTTTCTAAGACTCTCCCTCCCTGTAAAAAACAAAACAAAAAACAATAAAATATATTAATAAATAAATAAAGGGGGAGGCTTCAGAGGGCCAAAAGGATCATGGCAGAAAAAGATTAAGAATGCCTATTGTGCCTGGCTGGTGTAGCTCAGTGGTTGAGTGTCGACCTATGAACCAGGATGTCACAGTTCGATTCCCAATCGGGGGGCAGCCAATGGATGTTTCTATCTCTCTATCCCTGTCCCTTCCTCTCTCTAAAATCAATAAAAAAATACATTGTTTTTAAAAAAATGCCTATTGTGTACATTATACCATGGAACTACAAATAGAAGAACAGCCAGCACTGAGTAGTCAGTATGTGGGGGAAAGAGACCAAGGAAATCCCTAAAGCACAAGTGTAATAAAGGGAGATAAGATGACATTTAAAGCTTAGTTCCAATTATTGTATCAAACATTTTTATGAGCACGTTTGTTTTTTTACAGATACCATGTAAAATGTAATGCAACTAAAGCTGTTTAAGAATTCTTAATATGCATACATATTGTTTTAGATAAATGGGATCATATAGTACGTGCAGTTGTAACTTGCCTTGTTTCCTCAACAATACGTTGTAGATATCTGTCCATGCCAGTAAAAATAGGCTTGTATCATCACTTTTCCCTAAAAGGAAAATAACTTAATTGTATTTTCTAATTACAAAAGTAATACCTGATGAAAAAAAATTTTAGAAAATGTAGGAAGAGGAAGATTAAGAATTGCTCATAAATCTGCTATCTACAGATAACATCTGGATAATGTCTTTACACAATCATTTTTAATGACCACTTGACATTTCATTGATAGTTATGCCTTGACTTAATTAGAGGCATTTCCATTGTGTCTGTGTTTTCATTGCTCTGAATGATAGGTACAGTTGTGTGCTGATGATTTCACTCTGTGCCTATATCTCTAACCTCCCTCTTAAGCCCCGCATTGGATGGCCTCTTCAGTATTTCCACTTGAGTTGCTCATAGACATCTCAGACTTAACAAGTCCCAAACAGGGGACTTTGCTCCCCCCCCTCCCATTTAAATCTGCTTCACCTCCTGTCTTTTCTGTCGCAGTAAACAACATGAATATCCACCCAGTTACCAATAAAAAATTCTAGTAGTTGTCCTTGAGTCTGCTCTTTCCTTCACCTTCCTCTAATTCACCAGCAAGTCCTGTGGGGATTTACATTCAAAAGGTACTCCAGAACCATCTCTACTTCTAAGACCTCCATCCAAGCCACAGGTCACCTCTCAGATGCAGCAGGACTTTGGGTGATATATTGAACAGCTTCTTCACCTACACACGTTTCATAAGACTATTTGTTAAAATGACAATTCTAAATGCTGGGATTGTTCCACGTTTAGTAACTTTTTCATCTGGCCAGTACAGTTCAGTTTGAGTACTGAGTTCCTTGCTGCTCCATGCCAAAGGGTCTGCAGTTTATCAGGCTGTCATCCAGCCATTCATTCCACACGACAGTCGGGTGTCTGTGGTACCCCAGGCAGAGATTAGTGGTACCTTTCGTCATGGAGCCTAAGTTTGGCAGGAGAGACAGACTTTAAATATTTCCCAATTAATTATGTAATTACAGTGGGTTAAGTGCTCTGAAGGAAAAATATGCGGGGCTCACTGTGATCATGTATAATGGGGGAACAGCCCAGCCTTGGGAGGGATAAGGAGGCAACGCTAAAGCTGGAAATCAAGGGGGGACAGAAGTGTTAGGCAAGGTGCAGAGTGGATGAGGGCTTTTTTTCCAAAGGATAAATGCATGTGTGAAGCACCCTCTCCCCTCAAGCCTGGGAGGAGCTTAGTCATCTGAGGCTCTTAAGCCCTGTGTGGCTGGAGCAGAGCAGGATTTGGGGGGTGGGGGGGAGGGTGACAGATGCGGGCAGAAAGGTTGACAGGCTTGGTGCAGGATTTTTTATGTTACTGTCAGAGCAGTAGGAAACTATTGAGGGTTAGGTTTGGATTTTGAGTTTTTATCAAAATATTACAGCCACTCAGTAACAACATAACCTCTCTCAAAAGAGGTTATGGTGAAAATAACAGTTTACTTCTTCCCATTCCTGTTCCATGACCCAGAGATGACAGCTTTTAACTGTTTTCTATTAGTTTCTTTGATGGTTACCTTTAAAACTAAATTATGCCCTAGCTGGTTTGGATCGGTGGATAGAGCGTCGGCCTGCGGACTGAAGGGTCCCAGGTTCGATTCCAGTCAAGGGCACATGCCTGAGTTGCAGGCTCGATCCCCAGTGGGGGGTATGCAGGAGGCAGCCGATCAATGATTCTCTCTCATCGTTGATGTTTATATCTCTCTCTCCTTCCTTCCTCTAGGAAATCAATAAAAATATATTTAAAAATAAAAATTAAAAAAAAACTAAATTATATGCTTATACATTTTTCTTCACTTGCCAACTTTGGGGGATTATATTAGCTCCCTAAAATGAAAGAGAATGACCACCCTGGCCAGTTTTGTTCAGTGGTTAAAGTGTCAGCCCACAGACTGAAGGGTTGTGGATCCGATTCTGGTCAAGGGCACATTCCTTGGTTGCAGGCTAAATCCCCAACCCCAGTCGGAGTGAATTTGAGAGGAAGCCAATAGATGTCTCTCTCTCACATCGATGTTTCTTTCTCTGTCTCTCTTCCTCCCTTCCACTTTCTCTAAAAATCAATGGGGGAGGGGGGAATATCCTCTGGTGAGGATTAATGAAAGAGAATGACTTAGCTTATATCACCTCCCATGTTGAGATTCATAACACATTTTCTCTATAACTTTAAACAGTGGTTCCTGTTCCATCTATTTTAATCCATATGGCACTTCTCTCTATATAAGATGAGGATATTAATGACCCGATTTTTCTTCCACATGCCCCCCCCCACTTCTACCTCCTAAAAGCTATACTCAATCACTTTCCATTCTTACAATTGTTAAGTTTATGCCCTGCCCTGCATCCACATACAGTGGTCATAGGTTAATTCTAAAGTTGAAAGCAAGTCAACATCATTGACATTATTACACATATGTAACTACTGTTCACCACAAGGCTTAGTAATGAATGTGAGGATTACATTTCTTTATAGGTCTAGAATCACAATCCCCCTTTCTTAGACTCTACCACCTGCTTAACATTCTTGCTTTATTTTTGAACCTTGGCTTTCTTGTACAGTTCTTTGTTTTTCCCACTGCTTCTGATTGCTTTTCACTTTTGTTTAATACTATTTCCTGATCTCGTAAAAATCCTCTCAGCCATGCTATTTCTTTCCTGCAGTTCTGCGTTTCTCACCCTTAAAGGCCTTCCTCTCAGAGCTCTCTATTGGCCTGCCATCTGGACAAGTACTTGCTCTCTAAGGTTGTACACACTGCCACCTGGATCTTCCCTTGTCTGAGCTCTGGGCTTTGAGCTACTGTTTCGCCGAACCCATATCTTTTACTTGGTTTACTCCTTGTTTTCTGGAATACATCTTTAAATAACTTGCTAGGAGAGAGTGCATGGGTAGTAAACTGGAATGGACACTGTTGCTTACCCATATCCAGTTTCTATAAAACCCTGGTATTACTCACCTTTCTACATTATTCCCAACTCTAGCAAAGATCCTGAAGTCATTCCACACATTGCATTCCCTTGGCAAGGAACTGTTATTGATTAAAGCTGGACCTGAGATCTCATTTGGTCCACTCATACTGAAGGGAGGGCCCTCAGTGGCATGTTCAGAGGAGACTTCTTTCCCTCACTATGTAAACAAGGAAGGTGCTGCTGGCAGCTCTGTAACCTCAGACTGAGGGACCAAGCCTGAGGACAGCACTTCCTCGCCAAGGATGATGGAGTAGAGAGACAGGAGGAACCCCAGCTCTGGGCTTCCAGTTATGTGAGAGAATACACTTTTGAATTTTGTAAGCTATTTTGAATTGGCTTTTCTCTTTCTTGCGGCCAAAAGCATTATAACAGACATGTCTTCTGAGTAACTGCATGTCTGAAATGCCTTTTTTTTCTTTCTTTTTAAATATATTTTTATTGATTTCAGAGAGGAAGGGAGAGGGGAGAGAGAAATAGAAACATCAGTGATGAAAGAGAATCATTGATTGGCTGCCTTCTGCATGCCCCCTACTGGGGATCGAGCTGGCAACCCCGGGCATGTGCCCTTGGCTGGAATTGAACCTGGGACCCTTCAGTCCACAGGCTGACACTCTATCCACTGAGCCAAACCAGCTAGGGCTGAAATGCCTTTCTTTTGCTCTTCTACTTGATTGGCTAAGAATAGGATTCCAAGGTTAAAAGTTATTTTCCATTCTGGACCTGGAGAGTATTAAGCTAAGCGAAATAAGCCAGTCAGAGAAAGACAAGTATCACATGATCTCATTCATATGTGGAATCTAATGAACAAAATAAACTGTTGAACAAAATAGATCCAGAGACATTGAAGCGTGGAACAAACAGACTGTCGAATCTCAGAAGGAAGACCGGGATGGGTGGGCAAGAGGGAAGAAATCAACCAAAAAACTTGTATATGCATAACCCTCAGACAATAGGTTGGTGAAGGCCTGGGGTGGGGGTGGAGGGTGGGGATGGGCTAGAAGGGGTCAATGGGGGAAAACGGGGACATATGTAATACTTTCAACAATAAAGATTTTCTTAAATAAAAATAAAGACAATATTAGAAAAGAAAAAAAAAGTTATTTTCCCTCCTAACTTTGAAGGCACTGCTACCATTGTCTTCTAGCATGCAGAGTCACTAATGGAACAAACTAGTTGTGGTTCTTTTGTAGGTGGTTTTCTTTACTCTCTTTTTCCCTGGAGAATACTTTTGTCTATTGTCAAGTCTTTTAAAAAATATGTTAGCTTCCATTCTTTTATTTTCTTTCTTATGGAGACTCCTGTTCACTTAATTTTGGACTTCTTACATTGGTCCTCTGTCTTGATCCTCCCTCATGTTTTCCATTTATTAATTTTTGCTCTGAATTTTATAATATCTCCTAGACTTTATTTTCTACCTTTTCTGTTAAATTCTTTATTTCAGCCCAATCTTTTTTTTCCCAACTTATTGTGAAGCCTGTGTGTCCACTGCATAGAATCAATTGTTGACATTTTGACATATTTGCTTGGTTTGCATTGCTATGTGCATTTTTACATCCTTTTGCTGACCATTTGAAAGGAATTCGCAGACAGTATGGCATTTCATCCCTGAGTACTTCAGCAAACATCTAAAAATCAGGACATTTTCCAATATAAGCATAATGTCTCAAGCAGATCTTGAAAAATTAACAGTAATTCTCTAATGTTATCAGACAGCCATTCTAAATTGTAATTTACCCCAAGTGTCTTTTATAGCTGTTTTTATTTGGCGGGGGGGGGGGGGCAGGCAGTAACCAATTAAGATTTATACCTTGCATTTGCATATGCTTCCTTTGTTTCTTCTAACAAGAACAGCCTCCCTACCTCCAGTCCACCTGTGACATTGACTTTATGAAGCAACCAGCCCAGTTGTCTTACAGAAGGCCCACATTTTAGATGTGTTTCTTTTCCTGTTTATCCCTTCCATTAATTGTAAATGAGAGGTTATATCTGCGGGTTTGTTTAGGTAAACATTTGGGGTAAGAATATTTTGTATTAGCATCAGACTGGTTCTTGATGCTACATTTTACCACTTGGTTGAAGAAGGAGGTTACTGCCAAATCTCTCCATTGCGAATATACAGTTTTCCTATTGTAATTGATAAGTAATCTGTGGTGTGATGCTTTGGCACCATATGAAGATCCTGTTGCCCAACAGCCATTCACCTAATGATTTTAGCATTCATTGATGATCCTTGCCTGCAGCTATTATTACATTGGTGTTACAAAATGATGGGTTTCTGTCATCTCTTGTACTTTTAATATTGGCATTCAGTAAAGAACTTTCCTTCATCAGATAAGGAGGAACTATATTTCCCTCTAAAAAGGCAGTATAAATGCTTAATCTTTGCCTTTAATTACTAAATTAATTACCAAATTCTAGAGTAAGGAGTTGGTATAATGAGCACCTCAAATGGTGGCAAAATATTTGCTGTTGGCCCTAGCCAGTTTGGCTCAGTGGATAGAGCATTGGCCCTCAGACTGAAGGATCCTGGGTTTTGATTCCAGTCAAGAGGAATCCTTTCTTGCGTCTTCCTAGTTTCTGGTGGTTTGATAACAATCTTGGTGTTTCTTGACTTGCGGCTGCATCATTCTAGTATCTGCCTTCCTCATCATGTGGCATTCTCTGTGTGTGTCTGTTTTCACGTAGCTGTCTTCTCATAAGGACACCAGTCATATTGGAATATGGGCCCACCCTACTCCAGGATAAACTCATCTTAGTTAATTGCATCTGTACGGACCTCATTTCCCAATAAGGTCACATTTATAGGTACTGGGATTAGGACGTATCTTTTTTGAGGAAGACACAATTTAATACACAACACTATTTCATACCATACATAAAAATTAATTTAAGCCTTGGTGTGGCTCAGTTGTTTGGGTGTCGTCCCGTGCATGGGAAGATTGCCAGTTCGATTCCCGGTCAGGGCACGTGCCCATATTGCTGGCTTGATCCCTGGTAGAGGTGCATGCGGAAGGCAACTGAAAGATGTCTCTCTCTCTCTCTCTCTCTCTCTCTCAAAATCAATTAAAACATATAAAAAAGAAAACGAAAAGTCACTGAGAAAATAGTTGAGACAAGTCCTATCTGACAAAGGACTTGTATCAGAATATATAAAGAACTCCTACAACTCAATAGTAAAAAGACAACCTGTTTTTAAAAGGTGAAAAGATTTTAATAGATACTTCACAAATTATGGCCTGTGAATTATAACCAATATACTCATGAGGAAGTGTTCAACATTAGTCATCAAAGAAATACAAATTAAAGCACAATGAAATAATAGTACACACCCACCACAGTGGCCAAAACTGACACCACCAAATGTTGTTGGGGATGTGGGGTGCGGCTGACTAGAAAGTAGTACCAGGGAACTTAATGTGGCTATGGTGACATCTATCTTGATATAAGGGTTTAGCTTATACAGGTGCCATGCAGTTGACAGAACTCATCAAATTATAGACTTAAGATTTGTCATTTTACTGGATGTAAATCTTACCTGAAAAAAGGACATGCATTTTCAACTCTAATTAATGATATGCATGTAGTAGTGTAAGTGTACTGGTGTGTGAACTTTGAAATGCTTCAAGAATAAGAAAAATTGCCCTAACTGGTTTGGCTCAGTGGATAGAGCATCGGCCTGCGGACTGAAAGGTCCCAGATTCGATTCCGGTCAAGGGCATGTACCTTGGTTGCGGGCACATCCCCAGTGGGAGGTGTGCAAGAGGCAGCTGGTCGATGTTTCTCTCTCATCGATGTTTCTAACTCTTTATCCCTCTCCCTTCCTCTCTGTAAAATATCAATAAAATATATTAAAAAAAAGAATAAGAAGAATTAATGGATGGATGAATGATGTCAACAACAGTAGAATCTAGGTGATGAGTATGTGGGTGTTCTTATACAGTTTGCTCAATTATACTGTATGTTCAAATTTTTCTTTACAATATGTTGGGGAAAAGTCACTTGGAATAATTCTTTTCTGTGTGGTTGTTATTGATTTGATATGTAGTTAGGTTTATTTGTTATTTTGTGGTTTGCTTTTTTCCCTATTTTTGGGATACATAAAGTAGTTAATGGTTCAAAAATCATGCCTAATGTAATACAGGGAATTGCTACTTAATTGATCTTTGTTTAGTTTGACTGTGGAATAACAGAAAGCTATGATTATAGTAGTGATTCTTTATATTAATGGAATAACAAAAAGTTATGATTGTGGTGGTGTTTATTTATATTAATGGTTCATACACACATTTTATGTACATGTAAGCGTATGGTTTTTGTAATTATCTTGTTATACTTGTCCTGATTATATTTATTGAAATGCAATTTGGTGTCTAGTATAATAGGCTTGAATTTAAAAAAACACACCAAGCCAATATAGAAAGGTATACTCAGAAGTCACATTTCCATCTCTATCCCCTTGATCCTATTTCCCTCACCCCTTTATAGGTGACTATTTTTATCGTTTTCTTGCTCGTCCTTCTATGGTTTCCTCTTGCAAAGATAAGCCAATAATTCTCTTTCTCCTTTCTTACACACAAAATTAGCATGCTGGATATACTGTTTTGCATCTTGTGTTGTTATTGGTTGTTTTAATATATTATTGATTTCAGCAATGAAGGGAAAGATAGAAACATCAATGATGAGAGAGAATCATTGATTGGTTGCCTCCTGCATCCACCCGTTCCCACTGGGGATTGAGCCCGAAACCCAAGCATGTGCCCTGACCAGGAATCAAACCTTGACTTCCTGGTTCATAGGTCGATGCTCAACCACTGAGCCACGTGGTCGGGCTTACATCTTGTTTTCAGTCTATTCTCACTTAGTCCTGATGGTCACTCCCTATCAGCATAGGTACACACCTTATTATGGCAGTGTAGGACTTTCCCTTCTTCATTTTTTTTTGTTCCTGCTGCATAGACTCTGTTGTATAGATCAACCATGCTTTAGTCAAGCAGCTCCCTGAGGATGGACATTTCGGTCCCTTTCAGTCTTTTCCTACTGTAAACAGTGCCCCACTGTTTCTTTGTATTTGTAACTAACCCATTTTTAATCTCTGAATTCTTTTATCATCTGTCTGTTTCTTTCTTGTTCTGGATGTTTTTGTTCTGGTTTTATGGCTGTATTATCTTCTAGAATTTCTCGTCTATGGACAGAATTTGTTTTTCTTCCATGTTGCTGGGTTTCTTCCCCTGATTTTGAAGAGCCGTTTGGGTTGGAGACAAGAGGCCTGGTTATCTGGCGCACTGCTCCTGCTCTGATGGAGTTGTCCGTTTTCTGCAGGGTCCCTCCCCAGAGTGGAGGTTTGGAGTAGGAGTTATGTGAGGAACAGGACAGAGCAGATTGACCAACAGACTTGGTTTTGCAGGGTATTAGACAGGGGTCAGCCCTCAGAGGCCAAAAAGAGGTGGACTTCACCTGGGCTGCTCCCAGCCACACCAGGAGTCTTGGGAGGAAGGGAAGGTTCCAGCCATTGATTGAGAAAAGACCCTTTGGTTTCTTGCCTATGGGAGGAAGTGGCACCTTACCACTCAGAGTGTGCTCCATTGACTAGCCCAGTACCATCAGCTTCACCTGGGAGCTTGCTGGAAGTGCCCATCCCAAAACTACTGGGTCAGAATATGATGGTCAGCAACGCCCTCCAGGTGACTAGTATGACATGCGAGAGTCTGAGGGGCACTGCTTGCCCCCAGTCTGCTCTGATCTAAGAACCTCTTTGGGGTTCTCATCTCCTTTGTAGCTCCTGTGTAGTACATTCTGCTCTGTTCTGTTAGTCAACATGTTCCTCTTACTTCCAGCATCTAGAAATTTGTGAAATACATCTCATCTGTTCACAAGTCCCCTCCTACTGTCATCTCTGTGGGATATTTCTTCCTTTTTATACATCTGTGTACTTTGTTTCTTTGAGGTTTAAAGAGTTAGGTCATAAATGATCATCCTCGCCGAAACCGGTTTGGCTCAATGGATAGAGCGTCGGCCTGCGGACTCAAGGGTCCCAGGTTCGATTCCGGTCAAGGGCATGTACCTTGGTTTCGGGCACATCCCCAGTAGGGGGTGTGCAAGAGGCAGCTGATCGATGTTTCTCTCTCATCGATGTTTCTAACTCAAACTCTCTATCCCTCTCTCTTCCTCTCTGTAAAAAATCAATAAAATATATTAAAAAAAAAATAAATGATCATCCTCTAGTGGAGGATTTTAAGCAGGGAACTAGCTGTAATGTGGTGAACTTTTATCACAGGTGATGGGGACAGAAGCCAGCTTGGAGTGGGTAAGTGGAAGGTGAAGAAATGGAGACTGGTTATAGACAACTCTTTTTGAAAAGTTTGCTGTAATGAGGACCAGAAAAATGGGGGTGGGGTCAAAGGTGATGTGAGGTTGCAGAGGATCTTTTCTAAGATGGGTGGCTATGAGAGCGTGTTTGCACAAAGAAGAAAAAAGGAGGAGGAGACCGGGCCCTATGAAGTTGCAGAGTAGAGTCCTTGCATGGAGAGTGACCACCTGAAGGCGGGCTTGGGGCAGGCACTTCCTCTTTGGTAAAAGCAAGAGGATAGAAGGCGCATGGATCCTTTGTTAAAGCTCAGGAGTCTAGTGAAAATTAGAGCTCAAGTAGAAGCTGGTGAGTTTATGTGACAGCTGCAACAGGGACAGCAGCATATTTGCACAGTGCTGGATGCCAGATGTCCAAAATCAAGGTATCACAGGGCCCTCTCCTGAGGTTCTAGCAAAGAATCCTTCCTTGCCACTTTAGTAGCTGGGAGCTGCCTGGCAATCCTAGACATTCCTTGGCTTGTGGTTGCATCACTCCAATCTCTGCTTCCATCTTCAGTTGGCCTTCTCTTGTGTGTGTCTTCTCACCCTAAATTTAAATGGTCTCATTTTGGCCCGGCCAGCATAGCCAAAATGGAACCATGTGGTTTTTTTAATTCATAATGGAACCATGACCTCCTGTGAACCAGGAGGTCATGGTTCGATTCCTGGTCAGGGCACGTGCCCAGGTTGTGGGCTCAATCCCCAGTGTGGGATGTGCAGGAGGCAGGCAATCAACGATACTCTGTCATCATTGATGTTTCTATTTCTCTCTCCCTTTCCCTTCCTCTCTGAAATCAATAAAAATATATATATTTTTAAAAGATGGTCTCATTTTGTAATTCTTCACTTAATTGCATCTGTAAAGACCCCTTTTCAAATAAAGTGCATTCATAGGTCTGATGGTTAAGACATATACATACCTTGTTGGGGCTACCATTGAATCCACTATAGAAGCCTGTCCATCTCCAGAATAAAAGGGCCCAGGGAAGACCAGGATCCCCACTGAATGGTTGTTTTCAGTGGGATCCAAGCTATAAGTTGATGGGCAGTGGCAATTCAGTCCCATTCTGTGTGGCATGACCACAGTAGTTCAGCTAAAGGAGTTCACAGTAGACTTAATGAGATGCTCATCTTGTCTTCTACTTAGGACCCACATAACTTGTCTGATTGTCACAATCTGGCAGCTGTAATAGGACAACTCTCATTATTCACTGGAAAGTTTGTGTAGTTAAAATGAAATGTTCCCTTATTTGGCTGTTAAAAAAAAGAAGAAGAAGAAGGAAATCTTACCTTTTGTGACAGACAGCATGGATGGACCTGAGATTATTTTGCTAAGTGAAATAAGCCAGTCAGAGAAAAACAAGTATCATATCATCTCACTTATATGTGGAATCTAATGTTTAACAAAATAAACTGATGAACGAAATACAAATAAAGGCATGGATGCATGGAATAGACTGGCAGCTGTCAGAGGGGAGAGTGGTTTTGAGGCTGGATGAAAGAAGGTGAAGGGATTTAGCAAGAAAACATATACTGGGAAAACACAGACAACAGTGTGGTGATAGCCAGAGGGAAAGGGGGGGTGGGCAAAAGGGATAAATGGGGACGGAAAGAGGCTTTGCTTGGGGCGAAGGACGCATGATGCAGTGTGCAGATGATGTTTTGTTGCGTTGTACACTTGAAATCTGTATGTTTTTGTCACCCCAATAAATTCAATTTAACTTTTAAAAAATAAAATATAGCCCTAGCTGTTTGGCTCAGTGGATAGAGTGTCAGCCTATGAACTGAAGGGTCCTGGGTTCGATTCTGATTAAGGGCACATGCCCAGATGCGGGCTCGGTCCCCAGTAGGGGGGCGTGCATGAGGCAGCCGATAAGTGATTCTCATCATTGATGTTTCTCTCTCCCTTCTTCTCTGAAATCAATAAAAATATATTTTAAGAAAATAAAATATAAACAAAATAAAAAAGGAAGAAAAACATTAAGTATTCCCTTAAATCCATTCTGTACTTCTGTACCTTGTTCTATGATTCAACATGGAAATGAAACATTTTTAAAAGTTAAAGTACTTACAACTGTGTCTTCAAGACAACTTTTTAAAGATGCACATGCTCTGAAGAAGAGCCACATCTTGCCCGGCCAACGTGGCTCATTGGTTGAGCCTCAATCTATGAACCAGAAGGTCATGGTTTGATTCCCGGTTAGGGCACATGCCCAGGTTATAGGCTCAATCACTGGTGGGTGTGCAGAAGGCAGCCGATCTATGATTCTCTCTCATCGTTGATGTTTCTCTCTCTTCCCCTCCTCTCCTTCCCTCCCTTCCTCCTTCCTCTCTGAGACCAATAAAAATATTTTTTTAAAAAAAGAATAGCCACATCTTACTCATTCTTTCTCAAAGTCAAACAACTTTTAAAATGGCTGGTGCTAGTGCCAGAAAATTTAGCCCTAGTCATTTTTATCATCTGCAAAACAAGAGACTCTCCTATGTGTTCAGCTCACAGTCTCTATACCCAATTCCATAATCTTTTGCCTTCACTGGCACTCAGACACCATTGATGGTTCCATCTTCTCTCTGGTCCTTGCTGCCCTCGTACCCTCATCTCTTTCCCACGCAGTCGTAATACTCCCTGGCATACCACCTCCAAGCCTCACCACTTTCTTGCTTTGTCATATTCTATGAAATTGTCATATTCTTTGTCATATTCTGCGGAAATTCAGTCATCCGTCTGCCCCATACCTGTTCTGCTATACAGCTGAATGTGGCCCCCCTGACTGTTCTCATTTCAGGTTCACATCCACTTACTTCAGGAGAACTTCACACTGCCCAGCCATCATACTGCAATTTCCCAATCTCTCCTTGCTTCTCCCACCCTCCTCGTCAGCTGTCGAACGCATCTTGTAGCTGATAATCTCATTTCTTAGTTCCCAAAGAGGCTGGGAAGCAATCTGAAGAGAACGTCTGCAGGCCCCATATCTCACTAGCATCTGCCCCCCCCTCCCCGCCTCTATCTCCCCAGTCCTCTCCTGGGCCCTTACTCCTGCTCCTGTTCTGGGCCATCTCTCCAGCCCTCTCTTGCATTAGAGACTTCTCCCTCAAAGTTGGGTCCTTCCTATCCCCCCAAAAGCCTGCTGTTATCTCTCCCACCTTGATAGAAGCTTCTCTTGGCCCCACCAACCTTCCAGCTTCTCTGCCTCCCTTTTCCAGAAAGACCCCACTACGTCTCTCCATATGCTCTCTTGAGCCCTCTCTACTCAGTCCTCTGCTGATGTGAATGATGACCTTTATGTTGTTAAATCCAGAAGCCAGTTGTCACTTTTTCTCTTCCCCCAACCTGTCAGTATCAGTGATCCCAGTATCCATGAGTCTGACCCTTCTGTCCCATGAGGCTCTGCAGAAGTGTGCATCTTCTCAGTAGGGCCTACCCAGAATGCCCTGTTTCCCCCCCCCCCCCCAAACCACAGCTTTGGTTCCTTTCTAACAAAATAGGTGACTAATCATGTTTATCTTAACTGTGTTGTCCCTGCTGGGGCAGAACCCTATAGGGCAGGATTGTTCACTGTATTCACAGAGGTACCTAGACTGGAGCCTGAATCTTCCTCAGTGCCCACATGGTGTTGGAGGGTCTCGGGTTTAGACTTCTCCACCCTCACTTCCAAGGTGATCTTATCCAGCCCCACGTCTCTATTCCATCTGCAAACCACTGGCTACCAAATTTGTCTCCATGCTGACCAGGTCCACCTGTGCTCCCAGTGCTGACTTAACATCTCTGCTCAGCTTCTAATGGGCTCCTCCAACTGAGCAGAGATGTCAAACCCGAGCTCCCAACCCCCAACACCTTCTCCTTCCCTGGTCTTCCACTTCCCATTAAACAGCAACTCCATCCTCCTACTCCTTAGGCCTGAAACCTGCTGCTGGTTACCCAGAATGCTTTTCTGTCACACCACATCCATTTATCCCCAAACCCTGTTCACTCTCCCTAAAAGGTCTCCCCATCTCCACTGGTCACATCCTGGTCCAAGCACCCAGCGTGCCTCTGCCCTTGCCCCCTGTGTCTCTCTTCAATCCTGCAATATTTGGGCTAGAACATGTTTCTCTTCTGTTCATGACCCTCCAGTTGGCTCCCCTGTTGCTCAGTCAAAGCCAAAGTCCTTAGTGTTGTCTACAAGGCTCACTCATTGTGATCACCTCTCCTGCTACTCTCCTATCACTTACCCACTGGGGTCTCCCTGGCCTCCTTGCTTTTCCCTGGAACCTCCAGGTACACCCTTGCCTCAAGGTCTTGGCCTCAGAGTCCTTCTCTCTGTTGGGGACATTCTTGCCCCAGGCAGGGCCCTTTTGGGTCTCCTTCAAGTCTGCTCAAGTGTGGCCCTCCCTGAAGATTGGTGTCTGCTTCTACCCCACCACTTCCCCCTGCCTGGCCTAGCACTTGTCATCATCTGCTATATGCTGTTTTATTCATTCGTGTTTTTTTTTGTTTGTTTTTTTTTTTTTTTTTGTTTTTTTAAATATATTTTATTGATTTTTTACAGAGAGGAAGAGAGAGGGATAGAGAGTTAGAAACATCGATGAGAGAGAAACATCGATCAGCTGCCTCTTGCACACCCCCCACTGGGGATGTGCCCGCAACCAAGGTACATGCCCTTGACCGGAATCGAACCTGGGACCCTTGAGTCCGCAGGCCGACGCCCTATCCACTGAGCCAAACCGGTCTCGGCTATTCATTCGTTTTATTTGTGTTCCCTTTCCCTCTCTCCCTTCCACTAGAATCTAAGCCCCATGAAGGAAGAGGTTTTTTTTTTTCACCTCTTGTCTGCTGTATCTCCAGTGCCTACAATTGGCATGGTGGATGAATGGATGGATGGATGGATGAGTGAATTCTGAAGTGGGACCTTGTCCTAAGATTTTCTCTTATGCTAAGAAGGGCATAGTGGACTGCATCCTGCTCTGCTGTTAGCCCATTAGCTTCTATGTGGCCAAGAGGAACAATATTGTTTATGGGTTAATCAAACCTGCAGTCTGGAGTCAGAAGGCACACATAAGGGGCAGATATGTGGGGTTAAAGTTTGAGTTACTTTGGGGGATTTGTGGTTATCAAAAAAACATGGAATAAATTGATGAGAGTCTAAATAGCACCTACACAGTTTGCCCCACATTTTAAACATACATCCTTTATGAGTGTACAATTTAATAGCACGATTTCCCAATGCAGCTTTGAAAAACAGGAGAAATGAATTTAAAGGCTGTCAGGTGCCTTTGCAATCTGTGGCTTGGTATTTGTGTAACAACATTTGTGTTTTGCCAACAGATGTGTTGCTTGAAGTACCCATGAGAGTGGTCTTTGTGGTTTTCTGCCTGACTGGACGAAACCTCAGGAACTGATTCCTGAGAAGAGGCTGACACTGCCCACCCCAGCTCCCAGGCCTGAGGAGCCTGACCACTCTGCCCTTGGGCCCTTAGTGACCCCTACAGACATCTGGTGCAGCCCCTATAGCCAGAAAGGACAATGATTTTCTCACATGTTGCTCTTTCCCTAGTGCAGTGATGGGCAACCTTTTGAACTCGGTGTTTCAAACTTCGCCAAAAAACTGAGCATAACTCGGGTAGTGTGTCCCTTTGAGGAAAAAACATTATTTCGCCATATTTATAGTTTAAATAACATAAATGTTTCATCCTCGGCATGCGGCCGCCTCAGCGGCCGCGTGTCATCAGAAATGGCACTGACACGCGTGTCAGAGGTTCACCATCACTGCCCTAGTGGGTTATGAGCTTCTGGAACAGAGACCCCATGCAACTTCTGAGGGCCTTCCCCTGCATAGTATGGCACCTGGCATGAGTGCTGATGGAGTTTCTCCTGGGACCCATAAGGGGCAGGGTTTCTGGATCACGGCATGGCTTTCCCGCACACCTCCACTATCTGGACCTGGTGTTCCAGGTTCACGCACCAGGCTTGAGCCACTTGTCTCCCTACTTGGCAGCTGTAGTTTGGAAGAGCAAAATGCTCTGGCCAGTTAAGTGAACTTTCTGAGTCTCAACAGTTCAAACAATGTTTTGTTTTGTTCCAGTCAGGTTATGACACCCATACTATGAAGGAAAGGAAAGCAATCTGGTAGGAGGTGGTGTGTTGTGTTGTTAATTGTTTTATTTTTAAGTTTTACATATTTTTGCAGTGAGGCAAGTTTTCTTTGAATAAATAATGCGGGGAGCTTATCACATAGAAGGCATTTGTGTTGTCCTCAGTACATTCTGAATTATATAGGTTTATTTTTGTCTCTTGTATTCACTTATAAACAACTCAAAGGCTGCGTTTTTAGCCAACAGAAATAGGAAGAAAGAATGTCAGGATTTATTTTGTCATTTCTCAATAGCTTGAGTTATAGTGATTGTGATAACTTAGTGGAAAAGCTGTGTAGCGAGTAAACCTCACATATGGTTTATCATGAACATTTTGTTGTGCCCTTTTTTTTTTTCTTCTAAGCAACTTGATACTTTTTTTGTGTTAAAAGAATCACGCAGATTTATTCTGGGGATGCAAGGCTGGTACAATATTCACAAACCAATAAATGTGAGACATCACATAAAAAAATGAAGGATAAAATCACATTATCCTATCAATAGACACAGAAAAAGCATTCAATAAAAATCCAGCACCCATTTTTGATAAAAACTCTCAGCAGAGTTGAAATAGTGGGATATACCTCAACATAAAAAAGGCCAGCCCTAACCGGTTTGGCTCAGTGGATAGAGCGTCGGCCTGCGGACTCAAGGGTCCCAGGTTCGATTCCAGTCAAGGGCATGTACCTTGGTTGCGGGCGCATCCCCAGTGGGGGGTGTGCAGGAGGCAGCTGGTCGATGTTTCTCTCTCATTGATGTTTCTAACTCTCTATCCCTCTCCCTTCCTCTCTGTAAAAAATCAATAAAAAAAAATTTTTTTTTTAAAAGCCATATTGCCTAGGCCAGTGGTTGGCAAACTGCTGCTCGTGAGCCGCGGTTTGCCACTCTGTTGACTAATGAGTTTGCCGACCACTGACCTAGGTTCTCGATTCCAATAATTACAGGCTATTGTTGTTCCTTGTGATTAAGCCCCTATCCCAGTGGTCGGCAAACTCATTAGTCAACAGAGCAGCAAACCGTGGCTCTCGAGCCGCATGTGGCTCACGAGCCGCAGTTTGCCGACCACTGACCTAGCCAGTGTGGCTCAGTGGTTGAATGTTAACCTATGAACCAAGATGCCACAGTTCGGTTCTCGGTCAGGGCACATGCCCAGGTTGTGGGCTCAATCCTCAGTGTGGGGTGTGCAGGAGGCAGGCAATCAGTGATTCTCTTTCATCATTGATGTTTCTATCTCTCCCTCTCCCTTCCTCTCTGAAATCAATAAAAAAATACTTTTTAAAAAAGGCCATTTAGAAAGATTAACTACCTTGTTGCCCAAACAATGGAGTCCCACCCCAGCCTCCTACTTCCCATGCCTGTAGTCCCTGCTTCCCCATGTAATCCTTGTCCTACCCTATATAAGCAGCTGGCTTATGAGGGGCTGCAGAGCAGGTTTTTGTGGGTGACCTGCTGCTCTCCCATACTGCCGGCAGTATTGGAATAAACACACATATATGATTTTTTTTTAAAGGCCATTTATGGCAAACCTACAGCCAACATCATAATCATTGGGCAAAAACTAAAAGTGTTTCCCTTAAGAACAGAAATAAGACAGGGATGTCCTCTTTCACCACTCTTATGGAAGTCCTAGACACATCAATCAGACAAGAAAAAATAAAAGGCATCCAATTGGAAAGGAGGAAGTAAAACTGTCATTATTCACAGATAACATGATACCGTACATAGAAACCCCTAAAGACTCCACCAAAAAACTACTAGATTTAATAAATGAATTCAGGAAAGTAGCAGGATACAAAATTAACATCTAAAAAGCAATGGCATGTTTATACACCAATAATGAACTCTCAGAAAGAAAAACTAAAACAATCCCATTTACCATTACAACAAAAATCAGATACCTAGGAATAAACTTAACCAAGGAGGTAAAAGACCTGAGTATTAGGCTAAGTCACTGGTTGGCAAACTCATTAGTCAACCGAGTGGCAAACCGCGGCTTGCAAGCCGCATGTGGCTCGCAAGCCGCAGTTTGCCGACCACTGGGCTAAGTGAAATAAGCCAGTCAGAGAAAAACGACTATCTCGTGATCTCACTTATATGTGGAATCTAATGAACAAAATAAACTGATGAACAAAATAGGTTGAGAGGCATAGATGCATGGAACAGACTGACAGATCTCAGAGGGGAGTAGGGAGGAGGGATTGGAAGAGATTAACCAAAGAACTTATATGTATACTAGAGGCCCGGTGCACGAATTCGTGCACTGGTGGGGTCCCTTTGGGTGGCCGGCAGGGATCGGGCCGAAACCCGCAGTTCAACACTGCCTGCAGCTCCCACCTGCCGCTCCCACTCATCCTGGCCCACTGTGCCTGCCATGGGCTCGTGCCCAATCAGTCCCGATCGAGAGAGGCTCACGCTGCCACAGCAGTGCTCGCCAGCCATGAGCCCTGCGTCTGGCGCCCTCCCAAGGGGAGTGGCCTACGGTATCGGGCTGAAACCGGCTCTCGGACATCCCCAAGGGATCCCAGATTGCGAGAGGGCGCAGGCCAGGCTAAGGGATCCCACCGGTGCACAATCAGGCCAGGGAAGGACTGCGGGAGGGCTCCAGGACTTGTCCAGCCCATCTTGCTCAGTCCCGATCGGCCGGACCCCAGCAGCAAGCTAACCTACTGATTGGAGCATCTGTCCCTTGTCCCCAGGGGTGGTGGTCAGTGTACATCATATCCAGCAGTTGAGCAACCTTAGCATATCATTAGCGTATTATGCTTTGATTGGTTGTTCAGTTCTGCCGTTGGGTCTATTTGCATATTACCCTTTTATTATGTAGGATTATTATATAGGATTATATAGGATATGCATAGTCCATGGACACAGACAATAGTGTGGTGAAGGCCTGGGGTGGGGTGGGGACTGGGTGGAAAGGGGTCAAAGAAAGGGGATATGGGGGACATCTGTAATATTGTCAGCAATTTTGGAAAAGAATCCCGCATTGTGTGGATCTTGGGTAAGAGGCAGGTGAACCCTGGTTTCTACTTAAGAAAGCCTAAATATGGGATTGGAGACTTGTGGTGTCCTCTTCTCTCATGTGCCTTAAAGTCTGAGGCAGGCTGTCCATGGCCACTGCAGTGGTTCTGTCAGTATCTGGGATCCAGAACCCTTCAATCTTTTTCCTCAATCACCCTGAGCAAGAGACTTCCATTTTCAAGGTTACCTGTAGTCACAAGATGGCAGTTGCAGCTCTAGCCATTGCATCCTCTTCTCCAGGTAGAAAGAAGGAGAGCATGGGGAAAGGGCAATAGGGACTTGCCAGCTTACCTTAACCTTACCTTACCGTTCAATCATTTCCATTTCCACATCTGTCTTTTTTAACTGAGGAACAAATAGTGACTATAACAAGCAATGGTTTATTTCTCACTAATGGATCTGGATGCAAGATGGGGTTCAGATCTGTTTGCAAGCCTATGGTTCTTGAACCCAGGAAGGGAAAGCAACTGCCAGGGACAGTTTCTTCTTAGGTGGACATTTTCTTCTCAAGAGCCCAAGAGGAGTGAGCAGCCTTATCCTCCTTAGTCCCATCAGAGAAAGCTAGAGCAAGTGGGAGCAAACGCAGAGCCAGTGGTCAGGGAGGTGCTCTGTCCACAGTCCATGGAGCAAGAGCCAGCCAGAAGAATGAAGAGGCAGCACACACTGCCTCCGTCTCATTGGCCAGAACGTTGTCCCAGCTCTGCTGGGAAGCTGGGAAATACCTTTTCTTAGCTGACTACAGGGTCCCATTAAGAAGGCAGATGGAGAAACCTGGGTGTCAGGGGCAGCCGGCAGTGCCTGCCATAGGGGACAATATTTCCATATTTCCTTCCTTGCTCCCTGCAAGCTAGGAGATGGTGATAAGACCGAGGCTTGGTCAAGGCCATTTTGCCTTCAGGGACTTTGACTCTTGAGGGATAGTGAGAGATAAGTCATGGTAGTGGCATTGCATCAGAAAGCGAGCAGTGGTGGCTAATGTCCAGAGATAATCTGGTGATGCCCAGGATGGGTTTCCCAACCAGATGGTCCCTTTAGTACACCTTGGCTGCATTTTCAGTTGTGTGGCTGCTTTTCTGAGCTTAGTTTTCAGTTATGTAAACACTTTTCTGGCTTATTTCTTTAGTCTTTCCATCTCCAGATCTGCCAAAAAACAACAACAACAACACAACTTCTTTGTAATTGCAGTTAGCTAGAGTTGGTTTCTGTTGCTTGCGACCCAGGTCCTTGATGTATGGGCAAGGAAAAAAACATACTTTCAAATTTTTATCTCAAGATAGAAGAGGCTTTTTGAGCCATGTTGCCCTTAGGATTAAATCTCAGCTTTTATACCTACTAGTTGTCAATTGCTTTTTCTGTCCTTGAGCCTGTATTGCCTTTGGTTACCTACTTTAATATGTTGCTGAGCATTCAGTGAGATTGTATGTAAAGCAGTGATTGTGAAAGTATTAGGAAAATGTCCTGGTCTGAGCTTTTGGATTGGTTCTATATCATTTGAGTAATGGGCTAGTAACTTAGCAGTACTGGTAACAGCTAAAATGGCCCTCTGGAAAGGGGGTAAATAAGGAAGTGCCGCTGGTGCCCACTGAATGACGCTCTCCAACAGACCCTGGCCTCCATCAAAGCACAGTGCTTGGCAAACAAGAGGCTGTTCTGTGAATAAATGAATGCATGCTTGGGTGTAATTCCATGGGATTTGGGTGAGTTTGAAGTGTTTGGATTGGAGAAAACAATTCAGCTGCATAGCACCATTCAACAACTCATCCTAGGCTTAATTAAGTGCCTCTAACCCAGCAGTTGGGACAGTTATCGTGGGTTATTCAACAATCACTCATTGTGAGTATATTTGTGCAGATTTTTAAATTTCCTTTTTAGTCTAAACATGAATGCAACAGTGTTTATTACTGACTTACCATTAGTCACCACTAATGAACAAGAAATTCATAAAAGAAGAGATACAGGTGGCTAATGAAGATGTAGGAAAAGAGTTCTGCTTCAGTGATAATCAAAGAGACACAAATGAAAACAAAGATGATGCCATTATCACCTACTAAATTTGTAAAGATTAAAAAGACAGAAAGAAAAGATCTAGTGCCAGCTAATACTGGGATCTGCTCCTGCTGCACAGCTTGCTCCCCACCTACTGAGCCGGCCTGCACATGCAACCAGGTGAGGCCTTTCCGTGTCTACGGGCACATATGGATCCACTGTTGAGCAGGTGACTCACCACACAGTTCACAACTCGGGAAGTGCAAACTCTAGAGTAATGATTGGTCTGTGAGTGTCCCTGCTACCACCCAGGCCCCTCTTTAGGGAACAGCTGCTTCCAGGATCCTGTGTATGTTTTTTGACATGTTCTGTGCATGTGCACATGCATGTACACACACTTGGAAACCTATTTTTATTTTCCCTGCACTGCTCGGGTTAGGTATATTTTTGTCCATTTTGTCTATGTTACTAGATTCATTAGCATGAAGTTGTATCTCTTCTTTGTAAACCTCTAATATCTGTATTTATGTCTCCTTTTTCATTCTAGAATTCTTTGCTTGCACCTTCTCCCTTTTTTCCTTGTCTTGGTAGAACTTTGTCAGTTTTATTAGTCTTTCAAGAGCGAACTTTTAGGCATAATTGTCCTGTATTACTCTATGTCTGCTTTCTAGTTTGTTAAATTCTACTTTTATCTGTATTACATCTTCTACTTTCTTGGGGTATGTTCTCTGGTTTTTTTATGTGTAGTACTACAACTTTAAGTCAGCTTAAAGGGTTTTTATAATTTCCTTTATGATTCTCTCTTTGAACCCCAAATTATTTAAAAATGTATTTTTTAAATTTCTAAGCACATGTGGTGTTTTCCTAGTTACTGTTTTAAAAACTCAAGTTCTAGCTAAATTGCACTGTAGTCTGAGGACTTGGTATGTGTGACACCAGCCCTCGCAACTTGTTTTAAAAACTCAAGTTCTAGCTAAATTGCACTGTAGTCTGAGGACTTGGTATGTGTGACACCAGCCCTCGCAACTTGTTGACAAGTGCGTGACTGCTTGAATAGAGCATACAGCTGCCAGGCAGGGATACAGAAGCCTGCAGCTCATCACCTCGTCTTGTCCATCCTCTCTTTTACTGTTACTTTTGTCAGCCTGATTTGCCCATGGCTGGGGAACATTTATTTGTCAGAGTATCTTGTCATGTTGATGGTCACATCAGTTTCTCCGTGAGCTTTGTTAATTTTGGCTTTATTATTTATTTTAAGGCCTTTTAGGAGCGGTATTGTTTTCCTGGTAAATTGAACTTTTGGCATTATGAATAACCCTCTTTATAATTAACAGTGCTTTTGCTTTGAATTTTACTTTGTTGGATAATAATAGCACCGCACTACCTGTATTTTTGGTCGGCACTGCCTCTTTTCATTTTCCTTCCTTTTGTGTCTTTATGGGTTAGATGTAACTCTTGAAAAGTGATAAATAGCTAGATTTTTTAAAAAAAATCCATTCTGTCTTTCATCCATTGACATCTATTTAATTACTGATGCATTTATATTTGTTTATACCATTTCATTTTGTGCATTCCAGTTTTCTACATTTTCTTTTCTTCCTTTCTTGCCTCCTCTTAGATTGGTTTTTTAAAATTGTGGTAAGATACACATAACATAAAATTTACCTTCTTAACCATTTAAGCATACAGTTTAGCATTAAATAAATTCAGTTTTTTATACTATCATCTTTTGGATTAAATTTTAATTGGTATCACATAGTATATGTAGTGCCATACCCTGCAGTTACATTTTTCATTTAATAATAGAACATTTTTAGGGACTAAAGTGTTTATGTTCCCCCCAAATTCGCAAGTTGATACCCAAACTCCCAATGGGAAAATATTCGGAGACGGGGCCTTTGGGAGGTAATTAAAGCTATATGAGGTCATGAGGGTGGAAATAATCATGGAATTAGTGTCCTTATAAGAAGAGACACCAGCGAGCTCGCTTGCTCTATGTTATGTGCCATGAGTACACAGTGAGAAGGCAGCTGTCTGCAAGCCAGGAAGAGGGTCCACCAAACATCGAATCTGCCGGGACCTTTCTCTTGGACTTCCTGCCGTAAAACTGTGAGCAATAAATTTATAATGTTTAATCCACTCAGTCTGTGGTATTTAGTTATGGCAGCCCAAGCAGACTAATATATCCATGTTATGAAAAACAGTAAACGTCCTTTTAAATATACCTTACATTCCATTGCAAATTTAGCCTATCTTCTATCTTGGCCTTCTGTTGGCTCCCTACCCCTTACCTCTGGATACCCTGCATCTTCTCTGTGCCATACTTTCCAAAAGAGTCGTTTATATTCATGATCTCCACCTCCCTGTTGGTCAGCCCCTAGGATCGCTTCTCTACTCTGTCCTTCCACGTGCAGTGGTTCTGGACGAGCTGCTGTTTACCTGCCTGATCAGGATCCACTCATGGAATCCACACCAGCTCAAGAGGCAGACTCATCCTTACACAAACTCCGCAGGTGAGAACTTAACCAGACTCAAGCATTTACCTTAGTGCCTTTCCATGGCATGTGAAAATGTTGATTTCCTTCTTGCAGCTCTTCACTGGCAAAAAGGGGAGTTAAACCAGGTCATACTCTTTGTCGCTCATCTCTTTGTCCCCTCCCCTGCACTGGGCTCTGTGTCCTGCATTGAGGCTCCTGTGGACTTCTCTCCAAGTAGTCCCAGATGACGGTGAAGTTACTATTGCTGCGTGTGCCCCCCTGCTTTGCTGAAGCCACTGAGAGCAGTGACTGCCTCTGCTCGCCCACTACAGCTTCCCCTTGTTACCTCTACTAAAATGGCCCTTATTACACTTCTTGTTCGAGTGAATAACATTTGTAGGTATGCGGAACTGTGGGAAGAAGGCAGTTAGCAGCAAGGAGCAAGTCCCATCTAGACCTAGAGGCAGCACGTTAAATACTAGAACTAAAAACAGCTCAACGAGGCTCAAGTGTCCCGGAACTTTTGTCCCACCATATAACAGTTTCATGCACATCTACACAGTGGTTCCCTGAGCATGACTCAGTTTGACGGTTGATTCTGAGAGTACAGAGAAGTAAAGGTTGAAGCACGTCTGTGGAAAATGATCTTATGTTGAACAAGCTTTTAACGAATGAATGTCCCTGTTAGCCCCAGGAACCTCTGATCTTCCAGAAGATGGTCCCGTGGACCCTAGAGGTGTTGTCAGATGTCTAAAGTTAGCTCCACTCCGGCACTGTCCCATACGCCTGCCCAACCTGGGCGGCTACTCTGTCAGCCTTCTGTGGCCCACCTGACAGACCCCAGGTGAATCTTTGGGTTTCAGCTGACATCCCATTAGGTGGCGACAGAGAGCACTAAAATGAAGTATGAAGGAAATAGAACTTGTTTTGCTTCATGTTAGAAAAAGGCTCATGGAGTGTATATACAGTTTAGTCAGATTTTACCGTGAAAGGTAAAATTTGAAGGTTTTTGTCCTTTTTTCTCCCTCCCATTCTCAACTCACTGCTTGCCTTACCACATCCCTGCCTCTGCCTATATTGGGTGGTTAGATCAGAAGACCTATCAGCCAAACCCCATGTCCTCTGCTCTGTGTCACACTTGATAGCAGCACCAGTCATGCAAGCTGAGAACCCGAGTCTCCTGACCTGCCCATCACTGCTCATATCCCAGGAGCCAGCCAGTCAGCCTTGCCCTGTTTCTTTATTTCTCCAACCTCTCTTTTCATCCCTCCTCCACTCACCTGGTTCAAGCCCTCATCTCTCTCTCTAGGACTCCTACAATAACTTGCTAATTCTTCTACACATTTCTGTCTTCCATGCAGTCCCTGGAGTCAAATATCACTCCCTTGCTTTAAACCTGAGAGTGGCACCCATGTCTTCCAATGGTGTTGAGGCCCCCTAATGTGACCCATGCCTCTTTCTGGCTTCTGTTGCTGCCCCTTTTCTCATAGGTGTACCCCTCAGCCACACAAAACTGCTCTCTATCTGTGTTTCCCCTGCTGCATTTCCTCCTATTTATTCTTGAAGACTCAGCTCAGGTATCTCTTCCTGCAGAAAGCCCTTCCTAAGCTCCCAGGCCCCATCCGGGTTAGATCCTTCCTCCCTTGCTCCCACTTCATACCAAGAGAGCAGCATGTTAACTCTCATGGCCCATGTGCCCCAGGCAGGAGGAGAAGCTGTGTCTTCCACGTTCACGATACATGCTCTCAAGAAAGCATGCTGAGCCCTGGCCGGGTGGCTGAGTTGGTTGGAGCATGGTCTGTGTATCCCACTGGTCACGGGTTTGATTCTTGGTCAGGACACATACCTAGGTTGCGGGTTCAATCCCTAGTCTTGGAGGCAACCGCTCAATGTTTCTCACATCAATATGTCTCTATCTCTCTCCCTCCTCCTCTCTTCTCCCCTTCCTCCCTCTCTAAAATCAACCATATTTTTTTAAAAGCATGCTGAGCCCGGCTGGCGTAGCTCAATGGTTGAGCATCGACCTATGTACTAGGAGGTCACAGTTCAATTCCTGGTCAGGATACATGCCCGGGTTGCGGGCTCAGTCCCAGTAGGGGACATGCAGGAGGCAGCCGCTCAATGATTCTCTCTCATCATTGATGTTTCTATCTCTTTTTCCCTCTCACTTCCTCTCTGAAATCAATAAAAAAAGATATATTTTTAAAAGCATGCTGAGATGTTCATTCCACTCAGCTTTCCAAGCCCACACACTCCCTGTCATAGGCTTGCTCACCGCCCCAAACAGTCCCCCTCCATTAAGGATTCAGTGCCAGACCCACAGTCTTTGTCTCTCTGACCCAGTCCTTTCCATCCCACAGGTGACTTAAGTGCACACATAGATGGCCCTCATAACAGCTGGCTCCCCATCTCTTTGACCACCTCTGCTCCCGTGATCTCAGCCACCCACTGCCACCATCACAGCCTGGACTTTGTCATCACTGGAAACTGTTCCACCCACGGAGCTGTAATAGCTCTGCTGGTGACAAAGACTTCCTGTGCTCCTAGCTCTCAAGTTCTGTGTTCCTTGGGACTCTATCAGTTTTCACTCCTCTCATGAATCATGCCCATCACCCTACAAACATGTTTTAGAATTTCCTATCTTCACTGAGCGCTGCCTCCTCCGCTCCTGCCCTGTTCTCTAGTCCCCCATTGGCCATGCTCTTCAAGAGTTGGCTACTCACCATCCCATCTCCTTACCTCCCACTCTTGCTCAGCCCCACTCCACAGAGGCTTTCTTCCCCACATTCCACAGTCTCAGCCCCCAGTAGATGTCCACATTGCTGTGGCCATTGGCAAGTCCTCCTCTTGACGTGGTTATTCCCTCCTGGAAACTTAGCGTCTCTTCCGGGACCTCACCTTGTACAGCATCAATGGCATAGCCGATTGTATTTTCCTTGGCCACCTTATCTCACACCTGAGCCCCATACTGTGTTTGGAGGGATCACCTCACCTTATGAGTTTGCCGGGAGGTCAAGTGACCTCTGACTGTAGTCTCTTCCTAGGTTCCCTTTCAGCTGGGGAAGCTGTCAGCAAATTACATCCCAAAACCAAATCTGGCCCACTGCCTGTTTTTGTAAAAAAAATTTATTGCAGTCTAGCCCCACCCCTTACTTTAAGCATTATCTGTGGCTTCTCCCCACTGCGCCGCAATATGAGTGGTTGTGACAAAGACCATGTGACCCACAGAGCACCAGATAGCAAAACAGAAAATATTTGCTCTCTGGTCCTTTACCCAAAAAAAAAATAGCCTCAGTCCGGCCAGTGTAGCTCAGTGGTTGAGCATCTACCCATGACCCAGGATGTCACGGCTCGATCCTCAGTCATGGCACATGCCCAGGTTGCAGGCTCCATTCCCAGTAGGGGGTGTGCAGGAGGGAGCCAGTCGATTCTCTCTCATTGTTGATGTTTCTATCTATCACTCTCCCTCCCTCTCTCTGAAATCAGTAAAAACATTTAAAAGATTTTTTTAAAAGACCTGAGCCCTGCAGGAGGGTACGGGCATGTGCCCAGGCTCTACCACTCAGACCTACCTGCCTGGGGAAAGAAGGGTGGGCAGCAAGAGAAGTCCTTGCTCAGTGTCAGGGCTGCAGGAAGGACCCCAGTGACCTGTGGCCAGTGCTGCCCCCTGCAGGGTGGCAGAGGCAGTGCTGGCTGCCCTGTGCCAGCCTGGCAGCAGGATTTGGAATATTGTTCCTGGCCAACTTAGCTCAAAACCTGTTCCTCCAACACTAGGGATTCTCTGGCCACCCAGTAAGCCCTTTTTCCCAATTTGTTACTATGGTAAAATACACATAACATAAAATTTACCATTTTTAAGTGTACAGTTTCGTAGTATTAAGCACATTCATATTGTGCAAACATCACCACCTTCTATCTTCCAATAGCCTTTTAATCAAGTCCTTGTCTGTAAATCAGCTAGAGTTGATCTCCATTGCTTGCTGCCAATAATCTGGACAGATACACCTGATTGTCTTGCCACCACCTCACTCCTCTTCCTCTGTCTCCTTTGCTGACTCTTCTCATCGGAACTCCAGGTAGTGGAAGAAAAGTTGTTCACACTCACATCTGAGGTGCCAGTCCTGCGGCAGTAGATTTTGGATTTTATTCTGAGAGGGGTGAAAGGCCTACAACCTGGGCATGTGCCTTTACCGGGAATCGAACCGGCAACTTCTCAGTTCACAGGATGACGTTCAACCAACTGAGCCACACCAGCTAGAGCTCAAAATTCTCCATTTTTTAATAAGGGGCCCTGTATTTTCATGTTGCATGGGGCCCTGCAAATTGTGTAGTCAGGCCTACCTCATTTATTTATTTTTTATTGATTTCAGAGAGGAAGAGAGAGGGAGAAAGAGAAACTATGATGAAAGAGAATCATTGATCGGCTGCCTCCTGCACGCCCCAGATGGGGATCAAGCCCACAACACGGGCAAGTGCCCTGACAGGGAATCGAACCATGGCCTCCTGGTTCATAGATTGACACTCAACCACTGAGCCACAGCAGCTGGGCTCATTTTGAGCACATTTTCTCTGCCTTTATCATGTCGCTCCATTCCATCACTCTTGCTTTTCTTGGAAAATGCCAGATTGTACCTGGGGTCAGGGCCTTGGCTCTTGCTGCTCCTTATGCCTAGGCCCCTCTTTATATGACCTCCACCCCTCACTTCCTTCAGAATCACTTCAGAGAGGCCTCGTTCAGGCATCGGGCCCCTGCCCATCTCTCAGGCCTCACCTCTGACCGTGTGTGTGTGTGTGTGTGTGTGTGTGTGTGTGTGTGCGCGCGCGCGCGCACGCGCGCATGTACGTGTACACGTACACACACACAGACCCATAACAGCTATGCCAAGATTTGAGCTCATGGCTTGCTGGCTTTAGAGCTTATGCTCCTTGCCACTGCACTGAACTGTCTTGGAACTTCGTAGATGTTACATACTTCTGGTCTTCTGATGTTTCCCCCCCTGGGAAGTCATTTGCTTTTTCCCTCAGGGTGCCTGCAGAATTCTTTTTTTATCCTTGAAGTTGAGGAAGTTGACCAGAGTGTCACTGTTGAGTGTTCTTTATCACATTTTCATGGGAACACAATGTGTTCTTTCGAGCTGCATATGCAGCTGGTCTTCGTTTCAGGTCAGTTCTCTTATAAAATATCTTTGATAGTATCTTTTCCGTTTTGGAGGTCCCCTACTAGAGGAACACAAGTTATCCTTCTGTTAGATTGGCTTCGCCTTTTTTCCGATGCTATTAGCTTTGCTCTAATTGCTTTTTATTTTTTTCATCTGCATTCACAGTTTGTTTGATTTGATTTTCAGCTATGTATATTCCGTTTTGTGCTCTTTTAAAATGTATTTATGAGTTCCATAATGAAGGGATTTGGTCTGCAGTTTCTTTCTCTAGGTTAGGAATTTGCCCTTTCACCTTACTGTTTTATCATCTCATCTTTGAACTTCTCTTGAGAACATGTTCTTATAAAGTGGTGGGGGCTTTCCGTCTCTTCCCTGTGGAGGACTTTGCCTTTCCTGCGCCATCTTCCCTGTCTCCTTTTTTTCCCTGTCATCTGGGCTCAGGCTTGGATGGCTCCATGCAGTCATTCTGTTTGCTTTGGTACAGAGGGGGAATTCTTGGCCCTCTTTTCCCAGTCTCTTGGCATCGGCTCTCACTGCTTTTCTCCCCCCCACCCCCCGGGCTATGGTGAGCTGTTTATCCTGTGGTAAGAGAGAAGTTGCACACTGCGGGAGCTATAGTGGGGGATAATCTTTGGAGTATCTAAATTCTTCTCTCTGTCCTAAGAATTGTGCTAAATGTCTTAACACCAGTGGTCGGCAAACTGCGGTTTGCCGCTCTGTTGACTAACGAGTTTGCCGACCACTGTCTTACACCAAGGCTCACTCCAGCTGCTTGAAGGATGTGTATGCCATTCCTGTAGCGATGCGGAAGGGGGACACCTCAGGCTCCAGTGGTTCCCTGAGTCTGAGTGTACCCAAGAGCAGTTGCTTTCCCCAGAGCCAGCCTGGCTCACAGGCACTTTACCTGTTTGTCCCGCACCTCCCAGTAGGAGCTGCAGTAGTTCCTGGGCCAAAAAGGAGAAAAAGTTACTGATTCCCACCTAGTTGCTTCTTTCCAGCTCAGCGGAAAGAGGTCTTTTGTTGGCTTAGAGGTCTCGTGGTGTTATTGACTCCCCAGCATGGCTTCTGGGGATGAGGCAAGGGCAGGAGCTCAGTCTTGTTGCTGCTTTGTCCTCTGGAATCCTTTTCTAGGCTGCTGGGTTTTGAAATGTATTGAGTTCAATTTTATGCCCCTTCCTATGTGTGATGAATTCTTCCCTTCACATTCCTTCTCCCACCTTTGTTTTGTTTCTTATTTTATTAGGGGTTAGGAGAGAGCAGTTCCGTGGGAAGTTGTAACCTGTCATTTGATTCTAAGTCTCTGATCCATGTGAAATTAAGTTTGTTGTGTGGTGTTGGATGCACTGACCACAAGAAGCAATTCACAGCCCCGCACCCCCATATGTTCTTTGGCCGTTCACAGATACTTATTCTAGGTAAATGTCAGGTTCCAAAGGGAATTCCATTGGGATCTTGACTGGAAGGACAGTATTCAATCTTCCTGTTGTATTTTCTACCCATTTAGTGTTTGTACACAGACAAGTAACTGATATGTTTATATTTGTCTTGTCACCAAGCGTGTTACTTCTTTTTTAGCCAGTCCCCAGAGTTGTTTATGGGACAGAGACCTAGTCCCTGCTACTTGCCTGCTGCTTCCTAGTGGCTTAGAACCCCTGCTGTCAGAAGCTGGGTTGGGGTAGAGTGGATCCCCAGGATGTTACTGTGGAAGTTGCTGAGACAAGTGGGATCTCCATCAATATCTGTGCATCTCTTTCTGGGTGTTCCAGCAGTGCAGAGTCACTGGAGCGCCCAGCCCTTCTCAGCCCCTCCCCTGCTCTCAGCAGTGCCCAGGGGAACCCCTCAGCCTGTCACCGTCCTTTCCATGTATGGCACTAGCGGGCTCCAGGCCCTTCATTTGCCACCACCAAATTGCACTTCAGCCAGCCTGGCTCCGGCTCTGAGGTCCTGTTGTTCTGACCTTGAAGATTTCCTAGGGCTCTGTTAGGACTTTGCGGGTCTCCCCGCCGCCCCCAATGTTTGAGTGTGGTAGAACTGTGAGAGCAGAACTTCTCTCACATTGACTCCTACTGCACCACATCTTATAGCATTTTCTCAAAAAAGTGCCTCAGTCATTGGTGGCATCCTTCTTGTTTGCCAACACTGATAGAGAGATTTCCCCTGTTTTCTATTTTGTTGATCATTTCAGTGGGCTCAGATGTCATCATCAGAAAACAAAAGTTTGTCAGGCATGCAGATGTGGGGCGACCTATGCTAGTAAAAGGCACAATAATGAAAACAAGGCCATTCACTTCAAGTTAGTTATGAGATATTCAGACCAAGTAAGTGGACTCTTCTGGAGAGTTCTCTCTTCTGTTACTGGAGATCTCCTTTCTGCCCCTTCCTTTGCCTACCCCCCAAATATGTTGCCTCTGTATTAAAATTTTATTTTGGCAAATATTCTGTTCTTCTGTAAAAACAGCTGACACTTGATAACAGTCTGTAAAATTTGTTTACAAAGGTAAGAAGAAAACAGTATCAACAGAAAATGGTGAGAGGGAGGAGCAGCAGTGAGAATGCATTGCTGGGGACCAAGAAGGCAGGCACATGTAAGTGCCTATGGAGACCAGCTGTTGGGACCTTGAAGATTAGATATTTGTCATGGGGACAGAGAACCTCCATTGAGCACGCTGAAGGGTGTGCTCATGGCACTGGGGAACATGATGGAAGAGAAGTTGCTAGGACGGGAGGCAAGAGAATGGAAAGCAAAGTCTAACAGTACAAGCCTTTGTGTGGCAGCTGGGGAAGCCACCCTGCTTGCATTTCAGTTGTGGTCCATGACTTTATCAGCTTTGGGCCTGATCCTTCCTCCACCCTCAGTAGCCCCTCAGGTCACAGTGTCACCATCACATCCATATTCTGGGGCTCTTGTTGGGTTCCCCTAGCTCTTAGTATCTCCCCTTTCACAACATTAATAAAAATAGTTACGATTTCATTATTGACTGTCTGCCGTAGAAGAGTGACCACACCAGGAGAAAGAAGAAATGGATGCAGGTAGAAAGCGTGTCTTGCTGTAACATCCCTGGCTCTAGCACATCTCCGGCATGGTACCTAGAAGGTGCTCTAGTAATGTTAGCTATTAAATGAGTGAGTAGGTGAAATGAAACACCCCCGCCCTGTTCCCAGCATTCTTGCTGTAATGACTTCTGTTTAAAGCTTGCCCCTGTCTGCTAAAGCATTCCAGAGTGAAAGCAGTTTCTGCCGCCCCACTTTACTCCTCTCTAGTTCCAGAACATTTTCATCACCCCCACAGGAAACCTCATGGGAAATAATCTGGCAGTTCCTTAGAAAGGTAAACATGGACTTCCCATATGACCCAGCAATTCCACTCTAGGTATAGACCCAAGAGAATTGAAAACATACATCTGTGCAAAATCGTGTACACAAATGTTCATAGGAAACAACTCAGTTGTTCATCAGCAGATGACTGGATAAAAAAGTGGTATTTCCATATAATGGAATGTTATTCAACCATAAGAAGGGATGATGTTCTCATACATACTACAACATGGATGAACCTTGAAAACATGCTGAGGAGGCTGGGAGTAAGGGGAACTGGGGGAATGACTGCTTAATGAATTGGGGTTTCCTCCATGGATGATGAACTGTCCTGAAACTAGGTAGTGGTGATGGTTGCACGACATTGTGAAGTATTAAGTGCTGCTAATGGTAAATTTTATGTTATGTGTGTTTTACCACAATTTAAAAAAAATTGATCAAACGCCCTCAGAAAATTTAGCCAACAACCTTCAATTTGGCCAAATGCCTTGTCATTAAACTTCTTGAACTAAATTCTTTTCTGACTGGCATTGTTACCATGTCCTGGGCTTGGTCCAGTCTAGCACGTGTCACCCTAGGTCCCCATGCTGGGCTTGGCTCTTTCTCTGGGATAAATGACAGAGCTGCTTGCCTGGGCTCTGTGCCTGCAACCAGACAGGCTTGCTTGGAGCCAGCTGTGGGTTCTGAGTACTGCATGGGAATCATAAAACCTAGCTTTATGATTTAGGATAATTGGTGAAGTCAGCTGTCATTTTAGTGGAGTATTACAAAAATTTAGGTATAATTCACATACCATGAGCCCTGGCCCATATGACTCAATTGGTTGAACATCATCTCATGTACCCAGAGGTCACTGGTTCAATTCCCAGCCAGGGCACATGCCACAGTTGCAGGTTCGATCCCCAGTAGGGGGCATGCAGGAGGCAGCCAATCAATGTTTCTCTCTCTCCATCTCCCTTCCTCTCTCTATATAATAAATGAAGACATATTTTTAAAAAATAATTTGCATACCATGAAATTCACCCATTTAAAGTGTACAGTTCAGTGGCATTTAATACATTCACAATGCTGTGCAAGTATCACCTCTATCTAGTTCCAGAACATTTTCATCACCCCTACAAAACCCTGTACCCTGCTAGCAGTCACTCCCTGTTATCTACTACCCCTAGTCCCTGGCAGTTACTAGTATACTTTCTGTCTGTGTGGATTTTCCTATTCTGGACATTTCATATAAATGGAATCATTCAATATGTCTTTTTGTGAGGGGCTTATTTCACTGAGCATCAAGTCTCCCAATAATGATCCATGTTGTAGCATGTGTCAGAATTTCCTTTTTATGACTGAATTAAATTCCATTGCATGGATAGACTACATTTGTTTCTCCATATATCTGTCCATGTACACCTGGGTTGTTTCTACCTTTTGGCTACTGTATATCATTCCTTTCTGAACATTGACTTGCAAGTATCCATCGGTTCCAGTCCTTGCTTTCAGTTCTCTTGAATCTATATCTAGGAGTGAAATTGTTTGTTCATATGGAAACTCTGTGTGTAACCTTTTAAGGAACTGCCTGACTATTCTCCACATCAGCTCTGTTTGCTTAAGCCTGCTTGTCTTTCCCCCTGTGTGGTGGACTCATAGTATAAAGATGAGACTTATTGTGTGATGCTGGTTGCCTTCATTTGGGGAGGGATCTATCTTTGGGCAAAACTGTTTTATTTCGCTTTTAAAAATGTAGACAGTTTCTTGCATCTTCTAAAATTGGGGTATTAAAAAATACACTGAATTCAGAGCAGGGCCACTGAATTTCAGGTTCTACCACTGTAGCCTGCAGGCTGAGGCACCATCCCCTCTTTTGTTCCTGAGACTGTCAGTGCAGTTTGATTTCTCACAGATCTTTAACACGTTAAGTGCCCAGTCAGTCACCGGTGACTGACACTATACTTTCCATCCGGAAGACAAAACAGGCTAGGCGCTTAATGTGTTAAAGGGGCTGAAGCTGGCGTCTCAAAGTGCTGCTGCCTTTATTGATTTGTGCAGAGAAGCTTCCTTGATGCTGAGATTGTGCAGCTCATATTAGAAGTGGAAAGAATTGGAAGCACCAAGTGAATGACACTTCAGGATGGAAGCAGCCACTATAAGGAGTCCATTTCTCTCCTCTGGTCCCTGACCATTGTCTTGGGAAAGTGGCCACTGACCTGCCCTTGTAGTTCATGACCTTCTTGTGGTACTTGGGCTCTTGATGCAGCTCCATAAGAGGGATGACTGGAAATGAAAGGTGCTGAGAAATAACACCTGGAATTGGCATGATGCAAACATGACTGGCATTGGGAAAGGTCAGGATATTGCTGGGGCTCTGGAAGGTTCTATGAAGCTCACTCTGGGAGGAGCTAGATTCCAATTCAAGTGAAAAACTTTCAGCTGCTGCTTTTACCTGGCTTTTAAGCTTTTTTTTTTAATCTGAAGACCTTGGGGATTGAGTAGTCCTTCCTCCCATAGTTGTCTGGCCAGTTGTACCTACCAGCTGTTGGTTGCTTGCTCCCTTGTAATGTACAGTAAGCTTGGGCCAGATGAGCACCGGGTACAGCCTCCCAAGGCTACCTGCTACAGGATTACTGTAGGTTACTTTCATTATTAAAATACAGGCAGTTCTAACCATCAAACCCCTTGAGATAAAATGATTTGGCCCAAAAAAAAGATTGCTGCAACTCTAAGGAAGGATTTGGTCTAATGTAGCAGCAGAATCACTGAATGGTGTTTTATTACCAAGAGCCTTCTCTCATGCTTCATAGATATTTAAGATTTGTGAAAATCTTTCTGCTTCAATGCGATATGTGCATTCCTGGGGGAGAAAAATCTTGTGTTCTACAAATCACACAATAAAATATAGGAGTTGTTAAGGGGAAAATAGGTAGGGTAGACCATGCAAACTCTAGGAGAATTGGTAACCAGAGTTCACTAACAAAACCAGTGACAGTTCTATTTAAAAAACAGAACACCAGGCCATTGAAATCTCTGTTGGCATTTGCACCCAACATCTCCATCAGCCAACCATTTTTCACCATAACCCCGATTTGTGCTTCCTCCCACACGATGCACAGATGAGTTGTCCCATTGACATTAAGAGTCAGGTCCTGCCCGGCCGGCCTGGCTCAGTGGTTGAGTGTTGACCTATGAACCAGGAGGTCACGGTTCGATTCCCGGTCAGGGCACATGCCCAGGTTGCAGTCTCCATCCCTAGTGTGGGGCATGCAGGAGGCAGCCATTCAGTGATTCTCTCTCATTGATGTTTCTATCTCTCTCTCCCTCTCCCTTCCTCTCTGAAATCAACAAAAATATATTTTTTAAAAAGTCAGGTCCTAAGCAAGGCTTCCTTCAGCAGTGATATTATTTTAAACACAGGGAAATATCTTGACATCTTCATTCATACAGCTTCACCATATAGTACATAACACTGTGGAAGATGTGGTTCTTTTTCTCTTAATGTACTTGTGAAACGTGAAGGCTTTCTCTTTAATTGTTAGGAAGCTTTCCTAAAACTGCTTCAAACGCTTCCAGTTATATTGATGTCATCTCCTCCCTTTTAAACATGTTTTCCCTGAACCCTTTACCATTGGAGGGTTAGTCACAGTCATCGTAACATTGCACTCCTAAGTACTTAAGCATGGCTTTCCTAAGAGCACAGGATGCAGTTATGACACTCTGGGAATTTCACTTTGAGCTAACATGGAACCATATTTACATTCCCCAAATGCTTCATTACTGCCTCTTTCAGCACCTTCGAACCCGGGAGCCAGTCCAGGATTGCATGTTGCTTTTGATCTGTCTCTTTGGTCTCCTTTAATCAGAACCAGTCCCCAGCCCCCCCCCCCTTTTTTTTCCATGCCAAAGACCATTTTGAAGAGTCCAGGCCCATTGTTGTGTGGAGTGGACCCTCTCTTTGGACTCTTCTGGCTGTTTCTTCATGGCCTCAGTTACCCCTTCCTGCAAGATGGGATGGTGCCAATGCTCCTACTCTTCCACAGCACTTCTGCAGGCTGGCCACAGTCAGTGCTCAGTTTGATCTCTTGTTAAGGGGCACGTGCCAGATTTCTTCAATAAACAAGACACCTTCCCTTCCTTCCCTTATTCTTTAGCCTATGTATTCCTTCATTTATTGCCAGCTTGTGGGTGTAGGTAAGAGTTTTTAAACACTGTCTTCTATAGCATCTTCTAGATGTTCAGTCCAGCCTTTTTAGTCATTTTAGAAGGCGGAGTGTCTGTGGATCTGACCACCTCATTGCTGGAATCCAATCTGCAGAAGCCTGGGACCCATCCTCCCAGGGTAACCATCTCCCATACTGCTTCCCTCGTGAGCCCTCCCTCCTCATCACTGTAGATATCACTGTGCTCCTAGGCGAACGAGACACCAAGGCCCTCGGTAACTATCCCAGCCTTGTCTCCTGCCAACCCCAAACCACCAGTGACCACCAGGCTACTGGTAGTGCCCAAATTCATTATTTGGTCACTGAGAGCCTGCTTGCTTTGGGTGCTAAGCTAGCCCCTGCTCCTCAAAGCTAATGGCCCCAGGGATACAGCCATCAAAAAAAGGAAAGGGCCCTAGCTGGTTTGGTTCAGTGGATAGAACATCGGCCTGCGGACAGAAGGGTTTAATTCTAGTCAAGGGCACATGCCCATGTTGCGGGTTCAATCCCCAGTGTGGGGCGTGCAGGAAGCAGCCAATCAATGATTCTCATCATTGATGTTTATCTCTCTCTCTCTTTCCCTCTCCCTCTCCCTCTCTCTCTGAAATCAATAAAAAAAATATTTTTTACAAAGAAGGAAAGATACCACAGTATCTGAGTTGTGATTGCCACTTGGCATGTGACTATTAAGTGCTATTCCTGTGACGGGAACTCACTGTGTGTTGAGCAGGGAGATGACAGTAAAGAAGGCACACATCTAGGGGGAGTTGCCCATCACCAGGGGATATTCTAAATACACTGCGGCGGCGGTAAGGGGGGGGGGCATAGGGTGCTCCTATTCATGGGAGGTGGGAGGAAAGATCAGGGAAGGCTTGTCAGAAGCGCCATCTTAACCCAATTGAAGATGGGAGAGAGGGCCGGCCCAGAGCCTCTGGTCTCCCTCCCCGGAAGGGCATCATAGTGAGGACAGGAAGGACTATTGATATTGCTGCCTCTGCTCATCTGACCTGGCTTGCCTTGAGCCCTCCTGACCAGCCTGTGAAACTCCTCATGAGTCTTAAAAACCAAGCTCAGAACTTCCTCCTCCAGGAATCCCCATCTCTGGGTTTCCCCTCTGCCTGGAACAGGGGAGGATGTCACTATTTCTTTGTTACCTCTTTGTCTCTCTCTCTCTCACACACACACACACACACACAAAACTTGGAGCTCTAGAAGACCAAAGAATGATGCTAATTCTGCTCTGGCATCTCAGCTCTTAGCAGTCTGGTTCAGGGCAAGGGTATCAATGAAAACACATTGGCTCAACTGTGACCACATACAAGTTGAACTTCCTTGTCTGGTTGTACTTCCTTTTATTTTTATTTTTTCATTTGTGACACTGAAGAATTGAATAGGTGATTTTTCTAAAATACATGAACTTGTGAACTAGGTGCTCAGTTCTCCTCATACTCAGGATTATGTGTGTGCATGTGCATGCGTACGTGTGCGCACACACACACACACACACACACACACACACACATATATGCTGTAATCACAGGGAGGATGAAGAGGGCTGTTTGGTTTCTTTGAACAATGTATGATTCAGCAAACCCCATAACGTCCTGGTGTGTGTGTGGGAGGGGTGCTTAGGGAGTTGCCAGGCCTCCTTCAAGGTCACCCTGGGACCGAGCAGGCATCTGAGCCAGGGGTAAACTCATTTGGATTACCTGTTTTGCATCATTTTTACCTCCACACCCAGCATAATGGCTTCCAGGCTTTAGGGTTTTTGTTATTTGTTTTTAAGTACCAAACACCTGTGTACACCTCGATGCACAGAATTGAAAATCACTATATTGTCATAAAGAATCAGAATACTGCAGATAGAGTTAAAGGTCCTTTTATTCCCCATCATCTTTGGTGCTATTAAAGTTCATTTATTGCCCTGGCTGGTGTGGCTCAGTTGGTTGGGCATCATCCCATGCACCAAAAGGTTGCCAGTTTGGTTCCCAATCAGGGCACATGCTCAGGTTGCTGGCTCCATCCCTGGTAGGGAGCGTGCAGGAGGCAACCGATTGATATTGATGTTCCTCTTTCTCCCCACTCCCTTCCTCTCTCTCTCTCTAAAAATCAATTAAAAATACTTAACAGTGCTCAGCCATGCCGGCCGATCAGTGATTCTCTCACATCATTGATGTTTCTATCTCTCTCCCTTTCCCTTCCTCTCTGAAATCAATAAAAATATATTTTAAATAAATATTTAACAATAAAAAAGTAGGTTATTGTACACTTAGGAACTGTTAAAAAGATAAATTTTATGTTATATACATTTTATCACAATAAAAACTTAAAAACAAATAGTTCATTTAATCAGAGTTTGGCCACAGCTGGATATCCCACCTTTGTAGCTGGTAGCCAAAGATGTATGTTCTCCTCTTCTTGAACTTCATCCTCCAGGCTTTCCCGAGGTCCTTAACTCATCCCTCACCCCCGCACCAGTCCATCAGCCAGCAGTGTTGCTTCACCTCCTGGTCTTGTCCCCAATCCTCTGCTGTCCCCATCCTGGGCCACACCAAGACAACTGCAAAAGGCTTCTCAGGGCTCCTCCCTGCTTTCCTCTTAGGTCTCCAGTAGTCCGTTTGGAGTGATCCTTTCAAACGCCCTGTCCCTGCCCCCTGCTCAAAGCTTCCCATCACACTTGGAATAAAACCCAACAAAGCCCGCCATGTCCCTCCATGTCTCCACTGTCTGGAGCCTTTTCCCCACATGGCCACATGGCTAGCCCTTACACTTCATTTAGGTCTTTCTCTTTTCTCCCCTAATACCATCACATGGATTATTTTCTTCATTGTGTTCTAATCAGTTCATTCTTTTGAACACTCACCTGGTCACAGCATTGCCCAATACAAGGAACCCTTCCACTCAATGCCTGTGTCTTTTTCATTCTCCTAGGGGCCAGCCTGGTTCCCTGCCATGGGCATTAGACATGTTCCCTGCCCCTGAGATGTCACTGTTGGCCTTAGAATATGTCCCACCAAGGGCATATAGAGCACTGGGGTCAAAAGTATTTGAAATAAATCTTTTTTTCTGTGGTATGTCATCAATTTGATATAATTACTAGTTTCCGTTTACATACAGTGTCATGACATTTTGTATCATTTTGTTTTCATTTTATTTGGGGTTATGTAAACTTTTACCTGATTCAGAAGTTGAAATTATGCTCTGGCATACCCATAGAGGCCTCGGCAGTTCTATTAGTTTCTGCTGTGTGCTTCCTAAAGTCCCCTTCTATCTCACGCAAAAGGCAGCCTGCAGTATACGTTTTTTTACCTTACAGTAGATTCTAGGGATCACTCCCCAGTGGTTTTGGGCGCACTCCATGGTGCGGGCCTGCTGTCATCTAGTCAGCAGGTTCCTGGTGACGGCTGTCTGAGTTGTCCACAGTCCCGGGCTAGTAAAAACAATGCTGTTGTAAATAACATCATCCTCTGTTGTTTTGACTTTCTAAAGGTGTCTCTTCAGGGTAGATTTCTGGAAGGGATTGCCCTGGATTGCATCAACACCCTTAGATTGTATCTAAGAGGCATTCCTGGGTGATGTGGCTTGTACTTGACCTCATGGTGGTGAAAGTATTGGAGGAATACAAATGAGAGTTCTGAGGGAGCCAGACCTTTTCCATTGGTGCAGTGTTTCTCTCTGACTCCGGGAGCAGCCCTGGACTTCAGCAGTGCGCTGTGAACTGTTTGGAAGTGGTGGCTCCAATCTAGTCACCACTTCGCTGCTGGCAGAGTTTTCCTTCTCCCTAAGACTGGGAGCATTGAAAAGTAAGCTCTGCTGGAACAGGTTAGGAACCCCACTTTTCCAGCAAGAAAAGGTCTCCTGTGAGTCAAGGGCTGAATCTGGGTGACACTGGCAGCCATGCTTGGGGCCCTAAACTTCTGAAGAAGATCCAGGGAACTCAGTAAGCCTGAGGAGGGCTGGGACACACCCTCACCACGATCCGTCCCCACACCTGACCTGAGAGCTGTTCAGGAAAGCCATGTCTCCATGGCACCCAGTGAGTCCTGGTGCTAACCTGCTTTCAGTGACTTACCCGAGTCATTCGAGTCATTTCGAGTGCACACCACAGTGCCTTCACTGAAGTCTCCACAGTGTGGACCAAAAGGGACGTCACTTGGAATAGACCAGCCTCGGGACAGTGATCGGTGCCACACGAGCTATATAAGACAGGGCAGCTCTAGGGCTGACATACAGAGGCCAGGAATAGTCTTGCCCTTTTCCGTAATGAGCTGCCAGCTGAGGGACTAGCAGATGGCTAATTCTGAGCCCACAATTCTTCCTAAGCCTTCCCTGGCCCCGTGTTCTTGTCCTCTTAGCCCGGCCATGAGAGCATCATGGTCAGACTCTGATCCCAGGGTCCAGGGCCTCAAGTAAGCATTTCTGAAGTATACAAGGAAGGGGCCCTACCGGATGGAACTGAAATGTAGGGAAGGCGCTGCTCTGTCAGTGCGAAAAATGGGGAATGCCCAGCCTGGGACGGCGGTGAGGGCGCTCCTCTGTGCCTTTCTCCTTGCTCTTTCCTTTCACCAGCAAGGCTGTGCTATTGCCTTGCGTTGTAAGGGAGGGTCTGGTGACCAAGGCTTACCTGACCTGGGGTCACTTTTCTTATGCCAGAACCCTGTGCAGCGGTTTCTGGTTGCCCAGGTTAGCCAGGATTTATATGGTGCCTTTGTGACTTTTCTTCCTCTGGGGTGTTGGTACCTATTGTTGAGATGAGGAAACAGGCCTGCTCAGATCTGTGTTTTGGAAATGGCAAAGCCAGGATTTGAGCTCAGGTTGGCTGGCTCCAAACCCGTGTGCTCTTTCTGCAGTGCTGCGTTGTGTGCCACCTCCCATGGGAATAGTGCAGGGCTGTGCTCCTGTCAGCAAGTTGTACTGTGCCCCGCAGCAGCTCTTTGTTGAGTACACATTTGAGAAAACCCAAAATACAGAAGCTATAGTAGCACCCAAGCCCGGCCTTGGTGAAAAGGAGCTCCACCCCCTTTGGGGCTGACAGCTCCCTATCGCAGTGGTCAAGGCAGCATGCAGAAAAGCCACATAGTGTTTCTACTCAGAAAAATGCCACCTGTGCGGGCCGCTCACTCTCCTGCACACCAGGAATGGGACAAAGGGTGATCACAGTGCAGGTAGAGTGCAGTTGGCCACCACCACCAGCAGCCCAAAGCCCCTAAAGAAATCTGTGAAGGGAAGAATATCAAGACCTGAGTAGGCACCAGCAGGGCAGCCCCGGCTTCCGGAGCCCTGCCATTGGGCGGCCTCGAGCCTTCCGATGCTCACTTTTTCTGCAAACCGGTGTGTCCTCTGTGATACTTACATACTTGTTTAATACTTCAGGGAAGAAAAGTCAGAAGACCAGGACCTCCAGGGCCTCAAGGACAAACCCCTGAAGTTTAAAAAGGTGAAGAAGGATAAGAAAGAAGAAAGCAAGCATGAGCCCCTGCAGCCGCCAGCCCACCACTCTGCTGAACCAGCAGAGGCAGGCAAAGCGGAGACCTCGGAAGGGTCAGGCTCAGCCCCAGCCGTCCCGGAAGCTTCTGCCTCCCCCAAACAGCGGCGCTCCATCATTCGTGACCGGGGACCCATGTATGATGACCCCACTCTGCCTGAAGGTTGGACCCGGAAGCTTAAGCAAAGGAAATCTGGCCGCTCCGCTGGGAAGTATGATGTGTATTTGATCAAGTAAGTAAGGGCAACTCCTGCCTCTACAGAGCTGGGAGCCCTGGGTAGGTGGGAAGTTGGGGACAGGTGCTGAAAACTAATGGGGGTCCCTTGGAGTAGGAGCTAGTTGCTGCTAGTTGATCAAAAAAATGTGTGTGCATAACCCCACCTGGGGTAAGATGGTTTCAGTAATGAGCACCGCTTGCAGGCATGACTAGGTATGCTAGGAACGACTGTGTATGGAAGTCACTGCCCTGAGTGAAACATGCACGGGGTATAACAGAGTGTGATTTACCCTGCCAGCCCTTGAGGCCTTGTTTGAAGATGGAATAGCAGTAGGACCTACCCAGGGTCACGATGAGAATGCCAGGAGAGATCACCTGGGAAGTGCTGAGGCCACAGGATCTGCCATATGTAGTGGCCCGGGCTCAGGAGGCAAGCAGAGCTCCCTGGGGTTCCTGCCATTTCTCAGCTGGAGAGCATCCAGCTAAAAGGCTCTTCTCAGAACCTATTACCCTCATCTTCTTTCTGGGAGAGTTGTTCTGTAACATTGCTTCATGAACCAGAAAAAATAAAATAGATGAGTCGTAGAGCACAGTACACTCTGTGAATTGTGCTGGGAAAGGTGGGCTCTCGGACAGGGCCTCTGGGGAAAGACACAGATAGGTCCCATGTACCTTTTCAACTGTCCCTTTTGCATTTGTCCAGCCTTGGGGGAGGGTCACTGGGTATTTTTGCTTGTTTGTTTGTTTTGATCTTAGAGAGAGGAAGGGAGGGAGGGAGAGATGAGGGAAAAGAGAGAGACATTGATCAGTTGCCTCCCACACACGTCCTGACCATGGGATCAAACCCCCAACCTGGGTATGTGCCCTGTCCGGGAATCGAACCCACTACCTTTCAGTGTATAGGATGATGCTCCAACCAACTGAGCCACACTGGCCAGGTCTTGGGTATTTTCTTTTTTCTTTTTTCTGGGTGTTTTCTATTAAAACAGTAACTTCCAAGCCTGAGCTACAGAGAAGTGAATAAGTACATTTCAGGTCAGCCCCTTAGACAATCCCAAAAAGGTTAGCAGTTTTCAAAGGACATTTACGGACATGTGCAACCTTGTTTGGTCCCAGCAAGTCTGAGAAGGGTGAGCAAAGCATTATCCTATTGTCATCTGAGGAAACCAATTCCCAGAAGTGCTAAAACAGCAGGCCCAGGTCAGACCACTTCAGGGTCCAGAAGGGGCCTCAGTGGCATGCTGGTGACAGCTGTGGAGCAGCTAGCACCAAGCTATTCTGGTATAGGAGCAGGCCATTTAGATGCCCGCCACTGCCCGGCGACCTGATTGCTTCATGTATAACCGCAGCCGTGCCCCTCAAGTTGTAGCTCATCTTGGCTTTTCTTAAACGTGACTCTGGCTCAGTAGTATCGTCAGGTACATCAGCTGCAGAACCTCTTCTGTTAAAGTTCGTCACTACCTTCTGCTCTGCCCTGTCTCCAGCATTGCTGTAGAAGCTTCTAATCACTTTTTGTGTCTCTCCACTTGTTCCCACAGTCCCCAGGGAAAAGCCTTTCGATCTAAAGTGGAGTTGATTGCGTACTTCGAAAAGGTAGGCGACACCTCCCTGGACCCTAATGATTTTGACTTCACGGTAACTGGGAGAGGGAGCCCCTCCCGGCGAGAGCAGAAACCACCTAAGAAGCCCAAATCTCCCAAAGCTCCAGGAACTGGCAGAGGTCGGGGACGCCCCAAAGGGAGTGGCACCGCGAGACCCAAGGCAACAGCATCAGAGGGCGTGCAGGTGAAAAGGGTCCTGGAGAAAAGTCCCGGGAAGCTGCTCGTCAAGTTGCCTTTTCAAACTTCGCCAGGAAGCAAGGCCGAAGGGGCTGGGGCCACCACATCAGCCCAGGTCATGGTGATCAAACGCCCTGGCAGGAAGCGAAAAGCCGAAGCCGACCCCCAGGCCATTCCCAAGAAACGGGGCCGAAAGCCGGGCAGTGTGGTGGCAGCTGCTGCCGCTGAGGCCAAGAAGAAAGCCGTGAAGGAGTCATCCATCCGGTCTGTGCAAGAGACCGTGCTCCCCATCAAGAAGCGTAAGACCCGAGAGACAGTCAGCATTGAGGTGAAGGAGGTGGTGAAGCCCCTGCTGGTGTCCACCCTCGGTGAGAAGAGTGGGAAGGGACTGAAGACCTGCAAGAGCCCCGGGCGGAAAAGCAAGGAGAGCAGCCCTAAAGGGCGCAGCAGCAGTGCCTCCTCGCCCCCCAAGAAGGAGCACCACCACCACCACCACCACTCAGAGCCCCAGAAGGCACCCACACCGCTGCTCCCGCCCCCGCCCCCGCCCCCGCCTGAGCCCCAGAGCTCCGAGGACCCCGCCAGCCCCCCAGAGCCCCAGGACTTGAGCAGCAGCATCTGCAAAGAGGAGAAGATGCCGAGAGGAGGCTCGCTGGAGAGCGACGGCTGCCCCAAGGAGCCAGCTAAGACTCAGCCCACGGTCGCGACCACCACCACCACGGCCACAGAAAAGTACAAACACCGAGGGGAGGGAGAGCGCAAAGACATTGTTTCATCCTCCATGCCAAGGCCAAACAGAGAGGAGCCTGTGGACAGCCGGACGCCCGTGACCGAGAGAGTTAGCTGACTTTACACAGAGTGGATTGCAAAGCAAACCAACAAGAATAAAGGCAGCTGTTGTCTCTTCTCCTTATGGGTAGGGCTCTGACAAAGCTTCCCGATTAACTGAAATAAAAAATATTTTTTTTTCTTTCAGTAAACTTAGAGTTTCGTGGCTTCAGGGTGGGAGTAGTTGGAGCATTGGGGATGTTTTTCTTACCGACAAGCACAGTCAGGTTGAAGACCTAACCAGGGCCAGAAGTAGCTTTGCACTTTTCTAATCTAGGCTCCTTCAACAAGGCTTGCTGCAGATACTACTGACCAGACAAGCTGTTGACCAGGCTTCTTAGGGTATGCCTGCACCTCCCCTCCCACCCAGACCTCCCCCCGTGTGGTCGCTAAGGACAGAGAGCACTTAAGAGGACACTCCATTTTTGGTGCCATTGGTGCCCCAGTCTCAGCTCTCCTCTCCCCCCACCCTGCCCCAGCTTCCCCACCTCCCCCACTCTCACCCAGGTTGGGACAAGGAGGTGTGAGGCAGGAGATACAGTTGTATTCTTTAGAGAAGAAGATGGAGATGGCCAGTGGCTACAGCCTGTGTGATCCCACTCGTGGTGGCACAAATCTGGCCCCACTCCAGCCCCAATCCAAAACTGACAAGGACATTTCACAGGACAGGAAAGTAGCACCTGTTCACTCCAGTCTGGCATGGCCCAGAGGGAGTCATCCTTCGAGCTGCTAGGTGTAGACTTGCCTGAGCCAGAGGAGCGGCTGGCCCAGGGCCGGCCTCCAGTGGATGGCACTAGAGAGAGGCTATGGAGGCAGCAGGACGAGGTGTAGGCAGGTTGGCCCAGCTCCGGGCCAGCAGAGCACAGCGGAGACTCCTCAGTTGCTCAGAGCAGTCTGTGACTGGCAGTTAGAGAGGCTCAGTGGGGTGGGGGCCAAGGGGAAGGAGGGGAGAATGTTCTTCCAAAACTTTCCAATTCTACTCCTTAGGGACAGCTTAGAACTATTTGCACTATTGAGTCTTCATGTTCCCACTTCAAAACAAACATGCTCTGAGAGCAAACTGGCTTGAATTGGTGGCACTTTGTCCCTCAAGCCACCAGACGCGATGGTGTTTAGAACTGCCTGGATCTGTAGATACCTGCGCTTGTTTTAAAGTGGGCTCAGCACATAGGGTTCCCACGAAGCTCCGAAACTCTAAGTGTTTGCTGCAATTTTATAAGGACTTCCTGACTGCTTTCTCTTCTCTCCCATTTCTGCCTTCTGTCATTTTATCCTTTCATTTCTTCCCCTCCTTCCTCCTCATTCATCCCTTCTGTTCCAAGCAGCCCCAGTGCCCAGCTGTATCCCGAACTGATTCTGGTTAGTTCATGCCCCCAGAACTCACCCCACCCTTGGCCTTTCCGCCACCAACCCCAGCCCAGCCTCACTCCATCCTGAGCCCTGAGGAAGCCCCGGGCTCTGCTGAGCCGACCTGACCCTAGCACCTCAGCCTCTCTGAAGGGCAAGAGAACAGCAAGGTCTTGCTCTCCTAAGTCAGAATCCAGACACTGAGCCTCCTCAACCTTCCACTTGAGAGAAGTGGGTGGGAGGAATCAGACCTGATTTGGATTTTGGAGCTGAGGGCAGAACAGAGGCCTCCGTGGTCTGCCACAATCATCGAGCGGCCCAGCCATGACCTTGGCCTCTGCCAGGCCTGGCTAGCGCAGTGCAGTGTGGCAGGGCAGCAGGCAGAACAAATGCAGATGCCCCCAGACCTGAGCTGGGATCAGTGCTTAGGGTGCCCCCCCCTGCCCACCCAGGCTCCTCTGTTAACCACAAGTTCTTTTCAAATGGAAAACATTTGGCTTTAGCTTGCTGGAGACTGGGTAGGGCCAGTGTAGCACACATTTTCACGTCTGCACCAGGGTTATGGTGTAGGGGCTTAGAGGCTTGGGTTTGCTGTGGGATCCCATCCTTTCAACCTCTCTGTTCAGGAAGTCCTTATCTAGCTGCATATCTTCATCATATTGGTATATCCTTTTCTGTGTTTACAGAGATGTCTCTTATATCTAAATCTGTCCAACTGAGAAGTACCTTATCAAAGTAGCAAATGAGACAGCAGTCTTATGCTTCCAGAAATACCCACAAGCACGTCCCATGTGAGCTGCTGCCATGAACTGTCAAGTGCGTGTTGTCTTGTGTATTTCAGTTATTGTCCCCTGGCTTCCTTACTTTGGTGTAACCATGAAGGAGTAAAACATCCTAGAAACTGTCTAGCACTTCCTTGCCAGTCCTTAGTGATCAGGAACCATAGTTGACAGTTCCGATCAGTAGCTTAAGAAAAAACCATGTCTGTCTCTTCCGGAATGGTTAGAAGCAAGGGAGTTTGCCCATTCTGTTCGTAGAGTCATAGTTGGCCTTCCTAGCATTTTTGTATCCATTTCCTTATGCTGCAAAAGCAAGTCCCACAAGCAACCCCACTCTGCTGTCGATTATCCGGGCTTCACTTCTGACTCCTCCCCAGGAGGGAAGGGGGGTCGGAGGAGAGAGCGAGTCCTTCGGGACCCCTCTTCCTCCAAGGACAAAAGGCTCCTGACCCCACAGTGGCCTTGCACTCCTGGCATCCCCAAAAGACACCTATCCGTGCGAGCGCGGCATTCAGCCAGTTTGTCATGGAGACGCTATCCATTCTGGTCGGTCGGGTTTTTATGTGTTATATACCTAGTCCAGTGAAATGTGGCTCCTGGGACCAATGTCAGGAGCTGGCTGGCCACCCCATCAGCTCATTCAGCTGGTCCTGGGAAGAGAAGTGTGGGGCTCACCAGGCCCCCCTTTCACCCATGACAGTTATTCAGGGGCTGACTGGGCATTGATGGTCAAGAACACAGCATTTCAAGGGTCATTTTCTTTCTGTCCGGCCGGACCTGCAGCCCCCTCACTCCCCAGCTCCTTCCCCTAGAGTTCCAGAGCTGCAGGCAGTGCCTGAGGCTCCTTATGGTTTTCTCTCCCCCCTTGCTTCCATATTCCCTCTTCTTCCCCAAATAAGGGCATCATGAGTGAGTGACCTTTAAACAGGCCACCTTGGTGGTTTGTCACCCCGGCAGGCAGAGGCCCTACAGCTCCCGTGCCACCCCTGTTCCTCGAATCAGGTGGATGGAAGTTTGGAGGGAAAGCCTAAGCCCTGGGATTCTCACCAGCTGTGTCCAGCCCAGTTCGGGGTGTGACCTTGATTTTGTGTGTACTTGAACACCACGAAGATTGGGGGGGGGGCATCTTTTAGGGACTGTGAAGAATACAGGAATTGACTGACAACTTTCAGATCCCCATGGGTCTAGGTCACAGAGAGTCATGTTCCATCTCCCCAACCGTCATTCTAGTTGTTAGTTACTACCTCCTTTCTTGACAGATTCTGTGTCCTCGAGCTCCTCCCACAATGCCCAGCCCAGCCCTGCCCTACCTGTCTGCCCATTGGTGAGCTTGTCCTTACCAGTGGAATTGCTGGCTTTGACACTTCAGTGAACTGGGGAACTGGGCCACAACCAGGCTCTAGTGCAGTGCCCTTCTGTTGGCATAGAAGACACCGAAAAATGCCATGTCCCCAGTCCATCAGTGCCAAAGTAGCCAAGGACCCCAGCCCCTCAGCTCCCTGGAAGGTGAAAGTCATGGTGGTGGCCTGGGGACACTGGCCACAGCCAGCACCTGGCTTCTACTGAGACCCCATGCGAGTGTGGGCAACAGTCTCTTCAGTGGCGGCATTTCAGACTAGAGCCAAAAACAGTGGCAGCGAGACCTGCAACAGCCCCAAGTTGTTGCCTGCTCCTCTGCCCAGTTTGTCATTGTCGTGACAGCCATCATGAAAGGGTACTAGCCAGAAACAAGCTTCCATGTTTGGTGGGAAAGGAGTTTCTTAGCTGACAGGCCCTCTGGATTTTAAGTAACTCTTAATAAGCAGACCGAGCCCAGGAGGGAGCAAAGGTTATGAACTAAACCTACCAGGGGGCTGCCTGGATCTTGGGGAGCACTCCCACCGGCTCTCTGGACTGACGTGATCAGGGGAGGTCACAGGTACTGGTTCTTGGAGACCTTTGTACATCCATTCCTAGCTGGTGTCATTGCCCCGAATTGCTTCCTGATGCGAGTTTCACGCACAGAGTCTAGGACCAGTGGCCCAGACCTCAAGAAGCAAGCTGTGTCGAGAGCCGAATGGGTGTTTGCCTAGCCAGTCCCCCAAGTGCCAGCTGCTGGTGCATGGGCAAGCACAGCATTACCAGGCCTGTGGCCATGCCCCTGCTGTGTTGGATTCCTGCTCTTGTTCTGCTTTCTGCAAGGGTCCATCTTTGCTCTTGGTCAGTGAGCCCGTCCACTCTGGAGGGGTTTGTTGAGTCTCCATTTTTGCGTCTTTCTCTTTTAGATCAATCTTTAGACAAGGCCTAATTGTTATAAATAGCTAGGATACTGCCTCTCCCAGGGTCTGAAGTTACATATTTTAGGGGGGGAACAGTGAACACTGAAACCCACTCTCAACAATTCAGAAGGAAAAACCTAGAAAATATAGGTCAAAAAAATATGTTTTAATGTTTCTGAACAAATAAGAGCAAGCTTTTGTGAAAATTCTGATCTGAAAATACTTGGAGCTTGGCCTGATGTGTGGTGAGCGCTGCAGGCAAAGGGGATTCCAGCCCCAAGCCACTGGATCTGAGACTCAGGGCCATTCTGTCATTGGCGAACCCATCTCTCCTTGGGTAGCATCCCCGAGGACTTGGCTCCAGCTCTGTCCTCCGGGGTGGCCTGGAGGTTAGTGGCCCACCTGGGCCCAAAGCTGCAGGAGCCAAGCTCTTGGTGTGGGAAGCAGAGTGGTCACAGGGACTCGTGAAGGCCTACATCAGTCTCATTCCCAGCACCACCTGTTTCTTGCTTCGTTCTCATCTCCACAGAGCCTACCCGAAGCTCTGATTTGTCAAGGAAAAAATGAGTTCTAACTAAGGCCCAGGTAACTAGAAAGGAAAGGGTGCTGTCTCCCCCTTGGCCTCTGCCTGGCACAGCCTGTCCCCTGAGGACATTCCCTGCTCTGCTCTCCTTGGGGTCTAGGGCCTGATGAAGTGGCATCCCTTCTGAACTCGGAGGTGAGGACAGAGGCCTGAGCATTCACTGTGGTGTGTGCCCCACTCGCCCCTCACCCTTGAGAGCCCCTGGGGTAGAAGGGGGGAGGCTGTGTGTGAGGATCGGTGTCCGCACCCCTAGCAGAGCTGAGATCCTCACAGGGGAAGTCTGGCCTTTTGACTTTCAGAGCATTTGGGAAACTTGCAAATTGTCTTTGCTCCTCTAGCTTCCCCTTCTAGCTTACCTTTTCTCAGGTCCTGCTCAGCAGTGAGAGAAAATAAGATGAAAAGGCCAAGAGGTTTGGCTTCTATCACTGGTAGTCCCTCTCCCTGCAGTGTTTGTGTGTCAAGTGACAAAGCTGTTTTTCCTGGTGACCCTGATTATATCCAGTATCTTGTAGACTATAAGCATAGGCCTGCTTGGTCCTCTCTGTTCTGGGCTTTTGTTTTGCTTTTTAGTTTTGCTTTTAGTTTTTCTGTCCCTTTTATTTAATGCACCGATTAGACACACAAAGCAAGTTGAATTTTTATATATATATCTGTATATTGCACAATTATAAACTCATTTTGCTTGTGGCTACACACATACACACACACACACACACAAACACACACCTGTTAAAATAATACCTGTTGCTTAATTACAATATTTCTGATAACCGTAGCATAGGACAAGGGAAAATAAAAACAACAAAAAATCCAAAAAAAAAAAAAAAAAAACCTGACAAATCTGTCTGCTGGTCACTTCTTCTGTCCAAGCAGATCTGTGGTCTTTCCTCGCTTCTTTCAAGGGCTTCCCTGTGCCAAGCTAAGGAGGCTCCAGGCAGTGCCCAGGTTTTGCACTGTTTCTCCAGTGCTTGTGAGAGAGGTGCCGGGATACTGGTGCAGGACAGTTCACCTCAGTGGGTGGGTGCGAGAGCGCTCCCTTGCCCTGGCAAAGTCCGGAATGTAGTTGGCACCGCCTGGTCCTCTTCCACCTCTGGGTAGGGCAGCTGGAGTCCATGGGGGTGGCCTGATCCTCCCACCCCTTCCAGTGACCGGTCAGAGTGATCATGTGTGGAGAGTCAGCTCAGCAGGCCTCCCCACCAGTAGGGCTCCCACTCTGCTGAGTCCAGGGGCTGGAGGGAAGACGGGAAGGGAGGCCTGTCGTGTCCTTGAACGTGTGAGCTGCACCAGGTAGAATGCCAGGGACCCAGAACCACATAGAGAGTCCAGTCTCCTCTAGGAGGTAGTGAAGACTCCAGAAATGTCCCTTTCTCTTCTCCCACATCCTGCGAGTAATTGCATTTGCTTTTGTAATTCTTAATGAGCAATATCTGCTAGAGTTTAGCTGTAACAATTCTTTTTGATCGTTTTTTGTTGTTTTTTTTTTAACGTAATTAAAAACACCAAAAAAATCCAGAAACTTGTTCTTCCAAAGCAGAGAGCATTATAATCACCAGGGCCAAAAGCTTCCCTTCCTGCGTCAATACTTCTTCTGAGGCCTGAATCCAAGAGAGAAACACTCATAGGCTCTTTGTGTGGCTGGGCTACCCTCAGGCCCCTCAGAGGACCTGGTCTTGGGCCCACTCCAGCCCACATTCAGTATTAGCGGTGGGTCATGACGTCCTTGCCCACCCAGCCTGGAATGGGGCCGAGGAGGTGAGGAGGCCGTTGCCACCGATGCTTGGCCACTAACAGGTGGGTGTCCGCATGTGTCCACGTGCATGCTTTCTGACTGAAATGTGAAATCAGCACCCGAGTTAGCCTCACCCAGTGACCTCGCCCCGCCGGGCTGGAGCGGGGCCCGCCCAGTTCAGTGTTTCTGGGGAGCTGGACAGTGGAGTGCACAAGGCTTGCAGAACTTGAAGCCTGCTCCTTCCTTTGCTACCAAGGCCTCCTTTTCCGTTTGATTTGTCACTGCTTCAATCAATAACAGCCGCTCCAGAGTCAGTAGTTGATGAATATATGACCAAATATCACCAGGACTGTTACTCAATGTGTGCCGAGCCCTTTTATCGCGCTGGGCTCCTGTGTACCCGGACACTGTAATGTGTGCTGTGTTAGCTCTCCTCACCCTCCCCTTGTTTTTCTGGGGGTTTTCTGTTTGGGTTTGGTTTGGTTTTTATTTCCCCTTTTGTGTTCCAAACATGAGGTTCTCTCTACTGGTCCTCTTAACTGTGGTGTTGAGGCTTATATTTGTGTAATTGGTGGGTGAAAGGAACTTTGCTAAGTAAATCTCTTCTGTGTTTGAACTGAAGTTTGTATTGTAACCCTGTTTAAAGTAATTGTTCCAGAGACAAATGCTTCTAGACACCTTTTCTTTACAAACAAAAGAATTCAGAGGGAGGGGATGGCGACTGAGATGAGAGGGGCTGTCCTATTTCCCCAGGAGGGGAGACCCAAAGAGATGACCCCTGCTCAGATCAGCCAGAAGCCACCCAAGAAAATCAATCGAAGCCAACAGACCGAATAGCTGATTTGTTGCCATTTTCCAAGTCAGAGCAAAACCAGATCTTGTTCCACCCAGTGGACATTTTTGCCTCCCCCTCCCCTCCCCGAGATTATTAGCATCATTGATATTTTTAAGGACAGTCCAGGTTTATGTTCCTGTGAGGGGAGCCAGGTGGGGTGTGAGCAGGGCCAACCTGAAGCGGGCCTGAACCGAGTGGCTCAGACAAAAGGTGGGCAGCTCCCTGGAGATCTCCACTGTGGCCACAGGTCAGGTATATGTTGACAGGGCAGACTGGCCACTCTTCACCTGACGCAGCTCTTTCTAGACAGGCCAGGCAGTGGGCATTATCGTTTAGGACACCTCCATCACATCCCACCCCTTACCTGGAGTGCACCACACTAATGTGACCCCTCAATCCCCAACCACCCCAGGTGATAACGATGGTGGGATGGGAGGGTGCACTCTCTTTGCTGTCATAAGATTCCCAGAAAAAAAATGTGGATGTGAGAAACCCCCTTCCCTTTCCATGGCAAAACCAGAGCCTCCTCAGAGAAGCCGTTACCCCCACCAGACATTATTTTGGGTTCACAGAACAGGGACAGATGCGTGCTCCCTTAGCGCCTGGCAGCCCTTCATCTGCAAGGTGATGACAGTGCCGATTGTAGTGACCACTACACACGGGGTTCAGCAGCAGGAAGAACCAAGCAGGGTGGCTGCCCCCTCCCGAGTTGCAGTGACACAAGCCAGCCACCCTGTGCAGAGGGAAGCCCTGCTGAGGGCAGGAGAGGTAGGCAAGGGGCGCGGGGAGCTGCCCAGGACAGACTTGGCTGGAGATGTCTCTAAAAGCCCTCTATTGCATTCACCTTCAGTTTTTGTGTTTTGGGACAATTACTTTAGGAAATAAGTAGGTCGTTTTAAAACAAAAAAAATATTGATTGCTTTTTTGTAGTGTTCAAAAAAAGGTTCTTTGTGTATAGCCAAATGACTGAAAGCACTGATATATTTAAAAACAAAAGGCAATTTATTAAGGAAATTTGTACCATTTCAGTAAACCTGTCTGAATGTACCTGTATACGTTTCAAAACACCCCCCCCCCACTGAATCCCTGTAACCTATTTATTATATAAAGAGTTTGCCTTATAAATTTACATAAAAATGTCCGTTTGTGTCTTTTGTTGTAAAATCAAGTGATTTTTTCATAAGGTTCTTTTACTATTTGAAAAGATGGGCAGCACGCAGTTTTATTTTATTTTTGTAAGTTTTTTAATACGTGTGAAAGCAAAGACTACTCAGCATGCCTTTCTAAGTGACGCGTTTGCACCTTTTGTTGGGAAGTACTGTATCCTTTGCTGTTAGCATTCTCGATAAATCTCTCTGTGAAAGTGACTCAAGGTCTGGGCTTTCATTATCTGACAGCTCACAGGACAGCTTGGTGGTGTGTCTCCTGATTCGGTCTGGCTGTCCCTGAACACAGAGGAGAGCCACCGCTTTCAGGACTGCAGTTCCATACACTGCCGCCCCGAGGCCACACTTTCCAGGCACACTGCTCCTGCGTGCAAATCTGCCCACTGTGCCCTAGGCCCAGAGGCAGGTGGGCTGCAGGCCTTGATAGGGGCACCTCTTCGGTCTAGGTGTGCCAAGGTACTTTTGCAAATACAACCCCCCTTCCCCCCTCCCCCAGTTCAGGCTCCATCTGTGCTTACTGTTATCAGGAAGATGACAAGACCTCAGTTCTTGCCTTTTTTTCCTGTATATATTTGTATTGATTTCAGAGAGGAAAGAGGAGGGAGAGAGAGACGGAAACAGCAATGATGAGACGTAATCATTGATTGGCTGCTTCCTGCACGCCCCACACTGGGGATCAAGCCCACAACCAGGCATGTGCCCTGACCAGGAATCTAACTGTGACTTCCTGGTTCATGGGTCGATGCTCAACCATACCGGCTGGGCTGTTCTTGTCTTCTTGAGGGAAAGATTTCAATCAAGAGACAAAGTGTAGAAAAGCAAGCAAGGATGTATTGATGGTAGCAAAAATATCATGGAGTCCCCTAAACTTTAGTGGATACATGCCTGAGGGGGATGAGAAGAGCATGGGCTTGCTTCCTGGGGGGAGAGCTCTGGGACCTTAATTTTCAGGGGTTTTAAAAAAGGTTGGGTGTTTAGGGGAGGTCTTAAGGGCAGATCAATAGAATATTCATCAACTTTATGCTGATGTACCAAAATGAGATTTATTATTCTCTTGTCTGTCCTTGGGTGTGGTTGGCAAATGGCAGTAATTGGATTTCTATCTTCTCCCTGAGTAGGGTGATTTAAGCTATATGCCCTCTGGTTGGGGAGGAGAAGTGCAAACTACTCTTTTGTTGTTGTTGTTGTTAATCTTTACCCGAGGATATTTTGCCATTGATTTTTAGAAAGAGTGAAAGGGAGGAGAGAGAGAAAGAGAGAGAAAGAAACATCAATGTGAGAGAGAGACATCCATTGGTTGCCTTCTGCACATGCCTGACCAGGGGGCCTGCAACCTTGGTACATGCCCTTGACTGGAATCGAACTCAGGACCCTTTAGTCTGCAGGTTGTCGCTCTGTCCACTGAGCCAAACTGGCTAGGGCCATTTACTCTTTTTTAAAAACATTTTTATAATTGATTTTAGCAAGACGAAGGGAGAGGAAGAGAGATAGAAACACCAGTGATGAGAGAGAATAATTGATTGGCTGCCTCCCACATGTCCCCCACTGGGGATTGAGCCAGCAATGGAGGCATGTGGCCTGACTGAAATTGAACCATGACCTCCTGGTTCATAGGTCAATGCTCAATCGCTGAGCCATACCAGCCAGGCCAAACCATTTACTCTTAAGTATCTTTGGTTTAGGGAAGATAGGATTTACTAGGTGGCTGCAAACTGTTGTTTAACTATCTGTCTTAGTTTCTCTATTCCACTTGTCCTGGAATTTTCCCAGCTTCTTAACTATTCTATACTAGAGGCTCGGTGCATGAAATTCATGCACAGGTAGGGTCCCTAGGCCTGGCCCGTGATCAGGGCTGATCGGGGCCTTCTGGCTGCTGGCCAGGACCTTCCTTTGTTCCATGCTGCCTCCTGGTGGTCAGCACACTCATAGCAAGTAGTCAAACCCCTGGTTGAACTCCCGAGGGGACAATTTGCATATTAGCCTTTTATTATATAGGATAACACTATCACCTGAGACCCTCCCATGGCCTCTGCTGAACTGCCTCCCTGCCCAAAGAGGGCGCTGTCATCGCATTTGCAGGTATCATACCCTGCCTGTGCTACTTGGCTTTTGCATAAGGCTACAGGCTCTCAGGAGCTACCTGCCCCTCCACAGACATCCTCACCAGGAAGTTGCAGGGCTGGAGGGGACGACAACTGCCCAGTGTCCAGCTTCACACGCAAATGTGGACGTATCCATCAGAAGGTGCATTTGAAAGTCCTGGACTTGAATGTTAAAACAGGGTTGAAATTCAGCATGTGTGTACTGAGTGTCTCTTGTGGGCCAGGCCTGTCTGGGGTGCTGCAGTCCAGCAGTGAGCAAGTAGGATCAAGTGCCTGTTCCCTTAGAGCTTGGTGTGTGCGTGCATGATAACTTCCCATACGCGGGGTGTGGCTGGCCGCCTTTTGGGGAGTGATTGTGGCTTCTGGGAAGGGGTTCCAATGGAGGCCCATATTTGGGTGGACCTGGTTTCTGTTTTGTTTTTTTAATATATTTGATTTTTTTTTTTTTAGAGAGGAAGGGAGAGGGATAGAAACATTGATGAGAGAGGAACATCATGGATCGGCTGCCTCCTGCACGCTCCCCACAGGGGATCAAGCCCACAACCGAGGCATGTGCCCTGACTGGGAATCAAACCAGTGATCTCTTGGTTCCTGGCTCAACACTCAACCGCTGAGCTGCACACTGGACCTGGTTTCTGGAAACAGCCCTAAGTCCCTGGGAGGACAGCCTGGGAAGGCGAAAGCCCTCTGGGTTCAGGATCGAGAGGACAAGGGGGGGGGGGGGATAGTGAGTGAAGGAGACCTATTGCCTTGCAAGCCTTCATCTATCTGGAGAAGCAAAAGAAGACACCTGGTGCTGCTTGTGGGGGTCTTCTCCCCCTCTAGTGGGGGAGGCTCAAGAAGGATGCACCCTAGATGCCAGGCACAGCAGGGGCTGCAGGCAGCTCTGTCAGAGGGGCTTAGGGAGCTTTCACCTTAACTTCCACTTGGGGAGCTGTTTGAGCTCAACCTTGGCACATGAGGGCCAGGAAATGGCAAGTGCAAATTCTGCAGAAGCCCTGGCCCATTCTAGGAACCCCAAGGACTTCTGGCTGGCGTAAGGCTGCTGACATGTGCAGAAAGCTAGACATGAGGTGGGAAGGCAGGGGCCACATCGTGACAGCGGTGGAGGCTGCACTGAAGAGCTAGGACCCATCCAAGCGCTTCGGAAAGCACAGAAAGGTCTTCAGCAGGAAAGCTCTGTGGCTTGATTTGTGCCTGAGAAGAACACCAGGGTAGAGACAGGCAGGGAAGCCAGGAAGCCAGCACATTTGCCCAGGTAAGAGGTAGTAGTGAGGGCAGGGGGCAGGTGGGGAGGAGATGGACTCGAGATGTTCAGGGAGACAGCAGGAAAACAGTGGCTGATGATTGGGAGGGTTGGAGGCTGCAGAGCATTGTGGCAACGGGCAAGAGAGACCAATGTGGCCAAGACGTCAAACAGGCTGGGGACTGAGCTTGGTGCCTGTCCACTGCTTCAGAAAAGAGGGTGGGAGAAGCCATCCTCACAGGAGTGAGTGCAAACCGAGCCAGAAACGTGACGACAAGAGGGCAGAGGGACAGCAGGAGCTAAAATCCTTTTTTAAAGAGAGAAACACAGTTCATGTGGTAGGAAGGAACCAGCAAAGAAGGAAAAGTGGAAGATATTGTTAAGAGGTAACACATGCTGGTGCAGGTTCCTGAAGGAGTGGGAAAGATGGGATCCAGGGCACAGGAGGTGGGCGAAAATGCTCCGAGTTGGGGCGGGCTGCTGTACAAATTTCCAGAACGTTCTCCCTGCACCCAGCCACTCGGCCAGCTGACAGGAGTCAGCCAGGGGGGGCTTTGTATATGTAACCCCCATCTGACCCTGTTCTGCCGGCATCTCTGAGGACTCTCCATGCCTCCCAAATAAAGCCAAAACATCTCAATGGGACCTCCCTGTGACTGTCAACAAGGCCCGACTCCAGCCCTTTCTGGAATGCCCCATGCCTTTGCCACAGCCTCCGTCCTCCTCCTCCTCCGTGCTGGGAACCGCTCTCCATCCCCCAGAGCCCCACTCAATGGCCCCCCCTCCTGGAAGCCCATCCTGCCCATCTGAACCCGCGCAGCGGCGCTGCCTTCCCAGGAAGGGACCGCGTGCGGCGCCCCCGTGTGGCCGAGGGCAGCAGCGGCGGCCGTGGCGGCGGCAGCGGCAGCGGCAGCGGCGGCCGCGGCGGGTAAGATGGTGGCGCCCCGGGCACCGCCTCTTCCGCCCGGGCGGGCGTCGCACGAGGCTGGCTTAAAGGGGAAGTGAGTCAGTGTCCGTGGACCCGGCCGGCCGAGGCCCCAAGAGGCCCCGGCCTGGCGACGGCGGCGGCGGCGGCGGCGGCAGCGGCGGCCATGGCTGGGGGCCCGGGCCCGGGGGACCCCGCGGCCCCCGGCGCCCAACACTTCTTGTACGAGGTGCCACCCTGGGTCATGTGCCGCTTCTACAAAGTGATGGACGCCCTGGAGCCCAGTGACTGGTGCCAGTTTGGTACGTGGCGGCGGGCCGGGAGGGGAGGGGAGGGGAGGGGCGGGGCGGGGCAGGGGGCGCGCCGGGCCCCGGCGCCCAGGCCTGATGCCCCCTTGTCCCGCAGCCGCCCTGATTGTGCGTGACCAGACGGAACTCCGGCTGTGCGAACGCTCCGAGCAGCGCACTGCCAGCGTCCTGTGGCCCTGGATCAACCGAAACGCCCGCGTGGCCGACCTCGTGCACATCCTCACGCACTTGCAGCTGCTCCGTGCGAGGGACATCATCACGGCCTGTGAGCGCGCGGCCCTGGGACCTGGGACCCCGGAGCTGGAGGCCTCCCACGGGGCTCCTCCCCCTGCCAAGGCCTAACCAGCCTTTCCTTCCTTAATGTCCCAGGGCACCCTCCCGCCCCCCTCCCAACCTCCAGCACCAAGGCCCTGAGGACCAGCTCCATCCCTGCACCCTCTGAGGCCAAGGTCCCCAGCCCCCCGAAGATGCCGTCATCAGCTTCAACCGTACTCTCCCCAGGTAAGATGGCTCTGATGTTGGGCTTGATAGACCTGAGAGAAAGGCCACCTTGACCATGGCCATGGCTCTAGACCTTGTCGCTGGTCTCTACTTGCCTCTCACTGGTGTCTTTATGAAGCTTTTCCAGGCTTCCAGACCCATTCTGGGCCTGAGTGTGGCCCTGTCCCAAGCCCTGCTACCCTCCAGCCACTGCCACCGTCTCTAGAACCTTCTTCTACCAAGGTAGGTGGGTCCCCCGGAAAGGTTCCAGACAAGGAACAAGAAACCCAGGCTTTGGTACACCAGGGAGCCCCAGCCAGTCCAGCTGGGAGGCAGCTGGGGTGCGGGGGAGCTTGTGGCGAGGGCTTAGGGGAGGAGACAGGACGTCACCTGATTGGGGTCTCTTTCCACAGCAGAGCCCAGAGAACCCATTGTCCTTACTGCAAGGGAACCACCCCTCTCCATTCTGCTGGCCCCTCCATGAGATTTCCCAGGGCACCCACAACTTCTCAGAGGAGCTGAAGATCGGGGAGGGCGGCTTCGGATGTGTGTACCGGGCTGTACTGAGGAACACGGTGTACGCTGTGAAGAAGCTGAAGGAGGTGGGTGTAGCATCCTGGCGAGGGCCCTGGAAGGCCGACAGCAAACCCTCGCCTTTCAGATCTTCCCCCTGCTTCCCACACAGCCCTCTGATTCCCCTGCCCAGGTCCCCAACCCCTTGGTTGTTCTGGGCCCAGGACAGATGGCACTGGGAGTGACCATCAAGCCTTGGCTGTAAGAGATTCATGCTCCCCCCCCCCCATCCCATTTTCCCTGGGGGCTACAGGAGGCAGACCTGGAGTGGACCACTGTGAAGCAGAGCTTCCTGACCGAAGTGGAGCAGCTGTCACGGTGAGCCTGGGGCGGCCCTCCAGGACCACACACCACGGGACAGCTCCCTCGGATACGGAAACCGGCCCGGCCCAGCCTCGCTGAGGGACCAGTAGGGACTGCTCACCCCCGCTACAGCGAGACGGAGCCTGGGGGCCAGAGCACTCAGGCCCCACTTTTCCAAGCAGGTTTCGTCACCCAAACATCGTGGACTTTGCTGGCTACTGTGCTCAGAGTGGCTACTACTGCCTTGTCTACGGCTTCCTGCCCAACGGCTCCCTGGAAGACCGCCTCCACTTCCAGGTAGTCTCACCTGGCCTGGCACGCTTTCCCAGAGCTGCAGCACCTGGGCAGAGTGGGCAGGAGGCCCGGGCTCTCGGCCTCCGTGAGTGAGTCCCACCAGCAGGCAGGGCCTGGGCTCAGTCTTTTGGCCCAAGGTGTGGGTCACCATTTTCCGTGGCCTCTCCCTGACTGTTCCTGTATGCCCGGGAGCTGGGCCTCGGTGCCTCTATAAAAAAGGGAGTTATTGACTCAACTTGCTCCTCTTTTTTAAAAAATAGATTTTTATTGATTTCAGAGAGGAAGGGAGAGGGGGAGAGAGCACCGTTAATGATGAGAGAGAATCATTGACCGGCTGCCTCCTGCACGCCCCACACGGGATTGAGCTCGAAACCCGGGCATGTGACCTCCAGGTTCATAGGTCGAGGCTCAACCACTAAGCCACGCCTCTTTGCAAACAGAGTAGCTGAAGGGTGTGGTCAGCATTGCCCTCGAGGAAAGAGGGCAGTGGGCAGCAGGCTGCCCTATCTGGACCCACGTTTGGGCCCCTGTCCAGTGAGGTGCCCACAAGACACAGGGGTGAACTGCACCCTGTGTTGGGGGAAGTGCAGAGAAAGCCTCCCCAACGGCGTCCTGATCATCCTGGGACAAGTGAATGAACTTCAGGAAGTGAGAACCGCCGAATTCTATGCTGACAGAGAGCATGTTCCTAGCCATTTTCCCAGCGTGCTTTATAAAGCAGTGGAATAGCTGGGTCTCAGTTCTCTTGTGAAGTAGCTCATGGAGATTTTGCTCCTCCTTTTCCAGCAGGGGCAAACTAAGGCCTAGAGAGTGAAGTGTTTGTCCAGATCCCACAGTGACAGGTGGAGGGAGGGTTGGGGGTCAAGGAACGGTGGCCCCCAGCCTCCTCCATGCCCCCTTTGCTCCCTCTGCTGCTCCAGACCCAGGCCTGCTCCCCTCTCTCCTGGCCTCAGCGCCTGGACATCCTTCTGGGCACGGCCCGGGCTATTCAGTTTTTACATCAGGACAGCCCCAGCCTCATCCATGGAGATGTCAAGAGGTAAGGATGGGGACACAGCCGGGCCCCGGGGTCCCCTGAGAGCTGCAGGAGTGGAGTCTATGGCAAGACAAGGATGCTCCCAAAACCTTCCACCAGCAGGGAATGTGGTCCAGGGGAGCCCCGCCCCGAGTGCCCCTCATGAAAATAGGCCTGCCCTCTCCTGCTCAAGGTGGAAGTGGGGGACAAGGTGCAGCCCTGAGGCCTGGGACATCACAGCTGGGGGCCAGGGTCACTGAGTACCTGGCATGGGACAGATGTGGAAAGCAAAAGCCAAGGACAGGCTCCACTGGTGTGTAGGGGCTGAACTGTGCGGCGTGGCGGCTTCGAGCCCAATGACATCAGGGCCAGGCAGGTGTGGGAGGGGAGAGGCGAGCTGGGGCCAGGGCCAAGTTCACAGCTTGCCCTTCTTCCCTCAGTTCCAACGTCCTGCTGGATGATAGACTGATGCCTAAACTGGGAGACTTTGGCCTGGCCCGTCTCAGCCGTTTCGCAGCGGCCAAACCTGGTCAGAGCAGCACCGTGGCCCGGACGCAGACTGTGCGCGGCACCCTGGCCTACCTGCCCGAGGAATACATCAAGACTGGGAGGCTGGCTGTGGACACTGATACCTTCAGCTTTGGTGTGGTGAGCCACGGCCCCCTCTGCTGGCTGGAGGGGGGCAGCTGAGGCCAGCCAGGGCCGGAGGGCCTGGAGAATTCCACGTGGAGACAAGGCCAACCTGCAGGAAGCTAACGGAGCTTCAGCTGCAGGCCCCTCCCTCCCTGGCATGGGCCCCTTCTTTGGCCCCGTTACCTCATTTCATATTTGTCATTTTGCTTTTTTAAAATATATTTTTATTGATTTCAGAGAAGAAGGGAGGGAGAGAGAGAGATCGAAGCATTAATGATGAGAAGCATTGATCGGCTGCCTCCGGCACGCCCCCTACTGGGGACCGGGCCCAAAACTCGGGCATGTGCCCTGACCAGGAATTGAACTGGTGACCTCCTGGCTCATAGGTCCACACTCAACCACTGAGCCACTCCTGCCGAGCTGTCCTTTTGCATTCTTTTTCTTCAAGTCGGTGCTCCATACTGTCAAAGCTTCAGTCCCACGACTTCTAGCTATGTCCCTGTAGTGTGCTGGTCCTGATTGGCTCATCCAAGGGCTGGGCCAGTATGTCTACCCCACAAGCCACCTCTGCTTGCAGCCCTCCCCACCAAGGCCTGGGGCGGCACCATCCCAGAAGCCACTGCTGTGCCCTTCATCCTGCTCTCTCTCTCCAGGTAGTTCTGGAAACCCTGGCTGGCCAGAGGGCTGTGAGAATGCATGGTGCCAAGACCAAGTACCTGGTGAGCCTCCTGAGGCAGGGCAGGGAGGGAGGCAGACAGGAAGCATGAGGGGCAGACAGGGCAGGGCGGAGGGCAGAGAGGCGCTGCTCCTGACAACCAACAGGTGCAGCCCTGGAGGGGTGGAATGTTCTGGAATGCAACCACAGAAGCCAACCTTTGCTGCTGCTGACTCACCTTTGAAAGTAGGCAGGGCACCGGCAGCTTCCTTTACCTTGCTGAAGAGAAACCTGTCTTTCTTCTGTAGATGCTTCTGGGCTTTTCCAGACCCCACCCGGGCTGGGGGGGAAGGGAGGGGGGCGTCCCAGCGAATCCCTGCTCTTTCTGGACCCCTTTCTGGACCGATGCGGAAACAGACTTCATGCCCGAGCAGCACTTGACCAACTGGCGTACCTCCGGCTGCTTCTGCTCCTGGCTTGGGGCTGTTTCTGTCCATTGCCGGGTCTGGGACAGGAACCAGGGAGCCAGACAGGAGCCCTCCTACCCTCACCTTCCACAGCCATCAGCACATCCCACCGGGGCTGCTCTCTATTGTCACCACCGCCCCGACTCCTCAGGGGGTCTTTCTTTGGTCTTCTTTGGATCCTTTCTAATCTGTTCTCCGTGCTGCCAAATTAATCATTTAAAAACATAAAGAGCCCTGGCCCTGTAGCTCCATTGGTTGGAGTGTCGTCCGATGTGCCAAGGTTGTGGGTTCATACAGGAGTCAACCAATGAATGCATTCATAAGTGGAACAACGCGTCTCTCTCCTTCCCTCTCTCCCTCCCCTGCTCCCTTCCCGCTTTTTCTCCCTCTTTTCTTCTCTCTCTAAAACAGGGGTGGGGAATGTCCGGCCCACAGGCCTTATAAGGCCCTTGAAATCACTTGGTCCGGCCCTGCCAAGGCATTAGGGGTGAGTCAATTAAATGTTTGACCAAATATAGCAGGCTCATTATTAACCTGATGATTTTTGCATGGCCTGAGAATGATGTTATAAATATCCAAATGGCCCTTGGCAGAAAAAAGGATCCCCACCCCTGCTCTAAAATCAATAGAAAGGTGGGAAATGTAAAGATAACAGGGAAGCCGCTTTGCTTTCCCATTGTACCGAGGGTGAAGGCCAGATGCCTGAACGCAGCCTCAACTCCCCGGGTCCCACCGCCCCCAGCCTTCTCTCTGTCCTCTAGTCTCCCTGCTGCCTACCCTAGGGCCTCAAAAGCCACCCCCCACTCAGGTGCTTCCTCCTGGTCCTTCCTCTCTCAGAACTCAAAAGTGGCCTCCAGTCCTGGGGTGTCTCTCCGTGGTACGTCCCCCTTCCTGGTTCTGCCCTCTCTGGTTAACTCATGCCTTGGGATCCCAGCTCAGGTGCCACTTGCTCATGGGCCTCCATTGCTTTTCTAGGCTGCTTGTTGGCGTCTCTCCCCCCCTAGGAAGTCCGCTCTGTGAATGTGGCCCAGGCTGTTCTGTTTGTCGCTGTATCCCTAGGGCCTGGGGCAGTGCTGGGCACACAGCGGGTGCTTAACCGACCAAAGGGAGACCACAGGAGTCAGTGACCGCGGGCCTGGGGAATTCAGCCAAAGGCACTGCCTCCCTAGTGGCCATGCTCACAGTGTCTGTCCCACAGAAAGACCTGGTTAAAGAGGAAGCTGAGGATGCCGGGGTGGCCCTGAAAAGCACCCAGACCACACTCCAAGCGGGTCTGGCCTCAGATGCCTGGGCTGCCCCAATCGCCTCTCAGATCTACAAGAAGCACCTGGACCCCAGGCCTGGGCCCTGCCCGCCCGAGCTAGGCCTGGCCCTGGGCCAGCTGGCCTGCTGCTGCCTGCACCGCCGGGCTAAGAGGAGACCCCCCATGACCCAGGTATCCTAGGGGAGGGGGACAGAAAGCATTTGAGGCGCCTCCTGCCCATGGGGGGCAGTGGCCTGCCGGGAACCCCACATTCCTGGCACTGCCCTGGAGCGAGCCAACCAGCACCCGCCAGGCATCTTTCTGGAGACCAAGTGTCCATATATTTCTCACCCGTTGGTTCTGCCTGGGGTGGCGGGAGCTCCACTCAACTCTGCCTGGTGTATAGAGGCAAAGGGCTTTTGTTGCGCCCCCTTCTGGATGTACCACACCACTGCACCTGCCTTTTTCTGTCCCTTCCCTGGCCCCCACCTCTTTCCCTCTGAAAGTTGAGACTAGAGAAGCCCCATTTGAGGGCAGCAGGGCAGTGAGATTTACGTTCTTTTTTTTTTTTTTTTTTGAAATATATTTTTAGCCGAAACCGGTTTGGCTCAGTGACTAGAGCGTCGGCCTGCAGACTGAAGGGTCCCAGGTTCGATTCCGGTCAAGGGCATGTACCTTGGTTGCGGGCACATCCCCGGTAGGGGGTGTGCAGGAGGCAGCTGATTGATGTTTCTAGCTCTCTATTCTTCTCCCTTCCTCTCTGTAAAAAATCAATAAAATATATTAAAAGAAGAAATTATTTTTATTGATATCAGAGAGGAAGGGAGAGGGAGAGATAGAAACATCAATGATGAGAATCATTGATCAGCTGCTTCCTGCGCGCGCAGCACGAGCATGTGCCCTGACCAGGAATGGACCCGCGACCTCCTGGTTCATAGGCCGACGCTCAACCCCTGAGCCACGCTGGCCGCGCGAGATTCACTTTCTAGAAGACAGAGAAGTCATTTTCAGTCCTTAGCTTCGGTGGCTGTGACTCAGCGCTCCTTGGGGCAGGGACAAGGGGACAAGGGACAGCTTTCCCAGCTGCAGGATATACCGTCTTAGGGGGCCCCGCAGCCTCCAGAGTGGCTGTGTGGGGCCTGGGGTGGCAGCCCAAGACCCAAGGCAGGTCACAGATGCCCCGAAGCAGCCTTGTGGTTTGAGTGTCTCCTGTGAGGGCTGTGATTGACCATGGCCTAGCTGGCCTGCCCAAGAGCAAGGGAGAGCCCACCCACCACGCGCCCTGAGCCCCTCTTTCTCCTCACAGGTGTACGAGAGGTTGGAGAAGCTTCAGGTCACCGTGGCAGGGCCGACCCTGGAGGCAGAGGCTGCCGGCCGCAACCCCCCTTCCCCACAGGAAAACTCCTACATGTCCACCGCCAGCAATGCCAGTCCCTGGCAGCCCCTGGCAGCGCCCTCAGGAACCCCGGCCCCGGCGACAGAGCGGCTCCAGAAAGGCCCCAACCAGCCCGTGGAGAGTGATGAGAGTGTGTCTGGCGTGTCTGCCGCCCTGCATTCCTGGCACCTGACCGCAGGCTGCCCTCCAGGCCCAGCCCTGCCAGACAGCCCTGCCCAGGGGGCTGCCACGTGGACCCCTGCACCCCTCGGGCAGGCCAGCTGTACTCAAGCGAGTGCCGCCCGAGAGTCATGGGGGAGCAGCCCAGAGCCCCGGCCCACGGCTGTGGAAGGTAGCTGGGGACAAGTGCCCACAATAGGAACCGGGGGCCTCCTTGGGCAGCGGTCCCCATACCTTGCACCCCCAGCCTCTGGGGTGAGGCCACTGGGGCCTGCTGTAAGCTCACTCTCTCCCTGGCCAGTTCCCGGCCTCCGTCTTAGGGCAGGTGGCCTGCCCAGCCTTGGAAAGGGGCCCAGAGAACAGCTCGGTGCTGTCATCTCCCCTGGCCGTGCCCCCCCCCCCCCCAGATGGGTGGGAGGAGGCCAGAAGCTCACTTCCTAAAAGCTCGGGACAAGGAAAGCGCTCTGTTCTCGGCCACCAGCCTCCTGTACTCGCTGGGGGCGGGAGCCCCTCCTAGATGCTGCCCTCGGGGCACGAGCACTTCTGCCCTGAAGGGGCCGGAAGCTAGGCTGGGGGGGGGGGGGGCTGGGAAATCTCGTGAGACTGAAGTATATCGTGAGGAGTGCCTAGGGACAACAGCCCCTGAAGCTAAGACGTTGCTCTGTCTTCCCCTAGGATCACTCCTGGGCAGCTCTGCATCATCGCAGCCACCACAGATTGTCATCAACCCGGCCCGACAGAAGATGGTGCAGAAGCTGGCCTTGTATGAGGACGGGGTCCTAGACAGCCTGCAGCTGCTGTCGTCCAGCTCCCTCCCAGGTACCCCGTGTGCGCTCTGCAGCTGGACGCTCGGCCTCGTGCCAGCCCCAAACAGCAGTGTTCCTTCTGACGGGGCACCGATGAGGCCCCCCGCTCCCTCAGGGTGTGGGCCAGTGCGGGGGCAGGCCACCCACCCCGTCTCACAATGGCTGGAAGCCCAGCCTGGCCCTGTGCCTCCCTCATTTTCTCCTAGAACAGCACCTTCCCTTCGCCCTGGGGTGCCAGTGCCCCCGTTTGCTTCCAGCAAGAATTGTCCATGCAGGTGCCATGTGAACAAGGAACAGAAACCCCCTCATTCCAGAGAGCATCCTGGGAGCCGAGGGGAACCATGGCCCAGCCCTCTGGCAGCCCAGGAGGCTCCCCCCATTGACTGACTGGCGTTTCCCCCCCTCTGCAGGCTTGGGCCTGGACCACCAAAACAGGCGGGGCCCGGAAGAGAGTGATGACTTTCAGAGCTGAGCTCTTCACCCAGGCAGATCCCCCAAACCCGGAAGTCAAAGTTCTCATGGTTGGAAGTTCTCAGAGCACACGCAAACCCTCAGGAGCCTGTGGGCAGTCGGGATGGGGCCCTAGCCTCGCAGGGCAGGGCAGATGGTGGCCCCTGTGCTGGTTGGGTGTGGGCACAGGCCAGACTCAGAGCCACCGGGGCCGGCTGCCGGAAGCCGTCCGTAGGGCAGGACATCTCAAAGGCCTGCCTTCAGCCCAGCACTTGGGGGAGAGCAAAGCCACCGTCATGGGAGGGGTGTGTGGGGGAGGAATGCATGTCCGAAGGCTGCTGGCTGCCCGGGCCAGAGGAGAGTGGGTGGGACCACTAGTACAATGGGATGCGGCGGGGAGCCGGCTCCCCTGAGGGCTGGGTAAGGCATGTGCAGCCCAGGCCAACAGCAGCAGCCCACAGCCCTTCCCTTTGTCCTTAGCTGAAGCTCTGCAGGAAAACGCCACTCTGTGCAATAGTGCAGGTGAGGCCCGGGGGCCCTCCCACCTGCTTACAATGTGGAGAAGTGAGGTGTGGTTACCCCTCTGGTTCAGTCCACTAGCTAGAAGTTAGGGTTCTGAGATACCCCCAGAGAGTCCAGCAGCGCCCCACATCAAGCCAGTGTCCGTAGGCTTGTCTGAGGAGCTGGGAGCTCGCCTAACATGACTGCCTGCCAGCCAGGCCACCCCTGGATGCTAGAGACGGGGCTCCCAAACCGAGTCAGCCTCCGGAGGCTGCAGGCTCAGCACCAGGCCCAGGCACTGGTGTCACCAAGGGGCCACTTCTCAAGGTTCACTTAGGCCCAAGTCCTGTGTTACCCAGACAGTGGGAAGCCCCAAGGTGAGAAGTTGGGATCGAGGCAGAGAAAGAGGAAAACGAAAACGGGACTTGCAGTTTTAGAAGCAAGTGAAGTTTCATGATTTTGTGTCCACAGTCATGACACACTACATGCCCCACAAAGCTAGGCATTGGTGAAGTCCAAGTTGTACTAGAGCAATAAAATCTTACGTTTCAATCTCTGGTTGTACTTGTGGAGTTTGTTGTACTGAAAGCTTCAAGCTTTCCCAATGCTTTTCAACTCAGGCTTCCAGACTGCCCAACACAAACCACCAGACCCTCCCCCTCCCCCTCCAATCCTCTGGAGGTCCTTATTTCTATTCCCAGTAAGTCACCATACTGGTGGCAGGTCCACAACACCACTACCCATCAGTACTCTCATGGGTTGTTAAATGTTCCCTATATATTTCATGGGGTTTTTAAAAACTATGTTTTTATTGATTTCAGAGAGGACGAGATAGAAACATCAATGATGAGAGAAAGTCATTGATCGGCTGCCTCCTGCACGCCCCCCTACTGGAGATCCAGCCCACAACCCGGGCATGTGCCCTTGACCGAAATCAAACCTGGGACCCTTCAGTCCGTAGGCCAATGCTCTATCCACTGAGCCAAACCAGCTAGGGCTATTTTATGGGTTTTGATACTATTGTAAATGATACCTTGATAGCATTTTCTAATTGGTCATTGATAATGTATAGGAATACAATTGAGTTTTATCTATTGGCTCTGTATTCTGTGACCTTGCTTAAATTCACTTATTTAGCTTTAGCAGTTTTTTGGTAAAATGCCTTGGGAGAGTACACAATCACTTCATCTGCAAATAAAGGCAGTTTTAACACTTCCTTTTCCAATCTGCCTTTTAGTTCTTTTTCTTGCCTGATTGCACTAGCTAGCGCCTCTAATCAAATCTTAAATACAAGTGGTGAAAGTAGACATCCTTGCCTTGTTCTCAATTGTAGGTGCAAAGTATGATCTTTCCGCATTAAGTATGATGCTAGCTGTAGGATTGTCAAACACGGATTTTGTCAGTGTGAAACACATCCATTGATTTTCAAATATTAAACCAACTTTGCATTCCCTATTTAAAAAGAGCACTTGCTGAATTTCATTTGCTAATATCTCTTGAGAATTTTTGCATTTATGTTCATGAAGGATATTGATCTGTAGTTTCTGGTAATATCTTCATCAGGTTTTGGTAGCAAGGCCTCATACAATAAATTCGAAAGTGTTCCCTTCTCTTATTTTCTTAAAGGGCTTGTGTATGCTTGGTGTTCATTTCTTTCAATGTTTGATGGATTCACCAGTGAAGGCTTCTGTACTTCTTGGTGGGAGGTTTTTAATTACCAATTCAATTTCTTTAATTATCTATCAGCCCATTCAGATTTTCTGCTTCATGTGTCAGTTTTAGTAATTTGGGTCTTTCGAGGAATTTGTCTATTTCATCTAAATTATAAAGTTAATGATCCCCTCCAAAATGTTCTATCAGCAGTTTTCAATATTTTTCATCTCACATAAACTAATTACTAAAATTCTGCAGCACACCAAAAAATATTTTTTGCCAAACTGACAAAAATAGGTATAATTTTGACTCATCCACACTAGATGGCTATTGTGTTGGCTGTTGTCATTTTTTTTATTTGACAGTCTAAGGGAAAAGAGGTCAGTGCCCATGACTAAATGGTCAGGTACTGCGTGTTTTGAAAATTCTTGGCAGCACACTGGTTGAAAATCACCGTCCTAGATAGCTTATCTCGATTTTATCAAACACTTTCAAAGTACCACATTTTGGTTTCATTGATTTTTCTCCATTGTTTACCCATTTTCTATTTTGTTAATGTCCACTCCTTACCCTTTCCTTTCTTTTACTTACTTTGGAGTAATAAAACTTACTTTGGTTTTCATTTGCTCACCTTTTTTTTCCAACTTCTTAAAATGTAACCTTAAAATAATTGGTTTTAAACCTTTTTTTTCTAACATAAACATTTAAAGCTACAAATTCCCTTTGAGAACAGCTTTATTTGAATTCTACTTATTTGGCTATGTTCTATTTTAATTATCATTCAGTTCATAATGTTCTCTTCCCGTGCAATTACTTCTTTAATGTCTTACATAGAAGTACATTGAGTTCCCAAATATTTGGGGGTTTTGCAGATAACTTTTCGTTATGAGTTTTTAATTCCATTGTGGTCAGAGAATTTACTCTGTATGACTTTATTCCTTTTAAAATTATTGAGACTTAGCTTGGTGAATGTTCCATATATATATATTTTTTGTTGTTGTTATTGTTGATAATCCTCACCCGAGGATGTTTTTCCATTGATCTTTTTAGAGAGAGTGAAAGAGAGGAAAAGACAGAGAAAATCATCAATGTGAGAGAAACACATCAATTGGTTGTCTCCTGCATGCACCCTGACCAGTGCCGGGGGAGGAGCCTGCAACCAAGGTACATGCCCTTGACGGGAATTGAACCTGGGACCCTTCAGTCTGCTGGGATCCTTCAGTCTGCAGGCCAACGCTCTATCCACTGAGCCAAACCTGCTAGGGTTATTCTATGTAGATTTTAAGAGTATATATTTTGCAGTTGGGTGGAGTATCAATTAGGTCAAGGTGGTAGATAGCGTTGTTCAAGTCTTCAGTATCCTTGCCGATTTTCTGTCTACCAGTTCTCTCTGGCAGACTGAGAGGAAATATCACAGTCTCCAATTGTAATGGTGGATGCGTCTTCTTTCAGTTCTGTAAGATTTTGCAGCATCTATTTTGCATTGGGTGCATACACATTGAGGATTGTTAAGTTTTCTTGAGAAATTGACCCTTTTATTATCTTGATATGCCCCTCCTTATCTCTGGTAATATTCTTTCTTTTGATGTCTGCTTTGTCAAGTATAAATATAGCCACTCCAGCTTCTTTTTTAAAGATATATTTGTATTGATTTTAGAGAGAGAGGAAGGGAAACATCAATGCGAGAGAGAAACATCGATCGGCTGCCTTCCTGCCTCCTGCATGTACTCTGACCACAAACCAGGTATGTGCCCTGACCCAGAATTCAACTGGTGACTTTTTGGTGCACAGGACGACACAACAAACTGAGCCACACCAGCCAGGGCCAGCCCAACTTTGTTATAATTTGTTTTGCCATATAACTTTTTCTCTTCTTTTAACCTATCTGTGTCTTTATATTTAAAGTGCACTTATAAGACAACATATGGTTTCAGCTTACTTTTTTAAAAAATATATTTTATTGATTTTTTTACAGAGAGGAAGAGAGAGGGAGAGAGAGTTAGAAACATCAATGAGAGAGAAACATCAATCAGCTGCCTCCTGCACACCCCCTACTGGGGATGTGCCCGCAACCAAGGTACATGCCCTTGACCGGAATCGAACCTGGGACCCTTCAGTCCGCAGGCCGACGCTCTATCCACTGAGCCAAACCGGTTAGGGCAAATATGTTCCATTCTAAAAGAGGTCCTTTGACCCAAGACCTCTCTCCAATCACAACCCTAATTCTGTGTTACTCTTTCTAGCCAAACTTCTCAAAATAATTACCTATTTCCTCACTTCTTCTCTCTTCAACCCCTCCTAATCTGGCTCTGACCCCACCACTCCACCAGAGTGGTTTCAAAGATACCAATGAGCCGAAACCGGTTTGGCTCAATGGATAGAGCGTCGGCCTGCGAACTGAAGGGTCCTGGGTTCGATTCCGGTCAAGGGCATGTACATTGGCTGTGGGCACATCCCTGGTAGGGGGTGTGCAGGAGGCAGCTGGTCGATGATTCTCTCTCATCGATGTTTCTAGCTCTCTATCCCTCTCTCTTCCTCTCTGTAAAAAATCAATAAAATATATTTTAAAAAAAAGATACCAATGATCATGTTGCCACTTCCAGTGACCTTTCTCTGACTTCATCCTATGGGCCTCTTGGTGCCCACACCCCCTCTGACTGCCCTCCTCTGGCAACCTCCCCAACATGCCCTCTCTGTCTCCTCTCCTCAACCTCTACAAGATTGGAGTCTCTCGGGGCTCACCCTGGACCCTCTTTGCTACCTCCACTCACTCTTGTAGTGAACTCACTCATTCTCATGGCTCTAAACACCATCTATCTATTGATCATTCCCAAATAACGTCTGCAACAATGAGCTCTCCTCTGAGCTTTTCACCCATACTTCCAAATGCCTGCCACAGGCATGGCTTCTGACGTCTCACAGGTCGCCATAGCTTAACGGACAAAACAGAACTTTGGATTCCCAGTTGCCACAAGTTTTCAGTCTCTGTGTGCCACTACCACCGCCTTCCCACCCAGCTGCCCGAGCCAGACCTCAAAAGTGAGGCTTTTGAAATAGAATTCATGCCCTGGCCCGTGTGGCTCAGTGAATAGAGCATCGGCCTACAGACTGAAGGGTCCCGGGTTTGATTCCCGGTCAAGGGCACATGCCGGGGTTGAGGGCTCGATCCCCAGTCGGGGGCGTGCAGGAGGCAGCCAATCCGTGATTCTCTCTCATCATGGATGTTTCTCTCTCCCTCCCCCTTCCTCGCTCTGAAATCAATAAAATATATATTAAATAAATAAATAAATAGAACTCATTAAGGAGGTTTAACTTAAAGGCAGAAAAGTACACAAACAGTACATGTATAGTTCAGTGATTTTTGTGTGTGTGTGTTAATTCTCATCCGAGGATATTTCTTCCGTTGATTTTTTTTTTTTTTGAGAAAGAGAGAGAGGAAGGGAAGGAGGGAGGAGAGAGAGAGAGATGCAAATGTGAGAGACACATTGGTGGGACCTGGGCTGGGATCTGGCTTGCAACTCAGGTGCATACCCTTGACCGGAATCAAACCTGGACCCTTTGGTCCAAGGGCCGACACTCTAACTACCAAGCCAAACCAGTCGGGGCTACAGTCCAGCTTTTGATGATAGTGCCAGAGAATTTGTGCACGTGTTTAAAAGCAGTACAAGGGCATTTCTGTCACCCTGGAAAGGTTCCTCACACAAGAGAGACCAGGGACACATAGATTAGCTTTGCATGTTCTTGAACTTCACAAGGTCATGAAGATACTGTCCTTCGACTTTTAGAGACTTGGTTGCTTTACTTCTCATATTTAGGTCTAGCCCAGCTGGCTGGCGTGGCTCCGTGGTTGAATGTTGACCTGTGAACCAGGAGGTCACTGTTCAATTCCCGGTCAGGGCACATGCCTGGGTTGCAGGCTTGATCCCCTGTGGGAGGCGTGCAGGAGGCAGCCGATCAGTGATTCTCTCATCATTGATGTTTCTATCTCTCTCTCCCTCTCCCTTCCTCTCTGATATCAATAAAAACATATCTTTTAAAGAGCTGTAATATCTTAAAAAAAACATATTTAGGTCTATGCTACATCTCAAATTGATTTTTGTTTCTGGTGGTAGGTAGGCATCAAGATGTCCTGCTTTCCTACATGGACATCCAATTTATCCCACACCAGTTAGTAAAAAGACTATCTTTCCCCACTGAATCAATGTGGGAACTTTCATATATATATATATATATATATATATATATATATATAATTGATTTTTTTGATTTTTTACAGAGAGGAAGGGAGAGGGATAGAGTTAGAAGCATCAATGAGAGAGAAACTGCCTCCTGCACACCCCCTACTGGGGATGTGCCCACAACCAAGGTATATGCCCTTGACCGGAATCGAACCCGGGACCAATCAGTCCGCAGGCCGATGCTCTATCCACTGAGCCAAACCGGTTAGGGCTCTCAGCTATCTCTTGACTGTATTTGCACAGGCCTGCTTCTAGCCTGTGTTCTGTTACATCAGTCTATCTGTCCCTGCAAAATACCACACTAGCTTAATTACTGTAGTCTTAGAATAAGTCTTGTTTTTTGTTTTGTTTTGTTTTAAATATATTTTTACTGATTTCAGAGAGGAAGGGCAAGAGAGAGAAATAGAAACATCAGGGACGAAAGAAAATCATCAATCGGCTGCCTCCTGCACGTCCCACACTGGGGATTGAGCCCAAAACCCAGTCATGTGCCCTGACTGGGAAGTGAACCGTGACCTCCTGGTTCATAGGTCGGCACTCAACGACTGAGCCACACCAGCTGGGCTAGAGTAAGGCTTAATTTCTGTTAGCAGTAATTCCAACTATTTGTTCTTCTTCAAGCTTGTCTTAGTTATTATAGGCCCTTTGCATTTCCATTTAAATGATGGAGCAATTGGAACTCTCAGCCACTGCTGGTGGGAATGTAAAATGGTCCCGCCACTTTGGAAAATGGTTTGGCAGTGTCTTAAAATATCATCCACTTACACCAGGGGTGGGGAACCTTTTTCCTGCCAAGGGCCATTTGGATATTTATAACATCATTCTTGGGCCATGCAAAAGTTATCAACTTAAAAATTAGCCTGGCATGCCCAGCCGGCGTGGCTCAGTGGTTGTGCGTTGACCTATGAACCAGGAGGTCACAGTTCGATTCCCGGTCAGGGCACATGTCCGAGTTGCGGGCTCAATCCCCAGTGTGGGGCGTGCAGGAGGCAGCCGACCAATGATTCTCTCTCATCATGATGTTTCTCTCTCTCTCTCTCCCTTCTTCTCTAAAATCAATAAAAATATATATTTTTTTAAAATTAGCCTGCTATATTCGGTCAAACATTTCATTAACTTACCCCTAATGCCTTGGCAGGGCCAGACCAAATGATTTCTCAGGCCTTATATGGCCCGCGGGCCAGACGTTCCCCACCCCTGACATACACTGTGATACAAGTGCTCCACTCTGAGGATTTACCCAAGAGGAACGGATTTATACTTCTACACAAAGCCTTGTACACAAGTGTTCACAGCAGCTCCATTCACAGTAGCCAGACAGTGCAAACAATCCAAATGGCCATCAGGTGGCTGGATAAACAAATTGTGTGTCCACACAAGGAAAGACAACTTAGTATCAACAACAACAATAACAAAAGTCTATTGGAGTCAGAATAACTACACTGGCCAAAAGGAGCCAGACAAAAAATAAAATAAAATAAAATAAAATAAAATAAAATAAAATGAAAAAGGCATAAGGGCAGGGTGACTTCATTTACATACAATTCTAGAAAATGCAGAGTTATCTCTCTTTACAGAAAGCTGATCAGTGACTGCCTAAGGGTAGCTGGGGAGGGGTGGGCCAAAGGTACAAGGAAACTCTTGGGAGTGATGGATGTGTTCGTTCAATTGTGGTGCCAGTTTCACAGATAAAACCTTCGAAATGTAGGCTTTAAATATGTGCAGTTTATTTTATGCCAACTCTACCTCAATAAAGCTGTTTTTAAAATATATATTGTGTCTCAGCCATGGCCAGTAGCTTAGTTTGTTAGACCATCATCCCGATATGCCCAAGTTTCTGGATCCATCCCCAGTCAGGGCACATTCAAGAGTCAGTCAATGAATGCATAGAAAAGTGGAACAACAAATCGATGTTTCTCTCTTTCTCCCTCCCTCTCCAAAATCAATCTATAGGTAAATTTAGAATATCTATTGTGTCTCTTTTAAACAGCATCTTGTTGAAGGGTTTTCCCTTTAATCCAGCCTACCAATGATTATTTATCCATTTACATTTTATTTTATTTTTTAATATATTTTTATTGATTTCAGAGAGGAAGGGAGATGGAGAGAGAGATAGAAACATCAATGATGAGAGAGAAGCATTGATCAGCTGCCTCCTGCACACCCTCCACTGGGGATGGAGCCCACAACCCGGGCATGTGCCCTGACCGGGAATCGAACTATGACCTCCTGGTTCAGAGGTCTCCGCTAAACCATTGAGCCAAGCCAGCTGGGAGGTGGGCTATACATTTACATTTAAAAGTGTTTGCTGACAGGGTTTTGTGTGTGTGTGTGTGTGTGTGTGTGTGTGTGTGTGTGTGTGTGTATTGTGGTAAAATATACATGACATACTATTTATTATTTGAACCATTTGTGTGTAGTTCAGTGGCAGTAGATACAGTCACAGTGTCATCCAGTCACCACTAACTGTACCCCAAACCTCTTTCATCATCCAGTTACCGGCCCCTTAAACAGTAACTCCCCTTCCCCGTCCTGATGTGTGTAACAGCCCATTTGTTGTCTGATGGCCCATCTGCTCTTCGTCCCTTCCTTTGTCACCTCCTTCCAGTGTGTCACTTGTGTTATTACTCCAGAGTCACCCTAACATTTGGGTCTGCATCCTGGCATTGACCCCTCCCCCTTGCCTTTGACACTGTTCTTTTCAAACATTTTTAACCCCCAAAGGCTTTTAAAAAATATATACATTTTTATTGACTTCAGAGAGGAAGGGAGAGGGAGAGAGAGAAACATCAGTGATGAGAGAGAATCACTGATCGGCTGCCTCCTGTACACCCCACACTGGGGATAGAGCCGTCAACCTGGGCATGTGCCCTGACCAGGAATCGAACTGTGATCTCCTGGTTCATAGGCCGATGCTCAACCACTGAGCCACGCCAGCCGGGCCCAAAAGATATTATTGGTGTTGCTTTAAACATCTATTTTTTGTTATATTTACCCACATATACTCCCTTTCTAGTGCTCTCCATGTTCTCCCATCTTGGGTCCCTCCCTCCCTTCCTTTTATTTCTCAAATTACTTCATTTCTTGGCAGAAAATAGGGTCAGGGAAATAACCAGAGGATAACATCACTACAAGAAACATTACCAAATATGAGCCATCTTCAGCTGTTTCCTAGCCTTGCCTACAGTACACATACCCTCCATGGGTTTGACACCAAAGAAGTCCATATATTTTGAGTAACACCTTAAATAGCAAGTACCCTGTGGATGGTCCCCTATAATCCCAGGGAAACGTGTGTCCCCTTCCTGCGTTTATTAAGACGGCTGGCGCAAATGTGCTCGAGTTTTGCACGGCTTTATTAAGACATAATTCCCATCCCCTAAGGTCCATCTGTTTAAAACATGCAATTCGACGGTTTTTCCCTATAGTTGCAGAGTTGTGCAACCACCATCGTGACCTATTTCGGGGCATTTCTATCACTGCTAGGAAACCCTGTGCCCATTAGCAGCCACGGCCCATCTTCCCATCCTCTTCCCAGCCTGAGGCAATTACTAACTCACTTTCTGTCTCTATGGTTTTACTGATTCTGAATATTTCATACAAATGGGATCATTCAAATGTGATCTTTGGTGTTTGACTTCTTTTCCTTAACATAATGATTTCAAGGTTCACGCAGGTTGTAGCATCTGTCAGTACTCCATTCCTTTTAAATATATGTATATATATATATGTATATATATATATATATATATATATATATATATATATATATATAGTTTGTTTGTTTGTTTGTTTGTTTCAGAGAGGAAGAGAGAGGGAGAGATAGAAACATCAATGATGAGCCCTAACCGGTTTGGCTCAGTGGATAGATAGAGTGTCGGACTGCAGACTGAAAGGTCCCAGGTTCAATTCCGGTCAAGGGCATGTACCTTGGTTGTGGGCACATCCCCGGTAGGAGGTGTGCAGGAGGCAGCTGATCGATGTTTCTAACTCTCTCTCCCTCTCCCTTCCTCTCTGTACAAAATCAATAAAATATATTTTTAAAAAGAAAAAGAAACATCAGTGATGAGAGAGAATCATTGATCCGCTGCCTCCTGCAGACCCCACACTTGGGATCGAGCCCACAACCTGGGCAGGAACCCTGAGGGTACCGAAACCGTGACCTCCCGGTTCATAGGCCCATGCTCCATCTCTGAGCCACGCCAGCTGGGGCAGTACTTCCTTCCGTTTGATGGCAGAACAATATCCCATTGTATGGATAGGCCACGTTTCGTTTCAATGCGTTCATCAGTTCATGGACAGTTGGGCTGTCTCCATTTGGGGCTACAGTGAATCGTGCCACTGTGACCTTTTGTGTTAACAGGGTTTGTGTGGCCTTGTTTTAATCTCTCTAGGAGTGGAATTGCTAGGTCATATGGTAATTTACGGGATTGGCTTTGCAGCTATGTTGCTTAATATGTGTAACCTTCTTGAATCTGGGCTTGCGTGGCTTTTTGTCAGCTTTGCAAAATTCTCAGGCGCTATCTCTTTAAACGTTGCTTCTGTCCTTTCTCCTCTGCTGTTTGGGGACAAGCCAGGGTGGCTGGTGCTCGCCTCCGCCTCTTACGTGGGCCCTTATCTCAAGGATTGTAGCACTTGGAGTCATGCCTTTGCTGCTGTTCTCCAATTCCTTCAGGGGGTTCATTACAGAATACATTTTGTCCATCTTTTTTTTTTTTTTTTAATCCTCACCCAAGGATTTTTTTTTTTCATTTATTTTTAGGGAGAATGGAAGAGAGAGAGAAAGACAGAGAGAAATACCGATGTGAGAGAAACACGTCGATTGGTTGCCTCCTGCATGCGCCCTGACCAGGGCCTGGGCCGGGGAGAAGCCTGCAACTGAGGTACGTGCCCTTGACTGGAATCGAACCCGGGACCCTTCGGTCCACAGGCTGACACTCTATCCACTGAGCCAAACCGGCTAGGGCTTTGTCCATCTTTTTTTAAAAAATAATTTTTAATCGATTTCAGAGAGGACAGGAGAGGGAGATAGAAACATCAACGATGAAAAAGAATTTGTGTGTAGTTCAGTGGCAGTAGATACAGTCACAGTGTCATCCAGTCACCACTAACTGTACCCCAAACCTCTTTCATCATCCAGTTACCGGCCCCTTAAACAGTAACTCCCCTTCCCCGTCCTGATGTGTGTAACAGCCCATTTGTTGTCTGATGGCCCATCTGCTCTTCGTCCCTTCCTTTCTCACCTCCTTCCAGTGTGTCACTTGTGTTATTACTCCAGAGTCACCCTAACATTTGGGTCTGCATCCTGGCATTGACCCCTCCCCCTTGCCTTTGACACTGTTCTTTTCAAACATTTTTAACCCCCAAAGGCTTTTTTTATTTTATTGATTTTTTACAGAGAGGAAGAGAGAGGGATAGAGAGTTAGAAACATCGATGAGAGAGAAACATCGATCAGCTGCCTCTTGCACACCCCCCACTGGGGATGTGCCCGCAACCAAGGTACATGCCCTTGACCGGAATCGAACCTGGGACCTTTCAGTCCGCAGGCCGACGCTCTATCCACTGAGCCAAACCGGTTTCGGCCCCAAAGGCTTTTTAAAAATATATACATTTTTATTGATTTCAGAGAGGGAGGGAGAGAGAGAGAAGAGAGAGAGAGAGAGAAACATCAATGATGAGAGAGAATCATTGATCGACTGCCTCCTGCACGCCCCACACTGGGGATCGAGCCCACAACCCAGGGATGTGCCCTGACCAGGAATGGAACCGTCACCTCCTGGTTCATAGGTCAACACTCAACCACTGAGCCATGCCGGCCGGGTCATTTTGTCCATCTTGAATAGCCATTTTCAGTGAGAGTCTGATATACCATCATGGCCAGAATCAGAAGTCTCCAGAAGTTATTCTTGACTCCTCCCATCCCCTCCCATCCCCAACACCAAATAACCAACACATGTTATCTTCTTCCAGGTTGTATATATCTCCCATTTGCCTGGTCCCGTCTCCACGGGCCCCACACCCTAGCCACCATCATCTCTGTACCCCACCCTGCCTCGCCCTGCAGCCTCCTCTCCTGCCTCAGTTCTGTCAACACAGCCGGGTCACTCCGCAGAACCCAGATGGGGAACTTTGCTGTGGTTCACCCTCATTCAGCCAGATCAGTGCCCGGGCAAGCCAGAAGGAAGCCAAACCGAACCTGTGTCCCTTAGCTCTTGCCTCAGTCCAATTGATGAACCATATTCGTGGTGTGTGTGTGTGTGTGTGTGTGTGTGTGTGTGTGTGTGTGTTTCCTAAAAATCTCCAAGAACCATGCCTGTGGTCTCCAGGCCACCAGTTGCTGTAGCAACCTGAGTAAAGCACTGGCGCAAGGAAGCGTGCTTCACACAGGCAGGCGGCAGAAGGGTCGAGAAGGGAGCACCGTAAGTGGGGGCTGCGTGTTAGGTAAAGCAGAGTTAAGGAGTCTCCCGGGGACCGGAGAGCAGAGAAATGATGCAGAGCCGGTGAGAAGCTAGAAGCGGGGGGCCCACTGGTCATCTCAGCAGATTGCAGATGTGACATCAGAAACCCTCCCTCCCCGCTGTTTTCTCTGGACGAGAATGAAAGCAGGTGAAGCGGGGACTGGAGACCGCCCTCTGGGGTTGGCTTTTCTGCTGAGTCACTGCCTTAATGGCCACCCCAGATACCCGACTCCCCCTCTCTTAGCCTGTTTCTAAGGCAACCAGTGAGCGGGCTGGAGTGTGGCCAACCTGGGATCACAGGGACTCCCATTCCTGGCCACCATGTGGCCATATTTGTTTTTCTCGCCAGAACGTTTCTTTACAGTCCGATTTTGGGGAAAAAAAAACAACCTTTTTCTTTCCCAAATACCTGATCATTACAGAGAAATCCAAACAGTGCTGCAGAGTGGTGTACAGAGTAAGAAAAACCCCTGTCCACCCTCGCAGCCTGAACGCGCCTCCCCACAGCGGCTTCCCATTCACTCCCCGGGACGCAGACCCCTGTTCGCCTGCCTGCCCCTTGCGCCGGGCCGAGCACCCAACACGGGGGCTGCTCCTAGCACAGATGAGCCTCACTTTCTGTCTGCAAAGCTGCAGAGTAGACACTGTGTGAATATACTCTCAAGTTCCTTAACTGGCCCTCTGTGGAGGGTCAGTTAGATTATTGCCAGTTTTTCTGTTTTGTGCTTTTGCCATCATAAACAATCCTGCAGCCCGGCCGGCATGGCTCAGTGGTTGAGCGTCAATCTATGAACCAGGAGGTCACGGTTCGATTCCCGGTCAGGGCATATGCCCGGGTTGTGGGCTCGATCCCCTGTATGGGGCGTGCAGGAGGCAGCCGATCAATGATTCTCTCAGCATGGATGTTTCTGTCTCTCTCTCCCTCTCCCTTCCGCTCTGAAATCAATAAAAAAAATATTTAAAAATAAAATAAAAATAAACAGTCCTGCATCCTTGCACGTGCATTTTTGCACATGGAAGCAAGGGTATCTTGAAGCGAAACCCCTGTTGGAACTGGATGGCTAGGACATTTTGATAAATGAAAACTAAAGTAGCCTCCGGGACACTGAGCTGCGGCGAAAGTTTCACTTTTGCAAATGTAATCAGGGAAAAAGCACATCTTGTTTTTTATTGCCATTTCTTTCCGTCCGAGTGAGATTAGATATTCCTTTATTGTTTCACGGGCCTTTTGAGTTTCTTTTTATGTGGGCTCTCAAGTCATATTCGTGGTCAGATTTCCACTGGGTTGTGGGGTTTTTTCTTATTGGTGAGGAGAGTTCTTTCCAAATTCAGGAGGGAGGGTAACCCTTGGTCTCTCCGTATGTGTTACAAATATTCTCTGCTGGTTTTTGATGTATCTTTGACATTGTTCATGCAAAAATGTACTCATCTTTTAGTCTATGGCTGGCAATATCAGGCTTCAAAAGCGTTTCCCCATGTTGAGATCATTTTTTAAAAAATATATATTTTATTGACTTTTTTTTTTACAGAGAGGAAAGGAGAGGGACAGAGAGCTAGAAACATCGATGAGAGAGAAACATCGACCAGCTGCCTCTTGCACACTCCCTACCGGGGATGTGCCCGCAACCAATGTACATGCCCTTGACTGGAATCGAACCTGGGACCTTTCAGTCCACAGACCGACGCTCTATCCACTGAGCCAAACCGGTTTCGGCTGAGATCATTTTTAAGAGCTAGTCCTATTTTCTTTGGTTATGAGTTTATCTTTTAATGTTTAAATATTTTACGCAAAAGACCAACATTGATCTGATAGGTATACACAGAGAAGTGTGCCCGAAAAACAGAGGTTACTCACTCTTTCCAAACACACATGAGACTTTCAGGAAAATATTGTGCTGTGGGCCACAGAGAAAAAATGTCAAGCACTTCCAATAAGTGGAAATGAGACAGACCACCAACTGCCATGCAAGGAAAAGATAGCACCTCCTCCCTGCAAAATGTCCAACTGGACATTTAAAACTGCCCTTCTAAATAAAGTGTGGGATAAGGAGGAAATTAAAAAGAAAAAGAAGAAGAAGAAAAAAACGAAAAAGACTAGGCTCGCCTGTGTAGCTCAGCATGGTTGAGCATCGACCCAGGAACCAAGAGGCCACCGGTTCGATTCCCAGTCAGGGCACAAACCCAGGTTGCAGGCTCAATCCCCGGTAGGGGGCGTGCAGGAGGCAGCCGATTTATGAGGTTTCTCTCTCATCGATGTTTCTATCTCTCCCTCTCTCTGTAAAAAAAATCATTTAAAAAATATATTTAAATAAATAAAATAGAATGAAAAAGACTAAATGCTACATATAACTTGAGGCCAATATGTTTGACATTCTAGATGAAATGAACAACTCCAAATGTGTCTCAAAAAGAAAACGGAATAGGACAAAAATCACATATGAGATGGAAGTACCAGCCACGGCACTGAGCCTCTAGAGGGCCGGAGGCCCTGCAATGAGACAGGCACAACCCATGGCCTGGGGTGAACACTTCGTTCTGTTAGGGGCAAAAATAGAATATCCGGGACCAGCTATGGTTATGGGAAATATTAATCCTGCTCTGTGAACCATGATTGCCTTGTGTTGGTTCTAGTAAGGACATTCTGACCTGGCTGGAAATTGTACGCCCCCAGGACCTGGGAGTCAACCTTGGACCTGAGAGTCAACCTTGGAACCATTCTCATTCAAGAACTGCCTATCATCATGGAAAGATTAATAGCCTTGTTGTCTAGACAGTGGAGTCCCACCCCAGCCTCCTACTTCCCCAGGCCTGTAGTCCCTACTTCCCCATGTAATCCTTGTCCTACCCTATATAAGCAGCTGGCTTATGGGGGTGGGGGTGGGGCGGGCTGCAGAGGTTTTTGTGGGTGACCTGCTGCTCTCCCATACTGCCAACAGTATTGGAATAATTTTCCTCTGGCTTGTTTTGTCACCTTGTGTATTTTTCATGGGTGTCTTGCTTTTAGCCTTACAATGAATTTTCTAAAGTATTAATTTTCTAGATGTAATTTACTTACAGGATATTTTTCCTTACATGATATTCCTCTACTATCGCCTCCTTTTTTGATTTAAATGTTAGGAGGCTTTTGAGAATTTTATAATGTAGTCTTGATGGCTTTTACATTTTAATTTTTTGCACTATAATATTACTGTTTTAGGTTCATTACATGGTGCACAATTTTATCATGAGATGAAGTACCAATAAAAATTTTAGTTAACACTTTAGGAACACCTTTTTGTCCAGTACTATTAATTTTTCTAGAATATTCGCTTGTTTCAACTAGCCAATTTAAATTTGCCTGAAAACTTGACTACTATATTACTGTCAAATTTATTACTCTAACAACAATCTTATTTTACCCTGCAAATATTGGTGGAAGGGATTATTTGCCTTCTTGAGTAAGTCCTGAGCATTCCTGGTGGTAGGCTGGATTTAGATATCATAAACCCACTTCCCCACACCATGGGTACAAGACAACTCAAACAATTCGTGTTGGAGTGAGAGGGCAGCTGCTGTCGGCCAAGTCTCTGTCGGTCACCTGGGCCCTGATCTGAGCTGGGCATGGGGGTAAAGGGGAGAGATCAACCAAAGGACTTGTGTGCAAGCATATGAGCCTAACCAGTGGTTGGGGACAACATGGGGGTGGGAGCATGTGTGAGGAGGGGTGTGGGATGGGAATGGGGGCATGAGGACAAATATGTGATACCTTAATCAATAAAGAAATTTTAAAAAAATGCAAACAAACAAACAAAAAAACAAAACAGTATTGGAATAAACACACATATATGATTTTCCCCTGTCTGCTGAATTGGCTCAAGCAGTGGACGGGCAGCACGGACGCATTGATTGTCCAGTTACAATTCCAGCCTCTCATAAAGGCATTCATGCAAGGCAGGGAACTCGGAGATCCTTGTGTGTAAGAAGAAATGAGCTCTTCCCATCCTCGGGGACCTTGCCTGGCCGGGGCCTGTTGGGGGATGGGAGGCTGTATCTGATAGATCCTCCCTTCCCCCATCCCGGGTTTCGGCACCATGATGAAAGATGAAACAGAGTGCCAGAGAACCAGGATACAGGCTTTTATTGGAGATCACCCTGCCAGGCCGTCTTCCAGAAGGGAAAAGGGGAAAAGAGAGAGAGAGAGAGAGAGAGAGAGAGAGAGAGCGAGCTTGCCGGGGTGAGAGTGCCTTTTAAGGGGAGGAAGGAGGGGACGGGGCTTAGGGCACTCAGCACACGCTGATTGGTGGTTTCATGTAAGGCACATGGTTAGGGGCCTAGGGATTTAGGAATTGGGGGCTTAGGGTATTTGGCAGGTGCTGATTGGTGGTTCAATGTACAGTCCATATAAGGTGTTCAGGAATGTCCAGCTGCAGGTGGAGTTTACGTCATACTCCGTCCATCAGTTGGGGGAAGGGAGGATCTATCATCTTTCCCTGCCCCGTGTGGCCAGCTGGCTTTGGACACTCTTCTGCATCTTTGGCTAATTACCTTGGAAACCGAACACGGCCTACGTTGAGGATGTGTGTGTGGTTTCTCTCTACCTGTGGGCAGCCACCGGAGCCACTAGAGGTGGTAAAGGGGGACTTCCCCCCTGTTTTCCCAATTGCAACGGTTGGCTGGAGACTCCCCAAAAGGACCACCCGAAAAACCTGTTGATCAGACAAAGCTGAGTTTACTGTCATGAAGCACCGCCACAAAGGAAGCGAGAAGAAATGCCCAGATCTTTGGAGCATTTGGTGGCAATTTCAAGGTGGGACCTCAAAGTCAGGCGGAAGTGATGGCATCGCATTGGTTTGGTGGACACGGCCGGGGCCAGGCTCGGACAGAACCGCATGAGGATCCCCAAAGTGTTGGGACACAGTCTTACCTTCCCGGAGCAAGTCTGTCCTGGCATCAGAAGTTAGTTGGGTCCTGGCTGGTTTGGCTCAGTGGATGGAGCGTTGGCCTGTGGACTGAGGGGTCCCGGGTTCAATTCCGGTCAGGGGCACGTGCCCCGGTGCGGGGCGTGCAGGAAGGAGGCAGCAGATGATGGTTCTTTCTTATCATTGATGTTTCTATCTGTTTCCCTCTCCCTTCCTCTCTGAAATCAACAAAAATATATTTTTTTAAAAAAAAGAAGTTACTTTGTTTTGCTCTGTTGACAATAGGATGAGAAAGGATTCCCAGTCCCAAACTGTTTGTCATGGGGGCAGGAAGGCATGTTGGCTTGCAGTGTGTTTAATATAGGAAAGGATGTTGGTTTCGATTTCACAACTAAGACACCTACGCCAGTTGGCTCTCACTCCCCTGTAAGACCACCAGGATGACTTGTTGCCCAGCCGGCGTGGCTCAGTGATTGAGTATCCACCTATGAACCAGGAGGTCAAGGTTCGATTCCCAGTCAGGGCATATACCTGGGTTGCAGGCTCGATCCCCAGTGTGGGGCGTGCAGGAGGCAGCCGTCAATGACTCTCTCTCTCATCGATGTTTCTATCTCTCCTTCTCCCTTCCTCTCTGAAATCAATAATGATAAATTTCTTTTTTTAAAAAGATGACTTGTTGGTTAAGCCAAGCCAAGATCATTGCTCAAAGGGAGGCCACAACCAGAGCCTTAGAAGCTTCTGGGAAGGGTGAGGTCAAGGGTGGGGTATTTCTAATAAGGGTGGGTACTTCAAGGGAGGGCTTTGAAGGTGACCTGGAGGAATGAAGAGCCCTCTTAAAAGCCCTGCTGAGTGAGCTATTGTTCTCAGCTGGGGGCTGTTACCAGGAGGAGGGCTAGTTGAATAACCTAATGTTTGGATAAATGGATTTTCAGGAGTTCCTGAAATTAACAATTAAGTTACTTGCAACTTCCTCTTCCTAAACAAGAATTTCCTGGCAATGCAAAGCCTGTTTGTTACTACAGGGAGACGAGCGGCCGGGTGAGAAGCTATGGTTTCAGTTCTTGCCCAAGTAGCTCACAGCCTGAGCTGCTGTCTGGAGGAAGCGGCCTCGCTGTGGGGCTCGCCGAGGGGCGAAGAACTGGCCCTTCTACTGCCACCAGCTGCCACAGTACTGTCCAGACATGACGTGTAACATTCGAAGGGAGTTCTTGGGAGGAGGGACCTGCCCTCTGCCAAGCCAAGGGATGAAGTCAGGGCATATACCTGGGTTGCAGGCCCCAAGACTCCTGGAGACCGGGGGTGCTTGACTCCTGGAGACCGGGGGTGCTTGACTGGTCCCTGTCTGACTTGGAAGTGGCAGAGCTGGGGGCTGGAGGCGGCTGGAGGCAGCAGCTGAGGGCCCAGCTGCGCACAGCCTGTTCGGCCAGCTTTCGGCAGAACAAGGAAATGGTTTGTGTCTTTTTAATATATTTTATTGATTTCAGAGAGGAAGGGAGAGGGAGAGAGAGAGAGAGAAACATCAATGATGAGAGAGAATCATTGATGGGCTGCCTCCTGCACGCCCCACACTGGGGATCGAGCCTGCAACCCGGGCATGTGCCCTGACCGGGAATCAAACCGTGACCTCCTGGTTCATAGGTCCACGCTCAACCCTGAGCCACGCCAGCCGGGCGAGATGATGGGCTTCAAGTGGGGTGTCTCTCTGACTCCTACCCATGAGGATCTCCTACTGGAGCCCCCAGCAGCCAAGAGTTGACGGCCGGGTAGCGGTCGGAGCCCGAGGCAGATGGACTTCCTGGCAAGGGAGCGCTTTGAATTGGGTACAAGGGTAATTTTTGAAAGTAAACACCATTGGTTTCAAGAACCATAATAAGACTAATTACAGGAGACCTGACTAACGATGGACTCCGCCTTTGAGGTCGTAAGGGGGATTTGGTACAACCCAATGGTGGAGCAAGTGCGGGTAAAAATAAAACCACTTTGCCCTGGCGGATCGGCTCAGTGGTTGGAGCGTAGGCCTCGCGCACCAAAGGATCACAGATTCGATTCCCGGTCAAGGGCACATACCTGTGTTGTAGGCGGCAGGAATGGCACCAGGTGTCTGACCGGTGGGGTCAAACCAAGCCTGGGTTCAGCAACCTCGGTTCTTGGGTCCTAGCTAGGAAAGAATTCAGAGCAAGACCCCAACTGTGAGAGAAGGTTTCTTGGGTAAATTATAGAGGCAGGATAGTAAATCCTAGACGAAATGGGCTTAGGAGACAAGGTATGAAGGTTAAAAAAAAAAAAAAAGGCCCTTGGAGCTTGGGAGTGAGAAAGCTAATGACAGGTGGGGGTAAGGAAGGGGGGAGGAGCACACTGGGTCCTCCATCCTAAGGGTTTTAGGGGCGGAGATTTTAGGGGCGGTCCCAGGGGAAGATCTCAATAGACTATCCAGCAGTTTTCCAGGTGAGTCCTTTCAGGGTTGTGGTCCCCACTGATTGATTGGCCGGCACCAGGGCAGGGGCCATGATTCCATGCAGCTGGTCCTGAGGTCACAGGTTTGGGCGCTTATCTGGGCCTGGAGCAGTAATGCAACTGAGGCCTGGATGTCATCTCTAGGGAGGGAAGGCCAGGGGCTCCGAACCACAGGACCAGCATCTGCTAGGGGAGGGAAGGTCACCCTGGGGGGGGGGGGCGAGGTCCCACCCCACCACTGATTGTCCCTTGCTAGGCACCTGGGGCTTTCCACCCTGGAGACCTTCTGTGGCTGGCCCAGCGCCCTGGCTCTGCTCCTGTCTAACTGCCTACAGCATCTGGATTGCAGGTTCCATCCCCTGCCCCAGGCACATGTGGGAGGCAACCCATCGATGTTTCTCTCTCTGCCCCCCCACCCACTCTTCCTTTCCTCCCTCCCTCCCACCTTTCCACTCTCTCTAAAAATCAATGGAGTGCCCTAACCAGTTTGGCTCAGTGGATAGAGCGTCGGCCTGCGGACTGAGGGGTCCCAGGTTCGGTTCCGGTCAGGGGCATGTGCCTTGGTTGCGGGCACGTCCCCAGTGTGTGTGTGTGTGGAGGGGTGCGGGAGGCAGCTGATTGATGTTTCTAGCTCTCTGTCCCTCTCCCTTCCTCTCTGTAAAAAATCAATAAAATATATTTTTTTAAAAATAAAAATCAATGGAGAAAATATCCTTGGGTGAGGATTAACAAAAAAATAAAACCATTTCATGTATATGCTTCCAAAGAGTTGAGACTTTTTTAAAAATATATTTTATTGATTTTTCACAGAGAGGAAGGGAAAGGGATAGAGAGTTAGAAACATGGATCAGCTGCTTCTGCACGTCCCCTACTGGGGATGTGCCCGCAACCAAGGTACATGCCCTTGACGGGATTCGAACCTGGGACCCTTCAGTCCACAGGCTGACGCTCTATCCACTGAGCCAAACCGGCCAGGGCAAGAGTCGCGACTTCTACAAAAAGCCTGGTTGAAGGAGTGAAACCAGATGCGAACAGAGAAAATGATGCCCCGTCTCAGATGAGGCCCAGTGAAGAGAGCCAGAATCGGGGCTGGCAATGTGACGCCAGTGCTGCCCCACGAGCCGAGCCGTTCCAGCGGCCCCGAGGCACAGGACGCCTCCCTGACTGACGACGGGCGGCCGCTGCTCCCGGACGCCCCGGCTGTCTCCCACCACCCCAGTCGGAGCCTCGGCAGCAAGGTGCCAAGAGAAACACAGCTGCATGTCACCAAATGAGATGATGTCATGATGACCGCTCTCTTGCACACTGCTTGGTTTTTCTGGATGGTGGTATTACTACAGGAGGTGGACACAGAACGTGTCCCCGCCCCCACCCCACCCCCACCCCCTACATTTTCTAACTTGTTTTTACATAGAAACCCACTGTTGTTTGGTGCCCTGTTAATTAACCAGCCAACGGACTGCGTTTGTGTGTTTTTTTTTAAAAAAAGACTTTACGTTGTTTCTCTTGGACTTTTCAGTGGTACAATCATCTTATTTACAAATAATGAGAGCTTTGTTTTGTCGTTTCCAACACATATTCCTTGTATTTCTCTTTTTCTTTTTAATATAGTTTTATTGATTTCAGAGAGGAAGGGAGAGGGAGAGAGAAATAGGGACATCAGTGATGAGAATCATTGATCGGCTGCCTCCTGCTCACCCCACACTGGGGATCGAGCCCGCAACCCAGGCATGTGCCCTGACCAGGAATCGAACTGTGGCCTCCTGGTTCATAGGTCTACGCTCAACCACTGAGCCACACCGGCCAGGCAATATGTCTCTTTTTCAGTGTTAAACAATAATGATGATTATGGGACTATGGTCTTGTTCTCAGTTAATGAAATTGCTCCTGTGGCTTCGGCCTTAAGCATAACACTGCCTTTTGGCTTGAGATAGATATATTGAAGAAAGAAATATATATATCCAGTATCAGCTCATGAAGCTATCATCTGTGGCAGATTTCACTTTCTAAAAATGGCTGGGATAATATTTCCCATCCCGCTTGCGTTTCCAAGACATTTCCACTCCCTCATCAAGAAGTGGGGTCCCGCCCGGCCAGCAGCGCTCAGTGGTTGAGCATCGACCTATGAACCAGGAGGTCACGGTTCCATTCCCTGTCAGAGCACATGCCCCGGTTGTGGGCTCCATCCCCAGTAGGGGGCGTGCAGGAGACAATCGGCCAATGATTCTCTCTTATTGATGTTTCTATCTCTCTCTACCTCTCCCTTCCTCTCTGAAATCAATAAAAAAGAAAATGATGCCCTAGCCGGTTTGGCTCAGTGGATAGAGAGACAGCCTGCAGACTGAAGGGTACCAGGTTCGATTCCCGTCAAGGGCACACGCCCAGGTTGTGGACTCGATCCCCGGTGGGGGGCGTGCAGGAGGCAGCAGATCAATGATCCTCTCTCATCATTGCTATTTCTATCTCTCCCTCTCCCTTCCTCTCTGAAATCAATTTTTTAAAGAAAGGTGGAGTCCTCTTGACCCTGGGTGGGCCTCTGTGACTGCTTTGACTCAATGGTCCCTCTCTTGAGATGTCCACCCTTGGAACTATACACCTGCTGTGGGGAAGGTGACATGAAGAGGACCATGTGCACAGGGGCCAATGCCCTCTGTCCTCGGCCCCAGCTGAGCTCCCAGCTGACATTCAGCACCAAGTTCAAAGACCTTTTTGACGTCTGCTGACGTCATCTTTTCCTCCTTCGACGCGTTCATATTACTAATTATAATGACGTACTTCCTAATTGAGTCATCTCTGCACTTTTGGAATGAACTCCACTCGGCTATGGTATATTGATTTCTTAATCTGCTTTTGGATTACATGAATTTTTAAAAATAGGTTTTTATTGATTGGAGAGCGAGAGGGAGAGAGAAACATTGATGTGAAAGAGGAAACATTGGGTTGCCTTCACATGCCCCCCCTCACTGGGGATCAAACCGGCAACCTGGGTATGTGCCCTGACCAGGAATCAAACCGGCGACCTTTCGGTGCACAGGAGGACGCTCAACAACTAAGCCACACAGGCCAGGGCTAACTAATTTTTGTTTGTTTTTCTTTTTTTGTTAATCCTCACCTGAGGATATTTTTCCATTGACTTTTAGGGAGAGTGGAAGTGAGAGGGAAAAAGAGAGAAACATCCACCCTGACTGGTTTGGCTTGGTGGATAGAGCATCGGGCCGTGGACTGGAGGGTCCCGGGTTCGATCCCGGTCAAGGGAATGTACCTTGGTTGTGGGCTCGATCCCCAGTGGGGGGCATTCAAGAGGCAGCTGATCGATGTTTCTAACTCTCTATCCCTCTCCCTTCCTCTCTGCAAAAAATCAATAAAGGTATACTTTTTTAAAAAAAGAGAGAGAGAGAGAAACATCGATGTGAGAGTAACACATCGATTGGTTGCCACTTGCATGAGCCCCAACCAGGACCGGGGCAGGGGGAGGAGCCTGCAACCGAGGTACTTGCCCTTGACCAGAACCCAGGACCCTTTGGTCCACAGGCCAACACTCTATCCGCTGAGCCAAACGGATATTTATCAGTGATAATGACCTGCGGTTTTCTTTGCGGGGTGTGTGATCTTTGTCAAGTCTGGAAACCAGATTCAGTCCGTCAGTCAGCCCAGGAGTACCTGCTAAGCAGCAGATGTGGCTCTGGACTCGGAATGGAGCAGTGACTGGGACGCAGACGGTCTCTGAGGTCCTAATGTTCTCCTAGGAGAAGAAGGTTCTTCCAGTTTCCTGACACACATTTAGAAGCTTTTCTTTACTTCCTGGATTTCTGAGAGGCCACAAAGAATTCATTTGAGTCCTGAGGCTGGGGCAGGGGTGTCTGTCTGACAATCCATTTCCTTCTCTGCTCAGCTGTTCTCTCTCTTCTGGGATCAATTTTGGCGGTCAGTCCCCACTGTGGGGACCCAGTGTGTGTCTTAGAGCCCTTCAGATCATGGCAGTGTTAGAGTCCCTCCCAGCCTGTCACTTAAGGCCACCGCTCAGACCCAGAACCCACCTCACCTTGGGTTACAGTGGTTCAAGAGTGAGGTGGCCAGCCCTCACCAGTTTAGCTCAGTGGATAGAGCGTCCCCCTTCAGACCAAAGGATCCCGGGTTCCATTCCGGTCAAGGTCACGTACTTTGGTTGCAGGCTCCATCCAAGCCCTGGTCACGGTGCATGCGGGAGGCAACCAATCGATGTGTCTCTCTCACATCGATGTTCCACTCACTCTCCTCCCCCTCGCATCCACTCTCTCCAAAAATCAATGGAAAAATATCCTTGGGTGAGGATTAACAACAAACAACATAAAAAGAGTGAGGAAGCCAGCCTTAAGGGGCCCCAGGGCTTCTCCCTGGGGGACCCTGCCACTCCTACCCTCCCTCCCCCCTCTCCTCCCACTCTTCCGCCTGCCTCCTGCCCTCCCCACTAGGACAGATGCAGACGAAGAGATGTGCAACCTCATTAGTCATGGGGAAATGCACAATAAAACCACAATGAGATAGCTGTACACACACAGCAGAATGACTAACCCTAAAGAGACTGGTCATACCCAGTGCTGACGAGGACGGGGAGCCAGGGGAAATGTAAACTGGGACAAGCCACTTTGAATAACTCTTGGGCGGTGTCTTATGAACTTGAACTTCGCCTGCCCTAAGCATGCAATTCCACTTCAAGGCGTATACCAAAGAGAAATGAATGCATATGTTCACATAAGAAGGCTTGTACACGAGTGTCTGTAGCACCTTTATTTATGTTAGAAACCATGCAAATACCCACACATAAGCAAAGCTGTCATATATCCATACCATGGAATGCTACTCGGTAATAAAACAGAATAAATGTGCTGATATGTGAATGAATGTCACACACATGTGCTGTATGCTGCAATTTCTATGAAGTTCTAGAACATACAAAACCCATCTGTAGCCCTAGGCGGTTTGGCTCAGTGGATAGAGCGTCGGCCTTCGGACTAAAGGGTCCCAGGTTCGATTTTAGTCAAGGGCACATGCCCGGGTTGCAGGCTCGATCCCCAGTAGGGGGAGTGCAGGAGACAGCTGATCAATGATTCTCTCTGATCATTGATGTTTCTATCTCTCTCTCCCTTCCTCTCTGAAATCAATAAAAAAATATATTTTTAAAAAACCTCTGTAGTGATAGAGGTCACAACAGTATTTACCTTTGGGGGTTGGTTTGATGGAACCTCCACTAAATATATAGGGAAAGTTCAAGGTGTACATCTAATATGTTTTGGCTCAATAAAAAATAATTTAAATATGTGAAACTCTAAAGCTGGCACTTTAAGGGCCGCTTTCACTATCACCCACCAGTTTTATGTAGTTACTCTTATTAATGTAGTTCTAAGTATTTTTATATATGTTTTTTATTTTAGAGAGAGAGGGAGAGGGGGAGGGAAAGGGAGAGGGAGAGGGAGAGGAAGAGGGAGAGGGAGATGGAGAAGGAGAGAGAGGGAGATGAAAGCATCGATAAGATCGATCAGCTGCCTCCAAATGCCCCACACTGGGGATCAAGCCTGCAACCCAGGCATGTGTCCTGACCAAGAATTGAACCGTGGCCTCCTGGTTCACAGGTCAACTCTCAACCACTGAGCCATGCTGGCTGGGCGCTGCCATTGTTTTTATTTTTTTAAGAGTTTTTAAAAATATTTTTTTATTTGATTTCAGAGAGGAAGGGAAGGGAGAGGGAGAGAGAGAGAAACATCAATGATGAGAGAGATTCATTGATTGGCTGCCTCCTGCATGCCCTCCATGAGGGATCAAGCCCAAAACCCGGGCATGTGCCCTTGACCAGAATCAAACCTGGGCCCTTCGGTCCACAGGCTGATGCTCTATCCACTGAGTCAAAAGCAGCTGGGGCTGTCTTTATTTATTTTTTAAAAATATATTTTATTGATTTTTTTACAGAGAGGAAGGAAGAGGGATAGAGAGTTAAAAACATCGATGAGAGAGAAGCATCGATCAGCTGCCTCCTGCACACCCCCTACCGGGGATGTGCCCGCAACCAAGGTACATGCCCTTGACCGGAATCGAACCTGGGACCCTTCAGTCCGCAGGCCAACGCTCTATCCACTGAGCCAAACCGGTTTCGGCATGGGGCTGTCTTTAGATGCCACTTGTGGACATGGGGTGCCCTGGGAGGACACCAGCCCCTCAGAGAGCGCTTAGTCACAGGCTTGTTCACATTTTCATGGAACTGTATTTGCTTGATCTAATACCTCCACAGGAAGCCCATGATAATGTCCCTCTCTGATGCTAGATTTGTCTATTTGTCCCTGGAGTTCTGTCCACTTTTGTTTTGTACACTTTGAACCTATTTTAACATTATTCCTACAATGTTTTTGTTTTGTCCCAAAGTCTATTTAGCCTAATATTAATAGAGTTAAGCCAGCTGTCTCTCGATGAGTAAGTGCCTAGTATGTCTTTTTCCTCATTCTTTCACGTGTAATCTTCCTGCAGACATGTTTTAGGTGTGTCTCTAGTAGACAGCATATGCCTGGGGGTTGTGGTTTTCATACAATATGACAATCTCTGTCACTTCTTTTTTTAAAAAATATATATTTTTATTGATATCAGAGAGGAAGGGAGAGGGAGAGAGAGATAGAAACATCAATGCTGAGAGAGAATCACTGATCGGCTGCTTCCTGCACGGCCCACACTGGGGATCAAGCCAGCAACCTGGGCATGTGCCCTTGACCGGAATCGAACTTGGGACCCTTCAGTCCGCAGGCCGACACTCTATCCACTGAGCCAAACCGGTCAGGGCATTTCTGTCACTTCTGACAGTCCCCTGATCTGACGTCCTCTCAGAGGTGGTATCTTTTGTTTGCTATGTCTGCCCCCCGCCACCACCCCTCCCCCCCGCCCCCCCCCCCCCCCCCCCCCGCCGCAGAAGCTTCTAGTGGGGCTGGCTCAGCTGGTTGTTTTCAGTGTCACGGGCTCAGCTCCTCCACCTGTTGGGGTTGTACAACAATCGGCAGGGGGAGGCCCGTCTGAATAGCAACAAAGAAGAATTTCAGATGGTAAACATTTCTGAATGGCTTGCAGGGCAGGGCGCTCTCTGCTGAAGCTGAGAAGCTAAGGGTGGGGCACAGTGGCCTCCCATGTGTACACTTGACCCGTGACACATCCAAGTGCAAGTGCTATTGCATTCCTGATGAGAGACTTTTGAAAATGAAGAATGCACTTTCCAACCATAATAAGATACCACCTTCACACCCACTAGGATGGTTATAATAAAAAAAAAATCAAGCCAGGACAGTGTTGCCCAATGGTTGGGCGTCAGCCTATGAAACAGGTCAGGGTGTCAAAGCCGGTTTTGCTCAGTGGATAGAGCGTCGGCCTGCGGACTGAAGGGTCCCAGGTTCGATTCCGGTCAAGGGCATGAACCTTGGTTGCGGGCACATCCCCAGTGGGGGGTGTGCAGGAGGCAGCTGGTCGATGTTTCTCTCTCATCGATGTTTCTAGCTCTCTATCCCTCTCCATTCCTCTCTGTAAAATATCAATAAAATATATTAAAAAAATAAATAAAATGTTTATTTAAAAAAAGAAAGAAACAGGTCAGGGTTCGATTCCCAGTCAGAGCACATGCCTGGGTTGCGGGCACATCCCCAGTGGGGGGTGTGCAGGAGGCAGCTAATCGATATTTCTCTGTCATCGATGTTCCTAACTCTCTGTCCCTCTCCCTTCCTCTCTGTAAAAAAACAATAAAATATATTTAAAAAATAAATAAAATGTTTTTTAAAAAAAAGAAAGAAACAGGTCAGGGTTCGATTCCCGGTCAGAGCACATGCCTGGGTTGCGGGCTCGATCCCCAGTGGGGGGCATGCAGGAAGCAGCCGATCAATGATTCTCTCTCATCATTGATGTTTCTATCTCTCTCCCTCTCCCTTCCTCTCTGAAATCAACAAAAAGTCTATTTTTTTTTTTAAAGTGGATCAGTGGGTGCCAGGGGCTGCAGGGAGGGGGACGGGGACTGAATGCTTATGGGCCCAGGGTTTCTTTTTGGGTTGAGGAAGATGTTCTGGAATTAGGTAGCGATGATGGAGGCCCGGCCCTGTGAATGTACTAACATCCACTGACATGTACACTTTAACAGGGTAAAACTGTGCTATGTAATTTATATCTCAATTTTTTAAATGTATTTTCAAAATGAGATCTGGATCCCAAGTTGCGGTGGCAAGGGCTCCAGTTACAAACAACGAAGTAGCAGCCAAGAGCAGGGGAGGGAAGTGGCCAGGGTCACCTTGGCCACTTCCCACCTCCAGTGAACTTGAAGCTCATTCAACTTCTCTAAACTCGCTTTCCTCGACAGTAAGCCCTCAGTCATGGTTAGCGCGTCCCCAAAACCGTGTGTCTCCTCCTCCATAATGCATCGCGGGGCTGGGAGGAGTTGACACCTTATTATATGACGAGCTTGAGCTGCCTTTATGGGTTACCCCGCCTAATCCTCACACCCACCCCACACCACAAGGGAGAGGTGCTGGGAAAAAGAGAGGAAACCGAGGCACAAAGAGCTTATGAAACTCACTCGAAGCCTCTGGCCTGGTGAATTGCAGAGATCAATGTTGTTGTTTTCTGGGTTATTTTTAAAATATATTTTTATTGACTTCAGAGAGGAAGGGAGAGGGAGAGAGAGATAGAAACATCCACTATGAGGGAGAATCATTGATTGGCTGCCTCCTGCACGTCCCCACACTGGGGATCGAGCCCCCAACCCGGGCATGTGCCCTGACCAGGAATCGAACCGTGACCTCCTGGTTCATAGGTCAACGCTCAACCACTGAGCCACACCTGTTGGGCCAGAGATCAATGTTGACTTTTAAAAAATGTGGCTGCCTGGCCTACTTGCCCTTGACCAGAACCCACTCAGGACCCTTCAGTCCACGGGTGGGTGCTCTATCCACTAAGCCAGTGGTCGGCAAACTCATTAGTCAACAGAGCCAAATATCAACAGTACAACGATTGAAATTTCTTTTGAGAGCCAAATTTTTTAAACTTAAACTTCTTCTAACGCCACTTCTTCAAAATAGACTCGCCCAGGCTGTGGTATTTTGTGGAAGAGCCACACTCAAGGGGCCAAAGAGCCGCATGTGGCTCGCGAGCCGCAGTTTGCCGACCACGGCACTAAGCCAAACCAACTAGGACAGAATTTCCTTCCTTTTAAGCCTGTTTTGTCCATCCATTTTGTTGACAGACCTTTTGGCTAATGTGAATAATACTGCTATGTGCATGAGTGTACAAATCTCTTAGAGCCCCTGCTTCCATTTGTTGGGTACGTACCCAGGAGTGGAATTCCTTGATCATATGTTAAGTCTATGTTTACTTATTTATTTTTTTTAGGCAACCTCGCTTTTAAACCAGGAAAGGCAAACAAGGAGGAAATGAAATTCTACTTCATTCCTCACAGTACCTAGTACTGGCGAGGCCGTGGCGCCGTGGAAGCTCAGGTGGGGAGTCATTTCAGCAACCACTTTGGCAAGGGATTTGGCAGCTCCCGGTCAAGTTAAAGTGTAGCTGTGCCGCATGCAAGCACATTCCCTTGCCAAGTGCTCACGCATAGCACAGGCATGGACAACAAGCGCCAAAGAAGGCGCTCTCCGGAGGGGCACCCCGGGAGACCCGGGGAAAACGCTCACCAATCAGATCCCGCAGCCAGTGGGAGAAGGATCTGGACTGTGTGCTGCATTTATAGAAAGTTACAAGACATGCAAAACAGTAGTATACACTGAGTGGCCAGATTATTATCATCTCTGAACGCATAATAATCTGGCCACTCAGTGTATATCCTATATAATAAAAGGCTAATATGCAAATTGTCCCCTCCACCAGGAGTTCGACCAGCAGGCAGGCCGGCCAACCGCCCATGTCCCCTCCCCCTGGCCAGGCTGGCCGGCCCCTACCCATGCACGAAATCATGCACCGGGCCTCTAATATATATAAATAGCTATACCAGTGGTCGGCAAACCGCAGCTCGCGAGCCACATGCGGCTCGTGAGCTGCTATTTGCCGCTCTGTTGACTAATGAGTTTGCCGACCACTGGACTAGACTAAATGTTACCGTGTAGTTGGAAGCTGTGAGGATTAGGCAATTGTGGCATATTGTGTGCAAAGAAGTAAAGGGTAGTATATGACAGTGGTGGGCAAACTCATTAGTCAACAGAGCGGCAAACCGCGGCTCGCGAGCCGCATGTGGCTCGCGAGCCGCGGTTTGCCGACCACTGATGTATACTGAGTGGCCAGATTATTATGCGTTCAGAGATCATAATAATATGGCCACTCAGTGTATATGGCTGATGCATATGCCCACTCGTTTGAAAGGCATGAGAGCCCGGCCGGTGTGGCCCAGCAGTTGAGCCGTGACCCAAGAACCAGGAGGCTACCGGTTCGATTCCCGGTCAGGGCACATGCCCGGGGTTGCGGGCTCGATCCCCCGTAGGGGCATGCAGGAGGCAGCCGATCCATGATGTTTCTATCTCTCTATCCCTCTCCCTTCCTCTCTCTCTAAAAAGCAATAAAATACATATATTTTTTAAAAAAGGCATGAGAGCATGCCGGGGAGCCAGATACACCCAACTCTGGATGCTGTTACTCTGGGGCAGGAGGGCAGGGAAGGGACTCCAGCTCAATCTGTTAGGTTTCGTATCTTTCAGAGGAAGAGGCCTGTGCTGGGTAAGAGGTGGGGGGACAGACACCCCAGTGGGGGCCCCAGTGGAAGTGGGGCGGGGCGGGGAAAGAAGAGGCAGAAGTAAAACCAGAAGTCAGCAGTTCTGAAGAGAAGCAGAAGGCAAAGATCAAAGCGAAAGGCGGGGAAACAGGAAAAAAAAAAAAGAAACGGCTAGAAAAGCATGAAAATGGTTAGAAGGACCTGCTGTGCCGCAATGGAGCTCTCAGGACTCACAGCGGGCCCTGGCGACCAGCCAACCCCCTGCCCGGCCATGTGGCCCAACAGCCACCGGTCACTTACCAGCGAGGCAGCAGGGACTCAAGGGGCACCTAGGATGAAGACTGCTTGTCTTAGCCACGGGCATGGGGATTGCAGAAACGTATTGGGGCTGAGAAAAATGGGCCCCAAGCCTCCACTTAGCAGGGGAAGAGATCACGCTGATCACATGACTATTTGGGGGCTCGCTGGAGGACACAGGTCACTTAGTTGATATTTATCTAAAGATTTCTACTCGTGGAGACCTTAGAGGTGAGAAGGAAGTGCTTTGCCTGTTGGATGTGCCCAACTTGAACTGCAGACAAACAAAATAGCCATTGTTCTCTGGGGTGCAAGGAACATCTCACACAGGGTTTGCGAATTTCCTCCTCAATTAAAACGTGATCACAAGTGTGCCAGTGCACTAGCTTCGGTAAACCACCATGTTGACAAAGAGGACAGCTGCTCTGTTTTATTTCTAAATGTAAATTTTAACTATTTTTTGATAATTATTGTCCTTAATATTTTTAATTTTTTAAAAAAATTGGTTTTGTGCAGAAACCGGTTTGGCTCAGTGGATAGAGCTTCGGCCTGCAGACTGAAGGGTCCCAGGTTTGATTCCGGTCAAGGGCATGTACCTTGGTTGCGGGCACATCCCCAGTGGGGAGTGTGCAGGAGGCAGCTGATTGATGTTTCTCTCTCATCGATGTTTCTAACTCTCTCTCCCTCTCTCTTCCTCTCTGTAAAATATCAATAAAATATATATTTTAAAAAAATTGGTTTTGTGCCAAAACCGGTTTGGCTCAGTGGATAGAGCGTCGGCCTGTGGACTGAAGGGTCCCAGGTTCGATTCCGGTCAAGGGCATGTACCTTGCTTGCGGGCACATCCCCAGTGGGGAGTGTGCAAGAGGCAGCTGATCGATGTTTCTCTCTCATAGATGTTTCTAACTCTCTCTCCCTCTCCCTTCCTCTCTGTGGAAAATCAATAAAATATAATTTTTAAAAAAATTGGTTTTGAGAGAGAGAGAGAGAGAAACATTGACGGGATCGGCTGCCTCCTGCACGCAGCCCAACTGGGGATCAGATCTGCAACCTGGGCATGTGCTCTGACCGGGAATTGAACCAGCAACCTTTTGGTGCACAGGACAACATCCAAACGGGACATCCAAGAAACTGAGCCACACCAGCCGGGGCAATATTTTTATAATTAAAATGTTATCATGAAAAAGATCTGAAGCAGCTATAGATGTTAAGATTTGACAAACCTGGCTGATGTGGAGACAAGTAAAATCTAGACAACCAGAAAACTATTTTAAGCAAGACTAGAAACCCAGAAACTATGAAGGAAAAGACAGACACAGCACTGGCGGTGTGGTTCAGTGGTTAGTGCCAGCCACCCTGGCATGGAAGGGTCTTGGGTTTGATTCCTGCTCAAGGGCATGTACCTGGGTTGAAAGTTCAATCCCTGGCCTCAGTTGGGGCCTGTGCAGGAGGCAACCTATCAGCTGTGTCTCTCTCACATCGAAGTTTCTCTCTCTATCTCTCTCCCTCCCTCCCTCCCTTCCACTCTCTCTAAAAAAATCAATGGAGAAAATATCTGCAGGTGAGGATTAACACAAACAAGAAGAAAGAAAAGACATATAGACATATGTGACTACATCAATCTTCAAGCACGTTGCTTTGGGATACCCACAAAGCCAAAAGATAAACCATAGATTAAGAAAATGTATTGCCGAAACCGGTTTGGCTCAGTGGGTAGAGCATCGGGCTTCAGACTGAAAGGTCCCAGGTTCGATTCCGGTCAAGGGCATGTACCTTGGTTGCGGGCACATCCCCAGTAGGGGGTTTGCAGGAGGCAGCTGATCGATGTTTCTCTCTCATCGATGTTTCTAGCTCTCTATCCCTCTCTCTTCCTCTCTGTAAAAAATCAATAAAATATATTTTTTTTAAAAAGATTTTTTTATTGATTTTGAGAGAGAGAGAGAGAGAAAGGGAGAGGGAGGGAGAGAGAGAGAGAGAAACATCGATGTGAGCTTGAAACATCAATGGACCACCTCCTGCACACCTCCCACCAGGGATGGAGCCTGAAACCTGGGCATGTGCCCTGACTGGGAATCGAACCGGCAACCTTTTGTTGCACAGGACCACACCCAACCAATTGAGCCACACCAGCCAGGGCCCCTGTGCCCTTCAATCGCACTCCTGAGACTGACCCAGAGAAAGACGAGCTCCAGGGTGCAGAGGGGCACCTGAGCACTTTCTTTTTATTTTATTTTAATTTTTTGTTCATCCTCACCCAAGGATATATTTTTTCATTGATTTTTTTAGAGAGAGTGGAAGGGAGGGGGAGAGACACACAGAGAGAAACATTGATGTGAGAGAGACACATCGATTGCTTGCCTCCTGTATGTGCCCCGACCTGGGGCTGGAGACCCAGCCTGCAACCGAGATATGCGCCCTTGACCGGAATCGAACCCAAGACCCTTTAGTCCACGGGCTGACGCTCTATCCACTGAGCTAAACTGGCTAGGGCGCACCTGTGCATTGTCTAGCAGGGAATCAGTGTGCTGGATGAGGACAGGGTGAAGTAGTCGGAACAGCACAGAAGCCCACTGGGGCCTAGAGCAGCATCTGCGCCCAACACCGTGGAGTGGGGAGAGCAAGTGCATGGGAGTACATGCTCCATCGTGGAGCCACCAGATTCCTGACAGTCCTCCCAGGGGGCTCGTTGTCCCTGCCCCCACCATGAGCCTGTGTTACCTACACAATCAGAGCAAAACCAACACGACTAGGTTCACTGGGGGGGGGGGGGGGGGCAAATCTCCGAGCCCTGGTCCGCCACGGGAGGCAGAGCGACAGAAGTGGGCAGGACAGGGCTTTGGGCCGGGAGGGGATGCCTGGGTTGCTGATACTCAGTGTTGCAACTTGCAGCCAAGACCAACTTCTAGAGTTTCAGTTTCTGTGAAATGTGGGGGTTGGCGCAGATGGTTTCTAAGATTCCTCCCAGCTTTGGAACCTCTAAACCGTTAGGCCAAACGTGGGGAGAGAGCCCGTTTGGTAACTATTGGCTTCTCAGCTGTGCTGTGGGGGGGGGGGAGTGTAAGATGGAGATGATGATAGTGACAACAACGGATAAAGGAACAGGGAGGGGCAAGAAGGACTTCTTAGAGCACAGCTGGGTGGGGGCACAGCCACCAGGCTCCTTCCTTCAGCATCTCAAATCTTGCTGGTGCCCTCGAACCCCGGGGCGGGGGGTGGGGTGGGCAGGGCTGAGGCGGTCTGTGGTCTCAGCCCCAGAAGCCAGGGCTGGAGGGGACCAGGATGCTGCATGGTTAATGCTGGCCACGCTTTTTGAGAAGCACTCATCAAAAAACGGGGGCAGAAAGAGAAAGTTCCAGGCCTCTGGCTTTAATTGGGTCAGTTCAATGGAGGGTTATCTGACTTAGCAAATAGAAACACATTCCCAGTTCAATCTGAATTTCAGATAACAGTGAAGAACTTTTCAAGGTAAGCACATCTCATGTGATAGATATTTTGTTGATTTCTATTTTTGTTTTGTTAATCCTCACCCGAGGATATTTTTCCATTGATTTTTTTTAATTGATTTTTCACAGAGAGGAAGGGAGAGGGATAGAGAGCTAGAAACATCAATGAGAGAGAGACATCGACCAGCTGCCTCCTGCACCCCCCCCCCCACTGGGGGATGTGCCCGCAACCAATGTACATGCCCTTGACCGGAATCGAACCTGGGACCCTTCAGTCCGCAGGCTGACGCTCTATCCACTGAGCCACACCGGTTTCGGCCCATTGATTTTTAGAGAGAGTGAAGGGAGGGGGAGAGACAGAGAGAACCCTTGAGGTGAGAGAGACACATCCGTTGGTTGCCTCCCCCACGCACCCTGCCCAGCCAGGGCCTGGGATCTAACCTGCAACTGAGTTACGTGCCTTTGATCAGAATCGAACCCAGGACCCTTCAGTCCAAGGTCTGACGCTCTATCCACTGAGCCAAACCGGCTAGGGCATCTCATGTGATATTTTATGTGTTTTTTTTTATACATATATTTTTACATTGATTTCAGAGAGGAAGGGAGAGATAGAAACATCAATGATGAGAGAGAGCCCTAACCGGTTTGGCTCAGTGGCTAGAGCGTCGGCCTGCAGACTGAGGGGTCCCAGGTTCGATTCCGGTCAAGGGCATGTACCTTGGTTGTGGGCACATCCCCAGTGGGAGGTGTGCAGGAGGCAGCTGGTCGATGTTTCTCTCTCATCGATGTTTCTGGCTCTCTATCCTTCTCCCTTCCTCTCTGTAAAAAATGAATAAAATATATATTTTTAAAAAATGATGAGAGAGAATCGTTGATCAGCTGCCTCCTGCACGCCCCCTACTGGGGATTGAGCCCACAACCCAGGCATGTGCCCTTGACCGGAATTGAACCCAGGACCCTTCAGTCCGCAGGCCGACGCTCTATCCACTGAGCCAAACCGGCTAGGGCTCATGTGATATTTTAGACATACGGATACTAAAACATTCATCGTCCTGCATTTCATCTGACAAGCAGGAGAGTGGGCTGGGCCTCTGGAGGGTCTCTGCCCGCTCCAGGTGTCTCTTCCCCAGGTGCTCCCCAGGCCGAGTGGTGAAGTCCCGCTGTGGATCCCCCACCCCCACCCCGGCACAGCGGTGCTCTAGTTCTCCCTGAAACCGTCCTCCATCACCCTAATCTGAGCCTACCACCTGTTTCCTGTGGGGACCCAGCCTGACACAGGCGTGGAATGAAAACCAGAAGGTTCTCAGGGTCATTTATTAAGTATTGGTAGAAATAAAAGACGTAATTGGTGCTGGTGCTTCCAACGTGTGGAATGAGCAGCACTATGCTGCCAAGTCCCAGCAATTCTCAGGGGATCCACTCTGTCGGTCAAGTAAACAGCGACGGAGAGGGAAACAGCCAAAGGGGGGAAATCACCCAGATGCTAGGTGAACGGCCCGCCCCCATCATTCCTCCACCCTCCCACCCTCCTCTCTAACCCAGCCACCCAAGGAAGCACATCCTCTCTCCCTCCCTCTGGCCTCTTTGAGATAAGGGCAGCCTCTCTGGAGACGCCCACGACCTTTTTCCTCTTGTAGGGCACAGAGAGCCTTTGAGACAACTGTAATGGAATAAAGCTGTTTCCCCAAACAAATGCTGGCCCTGCTCTTCACCTGCTGGCATGCCTTGCCTCGGGCTCCCGAGTCCTGCGCTGGGCCGACCATCTGCCCAGGCCTTTGGGGAGGGGTGGGGGCTGGTTGGCTGGCACCCAAGCAGAGGCAACCCTCATAAGGCTCTCGCACCTGCTGGGTTCTTCAGGTGACAGCTTGGTTGAGGCCCACCACCCGTTTTAGATGTGCCCAGCCGAGGAGAGATCATCCAGCCCAGGTACCCAGTTTCAAAAGCATCTTGGTAGTCATAGCAACGGTCCGCATGCCAACCTGAGAGGGTCTAGGGAAAGAGACCTCAGGGGGCACTGAGCTAATGCACATGGATGACCAGTCCTGAGATGCCATTTGGCAGGGACAGGACATCCTTTCTCTGCCCTCACCTTTTTATTTTTTAAATATATTTTATTGATTTTTTTTTTACAGAGAGGAAGGGAGAGGGATAGAGAGGTAGAAACATCGATGAGAGAGAAACATCGATCAGCTGCTTCCTGCACACCTTCTACTGGCGATGTGCCCGCAACCAAGGTACATGCCCTTGACCGGAATCGAACCTGGGACCCTTCAGTCCACAGGCTGACACTCTATCCACTGAGCCAAACCAGCTAGGGCTATTTTATTTTTTAAATATATTTTTATTGATATCAGAGAGGAAGGGAGAGGGAGAAAGAGAGAGAAACATCAATGATGAGAGAATCACTGATCAGCTGCCTCCTGCACGCCCCACACTGGGGATTGAGCCCGCAACCCAGGCGTATGCCCTGACCGGGAATCGAACTGTGACCTCCTGGTTCATAGGTCAACACTCAACCACTGAGCCACGCTGGCCAGGCACCCAACATTTTATTTTGAACAATTTCATACTACAGAGCAGTTAAAAGGATAGTGCAATAGGGAATAACATTTCACGCCTAAATATTGAAACCCATTAACTCCGAAGGAAAGAACATCGCCCATGTAATAATCATATCTTATCACGCCCAGGGAATTTAATACTGAGGACAAAATGTCATCTGGTCATCCATTCTGACATTGGGGCCAGCGGCTGTCAGTAGCCTCTTTTCCACACTTTACTGCATCTTCCCCTTGGGAGGGAGTCGCTGGCAAGTGTTTAAATTTGTCAGAAATAAGAATGCAAAGTGGAACTGAAGCACATCACAGACCTTGGACCAGAAATGGCCTGTGAGCCGCTGGAAGAGATGCCACCGGGCCAGCTGATGGTCACCCAGCTTGAGGACCACAAAGCCCAGGCAGGAGAGCACCCCCAGAACCAAGTACACCCCTGAGCGCGTGCTGCCGTGGCGCCTGTGGACACGCAGGGCCTGGCTCACGGCGGCAACAATGTGCACACCCAGGGCGACCTCAAACCCCCGGGGATGCAGCAGGGCAAGGCCGTAACTGGACAGCGAGAGGCACTCGATGGCGAGGAGCAGGCCGGGCTCCCAGCCCCTGTCTAGGTAGAGGCACCAGGCCACGGGCCACGCGAAGATGGGCAAGGTGAACCACTGGTCCAGCACGGCAGCCGGGTGCGTCTGCAGCCCAATCCGCAGCCACTGCACGGGGCCGTAGACCATAGCCATGCCCGCGAAGACATCCTTCAGGTAACGAGTCCGCTGCACCTCACTGGGGGGCCCCCGGGCACTGACATCTCTCTGTAGCCAGTGCCCTCCCAGGAGCACGTAGGCCACGTTAATGAGCGAGTTGAAGGGCATGGCTAGGAAGGTGGGGAGGCCGGCTACCAGGGCTTCTGCATAGTGCTCATAGCCCACTTCCACCAAGACGCTTTCAAACACACCCATGTAGACGGTGGCCACGCAGAGGCAGCTGGCCACGGCCACATGGCAGAGGGCCTGCGCGGACTCGGGCTTCATCGGGAAGCCTGGTTGTGACTTGGGGCAGAGAGCTTCGGAGAGTGGCAGCCTTCGCTGTCCTTTCAGAATTCGGATACACGGCTTTTGCAAAAAAACACTCCTGGGCCTCCCAGCTGAGCCAGCAGGAAGACGTCCCGTGATTTCCGACGCAGACGCTACAACCTTGCCCTGGAGTGGCGGTGGCAGGCCAGGCGGAGGCGGAGGTCCCGCTGATTGGCTGGCACGAGTGGAGGACTGTTCTGCCTTTTTCCTTTGTGGTTAGAAAAAGAGTGTGGTTAGAAAGAAAACCATCCAAAGAAGAGCCTCCATCTTGCTGACTCTCGGCCTCAGGATCCACCAACAGTTTTCAACAGAAAAAAACCAAAAAACCCAAACACAAATACACACACACACACACACACACACACACACACCAAAAACAAGTAAAAGTGAAATGCTACCTACAGTACTTCACCTTCTTACACATGGCTTCTAGAATCTTCTTTTGCCAAGGCATTTTGTGCCTCTTGACACCTATGCTGTTCTTCTCTCATCTGTGGACTATAAAAATCCTGCTCTTGCCGTAGTTTCCCTCAAACTACGGCCCGTGGGCCACATGCGGGTGTTTTTGCCGGTTTGTTTTTTTACTTCAAAATAAGATAGGTGCAGTGTGCATAGGAATTTGTTCCTAGTTTTTTTTTAAACTATAGTCCGGCCCTCCAACGGTCTGAGGGACAGTGAACTGGCCCCCTGTTTAAAAAGTTTGAGGACCCCTGCCCTAGCTGGTTTGGCTCAGTGGATAGAGCGTCAGCCTGCGGACTGAAGGGTCCCTGGTTCGATTCTGGTCAAGGGCACATACCCGGGTTGCGGGCTCGATCCCCAGTAGGGGGCGTGCAGGAGGCAGCTGATCAATGATTCTCTCTCATCATTGATGTTTCTATCTCTCTCTCCCTCTTCCTTCCTCTCTGAAACCAATAAAAATATATTTTAAAAAATCCTGCTCCTTGCCCTAGTTCCCTTAGAGCCACTGTATTTAGAGACACCAACGTCCCTAGGTCTGTTCTTACAGCCAGAACGGGTTTTCACACTTCCGTGACGTTATAAATGTGGAAGTTTCCAGGCTAGCCCCAAAACCCTTTTAGCCCAATACCCAGTTGAACAAGAGACCATTAGCTGTGGTCTGAGCTCTGGAATCGCAGGCAAGAGATGGTGTGGTGCTGGAGGAGGTGGGGCGGGGTGGGGGGGGACTATGAGCATGTCTCCTGTTTCTGGGGTGTGAGGCCAGACAGCACAGAGAGCTCTCCTCCAGGCCTGCTACCCTGGCTCACCCTTCTGCCCTCCCCCGAGTTGCTATCTCCCCCCAAATCACCCTCTTTCCTTGTCCCACAATACAACTTTCCATGTCCTGCAACCACAGAAGCAAATAATTTATTTGCTGATTTTTATTGATTTTAGAGAGAGGAAGGGGGTGAGAGAGAGAAACATTGATTTGTTGTTCCACTTATCTATGCATTCATTGGTTGATTCTTTTTAAAAATATATTTTTTATTGATTTCAGAGAGGAAGAAAGAGGGAGGGAGATAGAAACATCAATGATGAGACAGAATCATTGGTAGGCTGCCTCCTGCATGCCCACCACAGGGGATCAAGCCCACAACTCGGGCATGTACCCTGACTGGGAATCGAACCGTGACCTCCTGGTTCCTAGGTTGACACTCAACCATAGAGCTACGCCTGCTGATTCTTTTTTTCCCTTTAAAAAATCTTTATTGTTGAAAGTATTACATATGTCCCCCTTCCCCCCCGCCCCATTGGTCCCCTTCAGCCTGCCCCTGCTTCCCCATTGGTTGGTTCTTGTGCGTCCTAAGATCCAACCCGCAACCTCAGTATACAGAAGACACTCTAACCAACTGAGCTGCCTGGTGAGAGCCAGCAGACAAACAATTTAAAAACAATGTAGACTTTTCATTGGCTGTCAACTGCTTTGGGGCCAGGTAGGGGTGAGTTGGCCTAGTAGTCTAAAAATGTATTAACGAGCTGAAACTGGTTTGGCTCAGTGGATAGAGTGTCAGCCTGCGGACTCAAGGGTCCCAGGTTCAATTCCGGTCAAGGGCATGTGCCTTGGTTGTGGGCACATCCCCAGTGGGGGGTGTGCAGGAGGTAGCTGATCGATGTTTCTCTCTCGTCGATGTTTCTAACTCTGTCCCTCTCTCTTCCTCTCTGTGAAAAACCAATAGAATATATTTTTTTAAAAAATGTATTAACAAAGAAAGAAGAGGTTCAATGCTCTGAAAATGACTCAAAGCCAAGACAGAAGATAGGCAGGCAGGCATGGGAAAGAGAAGAACTGTCTATGTCCCCCACCTGCTAATGTGTGACCTTGGGCCTTAACCATTCTGGTCCTCAGTTTGCATACCTGTAGAATGGGGATGCTACCAGTACCTCCGCAGAGTTCTTGTGTAAAATAGGTGAGTTCTTATATATGTAGACTGCTTAGCACCATTTATTTTTGAAATACAATGTATATCCCCCTTCCTGCAGTTTAGGCCCTGAAAGGGTAGGACAAGGGGCTGATTCTTTGCTTTCCCTTCAGTGCTCAGTGAAGGCCTACTCAATTTCAATTCAGTTCAAGCACCAAGCCAGCACCTTTGTTTTATCCCCTTACTGTTTATATATATATAAAGATTTCAGAGAGGAAGGGAGAGGGAGAGGGAGGGAGAGAGAGAGAGAGAGAGAGAGAGAGAGAGAGAGAGAGAGAGAGAGAGAGAAACATCAATGAAGAGAGAGAATCATTGATGGGCTGCCTCCTGCACGCCCCTTACTGGGGATTGAGCCTGCAACCCAGGCATGTGCCCTTGACCGGAATCAAACCTGGGACCTTTCAGTCCGCAGGCCGGCGCTCTATCCACTGAGCCAAGCTGGCTAGGGCTCCCTTACTCTTTCATTGGTCCTATTTGCCACTTCTCAGCTGGGCCAGGGGGGCCCACCTGCATTCTCTGGGGAGGGACCTGCTGGGCCTCATGCTGAGCTTTTCTGCTTCTGTCTGTCCTGCCTTGGGGATCTGCTTTGAAGGAGGACCACGCGGCCTAGCATTTCCACAAGTGAATGGAAGCCCTCACCCTCACTCTGCATCTCCTGGCTGACCACAGGTCTCCATCTCAGCATGTGGCACTGTCGGCTAAGGAGCCTCCTGGCCACCCCTGCCCTGGGGTTCCCACTTCTAGGATGGTGGCTGCTAATGTGGTCTGCACACAGGAGTCCGCAGCATCTTCCTCAAATAGCCCTGGATCGGATCATGGCAGCCCCTGCTCAACACCCTTCAGTGTCTGGCTCATCACTCCACGTACAATCCCACCCCAATCTCTTGGCCAGACATCGAAATGCCATCCCCATGTGGCCCTGAGAGCCTTCCAGGCTCAGTCTGTCCTCCAGCTGGAACGAGACTGGTCCTCCTTCCATCCTGCACCTCACCTGGCCTGCGCACACCCCAATTCCTCTCAGGCACTTCTTTCTACTTATTTATTTATTTATATTTTAAAAATATATATTTTATTGATTTTTTACAGAGAGGAAGGGAGAGGGATAGAGAGCTAGAAATATCGATGAGAGAGAAACATCGATCAGCTGCCTCCTGCACACCCCCTACTGGGGATGTGCCCGAAACCAATGCACGTGCCCTTGACCGGAATCGAACCTGGGACCCCCAAGCCCGCAGGCCGATGCTCTATCCACTGAGCCAAACCGGTTTCGGCTCAGGCACTTCTTTTTTTAAAAAGTACATATTTATTGATTTCAGAGAGGGAGGGAGAGGGAGGGAGAGAGGGAAACATCAGTGATGAGAGAGAATCATCCATCAGCTGCCTCCTGCACGCCCCCCACTGGGGATCGAGCCTGCAACCTAGGTGTGTATCCTGACCGGGAATCAAACCCTGATCTCCTGGTTCATAGGTCAACGCTCAACCACTGAGCCATGCCGGCCTGGCTCAGGCACTTCTTCATTCAGCACTCCTGATTCTGGCTGGGACAGGAGCTAAGTCCCTCCCTGCACCCATCTGGGGCCTGGCTCCTGGCTCCCTGGTGTGACGTGCCAGGCCTTAAGGGCCCCATGTAGACCGAACTAGCCTGACCCTCCTCTCTGCCAGCCAGCATGGAGGAGAGCCAGGGACAGGAGTCCAACACTGTCAATTTGGTAGAGAAGGAGGCCCAGGAAGGAGGTGGAAAGAGACTTCTCTCCGGCCAACCTGGCAGAGTCCACTTTGGCGTCCTTGTGCAAGCTGAAAGTGACATGTAATCAAACCAAATTCCCAAGTCCATCAGGAAGACCACTGCTGGGTGCTTTATGGCCCAGCTTCTCTGTACCCTGGAACTGCCATGACCCTTGTTACAGGACACTCAGTTCTTCACAGATTCCCCCAGAGCCTGGCACACAAAGGCCGAAGGATCCACAGCATCGGCTCCCTGTTCTGGGGTCTTCTGGGGGGTCCTGCAAAGCATGACAGTCTCCTGGCTAAGGGGCTAACACGTGTTCCTTGGATTCATTCTCCTGCTTCCTGGGGTGATATGCATTTAAATAGAAGCCACTATCACCTGTCACAGTGGTGGCTTCTTTGGCCTGTAGCATTTGACAACTGCTGCTTGTGCCCCTGACTACCCTAATCACCCTTGCTGCCTTTCTGCAGATAAGTGACGCAAGCCCGAGAGCTGCAATGTGGGACACCCCCAAAAAAGGTGAGGTCCCTCTGAGCCACCTGAACGCCCAAGGAACCTGGAGCAACCACAGGGCTTCCTGAACTCTGGCGAGAGAATCGCTGAGTGTGGGCAAGGCCCCTGGCAACCAGCAGCTCGGTTTCCTTATTTCACACGGGAGGGACCCAGGGCTCAGAGAGGGGAGGTGAACGGCCAAGGTCATTTAGGGCAGTTGGTAGCACCGCCACACAGGTGAGGCCTCTTTGGCCTTTCTCAAACAAATGCTTCCAAATGTATAAAGAAAAACAGGATTACGACAAAAAATTAATGTCAAAAGACAATCACTAAAATATTTTTGAAAATGTGAGATAGGGTTATATATGTGCTTCTTTACTAATAGGTTAAATTCCAGGATCTCCAGGCAGGTTGAATAACCACAGTAATTTCAAGGTAGTTCTTCTGCCTGGCCAGTATGTCTTGTCATTTAAGTTCATTTCAGGATATCTACAACAAAAGCTATGAGATATGAAACGACTGCTCCGTCATTTTCATTGGTGACAGTCACCTCCTAATGCTCTGTGCTCTGCGGCCTATATTCGTAATTGCGGGAAAGGCCCAATTGCGGCTAGAGGCTGGTGAAAATAAAGAGGAAATACAGATGAAAGTGGAAAAAATCATCGATTGTCACTGCAAGTTCCCAGACACCTGTGCAGGACCCCTGCACTCCAGCTTGAGTCTAGCAGTGAGCATGACAGTGCAGCCAGCACCCAGACGGCCTCTTGCAAGATCTGTAACGGATTTGGAACCCGGGGGCGACGTCAGTACCCACCTCTCAAGGTTGTTGTGAGAACTCAACAGTACTGGCGCGAAAAGGCCAGCGATCACCATCCGGGTACTTTTGTCTCCCTCACTTTGCTGGGGGAAATTCAAATCTCAAAAAAAAGGGCGGACCCGAAAAGCGGGCTTGCGCCTGCGCGCGGGGCGGGGCGCGGGGCTCTGGGAAGCAGGCGGGGCGGGGTGACGCGAGGTGACGCGAGGCTGCACTGAACTCTCCCGCGCCCGCCCGCCCGCCCGCCCGCTCGGCTCCAACGCCGCCAGCCTGGCTGCCCGCCCTGCGGCCGGCTGGGCCGGGAGCTGCTCAGCGCGCAGCGGCGCCCTGGCGCGCGGCCCGGCTCATCCCGTTGGGGAGTGAGCGGCAGCGGCGGCGGCGGCTCCCGGGGGCGGAGCTGGCAGGCCTGGGAGCCTGGGAGCCGGCTGCGTCACCGCCCACTCTCGCCCCGCCTCCAGCTCCCCCGGCATGGGGCTCGAGCCGCCTTTTCGGCGGACGCTGGGTGTACGGAGCGGCGAAACGTTCGCTGCCCGACTCGAAGCGAGACTTTAATGACTCCCGTCAGCTACCCTCAGCAACCAATACCCTGTCCCCACTGTTAAGTAAAGGCAATTCCTCGGGCGTGTGTCCCCACAAGGGCCCGGGGAACAGTTCCCAAGGGGGGCGGGGCCAAGCTCGTCAGAAGCATTCTCATCCGGGTATTCCCTAGATGCCGCAGCCGCCATCTTTGTTTTGTGCTGAAAGTCGCTATTGACGCCCGCGGACAGCCGGGCGAGGGGAAGTGGCAAGATGGCGGCTCCCACGGCGGAGGCGTGGAGGAACGCTGAGGGGTACCGCGGGGATGGGCGCGCCTGCGCCTGACCCGGGCGCAGCCTAAGCCCGAGATAAGCACGCAGCGACCCCAGGCCCTTGCCTCGGGGCAACGCGGGGGCTCCTTTAAGAGGCGAAGCCAGAGGCGAAGCGGAGCGAAGGCGGGAGGAGAGGCAGTGACGTCACTCGACCCCGCCCCCTCGCCCGACGGTCGCAGCCGCCATGTTTAGTTGTTACTTCTTCACACAAGATGGCGGCTCCCAGGGAGGAGGCATGAGCACCCTGCCGTTACCGCTCCTCATGCCGTACAGTTGCCACTTCAGGGCCTAACCTGGCTCTTTGAAGCGGCTCCTGTGGGAAGGAGTCATAAGGTGGGAATCGAGGATCGGACGCTGCCTTGCGTTTTGTTTGCAGTGGAAGAACTGACCCAGGAAGAAGAGAATAGGGGAGAAGGGGGAGCTAATCTCAAGATGGCGGCTCCCAGGGCGGCAGGCGCAGCCTGAGCAGCTGAGGCGAACTGAGGGGAGAGGTTCAAGACCTCACAAGCCGTACGGCGCCAGCCTCTGAGCAGTTCCCGAGAATTCGAGCTCATTCCACTGGCCTCCGGCGCGCCTCTATTCCTTACGAGTGTCGAGACTGTTTCGGGAGCGGCGGCTGCACTAAGCGCTGGGCGGGGAAGCGGGACGGTCTCAAGATGGCGGCTCCCACAATTGTGGTCTGAGCACCGGCGGGGCTGGGACAACCGCGGCGCTTGTGGCTCCTATCCACCCGCCCCGGAAGCCGGCCAGTGCGGGGGACTTGGGGGGTGTGGGAACCGGGCCGGGGCTCCGCCATTTCCGGCGGGTGTGGGCTACGACTGAGGAAGGGAGGAGAGAGAGGCGGCTCAAGATGGCGGCTCCCAGGTCCTCCCGCCCGAGCTTATAAGCAGGAGCACCCGGGCAAGTAGTCAGAGCGGCTGGACTCGTATGCCTCAAGCTTCTCGGGCCTAGCCGCTCTACAGCTTCGGGACGCTCTTGAAGAGTCGGGGTGAAAGAGAAGAAGGAAAAGAGCCGAAGGGAAGGAGGATAGTTAAGATGGCGGCCTCCATGGAGCCGTCCACCGCTGTGTGAGGAACTGCTTCTCCGTGAGAGCTGCCTTAGACTAAAGGGGGTGTGTGGGAGGTATTGGGGGGCTCCTTTCCCGCTTTGTGACTTTTCCCCATCGCGCCCTTTCCCGGAATTATGGCTTCGGCCGTGTCGCCCGCCAACTCTCCAGCGGTGCTCCTGCAGCCCCGCTGGAAGCGAGTGGTAGGCTGGTCGGGTCCAGTGCCCCGACCCCGTCACGGCCACCGCGCCGTGGCCATCAAGGAGCTCATCGTGGTGTTTGGCGGTGGCAACGAGGGGATAGTGGATGAACTGCACGTGTACAACACGGGTGAGTGCAAAGCCCGCCGGGTCCTGGGATCTTTCGCTCCTTCCATCTATTCCCTCTCCTTCCTTTTCCCTCCCTTCATCTCCTCTCCTTCCCTCCATCCATCACTTCCCTCACCTCTCTTCTCTCTCCTCCCCTCCTTTTTCTCCCCCTTCTCCCATTCCTCTCCTCCTTCCACACGGATCCTGCGTTCTTCCCTCCACAACCCTTTGCTCTGCCTCGTTTCTCTGCTCTTTCCCCCGCTCTTACACCCCCTGACTCCTGTGTTTGAGGGGTGCTTTTATTATTGAAGAGGAACCGTCTAGTCCGGCTGGTGCGGGGGCGTCGCCAGTGGTGGTGACTTCAGACATACACCGTTACCCGGGCGAGCGGGCTGGCGGATGCGTCCCTTGGTGCAGGCTGATTCCCACCCCCTCCTTCCCTCCCTCCTTCCTCCTGCGCCTGCTCAGCTATTCATCGCTAGTGCCCATTCGGGAGAGATGACAACTTCTAGATTACAGATGAGTTCTGTCTCGAGAAAAGGGGCAGAGTCCAGCAGCCTAATCCCGATTTGGGCGGGGGTGGGGGTGGGGGGGCGGGGGGCTTGCGTGCTTGGTGGGTAACCTCCCTGAGAGGGTGCCGGAGCCTCGGGGAACCACGGATCAGGCAGCATTGCCGCCTCCCTCTCTTGGCATTCACTTCTGCAATGTTTCTCTTCAAATTACCGGTTCTCTTGATCCTCGGATGTAAGAGATGAATTCCAGTGATCCCGCAGCGGGCTTAGGTGGTCCCTTATCTGACTCTCCTCTTCCTGAGGTTGGAAGAGGTTACCTGCCCATGTTCATGCCTCCCCCCCCCCCCCAACCCAAGGCCTAGTTTTATTGGGCGGGGGGGGGGGTCGGGATTGGGTGGCAGAAAGAACGCTGGACTGGGCTTCTGTCTTTAGGTATGCTGGCCTTGCTAGGTCTCTAGGGCCTGGCTGCATCTTCCTGCAGCCCCCTCCCCTCGGTGGCCACTTGGCCTGGTTTGCACACCTATTGCCTCATTCTGAGTGGGCTGTTGAATGGCTGCTGGCCCATAGCACCTCCCCTTGCTGGTAAGGAGGGGCTTAAGGCGTTGTCACTGGGAACATTGGGCCTGTGTCTGTTGTGTTCTGGGTGAGAGCCTGAGGGACCAAGGCTTGGATGGGCAGGGGAAAGCCCCCCCTCCCCTGCATCAGACAGTATCTTTTAGGGAGCTCTCCTCTGCAGCCCCAGGGCGATGGGTTCTGGTGGGACATGGCCAGGGGCCATCTACCAGCTCTTTCCGTCTTGCTAGCATATCTAGCAAAACATCTTGTGCTCCAGATCCATCCTCCCCCAGGCTCTGGAAGTACGGGGTCCTGGAGTTGCGGCACCCCCTCCAGCTTTGAGGTTGCCCTGGGGTGGAGAGCTGGCAGCCGGAGGGAGAAGTTGATTGGAGTGGCAACGGTTAGAGCTGGGTTCTTGGTTGGGTGCTTCCCCCCTCCTCTCCCCCCCCCCCCCCCCCAGGCAGAGTGCAGTTTTCTCTGAACCTTGTAGGTTGTTGCCCCCAACCTACCAAGTTTGACTTTGAAAGGCTGGTGGGTTGCAGTGACCCTTTGCATGCCGGGTCTCAGCACCTGTTGCCTCCAGCGAGGCCAGGCTGGTTGGTGGTGCTCCGTGCCAGCTCAGAACAGCTGCTGGTGGCAGCAATTAGCCCAGTAAGGTAAGACTGAGGGGCAGGGCTGTTTTTAGAGAGGCCGTTGCCCCGAGCAGAACCTCAGCTCCTTGGACCAACTTGATTCTCCCAAGGCCCGGAGCAGGCTCCTTGGCAGGGAAATACCATTTTAGAAAGTAGGGCAGGGGCCTAATTAGCATCAACTCAACTCCAAAGTCCACTTCTTCCTGGGGCCCTCTGCATATTCGTTAGTTTATTACAATGAACGGGTGGCTTCTGCCTTGAATTCGTCCCCAGCCTATAAGGATATGTTGGGTAGTCGGGCGTAGCCAGCCCTCCAGAAGGGCGGCGGCCCCGATTCTTCCAGGGGAGCGCTTCGCAAACTGCCCTAGCCAACTCCTTGGGTGATTTCCCAGGAGAGCGACTAGCGACCCTACTCCCTATTCCTGAGTGTATATGCTCTGACAGATACGGTCAAATAACATAACTCAAATAACGGTGCAGAGACCTCTCGCCTTTCCTGTAGCTGCAAGGTTCCTGTGTTCTCTGGAGAGGTGGGGCTTGCTGTTGCCTCCCCACCAGTGGTGGCCCAGATGCCCCTCATCCTCCTTCGCTGCTGCCCTCCTGCTTACCTTTGTTGTTTGTTTGTTGTTTTTTTAATATATTTTATTGATTTTTTTACAGAGAGGAAGGGAGAGGGATAGAGAGTTAGAAACATCAATGAGAGAGAAACATCGATCAGCTGCCTCCCGCACACCCCCCACTGGGGATGTGCCCACAACCAAGGTACATGCCCTTGACCGGAATCGAACCCGGGACCCTTGAGTCCGCAGGCCGACGCTCTATCCACCGAGCCAAACCGGTTTCGGCTGTTGTTGTTTTAAAATACATTTTTTTTTCTTTTCTTTTTCTTTTTTTTTAAATATATATATTTTATTGATTTTTTTTACAGAGAGGAAGGGAGAGGGATAGAGAGTTAGAAACATCAATGAGAGAGAAACATTGATCAGCTGCCTCCTGCACACCTCCTACTGGGGATGTGCCTGCAACCAAGGTACATGCCCTTGAAAGGAATCGAACCTGGGACCTTTCAGTCCACAGGCTGATGCTCTATCCACTGAGCTAAACCAGTTAGGGCTAAAATACATTTTTTATTAATTTCAGAGAGGGAGAGAGAGAGAGAGAAACATCAACGATGAGAATCATCGATCGGCTGCCTCCTGCACGTCCCACACTGGGGATCAAGCCCACAACCCAGGCATGTGACCTGACCAGGAATCGAACTGTGGCCTCCGGGTTCAGAGGTCGATGCTCAACCACTGAGCCACACCGGCCGGGCACCTTGCCTTTGTTTTAAAGGAGGGCAGCATATTGTCCTGAGGTCTCTCTTGCCCTTTTCCTTCTACAGGATGAGAGCTCAGAGGCTCGCCGAGCTGCGAGCCATCCCTGTTGCTAAGATAAAAGACTCCAGGGGGTGCACTCAGGAGGTGCGAGGCACTTCGCTGGTTTGGTTAGCTCAACAAACAGGGGTGGTTGGGGGGGGGGAGTGTATGACAGGGGAATGAGGAGTGGCAGGTGTGTGCGAAAGTGTGTGTTCTTCCTCTTCGACAGTCACTGCAGCAGCTGTGGGACACTTGACTGGCTTTTGGGAGGTCTTAGGGTAGCCGTCCTTGACCTCGGGGAATTTTATTTCAGCCCAGCAAAGCGGATTAATCAGAAGACCTGGTGCTGACAGGGTGGGGTGCGACCCGGTGAGGGGAGGACATGGCCAGTTGCCAAAGGAGCCACCCAAGGCTGGTTGGCCTCGATGGTTCTTTCAGGTCTGCCAACTGTTGCAGCTGGAAGGAGCCTTGGAAAATATCTAGTAGAACTTCCTTGTTTTTGCACATGAGGAAATGGGGGTCCAAGAAGGGAAGTGACAGGTCCAGGGTCACCCCGCCAGCTGCTTTCAGAGTTTGGCAGGAGTACAGACCTTTCCAGAGACCGTTAGACTGGCTCTTCCTTCACAGACGGCGACCACCGCCTTGGAGAGGCCTCCCCGTTCCTCTGTCCCCGTAGCTGATTAGTCACTGAACCAAGATTGTCTCAAAGCTGTTCCCCCTCCATTCTGGGCCCTCTCCTCACATGGCTCTTGCAGTCACTTCCTGATTGGCCCTGTGAGTTTCATTTGTCGGGAAACCCCGTTCACCCTTCAAGGCCTAGCTCCAATGGTCCCCTCTTCTGAGAAGCCCCCCCCCAGCCATCGCCCCTGCTCGGTGCAGACCTCTTTCTTGGCTGTTCTTCCTCTGGTGGGAGGAGGACACGTCAGCTTCCCTACTAGATTGGGAGTCTGAGTCCTCGAGCCGTCTCCTCTGTGCCTCCCGCCACCGAGGCTGCCACACAGGAAGTGCCTCGGCGTGACAGCGAACAAAAAGGCAGCTGGGGCGGCTGGACCATCTACCCGCCGTGTGGGTTTGGGTCTCTAGGTGGTGATGCATAGAGGCTGACGGGGCAGCGGCTACTACAGATGGAGTCGGCACAACATGGAAAGGGGTGGGGGAACTGATAAAACGCAGAAGCTGGGGTTTCAGGCTTGTTGAGGAGAGAGAAGGTGGAGTCGGATTTCTGGCCACCCCATGAAGGGTCCCAGGTGCAGGCGGCCTCGCTTCCTCAAAGCCCCCTCCCAGCTGAGAGCCGGGACAAAACCAGAGCCTGTCAAGAATGAGAGACCCAGAGATTAGGTTGCACAACACTCTCCACTCGATGAGCTAGAGATAATATCATTAAGGGGTGATTATGCGCAGCTGTCATATTTAAGAGACGGGTTGCTTGTGCCATCTCAGGGGCCGAACTGGGGATGAAATGAAGAGAGGCAGTTCACTTTGTACCTGAACACTGCCCTGCCTGGAGTGTTCTAGAACGAGATCGGGACCTCTTGGGCACCCTAGAATGCGCTGGTCATTGTGAGCTCTTAGGACATCCGAGGTTACTTCTAGTCTGGCAGCTGGGTCGGTGATGAGTGGCTTGGGAAACTGGTAGGCTGATTCCATTTGCCATGTAGCTCTGGCCCAGCCCTGATCGATGGCCCCATAGCCACAAGGGTGTCCCAGGTGAGCAAAGGTGGCTGATGGCTCCCTGTTCATGGGGCCCTGAGGTGGGCATCTAGCGATCCCTTTAAGTGACGAGGTTCTTGTCTGTGTCTGTTTTGCTCTGTGACCTCAGGAAAGTCACATCCCCTCCTGGGTTCTTTTCCTTTATCAATTAAGGGACTTTGAGATGATCTCAGAGGTTTCTGTCAGCTTTAATCCCACTAACTTGGACGAGATCCCTTTCAGGGACCATTCATGCAGGGCAGTCGGCCTCGGCATGAGGAGCTGCTGGCTTTTCTTGGTGTGTATGTGCACGAGGAATGAGAGAAAGGCAGTGAGCCGGGACCTGGGTCTGGGCGCATGCGCATGGCAGGCAGTACGGCATTGCACCTCTGCTAGGAACATGGCAGAGGAGGGGAGAGGAGGATTGGTGCTAGGCATCCTAAACTCCCCGTGACTCAGCTAAACCACGGAGAGGACAGACAGCCTCTTCCAAACCAACCTGTAGAGTTGGGTGGTGGGGAGTGACCGGAAGGGCTGTATCTGTCTCTGGAGGTCCAGCTGTGCTTTTATTTATCATTTTATTTTTCCCCCCTGTCATTTTTATTTAGTTCAGTACATGGCAAAATATAAATACATAACAATATGTCCTTTCTTATCATGGGTAGTCTTTTGTGCAAGTAAAATCTGTGGCCAACATTTTATATAACAAAAGAAAACTGGATCTGTAAGTTACCAGAAAAAGGAAGAAGGAATAGGAAAATAATACATTTTATATAAATTGTAGAGGACAGTTACAATGAAGATCTAGCACCTTTGTTTCTAACTCAGGTTTTTTTACAAAATAAAATCAACTTATAATACTCTGTGACCTGCCAGGAGGACATAAACACTGGCCCTTTCAAAAGACAGCGGTCAAAGACAAAATGTTACCTTGATGTCACAGCTTGTTCTTAACTGGAATTAACCTTTGTTTTGTAGTCTTTTTTTTAAAAAAAATATGTTTTTATTGATTTCACAGAGGAAGGGAGAGAGATGGAAACATCAATGATGAGAGAGAATTACTGATCGGCTGCCTCTCGCACGCCCCCCACTGGGGATCGAGCCCACAACCTCGGGGAACCGAACTGTGACCTCCAGATTCATAGATCGATGCTCAACCACTGAGCCATGCCGGCTAGGTTCATAGTCTTCTTTAAATGGTGGTAGTTTGGTAGTTTTTTTTATCAGGAAATCCAGCTGTAGTGTCTAGGGCTGTGGTTGCTCGGTCTGCAGCTGACAAAGGCAGTCTACACTAGCTGTCGCCAACCGGTGGTCCGTGAGATCCGAAAGGTTGGCGACCGCTGGTCTACACCATAGATCACTGTATTCTCGAGGGTGACTTCAATTTATTTAGGATGCAACAAGCCCCAAATGATGCGACCACTTGTCAGTATTACATTTCTGCCTACAGACTTGGGTGGGATTAGCAGCCAACTTCAGACACATCGGTGCCAGTGATCACAGGTTGGGGTTCTGGTTCTTCGGGGTCAGGGGTGATATTATCAGAGTGAGCATTTATGATCAGCGCCTATTCTGCTAGATTACCTTCACCAATCACTATTAGTCTGGCCTCCACAATGATCTTGCTGTAGGGTGGATCACTGGCCTAGGTCCTATAGTTACATCGCTCCTGGTTTCACTTTCTATATACACAGCTGCCCCCGGAGCAATCTTCACACTTCTGAGTTTTCTCTGCCGTGGTTTTTTGCAGTTGTGCTTTTAGATGAGGGCAGGCCTTCTGGGCAAGATGCATGTTGGGCCTCGAGGGGGGCTCTGTCAATGACCAATTGCATTGATGAGCGGACAGTCAGGCCGAGAAGCAGCAAGCAGCTGGGGCCTCCCAAGGCCCTCCCCATGACTAACCTCCAGTCAGATCCCAGTTGGTGCTACGTTTACACCCAAATCCCAATCCCTTTGCATGCTCATGTTAACCAAAACAGATTTAGGAACATGGAAGCAAGCAGGGTTGAAACTGACCCCCAGTTTGAGGATTTACCTCCTGGTTCATAGGTTGATGCTCAACCACTGAGCTACGCTGGCCAGGCTTTTTTCCCCCATCACCATTTATCCCCTCTCTGCCCTCTTCACCTCCACCCATCTCCCTCTACCCCCCCAATCACCACACTGTTGTCCATGTCCATGAGTTCTCTGCTGCCTGGCTTCTGTGTCATCCTCTTCCTTGGTGGCCTCCTGAGCCTACCCCCAGCTAGAGGTGATGGGTTTGGGGGAAGCTTCTGTGGCCGGCAGAGGCTGTTAGGTGCCACAGCTCTTGCTACCGCTGCCACCTCTGGCTTTTGAGGGTGTTCTGGAGGGGTGTGGGCATGGCACGGGGAGATGGTGGATGTGGACCATTGCCCTGGAGACGCCCGCAGAGATTGTTCTTGTGTGGCCTTGCGCCCCACTCCCACAGGCCAGGCTGCCTTGATTGGCTTCCCTTGGGTGTCCCGCACCTGCAAGGACGAGGAGACACCAACCAGTACCAGTTGCTCTTTCAGCCACTTAAAGGTGCAGTCATGGGCCCCCAGGAGGAGGAGCCTGGGGCCACCGAGAGAGTATTCTCGGTGTCAGAAGTTTCTTTCTGATGACCCACCGAGCGGTAGGGGAAGGAAGTCGGTGGCCACGTTCCCAGAAACTGATGAATTATCTTGGTCAGTGACTTCCGGCTTATTAAGGCAAACTTGATGCGACGCAGGGTGCTCGCAGGCTGTTTTGAGGTGACCTCTGAAGTCAAGAGGCTTAGAAGATAGCTGAGGTAGAGGGCCGGCATGAAAGGAGAAAGTGCCATAGCCTTGGAAATAGAGGCGCTGTCTCACCCCCTCCTTTCTTGGACCATATTCTGTAGGCCGGTGGATTTGGGGAGTAATAGGAGCGAGGACTCTGGTTCTGGGAGTTCCCGCGTCATTCTGACATCTGCTTCCTCTTGTTCACCAGCAACCAACCAGTGGTTCATCCCAGCTGTGCGAGGGGACATCCCCCCTGGCTGTGCAGCCTATGGCTTTGTGTGTGACGGGACTCGCCTGCTGGTGTTTGGTGGAATGGTAGAGTATGGGAAGTACAGCAATGACCTCTACGAGCTCCAGGTAATGGCCCCTGATGTGCTCCTTACAGTTGTGGCAGCGGGGGGTGGGATGGGGGCAGTGAAGCAAGAATGATGGGGGGGAGGGGGGCTGGCCAGCTCCTCCTGAGTGACAAATAGCTTGGGCTCAGAAGGCGGGCTCATCCCCAACTCAATCACCGAGTCTTGATTTTGCAGGCAAGTCGGTGGGAGTGGAAGAGACTCAAAGCAAAGACACCCAAAAACGGGCCCCCTCCGTGTCCTCGGCTTGGGCACAGCTTCTCTCTTGTGGGCAACAAATGCTACCTGTTTGGGGGTTTGGCCAACGATAGCGAGGACCCCAAGAACAACATTCCGAGGTGAGGCTATGTCCTCTTCATGTGGAATCCCACGTGCCAGCCAGCCCCACCATGCCAAGTTTCCTTTGTGTAAGGAGAGGGTGGCACTAGATGCCCTGTAAGGAGCTTTTGGGCACTGAGGTCTCCAGCCTGGAGGAGGAGGCATTGGGGCAGAAGGGCCTAGCCAGGGGGTAGACACCTCCCTAGCCTTGGGCTGGTTCCTACTCCTTGGACCCAGTTTATTTTATTTTATTTTATTTTATTTTATTATTTCTTAAAATACATACTGATTTCTGAGAAGAAAGGGGAGGGAGAGATAGAAACATCAATGTTGAGAGTCATTGATTGGCTGCCTCCTGCACACCCCACACTGGGGATCGAGCCCGCAACCCTGGCATGTGCCCTGATTGGGAATCGAACCATGACCTCCTCGTTCATAGGTCAGTGCTCAACCACTGAGCCATGCCGGCTGGGCACCTAGGACCCAGTTTAGAGCCAGCACTTTCCCAGACTTCTGCTGCCTGTAGAGTTGGTGATGGTTATTTTTATTTTCCATGGCTGGTGGCCAAGGGCCTTTCTAAAGTCTGGAGGTAATACCACGCCCAGCATGCCCTGTCTTGCTGCTCCTCTTGGCCTCAAGTTCATCCTTAGGAGCTTCTGGCAACCCCTCCTTGGGGATGAGGGTAGAAGAACTTGGTCATGTGACCATAGCTCCCTTCGTCTCCCAAGAAAGCCTCGATTCACCCAGAGAAGCCGGTGAGCCATCTGGCAACAGTTTGCCATAGCTGACCTTTCTTCTCCAGGTACCTGAATGACTTATACATCCTGGAATTACGGCCAGGCTCCGGAGTGGTGGCCTGGGACATCCCCATCACTTACGGCGTCCTGCCCCCACCGCGGGAGTCGCACACTGCCGTGGTCTACACTGAGAAAGACAACAAGAAGTCCAAGCTGGTGATCTACGGAGGGATGAGCGGCTGCCGCCTGGGGGACCTCTGGACCCTAGATATTGGTAAGATGTGGGTGTGGCTTCTCCAGTGGCCTCAGAGCAAAGCTGGTCTGCTGTGCAGCCAGCGTGGGGTCCACAGGGAGGAGGAGGAGTGTCCTGCTTGGCTCCTTGTCATGGGAGGGTGAGGGCAGGCAGTACCCTGTTCGGGGTTATCTGCCCCGAGATTGTGGCGGTTTTTGTTTTTTTTTTGTTTTTGTTTTTCCAGAAAGAACAAGACTGAGTTGGTCTGCTTATAGGAGATCAACAGGGGGAAGTCAGGGCCTTTCTAAAATGGAATTGTCTAGATTAGATAGCATTAGTCCCTGTCGATTCATCAGTGCTCAGCCTGTACCAGGAGCAGTGTACACTGGTCTGACCGAGTTAAGAGGGGTCTCAACAGCCCGGGAGACCTCTGGGGGCTACTTAGGCTGATAAGCAGGTAGGGTGTCCGGAGTGGTAGAAAGAAGTATGGGTTTTTGACCTGAAGAAGGCTGAGGAGAGGTGGTGGCTGGCAACGTAGTTTTGGAGGATAGATTCGATCAGTGTGGGTACCCAAAGGAAACAGTAGTGTGGTGGTGTTTTTTTAATGTATTTTTATTGGTTTCAGAGAGGAAAGGAGAGGGGGGGAGAGAGAAACATCAATGATGAGAGAATCACTGATCGGCTGCCTCCTGCATGCCCCACACTGGGGATCGAGCCCGCAACCCGGGCATGTGCCCTGCCCAGGAATCAAACTGTGACCTCCTGGTTCATGGGTCGATGTGCAACAACTGAGCCACGCCAGCCGGGCTAGAAACCCTTTTTTTCATGAGTGAAACTCGCAGCAGCACTCTGCTTCCCAACAATCGGTCTGTAGACAGTAGAGGTGGTGTGGGTATGAACACGTTTTTTGGAGAGTAGGACGCCCGGTGGCATGTCTTGCGCTCCCTACTCCTACCCCAACCTCGAGAGCAGGGCCTGCCCATAGCAGATCTTCTGAGAGACGCCAATTGCCAGGATGGGCGAACACAGCTTGAGAAATGCCAGAGGCTGATCCAAGGGCCTCCCATGGGCTATAGGGGGGACCAGGCGTGGGATTCTTGGACTGGGTTGGCACCCACTTTCCAAAGCCTTCCCCGAGGCCAGGGAGTTTCCTCTGGGTCAGAGGGCATATGTCTGACCCCGTGTGGGTAACCCTCCTTTCTCCGTCGCTCTGCAGAGACTCTGACGTGGAATAAGCCCAGTCTCAGCGGAGTGGCACCTCTTCCTCGAAGTCTCCACTCGGCCACCACCATAGGCAACAAGTGAGTAGCTAGCCATTGCTTTTCCCTTCACGCCAGCCCTCACACCTGGCCCCAGAGGGCTGGCAGTTGTGTCCAGCAATTCTGAGGAGGCCTCTTTCTGGCTGGGCTGGCATTCAGCAGCTCTATGTTTTCATTACCACCCCACCCTGGAGGGCCGAGAGAAGACACAGAGTAGAGGGGCACGCACCGTTCTAGATTCTCCAGCTGGGTGCCTTTGTCAATACCGAGGTCCCAAAGTGAATGTAAGAATGAGGGGGACCGAGCTGAGCTGAGCAGGGGTTCCTTGTAGTGGAGGTGACCGTTCTTGGGAGGGCTGAGCCACCAAGCAGAAGAGGACCCCATCGAGAGCTTCATGTGTCCTTGGCGGCTCTCCTGGGGAGAGCTAGGGGACCAAGTGTATATAGAACTTTCTGGATGGAAGAGGTGGCCTCTAGGTTGGCACCTCCTCTACAATCGTCTCCTACTCTTCCCTCCCTCGTCCCAGAATGTACGTGTTTGGTGGCTGGGTGCCTCTCGTCATGGATGACGTCAAAGTGGCCACACACGAGAAGGAGTGGAAGTGCACCAACACACTGGCTTGTCTCAACCTGGGTATGGCCTCCTGGGGCTCGGAGTGGCCTACGGAGGGCTGCGGGGAGCTGGCCCTCCTCGGCCCCGGAGCTGTGTGGGGTGTGCAGGGAGCAAAGCTAAGCCTCAGGCTTCTAGAATCCATGAGCAGTAGCCACTGGTCAGAGCGCTCGGAGGGACCCTGCTCTTCGACTTTGTTGAATGGGCTCTTCCTACACGAGGTCCGACATAACGGAAGTACAAAAGACTCAGGGTGCAGAGCTTCCCATTTCTGCTTCTCAGACGCAGACCCTTTGGTAGGTTCTCGTCCACCCTGCAGGGACTCTTCTGTATATCCCAGCATGCTTATAGGTTCCTCTAGAAACCAAACGGCAGCCTGCTCTCCTCAGAGCTGCACCTGTCCTCCTCCATTCACTCCGTCTCGGAGACCATCCCGTCCCCATATGCCAAGCGGCCTCATTCTTTTGAATTGCTATCCTGGGGTCGGGACTTGCACAGACGCCGCTCCGTGAGTATCCTTGCACCGTGTATCTAGAACCATCCACGTGCAAGTGTATCTGAAGGGTAAAAACGTCAGCATCCCTTTGCTGCCAAAGGGATGTTGCCAAGCTGCCCTGTACCCACATAGACACCTCTAGCCGTGCCTAGCGACTGGGAAACCATTTGCTCTTCACCAAGTCTGATAAGATTAAATCTCGCCCTGTGCCAGCCCCATGCCCCGGTTCACCTTGAGCCCCAGCTGCGGCAGGCACTGAAATTAAATTTGCACCTCTCTTATGTTGAACGTTGTACTACATTTTTCTTAGATCCGCTGCCTTTTCCGTGACTTGCACTCTCTTCGCCTGTATCTTTCTATAGGCTCCTGTGTAGTTTGATGTGAAACCTTTGTGTATTTCAAGTAGTTTTCTCAGTGTGTAGTTTGTGGCTTCTCATTTTCTTCGTTAGGGTCTCTTTGCCGAGCCGAGTTGTTCTGGGGAGGTGTTTTTTTCCTAACTTAATAATCTTTAATGCCTTCTTGGCTTTAATTCCCCATCCCTGCCAGCAGAAGGCCAAAGGGCCAATAGGGATTGTGGGTTCCTTTGCCCCCTGCTGACTGCTGCCTCCCGTTCTCCCCAGATACCATGGCCTGGGAGACCATCCTGATGGACACACTGGAGGACAATATTCCCCGAGCCCGAGCTGGCCATTGTGCCGTGGCCATCAACACCCGCCTGTACATATGGAGTGGGCGTGACGGCTACCGAAAGGCCTGGAACAACCAGGTCTGCTGCAAGGACCTTTGGTACCTGGAAACAGGTAAGGCCAACGGGGAGGAGCGGCCCGAGGGCCTCGACAGTGGAGCTCAGCCTGAGGGCATAGCCTGCCATGCTCACTCCTGAAGCCTCTGCCTCCCCCTTCCCCCCGCCCTGGCTGTGCCCTCTTGCAGAAAAGCCACCGCCTCCAGCCCGGGTACAGCTGGTACGCGCCAACACCAACTCCCTGGAGGTGAGCTGGGGGGCAGTGGCAACCGCCGACAGTTACCTTCTGCAGCTCCAGAAATATGACATTCCTGCCACGGCTGCTACTGCCACCTCCCCCACACCCAATCCAGTCCCGTCCGTGCCTGCCAACCCCCCCAAGAGTCCTGCCCCCGCAGCAGCCGCACCTGCTGTGCAGCCGCTGACCCAAGTAGGCATCACACTCCTGCCCCAGGCTGCCGCCGCGCCCCCTACCACCACCACCATCCAGGTGTTGCCACCAGTGCCTGGGAGCTCGATTTCCGTGCCCGCTGCAGCCAGGACACAAGGTGAGCTGGGCGCCAAGCACTTGAGGGCTGGAACTGGCCACCGGGAGAGTGCACCCTGGGTAAGGGCTGCCAAGTAGCATGCCTGGCAGTTGTCAGTGCCGGCTTGCAATTGAGTGGTGGGGTTGAGGGTTGGGGGGCAAACTCAGTTCCTCCCGTGGGAACTGTCACTTTGAGGGTGTTTGGAAGGAGCAGACACGAAGCACTAGCAGCTCATGTCTAAATGCTGAAGGACCCAACAGAGGGGCTGGGGGGCTCTGCTGATGGCCACCTCCTTCTGTCGTCAGGTGTCCCTGCTGTTCTCAAAGTGACTGGTCCTCAGGCTACAGCAGGAACCCCCTTGGTCACTATGCGACCCGCCAGCCAGGCCGGGAAAGCCCCTGTCACCGTGACCTCCCTTCCTGCAGGCGTGCGAATGGTTGTGCCATCCCAGAGTGCTCAGGGGACGGTGAGGCGCCATTGTGAGACGGCTGGGTGGGGCGGGACATCCCAGTGATTGACAGCACGCTGGCTGGGTTAGAATCCCACCAGCTCCAGCACCATTCATCCTGGGCCTTTCTCACCTGTGAAGCACCGAAGAGGTTGCATTGCCAAGTTAATATTAATTACCAAGTTGATGCCTCAGAAGGACCTCCTGCCGTCTGATCGCAAGGGCCTTTTGAATGTGGACTTTCTCGTTCTGAAACCTGAGGGGAAGAATCTAAGGGGAGGCGGGTTGGTTGACCCAGGCCCATGAAGAGGGAGCTGTCTCTGACTCTGGACTTTGGAGAAGATCCAGAGCTGCTGACAAACTCCTGCCTTGGGGTCACGTTGCCTGCTTGGTGCTAGGAACCCAGGTTTGCGAGGAGCCCTGGGCAGGAAGGAGGCTGCCTGGTAAAGTCTGGAGCAAAGAGCTAGACTGCCTGGGTCCCAGTGCCCTGGTTCACACTTTGGTGCCCCACCACAGGTGATCGGCAGCAACCCACAGATGAGTGGCATGGCTGCGTTGGCCGCTGCAGCCGCCGCCACCCAGAAGATCCCTCCTTCCTCGGCGCCCACGGTGCTGAGTGTCCCAGCAGGCACCACCATCGTCAAGACCGTGGCCGTGACACCTGGTACTACCACCCTCCCAGCCACTGTCAAGGTGGCCTCCTCGCCAGTCATGGTGAGCATCCCCCGGGCCTGGTTCTGAACCAACAACCTTAGGGCTGGAGACGTCTAAGCAATGATGTGATCTGACAGTTGTCACTTCTCCAGGGATGTAGACCAACCCACAGAGGCTGTTGGTCTGTAATTGGTGCATGCCATGGACTCTGGACTAAGCTTTCACTTTTAGGGATGTGGTTCACACAGAGCTCTTCAGTCTGGGGGAGAGGGGAAAGAGGAGTTGGGGGAGATGAGCCTGAGCTACAGGCCTGCCAGGACATCCCACCCATCACCCATCTTTCTCCTCCCCCGCCCCCAGGTGAGCAACCCAGCCACTCGGATGCTGAAGACTGCAGCTGCCCAGGTGGGGACATCGGTCTCCTCCGCTGCCAACACATCCACTCGCCCCATCATCACGGTGCACAAGTCCGGGACTGTGACCGTGGCCCAGCAAGCCCAGGTGGTGACTACAGTTGTGGGCGGGGTCACCAAGACCATCACCCTGGTGAAGAGCCCCATCTCTGTCCCAGGAGGCAGTGCTCTGGTGAGTGGCAGCCCGCTGCATGTGGCAGCTGCCAGGCTATGGCACTGCCCTGGAGAGCCCCAGGCCAGGCAGTGCCCTTGATTGGTTTCCAGATAACACTCTGCTCCCTCCTTTGCTGTTTAGATTTCCAATCTGGGCAAAGTGATGTCAGTGGTCCAGACTAAACCAGTTCAGACTTCCGCAGTCACAGGCCAGGCATCTACGGGCCCAGTGACTCAGATCATCCAGGTGAGCGCGTGGGGCCGAGCCTCTGCAACTCCAGCAAGTAGAACTTGCGTCCCTGCCTAGAGAAGATCCCCCGAGCACATGTTGCTCAGAAAGTCCTACTGCTTGGCCTGTGACCCACGGTCTTCAGAATAGTCCCATAGCTGCTTGGGCCAGAGAGAGTAGCCAGACCAGACTTTCCGTCCTGGCAGTAACGCCGGTCCACCTGTTTTCCCTTGCAGACCAAAGGGCCCCTGCCAGCCGGGACCATCCTGAAGCTGGTGACCTCAGCAGATGGCAAGCCCACCACCATCATCACTACCACGCAGGCCAGTGGGGCTGGGAGTAAGCCCACCATCCTGGGCATCAGCAGCGTGTCGCCTAGCACCACCAAGCCTGGCACGACCACTATCATCAAGACGATCCCCATGTCGGCCATTATCACCCAGGCGGGCGCCACAGGTAGGGGTCTCCCCCAGCGCATGGGCAATGAACTGTCAGGAGGCTAATGCCAGATAGGCATAGAGGCCAGGCTCTGCCGTGCTCTTGGTTTCTGTTTGTCTTTTTTTTTTTTTTTTTTTCCTCTTCTCCACCCTCTCCTGGCCTTTTGTTTGAGGTTTGTAGGGAGGTATCAGAGTGTGGCTTTAATTGGCACTTCATTGTTTTGGTGGTCTTTTTTATTAATCCTCACCTGAGGACATTTTCCCATTGATTTTTAGAGCGAGTGGAAGGGAGAGGGAGAGACAGAAACATTGATGTGAGAGAGACACCGATTTATTGGTTGCTTCCCACACCCCCACCAGGCCTGGGGATTGAGCCTGCAACTGAGGTCATGCCCTTGACCGGAATTGAACCCGGGACCCTTCAGTCCGCTCTAGCCACTGAGCTAGGGCGGCACTCCATCATTTTAAGTGAGGGGCATTAAGAGTAACTACTGGAAATGGGACGTGGGAGCTGGCACTGGCGGGGCCTCAGAAACCCAGCCTGAAGCCCCCTCTCCTGTGTAGGTGTGACCAGCAGTCCTGGCATCAAGTCCCCCATCACCATTATCACCACCAAGGTTATGACTTCAGGAACTGGAACACCTGCGAAAATCATCACTGCTGTCCCCAAAATTGCCACTGGCCACGGGCAGCAAGGAGTGACCCAGGTGAGGCGTGCCTGGCCCTCTTCACCCCACTGTTCAGTCTAGGACCTGAGCAGGCCACGTGTCCTGAGGGTCCTGGAAGGGGGCAGCATGGGATCCAGCCAACCTATGAGTGATACTGGGGTGGTTTCCCTGGCATTCTAGGTGGTGCTAAAGGGGGCCCCTGGACAGCCAGGCACCATTCTTCGCACCGTGCCCATGGGGGGCGTCCGCCTGGTCAACCCTGTCACTGTCTCTGCCGTCAAGCCGGCAGTCACCACACTGGTTGTGAAGGGCACCACAGGTGTGTAGCTGCTTTGCCTATTCTTTCTGGGTCCACCTCCCATCGGAGGCTTGGGGGGAGGGTGCAGGTGATCTCTCTGGAGTCTTCTGTTCCTGGTGGGGGCACTCTAGATTTCCCAGTGCCCCCAGCCCCGTCCAGGTTGAGAAACTGCTGGAAAGGAAGTACCAGCAGCCGGCCTCATCTCCATCCTGCCCCTCTGCCTTTAGGCGTCACAACCTTAGGCACGATGACCGGCACCGTTTCTACCAGCCTCGCGGGAGCTGGGGGCCACAGTACCAGCGCCTCCCTGGCCACACCCATCACCACCTTGGGCACCATTGCCACCCTCTCAAGCCAAGTGATCAATCCCACTGCCATCACTGTGTCTGCTGCTCAGACCACGCTGACAGGGGCCGGAAGTCTTACCACACCCACCATCACGATGCAGGTAGGGGTTGGGGCGGGGCGGGGGGGGGCTCATGAGGGCTGTGGGTTCCTGTCTGTGAGTGTTGGGGGACGCATGAGCCCAGCCTGAGTGTGTCTAGTCTCCCATCTGTGTGCACCAGGTCCTCTTTCTTCCTCATGCACGTAGCACCCATGGGATGTGTTCCCCGTTGCCAAATCATAATTTTTAATCACTAGTAATCTTTTGTGTTGAGACGTACTTCAGTGGTTTATAGTTTTGAACGCTCGATTTTTTCTTTCTTGTGATAGTGTAGACGATGGGACCATTTATCTTCACACAGATATAGCATTTTCCTTCTCTTCATGTTTTACGCTTAATTCCTGGACTTGGTGAAGCCTCTGTTGCTGGCACTTACAGGGTGCGGGGTCAATGGGGTTCCTTCCCGACCAGGGCTGGCCCCACCTGGGCCCTCCCTCGGCTGCCCCGAGCACCTTCCCAGGCCCTGTGGCCCTTAAGGCGAAACAGTGCCTCTTCCTTGGACCCTGAGCAAGTCAGTGTCTTGGGATGAGAGGGTGAGCAGGAGACGAGTCTATGGTCCCAGCTGGCATGGGGGACACCGTAGGACATTGGGAGGGGCAAACAGACGGGAAGTCGGGGCACTAACTCTTCCTGTCTGGTGTCTTTCTAGCCTGTCTCGCAGCCTACTCAGGTGACTCTGATCACGGCCCCCAGCGGGGTCGAGGCCCAGCCCGTGCACGACCTTCCCGTGTCCATTCTGGCCTCACCTACTACAGAGCAGCCCACAGCCACTGTCACCATCGCCGATTCTGGCCAGGGTGAAGTGCAGCCCGGCACCGTGACGCTGGTGTGCTCCAACCCACCCTGCGAGACCCACGAGACGGGCACCACCAACACGGCCACCACCACCGTCGTTGCTAACATGGGAGGGCACCCGCAGCCCACCCAAGTGCAGTTCGTCTGTGACAGGCCTGACGCAGCTGCTTCCCTCGTGACCTCGACGGTGGGGCAGCAGAACGGCAGCGTGGTTCGCGTCTGCTCCAACCCGCCCTGCGAGACCCACGAGACGGGCACCACCAACACGGCCACCACTGCCACCTCCAACATGGCTGGGCAGCTCGGCTGCTCCAACCCGCCCTGCGAGACCCACGAGACGGGCACCACCAGCACCGCCACCACTGCCATGTCGAGCATCGGTGCCGGCCAGCAGCAAGGCGCCCGGCACGCCTGCGTGGCCACCACCATCCCCGTGATCCGGGTCACCGTGCCCACCGGGAAACTGGAGGGAGCCGTGGGTTTCAAGACTTTATGCCAAACGCGCCAGACCAGCGCGACCAGCACCACCATGACTGTGATGGCTACCGGGGCCTCGCGCTCAGACAGCCCTGCTTTTGTGCAGTTGGCCTCTGCAAGTGGCCAAGTCAGGCTGGGCCCCAGCAGCAAGGACAGCCCTGTCACCGACCTGAGTCAGTTGGTGTCCATGGGGCGCCAGCCGGAGGCCCAGCACACCCACACAACTAACACCCCCACCACAGCCCGCTCCAGCATGGGTGCTGGGGAGTCTGGCGAGCTGCGGGGGATCCCCACGCCTGCATATGAGAGCTCATCCAGTGCCGCTGTGACTGTGACAGGCCTGGAGGCACTGCTGTGCTCCCCGGCCACCGTGACCCAGGTCTGCTCCAACCCGCCCTGCGAGACCCACGAGACGGGCACCACCAACACGGCCACTACCTCGAATGCAGGCAACGCCCAGCGGGTGTGCTCCAACCCGCCGTGCGAGACCCACGAGACGGGCACCACCCATACACCCACCACCGCCACCTCCGGTGGGGGTGCAGGCCAGCCCGAGGGGGCGCAGCAGCCCCCTGCCAGCCGCCCCTGCGAGACGCACCAGACCACTTCCACCGGCACCACCATGTCGGTCAGCGTGGGTGCCCTGCTCCCGGACAGCACCCCGCCCCTCAGGACCCTGGAGTCCGGGTTGGAGGGGGCAGCGCCGCCCACCAGCGCTCCCCAGACCAGCGCTTCGCTGCTGACCCCTTTCCCAACACAGAGGGTGTGCTCCAATCCCCCCTGTGAGACTCACGAGACAGGCACCACGCACACGGCCACCACCGTCACCTCCAACATGAGCTCAAACCAAGGTGAGTGCCAGGTGGCCAGTCTGGTGTCGGTGGTCTCCTGGAGCCTAAGCCAGAAGAGTGAGGGCCGTGGTGGCTAAAAGATCTAGCTAGCCAGAGCCCCAGATTCCGTGGGGCTCAGTTTACCTGGGAGGGGGAGGGGAGCGGAGTCCTCTTGGCAACTGTCCTTGAGTGGCAAGAGCTGGGTCGAGACCCCGGGGGGCTCTTGGCAACCAGCCTCATCTCTAGGCCCCTGCTGGCTGAGTGCCTGTCACCCAGCTCTGCCTGTCCCCGCAGATCCGCCACCAGCTGCCAGTGACCAAGGAGAGGTGGAGAGCACCCAGGGCGACAGTGTGAACATCACCAGCTCCAGTGCCATCACGACGACTGTGTCCTCCACGCTGACGCGGGCTGTGACCACCGTGACACAGTCCACACCAGTCCCCGGCCCCTCTGTGCCGGTAAGAGCCCCAGGAAGGTCCCCTTTTGCCTCCCTGCAGCCCAATGCACCTGCGGCCCTTGCTGTTCCGGTGTTGGACACCAGGTGTCACTCTTGCACCACGCACAATGTTGCTCCTGGTCCCTTCTCCAGATTATGAGAGAGGGCAACCTCCTGGCACAACAGGGCGAGAGGCAGCCGTCCCCCAGTGCCATGGCTTGCCGGTTCACTATAGCCTAGAGGAGCAACAAGGGTGGGGGGCATTTGAGTGCCCCTTTCTGACTAGACTGGGAGGCTTCCTTGAGGCTGGGTTAGCATTGGCCAGCAGGTCTCAAAGGTGTCTTCTCCCATTGCTAAACTCCTGCTGCTCAGTGACCTGCCACCCCTGCCCATTTAGAGGGGTTGTGCTGGTCCATGGCGAATGGGAATCCAGGCCCTAAAGAAAGATGAAGGGTGCCTGGTTCTGGCCTCCCTCTCCTCCCCTCTGACAGGGGCTTCTCTCCCTTTCTAGAAGATCTCATCAGTGACTGAAACTGCCCCAGGGGCTCTGACCACCGAAGTCCCCATCCCGGCCACGATAACAGTGACCATAGCCAACACAGAAACTTCTGACATGCCCTTCTCTGCTGTTGACATCCTGCAGCCCCCAGAGGAGCTCCAGGCCTCCCCCGGGCCTCGCCAGCAGCTGCCGCCACAGCAACTCCTGCAGCCTGCCTCCACCCCCCTGATGGGGGAGTCCGCCGAGGTCCTGTCAGCCTCACAGACCTCTGAGCTCCAGGCCGCTGTGGATCTGAGCAGTACAGGGGACCCCGCTTCGGGCCAGGAGTCTGCCAACTCCGCCATGGTGGCCACTGTGGTGGTCCAGCCACCTGCGCCCACCCAGTCGGAAGTAGACCAGTTGTCACTTCCCCAAGAGCTGATGGCTGAGGCCCAAGCAGGCACTACCACCCTCATGGTCACGGGGCTCACCCCCGAGGAGCTGGCGGTGACCGCGGCTGCCGAAGCGGCTGCCCAGGCTGCGGCCACAGAGGAAGCCCAGGCCCTGGCCATCCAGGCGGTGTTGCAGGCCGCACAGCAGGCTGTCATGGGTAGGTGCGGGGGCCGGAGAGCTCACCCTTCCGTGTGAGGTCAAGTCCACACCAGTGCCCTGAAGGGAGGATGAGCCCTCAGGAAGAGAGAGAACACAGGGTTCTGGAACCTCCCTGCTGACGGGCAGCCAAGAGAAGAGGAGGAGGAGGAGGCCTGCTTCCTGCTAGGGAGGAGCGAAGCAGACATAAAGGGGAGGATGGGGGCACAGCTGCTAGGCTCGGCTGGGCACCCAGGAAGCAGGCAGGTCCTTTGTGGGACGGCAGGGTAGAGGTAGGCCAGGAAGCGTGGTCGACGGGACAGGCTTTCAGGGCTTCTGTTGCTTGGCGGGGAGCGGGCTCGGGAGGTGCCACTGGAAAGCCAGGGATGGGCTCTACCTAGCTGGCGTCCCTGTTGAGGAGTATTTCTCTTCACTCTGGAGCAGGCACTGGGGAGGCCATGGACACGTCCGAGGCGGCAGGAGCTGTGACCCAGGCAGAGCTGAGCCACCTATCTGCTGAAGGCCAGGAGGGCCAGGCCACCACCATCCCCATTGTGCTGACGCAGCAAGAACTGGCCGCCCTGGTGCAGCAACAGCAGCAGCTGCAAGAGGCCCAGGCCCAGCAGCAGCAGCACCACCACCTGCCCACGGAGGCCCTGGCCCCTGCCGACAGCCTCAACGACCCGACCATCGAGGGCAACTGCCTCAGTGAGCTGGCCGGGGCCGTGCCCAGCACCGTGGCCCTGCTGCCCTCCACAGCCACTGAGAGTGAGTAGAGCCCTGTTTGGCCGTGTGCACTGTCCCCTGGGGTCTCCGTGGACTGGGGAGAGGTTTTGGGGGGTAACTGCGCTCCCTCCCTCCCCCCCCCCCCCCCCCCCCCCGCCCATGCACAGACTGGGAGGGTGGCCTGGTCTGAGGGAAGGGCCCCCATGCAGAAACTGAGTTTCTGGGCTCTTTCCTGCTGACGCCTTCTTTCCTCGCAGGCCTGGCTCCTTCCAACACGTTTGTGGCCCCCCAGCCAGTCGTGGGATCCAGTCCCGCTAAGCTGCAGGCTGCCGCTACCCTGACTGAGGTGGCCAATGGCATTGAGTCCCTGGGTGTGGTGAGTCTCATGTGATGGGGCTTCGGGGGTCACTACCTCTGGGCCCCCAAGGCCGAGGGCCTGACCTCTTCCCTTTCTGTCTTCCAGAAGCCAGACCTGCCACCCCCGCCCAGCAAAGCCCCCGTGAAGAAAGAGAACCAGTGGTTTGATGTGGGGGTTATTAAGGGCACTAATGTCATGGTGACACACTATTTCCTGCCACCAGATGATGCTGCCCCGTCTGATGTAAGTGACCCCGGGAGTTGATGCCCTCGGGTGGGTGGGTCCTGGCCTTAAGGCTAGTACAGGGAGGGCCCTGAGGAGCCTTCTAAAGCTCCCTGCCTGGAGCCAGCCGAGGGCAGCAGTCCTTTGGCCATGTTCCTTCTTGTTGGGAAGGGGGTGTCATTTTCGCCCTCTTTCCCCCTTCGACATGGACCCGCAGGTCCCCAGGTTGGAAAACCGGGTCTGCTGGCCCCAGAGTTGCCCTCTTGACAGCGGGGTTGATGTCACTTTCCTCTCTCCCTCTTCCCGTTTTTCCGGCCTCTTTCCCCAGGACGACTCGGGCACTCTTCCAGACTATAACCAACTGAAGAAGCATGAACTGCAGCCTGGCACGGCCTACAAGTTTCGTGTCGCTGGGATCAACGCCTGTGGCCGGGGGCCCTTCAGCGAGATCTCGGCCTTTAAGACGTGTCTGCCTGGTTTCCCAGGGGCCCCCTGTGCCATTAAAATCAGCAAAGTGAGTCCCGGTTCATAGGTCGACGCTCACCCACCGGCCCATGTCAGCCGGGCCCTGATCATTTGAGTTAGCCATTACGTGAGGCTGCCTTCTAGATGGAGGCAGAGGAGGCCATCTCTCTGGCGCTCCCTGAACTCGCCTGTGAAAGCAGCCTGCTGTGTTAGGAGTGGTGGTGACGTGGGGGTGGTCAGCCCTGGGAGTGGTGACGTGGCCTAGCACAGGCAGGGCGCAGGATAAACTCACAGGCCGAAGCCAGCGCCGCTTCACCTCTGCCACCTCGGTTCTAGAGTCCGGATGGTGCTCACCTCACCTGGGAGCCGCCCTCTGTGACCTCCGGCAAGATCGTGGAGTACTCGGTGTACCTGGCTATCCAGAGCTCACAGGCCGGCGGTGAGACCAAGAGCTCCACCCCGGCCCAGCTGGCCTTCATGCGCGTGTACTGCGGGCCCAGCCCCTCCTGCCTTGTGCAATCATCCAGCCTCTCCAACGCCCACATTGACTACACCACCAAGCCCGCCATCATCTTCCGCATCGCTGCCCGCAACGAGAAGGGCTATGGCCCAGCCACCCAAGTGAGGTGGTTGCAAGGTGGGTGTCATTCATTCATAAGGCTTCTTGGGCGCTCTCTGCGGAGGGGCAGATTGGGGAGTGGAAGCCCTGGCAAGCATCAGGTGGGGTGGGTGATGGCCTAGGGTGCTATGGGGGTCCCTTGGGGCACCTTGCCTCATCTGGAGGAGGTACAGGGAAAGCTTCCCGGGGTGTTTGAGGTGAGCTGGGTGGAGAGGACTAGAAGAGTCCGGAGTGAGGCTGGAGCCCAGTAGAACAAGGGTTGGGGTGGGGAGTGGAGGCCCCAGGCTGCCCTGGCAAGGTATGAGCCAGCTCCCGCAGGCTGGCCAGGGAGGACAGTGAGGGCCTCTAACCTGAGTCCAGGGCCACCTTGGGGGGTGGCACACAGGTGGCCAGGACCATGGGGAATGTACCCACCAGAGGGAGGGGCCATCAGATCCAGCAGGCCAGCTGGTCCCGCTGTAGGGCCAGAGGCTGAGGGAGGGGAGGGGAGGGGTGGGTCAGGGGTGGGTCGCCTGCGGACTGTTGTGTGGCTGAAGTTACTGGACCCACCTTACTGTGTCTGTCACTGCTCCGTTTTCCTTTCAGAAACCAGTAAAGACAGCCCTGGCACCAAGCCAGCCAGCAAGCGGCCCATGTCCTCCCCGGAAATGTAAGCCCTTTTGGGGAACCTTCTGAGACTGAGGGTGGGGAGCTCCACTTGTTAAATGATGGAGGGGGCTTAACTGGGTATGAACCCCCACTGCAAGTCCTATAGTGTCGTCAGGAGCCATGCTAACTTACCCCTTTCTCTTTCCCTTTTCCTCCCATCTTCCCAGGAAAACTGCTCCAAAGAAATCTAAGGCAGATGGCCAGTGAGAGGCAGCTGGCTCGCACCTGGATTCCTCTCCTGACCCCACCTCTGCTTCAGGAACACCACCCACCAAGGCCCTCCCGGGCCATCCCACCCCCGAGCGCTCACACTTTACCCTCCCAAGCTACTGGCCACCATTCATTCTCTCTCCTTTTCTCTGTTTTGAAAATAATCTCCAGAAAGCACATTTTACCGTTGCTATTGGGAGGAAGCAGAGGCAGGTCTGGAAGAACAGTGAGCACGTGAGAGCAGTGCACTTGCTCCTCTCCAGGCCTTCCATGGGGGCTGAGAGCCCCCGAGGCCAGAGACCCTGAGGGAGGGAAACGAACTTTAAAGCAAAGATGCGAAAGCAGTGGAGGCCTGCACCCCCACAACCTGGGAGCCTCTTGCTATTGATTACCCTTGGCTGGAGAAGGCAGCCAAGGGGCAGCGGACGTGAAGCCAGGGAACGACACCCCTCAGCGCCCCTACCCTGCTTCTGCTCCAAGAAGCAAGAGAGGCTTTGTGGGGGCACCCTGAGCTGGGTGTGTGTGTGTGTGTGTATGATTTATTTTATTTTGTTCTCATTGCATTTCCCGCCACCTAATAGCCCACCCTTGACTTAACCCAGCCCATCTCTGCCCGTGATCCCATGGGAAGCTTACACATTTTTCTCAGAGGCCTTTTTATCTTCCCCACCTCCTCCCTTCCCTCTTCCCATTTAAGAGAAGACAAGACAGAAAGAAACAGAAAAGGGGAGAAGGGGCCCCATGGTGGGCTGAGCAGTGTTCTGTGAAAACCTGGCTCCCAGTGGGGCCTACAGAAGCCCCCTACCCCCCCCCCCCCCGCCCCGGCCTGGCTTCGGCCCCCCTGGGTCGGAGACAGGGGCCACATCACCAACTGCTGCATTTGTTGTATTTTTTTTAAGTTTAAATTGAAGGCAACATTTTTATTGTAATTTTAGCCTTAGCGTGTGGGGTTTTGTCCCTTTTTTGTTGTTAGTTGTGTACAGAATGTGTATCTTTTTTTTTCTTTTTCTTTTTTGGTTAACTTTTCTCTCCTTGGCTAAGCCTTGGCGCAGGCATCTTTCTGGAGGAAAAGCTGGGGGCAGCCAGGACAGACGAGGCATGGAATCTTCCCCCGTGCACCTGGTGTTTTCTGCGCAGCTCCATTTCCTCTCCCTGGCCCTGCCCTGCCCTGCCCTCTGCCCCTGTGCCTGTGCCCAAGCCTCCGGGATGAAGAAGGGGTGAGCTGTCAAACTTCACTCTCCCTGGGGGAGTGCTCCACATCACACCACAGGATTGAGCTTGAGAATTTGCAGGAGCCTCAAGTCAGGTTTCTGAGGGGGACAGTTCAGAGGCCCGGGCCAACGATCCTCCTGATCCTGGGTTCACAGCATCCCTCACCCCCCCGCCCCCAGGCTCCCTCCTTGGCATAGCTGGCTTTGAGTATCCGACACCCTCAATTAAATACTGCTTCCTGCAGCCACCCACTTCCACTCCACAAGCAACTTAGTAAGGGGAAGGGTGGGGTGGGCATGAATGGGGAACTTTAAAGAGGCAGGCAGAGGGCATGCGTGTGGCTTAGTCCAGGGAAAGGGGGCTAACGGCACTGGCTACCAGGTCTATGAATGTGCAGCATTGTCCCAAGGCTGTGTAGTCCTATGGGGACTCAGGCTTAGGCCTCTGCTCAGAGTGGCTACTGAGCCAGCTTTCTGCCCCACACATAAGCTTCTAGTAAGGAGCAAGGTTTGCAAGTCGGTCACACTTAAGTGAGCTGCCCGACTTCAGGCGCCTCCTCCCAACCCCAGTCTGCAGTGGAGACCAGCTGTGGCTGATGACTGCCCCCTCCCCCCCATGCCCCCACCGCCTGGCTCCTTTCTGGGGCCTCTGGTTGTTGTATTATAGTATATTTCGCTGTGGAAAATGTCATGTTTAGTCACCTTGGAGCCCATTCGCCTGGTTTCATTGTTTCCCTGTCCCTCGTCCCAAGCGCCCTTTGATTTCTCGTTTCTAAGAACAGTACGCCCGTTCTATTGTAGAGTAACCCCCGTGACTCAATATTACCATAGTGCAATGTCGTTTTGTGCTATTTTGAACAATTAAAAGACCTTTTTTGAAATAACCACCTGCTGTCTCAGTGTGTCTGGGACTCCCATTGGGAGGGGACCAGGGGTGGGGAGGTAGGACTCCCAAGATCAAATCCCCAGGGAGCCTTTTGCAGGGCCTGCGTGTGAGTGGGTTTCTGCTTCCCAATTGCCTCACAAGTTTAAAGGTTCCACCATGGACCTTGACCTTGGGTAGGAACAGATTGTCTCAGCAGAAGGTCCCATAGTAGCTACTACCAACTCCTGTCTGGGGACCAGATCACCCCTCCCAACTAGGGGGCTGGGGCAAAGGCTAGGCAGGTCACCAGCTGCCAGTTGGGGAGGGCTTAGCCGGAGGTCCTTCCACCAGGGGCCCAGGACCCCCAAAAGGATCTCAGAACATCAACTACCTGGATGTCGCCCACTGGGTGGTTGCCCTGTCTGGCACCAGGTTCCCTGTGCACCACCTCCAGAGAGGAAGAAGCAGAACCAACAGTGATATCCCTGCTGTTGGGTGGGGTGGTTTTGCTAGGGTATAGCCAGGGTTAGAGAGTGCTCAGGATAAAACAAGGGGAGAATTCTTCAGCACACCTGCCTCCTTCCCCCCTCTCCTTGCCTCTTCACTCTGGTACCAAAAGCTGCCTCCTCCATCTCTGCCTGGCAAGTGCGCATGCCCATGCAGTGCCAGGTCACGGTCGCAGGGGAGGCCCAGTCCAATTCCATCTCTCCCAGGAAGCCCCTCGGGGCCAATTACTCTTTCCCTGGTGCTCACTTCCTGGGCTCCTGGTGTCTCATATTGTGTGGGGTCCTATTGATTGTGACACTGGGAGCCACAGCTCTGTCTTCCCCGCTGCACCAACTCTGACCTGAATGAGCCCAGGGGCCTCCGCGGGGAGAGGCAGGCACATGTCCTTCAGATTGGAGTAGCGGGAGCAATGCTGGGGAGGGGGGTGGGTGATGCAGGCCAGTTGTGGCCAATGGTCTGTGGGTTTGGCCCCAGAAGGGGCGGGGCCTGTGCAGATCTGTCAGGCCTGTGACAGATGACTGGATGCTTAACCTTCGCTGGGCTGTAAGGGTTCTTCCCACCCACCCTCTGCTATCCCAACACTCACACTCACCTGCCTCAGGGTGGCCTGCATGGCACTCCAGAAGGCAGACCACACCAGTTGGTGCTGGTCTCTAATGGGCTCACCACTCATCAGTCTCCTGGGGAGAGACCCTCAAGGGGAAAGGAATGTTGTCAGTTTTATACATTTATTTATATTGATTTCAGAGAGAAAGGAAGAGGGAGAGAGAGAGAGAAATATCAATGATGAGAGGGAATCATTGATCAGCTGCCCTCCTGCACACCTCCCACTGGGGATCGAGCCCGCAACCCAGGCATGCGCCCTTGACCAAATCGAACCCGGGACCCTTCAGTCCACAGGCCGATGCTCTATCTACTGAGCCACACCAGCTAGGGCTGTTATCAGTTCTTCACCTCGGGATTGGCCAAGGCTTCTGGATCCAGGGCGAGGGGGGCCCACCAATAGGAACTTTAGAACCCTCCACATACCAAGGCTTGTCCTTGGCTAGGCATGATGGGGAGAGAGTGAAAGGAAGACGGGAGAGGCTGAATGTACAGGGACACGCCATCAATAATGACAGGCATGCCGAAACCGGTTTGGCTCAGTGGATAGAGCGTCGGCCTGCAGACTTAAGGGTCCCAGGTTTCGATTCCGGTCAAGGGCATGTACCTTGGTTGCAGGCACATCCCCAGTGGGGGGTATGCAGGAGGCAGTTGATCGATGTTTCTCTCTCATCAATGTTTCTAACTCTCTATCCCTCTCCCTTCCTCTCTGTAAAAAATCAATAAAATATATTTTAAAAAAATAATGACAGGCATTTGTGAGCAGGGCAGGTCAACACAAGCCTAGCTGGGCCCAAAGCAAGGAGGCCTCTAAGCATGAGCTAAGGCAGAGGGTGGAGGCAGCACAGAGAGCTACAGTGTACAGGCATACCTTGTTTTATTGCACTTCATAGATGTTTTGTCTTTTTCTTTTTAATATATTATATTGATTTTTTACAGAGAGGAATGGAGAGGGATAGAGAGTTAGAAACATCGATGAGAGAGAAACATTGATCAGCTGCCTCCTGAACACCCCCTACTGGGGATGTGCCTACAACCAAGGTACATGCCCTTGACCGGAATCGAACCTGGGACCTTCCAGTCCGCAGGCCGATGCTCTATCCACTGAGCCAAACTGGTTAGGGCTGTTTTGTCTTTTTCATTATTAGTATTAATTTCAGAGGGAAAGAGAGATAGAAACATTAATGATGAGAGAGAATCATTGATTGGCTGCCTCCCCCACTGGGGATGGAGCCCACAACCTGGGCATGTGCCCTTGACTGGAATCAAACCTGGGACCCTTCAGTCCACAGGCCGATGCTCCATCCACCGAACCACACCAGCTAGGGCTAAATATAATTTTATTGAATACACACACACACACACACACACATTGATGAGAGAGAAACATCGATGAGCTGCCTCCTAGATGCTCCCTACTGGGGATTGAACCTGAAACCTGGGTATATGCCCTGACCGGGAATTGAACCAGTGACCTTTTGGGGTGCATGGGACAACACCAAGGGAGGTCAGTCTTATTCTCAAACATCACAAAGGGCATGGGAAGGTCAGCCTTCGGCAGGAACTCCTACAGTGCCGGCACACAGTTGCAAGGGAGGCCCAGTCCAATTCCATCTCCCCCAGGAAGCCTCAGGGCCAGCTCTTCTTTCCCTGGTGCTAACTCCTCTGGACTCATGGTGTCTCCTGTTGGGTGGGGTCCTACTGATCGTGACACAGCTGTGTCTTCCCTACTCCACCAACTCTGACCTGACGAGCCCAGGGGCCTCCACGGGGAGAGGCAGGCATTGTGACATCAAAGATTAGCACACATATATGCCCTGGCCGGTGTGGCTCAGTTGGTTGAGTGTGGTCCCATACACCGAAAGGTCCCTGGTTCAATTCCAGCCAGGGCACATGCCTGGGTTGGGGGCTCGATCCCCAGTACGGGGTGTGCAGGAGGCAGCCAATAGATGTTTCTCTCTCCCTCTCCCTTCCTCTCTCTCTAAAATAAAAACAAACAAACATATTTTTTTAAAAATATATATTGATTTTTTACAAAGAGGAAGGGACAGGGATAGAGAGTTAGAAACATTAATGAGAGAGAAACATCCATCAGCTGCCTCCTGCACATCCCCCACTGGGGATGTGCCCGCAACCAAGGTACATGCCCTTGCCCGGAATCGAACCTGGAACCTTTCAGTCCACAGGCCAACGCTCTATCCACTGAGCCAAACCGGTTAGGGCAATAAAAACATATTTTAAAAAATTTAAAAAAGACCGGCAACAGCAGTAGGAGCTGCAGTATAGGGCCCTGCCCAGGCATTAGAATCTCTCTGCTCCAGCCACGTTCTGAAGCTGCAAGGATGAGGTGACAGGCCCACTTACACTCCTGGCCTGCAATCCAACCAACCCAGAAATCCAAGCTCCCCCAAGTCACACTGGGAGCCCAGGGCCCTCAGGCAATCTGGCCCGTGGACTGCCGCCTCCCCATAATTCTGCCCTTGGCAGGGAAAGTGGGGGACAGTTGGTCAGCCAGCCTTGCTCAGGCAGTCACAGAGCTACGAAGACCACATCTTGGCACTGGCAGACAAGCCTGGAGAACTTGGAGGGCTGGAAGGCAGAGAGGCCCCAGGATGCCCACTCTTACCTGCACAATTGCTGTATGGCTTTTGCGCTGCCTTGTATTGACCTTGACTGCTAAAGCAGTTGATGAGGAGCTGGTTCATCCAGAGGAGTTGCCCACCCTGTGGGGTCACAGGTCAGAGGGGCCTGAGTTCAGGCGCTTCCAGGTGTCCCTTCTCTTGCTGTACCTGAGCCCCACACCCTTGCTGAGGCCATACCCCTTGGTCTCCCTGCCCTGCCCCCCCACCCCCGCAAACACACACACACACACACACACACTAGGACCCCTCTCAGGATTCAGGGGGAGGTGGTTGAGGAGGGAAAGCCGGCTCGTGTTCCCCCAAACACCCCCCACAACCCCAGACCTTCCTGCCAGCTAACCCAGTATTTCCCACCAAGAGGTTATTGAGCTGAGGGCCCCAGCAGCGGCAATCGCGAAGTTCAGCCACCAGAGGGTCCCAGCGAGCCCGAACGTGAAGGCGGAGCCCGAGCGCGGGGGGCGGGGCCGAGCGATGACCAAGCCCCGCCCCCGCAGCGGGCCCCGCCCTCAGGCCGTACAAAACCCGGGAGGAGGGGATGGGTGGGGCAAAGCTGGATCAGCTGAGTGACAGTCACGGGACCTGGACCCGCTCCGTTTGGCTTCCTGAAGGAGAGGTAGGGATGAGGTAGGGGGGCGTCTCTGAGTGTGGCAGGCCCGTGGTGGGACCCGTGCGGGGTGGATCTCCGGGGTTGGTGGGAGCAGTCCTGGGGCTGGTCCCCGGCCGGAGGACAGCCCTGCACACGGCTGGCGGGGGTGTGGGGGACCCCCAAGGGCTGGGTCCCCAAGCCCAGGAGACGGGTCAGACAGCCCACTCAAGCCTGGGGTGTCTTGGGCACAGAGGAGCCCGGTGAGGAGGCTGGCTACCAGGATGATGGGGAGGAGGGGTCTGTCGGGGAGCTGAGCCTCCAAGTCCTAAGTTTCCCCAGGACATGGAGAAGGAGCGGGAGACTCTGCAAGCCTGGAAGGAGCGCGTGGAGCAGGAGCTGGACCGCGTGGTGGCTTTCTGGATGGAGCACTCCCATGACCAGGAGCATGGGTGCGCCTCTTCATTCTCATCTCCTCAACGTGGTCTTTGCCCCACCTGAAACCCCCCCCCCCCAGCAGACGCAGATCTGCTGGGTCCAGTGGGCTGTGGGGGGTGCAGGCCGCTTCTTCCCTTTGCTAACTTGGTGTCCCACAGGGGCTTCTTCACCTGCCTCGGCCGAGACGGGAAGGTGTATGACGACCTCAAATATGTCTGGCTGCAGGGGAGGCAGGTAGGGATGTGCTGAGGCTTGCAGCTCTCCCAGGGGCATAAGCCAAAGTCAGGCTTACGGTCCACGCATGCATACCCACCCACACCACAAAGCCTGTCATCTCAAAACACCTATTCCTCTCCTGACAAGGGCATCTAGGACTCCCCCTCATCCCAGCCCTGAGGTCCCCGCTGCTCCCCGCTTAAGCCATGTTCCCTCTGCCCCACCAGGTGTGGACGTACTGTCGCCTGTACCGCAAATTTGAGCGCTTCCGCCGCCCTGAACTTCTGGAATCAGCTAAAGCAGGTGGCCCCACTCTGCCCCATCTCCCCAGAGGTCACTCCCAAGTTTACTCAATAGCTCCTGTGCTCCTATTTCCTGCCGGGGCGGGGGTCTAGAAACAGTGAAGGAAGGGGAAGGTGGTGTCCTCAACTGAGTTCTAGCATGTCAACTTCCCAACCACCAGGTGGCGAGTTTTTGCTGCGCTACGCCCGAGTGGCACCTCCTGGGAAGAAGTGTGCCTTTGTCCTGACTCGGGATGGCCGCCCGGTCAAGGTGCAGCGAACCATCTTTAGCGAGTGTTTCTACATCATGGCCATGGATGAGCTGTGGAGGGTGACAGGGGAAGCACGTTACCAGGTGTGTGGGAAGAAGGCTGTCCTGAGCGTCTCTGTGCTCTGGCCTGTGCTGGGCATGGCCACGTGCATTCCCACTCTTCCTGCAAGCCCACCCCCCCCCCCCCCCGCCCTGTCTGCAGGCTGGATCTGCACTCAATGCTAATCTTTCCACCAGCCCTGTCTGCAGGCTGGATCTGCTCTCAATGTTAATCCTTCCCCGGGCCCTGTCTGCAGGCTGGATCTGCTCTCAATGTTAATCCTTCCCCGGGCCCTGTCTGCAGGCTGGATCTGCTCTCAATGTTAATCCTTCCCCGGGCCCTGTCTGCAGGCTGGATCTGCTCTCAATGTTAATCCTTCCCCGGGCCCTGTCTGCAGGCTGGATCTGCTCTCAATGTTAATCCTTCCCCGGGCCCTGTCTGCAGGCTGGATCTGCTCTCAATGTTAATCCTTCCCCAGGCCCTGTCTGCAGGCTGGATCTGCTCTCAATGTTAATCCTTCCCCAGGCCCTGTCTGCAGGCTGGATCTGTCCATGTTAATCCTTCCCCAGGCCCTGTCTGCAGGCTGGATCTGTCCATGTTAATCCTTTCTATGAGCCCCCGGGGCTCCAAGGCTGCTGGCAATACCCCTCTTGTTGCACTATATTGTCAGTGTGTCTAAGGGTGTCCCCCAGAAGTCTTTAAAAAAAATTTTTTTAAAATTGATTTCAGCCCTGGCCAGTTTGACTCAGTGGATGGAGCGTCGGCCTGGGGACTCAGGGGTCCCAGATTCGATCCCGGTCGGAGGCATGTGCCTTGGTTTCGGGCACATCCCCAGTAGGAGGTGTGCAGGAGGCAGCTGATCGATGTTTCTCTCTTATCGATGTTTCTGGCTCTCTATCCCTCTCCCTTCCTCTCTGTGAAAAATCAATAAACTATATTTTTTTAAAAATTGATTTCAGAGAGGAAGGGAGAGGGAGAGAGAGATAGAAACATCAATGATGAGAGAGAACCATTGATAGGCTGCCTCCTGCATGCCCCACACTGGGGATGGAGCCCACAACCCGGGCATGTGCCCCTGACCAGAATAAAATCTGGGACCCTTCAGTCTGAAAGGCAATGCTCTATCCACTGAGCCAAACTGGCTAGGGCCCCCCAGAAGTCTTGTTCACTTCTGAACTCCTCCCCTCTCCCCACACCTTCACAGGGGCCCTGGGCACAAAGGGGCCAATCCTTGCCCAGCTTCCACCTGGGAGGGCGCCTCTCCCTCCTCCTGGGGCCCCTCGTGCTCTCAGACCCAACCTCACTGCCTGGGAGTGGCCTATACCCCCCCTGGGAGCCTCCGAGGCAGGGTGTGTCAGATCCACCCTGGCCCTCTGCACACAATGAGGGGCCAGGCCCAGAGTGGGCCCTTGGTGGGAAAGGTGTCCTGTGAGTGGGTGGGCTGGATGGGATGCAGCCTCAGCCTGGGCCTCCCTTCCTCTCCCCTCACCCAGAGCGAAGCCGTGGAGATGATGGATCAGATCGTACACTGGGTGCGGAAAGACCCATCGGGACTGGGCCGGCCCTGGCTCCCAGGGGCCCCAGCCTCAGAGTCCATGGCGGTGCCCATGATGCTGCTCAACCTGGTGGAGCAGCTCGGGGAGGCGGACAAGGAGATGGCGAGCAAGTACGCGGAGCTGGATGACTGGTGCGCCCAGAGGATTCTGCAGCACGTCCAGGTGGGGGGCAGGAGGCTGATGCCAGCTGCCAGACGGGGGCCTGGGCACTGGGGGGCAGGGCACTTCCCACTCCTCCCGGCTGGGCTCTTCCTCCGCACACACCCACCCCAACCTGGGCCCTGATGGTCCCCTTCAAGATAGGGAGGCTTGCCCTAGCCGGTTTGGCTCAGTGGATAGAGCATCAGTCCACGGACTGAAGGGTCCTGGGTTCGATTCAGTCAAGGGCAAGTACCTCGGTTGCAGGCTCAATCGATCCCTGGCCCTGATCAGGTCAGGGCATGTGTGGAAGGCAACCAATAGATGTGTCTTATCGATGTTTCTCTGTCTCTCCCCCTCCCTTCCACTCTCTAAAAATCAATGGAAAAGTGTCATTGGGTGAGGATTAACAAAACAAAAATGATGGGGAGGGCAGCTTGGCCCAGGACCCTTGGAAATGTGGAGAGCCCAGGGAGCTGGGTGGGGCCGAAGGCAAGAGGGAGGGAGGGCGCCGGAGCCTGGAACACATCAGCAAGCAGGAAACCAGCCAGACCCAAGTCCTTCCACGCTTCTGTGGGCAGCCCAACCCATCCAATCTCAGTCCTCTTCAATGTTTCACCTTTTCCTTCTTGGAGGGGGGAGGGCAGGCCTAGAGCAAGGGTTACAAGGTATCTGGGCTCCTGGGAGTGAATTGGCCCCTCCTCAAACGCCCCTCTGAGCCAGGCTTGCCGAAGCTTGCGGATTATGGAGGGAAGGAGGGTCTTTCTGGTTGGATGGTTGGAGCTAAAGACAGAATTCCCTTCTCTTCCCCTGGCAGAGGGATGGGCAGGCTGTGCTGGAGAATGTGTCAGAGGATGGCAAGGAACTCCCCGGTTGCCTGGGGAGACACCAGAATGCAGGTGAGGAGCAGGCTGGGCTGGGTGCCATCCAGGAGAAGGGAAGTGACCAGCCTTGGTCCCTGGGCTTCAGCATGGGGACTGCCTTCCTCCTTCCACCCTCCGCCAACCAAGGACCCGTCAAAGAAGGGGTGACAGGCCTCCCAGGCTGGGGTATCAGCAGGAGAGGTAGTCTGGAGTGGACTGGGGGGGGGTGAGTTTTCTGCATGGGAGAGGCTGTTGGGTGGGCCAGGGAGCTCAGAGCAGCTCCCATTGTTAGGGAGGAAGGAAGGCACAGTGGTCAGCGTAGGGGCTTGAGCCTCCCTGCCTAGGGGAGTATCCACTGCCTCCCTCACCCCGATCCTTCACTAGGCCACGCACTAGAAGCTGGATGGTTCCTGCTCCGTCACGCCACCCGGAAAGGTGACCCTGAACTTCGAGCCCACGTTATTGACAAGTTCCTATTGTTACCTTTCCGCTCTGGATGGGACCCTGACCACGGAGGCCTCTTGTACTTCCAGGATGTGGATGGCCTCTGCCCTACCCAGGTGGGAATGCGCCCAGGGCCACCTGATGCTAACCTGTTCCAAGCTTTCTGTCCTGGGTGGTTCATAGCTGCTGCCATCACCTATTTCATAGAGGGGGACTCAGGGCTCAGCAGTGAACTTGCCCAGTGTGACCCCAGTGGTCCTCAACCTTATGTGCATAAGGAGGCCACTAGGGAGCACAGACAATGCCGATGCAGAGACACTTGTCCCCTTCATCTTTGAAAGGCTCTCTGGGTGATTTGTTTTAGTAAAAGTTTTCAATTTTTTAAAATATATTTGTACTAGAGGCCCGGTGCACAAAATTCATGCACTCATGGGGGGGGGGGGGGGTCCGTCAGCCCAGCCTGTGCCCTCTTGCAGTCCGGAAGTCCTTGGGGTGATGTCCGACTGAGGGCTTAGCCTAAGCCGTCAGTCGGACATCCTTAGCGCTGCCATGGAGGTGGGAGAGGCTCCTGCCACTGCCACGGGGCTCACCAGCCCTGAGCCCAGTTTCTGGCTGAGCGGCGCTCCCCTGTGGGAGTGCACTGACCACCAGGGGGCAGCTCCTGCATTGAGCATCTGCCCCCTGGTGGTCAGTGTACATCATAGCAACCAGTTGTTCCACCACTTGGTCGATTTCCATTTTAGCCTTTTATTATATAGGACTGATTTCATAAAGGAAGGAGGGGGAGAGAGATATAGAAACATCCATGATGAGAGAGAATCATTGATCAGCTGCCTCCTGCACGCCCCCCACTGGGGATCGGGCCCACAACCCGGGCATGTGCCCTGACCGGGAATTGAACCGTGACTTCCCGGTTCATAGGTCAACGCTCAATCACTGAGCCACGCTGGTGGGGCTGTCTAGGTGATTTTAAGGTGTCAGCAGGGGGAACAGATTTGCTCCCTATGTCTGTTTGCTCTGTGTCTTGATCCTGCTGAGATCTGCAGAGGGTGGCTGAGTGTCCGAGGGGCTTTAGACAGACTGACAAGACAGACATGGTTTCAATTCCAAGGTTAAAGAGTAGCCTGACCCACCCCTGCCTTTGGGGTGCACTGGCTCAAGAAGCTAGTCCTCCGCTAGCCGGTGTGGCTCAGTGGATAGAGCGTCGGCCTGCGGACTCAAGGGTCCCAGGTTCGATTCCGGTCAAGGGCATGTGCCTTGGTTGCGGGCACATCCCTGGTGGGGGCTGTGCAGGAGGCAGCTGATTAATGTTTCTCTCTCATCGATGTTTCTAACTCTCTATCCCTCTCGCTTCCTCTCTGTAAAAAATCAATAAAATATATTATAAAAAAAAAAAGAAGCTAGTCCTATTCTGGGGAGCCTTTCAAACCCCAGAGATGTCCATCCTGTGACTAAGCTCCAAGTGCTTGGGCCAGAGGAAGTCTGAGCCAGGACCTGAGAGATGGGGGTGACTTTCCTGCCGAGACAGGTGGTGGGTGGTGGGACGCAGGGCTCTCAGATGCTGCCTCTGCTCTGCTCTCAGCTGGAGTGGGCCATGAAGCTCTGGTGGCCGCACAGTGAAGCCATGATTGCCTTACTCATGGGCTACAGCGACAGTGGGGACCCTGCCTTACTGCACCTCTTCTACCAGGTGGCTGAGTACACCTTCCGCCAGGTAAGTGCTGCTTCCCGGTCTAGTCCTCGATGGGCTTGGCAAGGGTGTGGGAGGTATAGTGGGCAGGGATAGAAATGGCTCCTCCCGCACCCCCTACTCTCTCCTTCATTGAATGTGGTCCCTCAGCTGATCTGAGTTCCTGGAGGTCCCCCAGTACCCTCTGTTTAGTCAACGAAGCAGTCCCTGCTCCCGTGGAGCTCACATTTCAGTGGGGTGGTGGTGGTGGGGGAGAGACAGACTACAAACAAGTGAACAGGCAAACCCAGATGGCGATGGGAGCTATGGAAAATAAGGCAAGGTCAGGGGCTGTGGGAAGGAATAATGGTGGTGGGGGTGGTCTGTACAGAGTTGTTAGCTTGTCTGATTTACGCATTACTGGGTCCTGGGGCTTCAGGAAGAGGCTCTGGGGCACGGAGCCAGGAGGCTGTAGCTGTCATCCTGGCCAGTGAGGGTGGGGGCCTCTAACACCTGGCCTGGGGTGGGATATGCAGTGGACAGATGATCATAGTCTAGTTAATTGGGGAAGTCTGGGCCATGACTGTTTGGGTGTCATAAGAATATACTGTAGCCCCAGCCGGTTTGGCTCAGTGGATAGAGCGTTGGCCTGCGGACTCAAGCGTCCCAGGTTCGATTCCTGTCGAGGGCATGTACCTTGGTTGCGGGCACATTCCCATTGGGGGGTGTGCAGGAGGCAGCTGATTGATGTTTCTCTTTCATCAATGTTTCTAACTATCACTCTCCCTTCCTCTCTGTAAGGGAGGAATAATAAAATATATTTAAAAAAATAAAAGTACAGGAGAGGAGGGAATAGGAGGGCCCAGCAAAGGAGACAAGAATCAGCAGGGGGTCTTATTCTGGGGTCTGTGGGCTTCAAAACTAAGGGAAAATTACATCTTTATTTTTACTAAGCACTAACTGAAATCCAGCATTTACTCCCATTATGAATGGAGGCAGTGACCACAGTAGCAGCGCCTGACTTTGTCACCAATAGAAACCCCAAATATGTTCACATTACACTGTACTTAGAGAGGCATCTCAAGTATAGCACAAGCTCATTACTATTTCCAAACCAGGGAGTCATGAGACTCAAGGCTATGTCTTTAGAAATATATTTTTTATTGATTTTTTTTTAAAAGAGAGAGGGAGAGAGAGAGATAGAGAAACATCGATGTGCAAGCAAAACATCAATTGGCTGCCTCCTGCACAGCCCCTACTGTGATGGAGCCTGTAACGTAACCCTGGCATGTGTCCTGACTGGGAATTGAATTGGCACCCCTTCCATGCAAGGGATGACACCCAGCCAACTGAGGTACACTGGCCAGGGCAAGGCTATATCTTAATATTGAATGCACTCATAAAGAACATGTGTTAGAGGCCACCAGTTTAAACTGTCTGATGTTACATGTAAGGAATATATTTTTAAGAGGTAGAGATGGCATTTGAACAAGATATAGGGTGTTTCTGTCATCCCCAAGCAGGGTTCTTGTTAGTTCATCTCCCAGTGTTTCATCTAACAGCCTGTGGCCCTTTCCCACCCCCTCTCAGGAAGGGAAAAAGGGAAAGCCCCTCGCTTTTATCTTTGACCACTACACTGAGCACTGATCCTGGAGCCACGTTCCCCGGGGTCAACCGGAGCTCTGACCCTGGTCGCGGTGCAGTGGGACAGTGAGAAGCCCTTCCCCAGGCCTGTCTCCTATGCACAGCTCCTGTAGGTGCTGGCTGGCACTGTGTCATTGTTATTCCAGTTTCGCGATCCTGAGCATGGGGAGTGGTTTGGCTACCTAAACCGAGATGGGACGGTTGCCCTCACCATCAAGGGAGGTCCTTTCAAAGGTGAGCGGGAGACAGGGTGGGGGGGTCTCGGGAGCTCTGGGAATTTGGTTGACCCCGGCCCTCCCAACTCGCCATCCCGCCTTTCCCGCAGGCTGTTTCCACGTGCCGCGGTGCCTAGCCATGTGCGAAGAGATGCTGGACGCTCTGCTGAGCCGCTGAGCCCCTGTCCCTGTCCCTGTCCCGGTCCACGCCCTGATCCCTTTCCAGGGGCCGGGTCCCCACCTGCCGACCCCGCCCGCGGAACCGCAAAATAAAACTGAGCCTGTTCCACTGCCCGCGAGTGTGTGTGTGTGTGTGTGGGGGGGGGGGGAGGGTCGAGGGAGGGGCAGCCGCCGCGGTGGCCGGAGGACACCTGCTCACCCAGACAGTGACCCGCCAGCCCACGGTCCGACGGCCCGGAGTATTTGCCTACCCCGCCCCCCCCCCACCGACAGTCCCGCCCCGGCCCCCTGCCCGCCTCGCGCATTGGCCGAGCGGTCACGAGGGCGGGTGCAGCGGCAGCACTTCCGGCCTGTGGACCGCCCGTCCCGCACCGCCCCTTCCGCCGCCGCCCCCGCGAGCCCGAACCTGGCCCCCGCTCCAGCCCGAGCCCCAGCCCGGGTCCGGCCAGCAGCAGCTGACTGCGCGTTCACGATCCGCTGGGAGCCGCCATCCTCGTCGCCGTCATGAACATCCGCAATGCAAGGGTGAGGGTCCGGGGCGGATGACTGCGTCGCGTGGGTGCGGGCTGGGTGGCCGCGTGCGCATGCTCTCGAGGGGCCTAGAGTCCCGGGCCGACCGCCCTGCGCGGGGCTGGTGAAGGCCATCGCACCCGTGGGGCTGGACCTACACCAAGAGGGGGCCGGATCTACCCGGAGAGGGGGTCGGGGCTGCAAACCCCGTCTTTGCGGGATGACGGGGCTCAGTTGGATCGTGGCTGGGAGCTCCCCTTGCACCCACGTTCATTCCAGGAACAGACGATTTTTGCACAGTGGCTGTGGGCCAGACCTGTGTAAAGACAGGCCCGCCCAGCCCTGCGGGGGTCGGGGGTCGGGTGTGTGCGCATCGGTGAATAGACAGACGGCGAGCGGGCTTTGACAGGACCCAGGCCTGCTTAGTCACCGCAGCCCCTGGCCTGACCGCATTCCCATGCCCTCCTCCCTCAGCCAGAGGACCTGATGAACATGCAGCACTGCAACCTGCTGTGCCTGCCAGAGAACTACCAAATGAAGTACTACTTCTACCATGGCCTCTCCTGGCCCCAGGTGGGCAGCTGGATTTGGGGACTGGGGACACCAGGCGTCAGTTTGGGAGGAGTGGGTGCTCTCAGCTGAGGTGGGGAGCTTAAGGACTGGGCCAAGGGAGGGGCAGGATTCCCACCCGTGTCTGTCCTCTCCCTGCCTATGACAGGGCACAGTGTGGGGTATGGGGAAACCAAGGCACTTGGCCTGGAGGTCAGGAGCTGTTACTGAACTCACCACTGGAGGGACTTCTGCCTGTCGTGCACACAGCGGGCTGTGGGACCGGGTGGCTGCTAAGGGCTCCTCACCTCCGACAGGAAGTTGTTTTCTGACTTCTTTCTCCTCCCTGTCACCCAGCTCTCTTACATCGCTGAGGATGAGAATGGGAAGATTGTGGGGTATGTCCTGGCCAAAATGTGAGTTACCAAGGAGGGAGAGAAGCCTGGTGTGGGAGCTGGGGGGGATGGGGCATGGATCTTCCACAGGGGTGGGGGCACCAGCACTGCACGTGTCTGGTGGATGCTGCCTGGGATGTTTTTTAAAATTACAGACTTTTTAAAGTTCAGCTTTCAGTTAAAAAAATTTCAATGCATTTTTATTGATTTCCGAGAGGAAGGGAGAGGGAGAGAGATAGAAACATCAATGATGAGAGAGAATCATTGATCGGCTGCCTCTTGCACGCCCCCTAGTGGGGATTGAGCCTGCAACCTGTGTATGTGCCTTGACCGGAATCGAACTGTGACCTCGTGGTTTATAGGTCCTTGCTCAACCACTGAGCGACACCGGCCGGGTTAGGGTTAGGGTTAGGGTCAGAGTTTTTCGGGTATATACCCAGGAGTGGGATTGCTGGGTCATATGGTAGCTCTATTCTTATTTTTTTTTTATAGCAAAGGTGGAGATTTATTGAAGAACAAGTACAGACTCCCACATGGGGAGAGGGAAAGAGTCCCACAGAATGGACTCGCACGTAGGGAGGGGGGGAAGGGTCCCCTATTCTTAAATTTGTGAGGAATTGCCAGATTGCTTTCTATAGTGGTAGTACCAGTCTACCTTCCCACTAGCAGTGAATGAGGGTTCCCTTTTTTCTACAACCTCTCCCACACTTGTTATTGCTTGTCTTGTTGATAATGGCCACTCTAACAGGGGTGAGGTGGTATCTCATTATAGTTTTGATTTGCCTTTCTCCAGAATGTCATTTAGCTGCAATCAGAAACGGGGTAGCCTTTTTAGATTGGCTTCTCTCACTTAGTAACGTGCATTTAAGGTTCCTCCGTGGCTTGCTAGCGCATTTCTTTTTATCACTGAAAAATATTCCATTGTACTCCATTGACACTACACATGTCTTTTGGCTGCTGTGAGGGGTTTGAGAGTCCCAGCTCTCCCGCCACCCCAGATCTGGGGCCACCTCCCGGCACATGCTCCTGCCATGCGCATGTGCCGGGTGGTGGGGGTGGCTGCATCTTCACAAGGCTCCTTGCTAACCTCTCTCCTTTCTTCTTGATATAGGGAAGAGGACCCCGATGATGTGCCTCACGGACATATCACTTCACTGGTGCGTTGGGCCCATGCAGGCTTTGATGGGGGTGGAAGTAGGGGTTAGTTGGGGCACCCCTCAAGCTCCTACCCTTCTTCCTCCAGGCTGTGAAGCGTTCCCACCGGCGCCTTGGCCTGGCTCAGAAGCTGATGGACCAGGCCTCCCGAGCCATGATCGAGAACTTCAATGCCAAATACGTCTCCCTGCATGTCAGGAAGAGGTGGAAGCCGGGGACGAGGGAAGGGAGGAGTGGGGAGAAGATACTGTGTTGATGTGGGTCGTGGGGTGCCCTGGCTTTTGGAGAAGATCTGGGAAGTGGGATTAGTGGGGAGGGGGCACTAGGAGAAGGGGCAGGACCTGGACATGCTGTCCCTGCCTGGCCGAGTCTGTGCAGCTCAGCAGTGCCTTATTCCCCTGCAGTAACCGGGCCGCCCTGCACCTCTATTCCAACACCCTCAACTTTCAGTAAGTAGATCTAGAGTTTTCTAATGGAGTGGGGGTGGTCCCAGGTCTGGCTGGCTCATCCAGATTGCTGAGATGGACGGAGCTGCCTTCCGGGTTGGGGGGCAGGGGCAGGTGAGATGGGGAGCAGGTCCTGGACTCCACACTCATTGCCAGGGTGCCTCCTCCATTCTCAATGGTGATGGCACTTGCCTGCTGCCATCTGCTCAAGGATTGTGATGCAGGAGGATGTGTGGTGTGTCTTGCTGGGTGGAGAAGTGATTGCTTGATGGTGGCTGAGGGCAGGTGATGGGCAGTGTGGTGCAGAGCACATGGGCTTCTCGGGAGTATATATGAGGGCTCAGGACATGAGCAGAAGCCTAGGAATGTTGCTGCTACAGAAGCTTAAGCACGTCCAGGTAGGATGTGCTGTCAGCATGGGGGGCAGAGGGATTGCAGCAGCCGCCAACCGGTGGTCCGCGGACCACTGGTGGTCCCTGAGGTCTGAAAGGTTGGCGGCCGCTGATCTAGATCTCTGGGCAGCCTGGTGGATGAAGGTGGGTCCATCAGGTACATTGGAGTCTCTGTGTGCCCGGCACAGGACAGAGAGAGCCTGGCAGGGAATTGATGCACCCAATACATGATGGCAAAAAGCTGGGTGGGTTGTCCATGGAGGAACCCCCTGAGACAGGACATCTTGCCCCACTAGCCTGTGACGCCAGAAGGCTGAGGAGAATGTGACCCCTGATTCTCGGGCTGTCCTTCTCCCCAACCCCTGCCCACAGGATCAGCGAAGTGGAACCCAAATACTATGCAGATGGGGAAGATGCGTATGCCATGAAGCGGGATCTCACCCAGATGGCCGATGAGGTAAGTCTAGGGGGGCCAGGGCCACAGTCCCCACAGATAAAGAAGAGCAAGTTAAGTAGGGGAGCCCCCGCTGGAGGGAAGGTGAAGCTCCCAGGGGCCCTGAGACAGTAGGAGGCCTGTGAGGGGCTACAGACAAGACGGATCAGGCTCTAGCCATTGTGGCTACGTTGCTGGGAGTCATAGTGCTCGTCACCTCAGTTTCCCCAGCTGTCAGGTAGGGAGCTGGGCCTTGTCGGGGCTTTGAAGGAGGCCCCAAGATTCCATTCTCAGGAAGAAGCTTGTGCCACTTTAAGGCGTGATGTGAGAGGCAAGGGAGGGAGGCCCCAGGATGCACTGAGAATGAGGGCTCCGGGATAGCGGTGGGGGCCTGGGAACAGCCATGGCCTGCCCCAAGGCTCAGGGGATAAGACAAAACAAGGCTGCGGAGAAAGTCAAGTCCTACAGCAGCCCAAATGAGGGAGGCCTGAGCATACTTCCTTTCCAGGAGGGGAGACAGCCCCAGAGAGAGCAGAGCCAGGATTCAACCCAATGCAGACCTGTGTTTCCTACCCTGGCCCTGCTGCCTCTCATTTTACCCTCTGCCCCCAGCAAGTGACAGACACAGGCTCTCTTGGGCAGCCAGAGAGGGCCTACGTGGTCTTGGAGACTTAGGCCCTGTCATCTTCCTCCTGCTTCTCCCTGGGCTTCTGGTGGCAGCTGAGGCGGCACCTGGAGCTGAAGGAGAAGGGCAGGCACACAGTGCTGGGCGCCATCGAGAACAAGGCGGAGAGCAAGGGCAACTCACTGCCCAGCTCAGGAGAGCCCGGTCGTGAGGAGAAGGGCCTGGCTGCCGAGGACAGCGGTGGTGACAGCAAGGACCTCAGCGAGGTCAGCGAGACCACGGAGAGCACCGATGTCAAGGACAGCTCAGAGGCCTCCGACTCAGCTTCCTAGAGCCTCCTCTCCCTGCCCTGGCCTCCTGCCCCTCCCATCCTCACCTGAGGTTTCACAATAAACTTCACCCAGGGGGGGGTTTGTGTGTGCGAGTGTGCGCGTTTGTGGGGGGTTGCCTCTCTCAGGCCCCGCTGTGTCCCTGTGGGGCTGGACCTCACGACCCTTTGGCACAGCGCATCCTGGAAAGCCCGAGTAGCTTCGTGTGGGTTTGGAGGTGGAGCTCCCAAGTCTGATGGCTGTCAGCATCTTTGGGCTCTGGGGAGTGAGACCCTGGAGTTATGGGAGCCACCCCCACCTTGGGGACAGATGCTCTGCCTTCTGAGCCCTGCTTTTCACTGCCTTGCTGGGCTTTAGATGCCTAAGTCCAACTGCTCATTGGGCTTATCCACTGATGTCCTATCTGGATAATGGCCCAACCAGTTACCTAGTTGCTGAAGTTCTGGCAACTGTTTTTAATTCCTCCGTCTCCTGCATCCAAAAGGTCAGTGGGTCCTGTGTGTGTGACCACCATAATGCCCCTTGAATCTACTTCCTAACCTAAGCCTTAATTTGAAAATAATTAATAGAATTTATTTTTAGTAGTTTTAGGTTTACAGAACTGAGCAGATAGTGTGGAGTTTCCACACACCCCATCTACCCCCTCAGTTTCCCCTGTTAACATTTAGTATGGTGTTGCATTTGTTACAATTGATGAGCCAATATTGATACATTATTAACTATAGTCCAGGGGTTACATTTCCCTCTATGGCTTTTGACAAAGGCATGTCATTTCCCAGCTTCACTATAATCCCCAGATTTGTTCCTGTGCTCTTTCTTCTGGCTGCAGCGCCATCACTTGCTGCTCCTAGGCGCAGAGCAGGCTGTCTGGGCTGCCCACCTCCCAGGGAAGCTCAGCACTCCTGAGCTGTCACTGCCTTATGTCCCTGCTACTGCAGATGGCACGCTATTCCCCCCGCCGGGCTGAATTTTTCGCCAAGGGGCTGGAGCTCGCTTCTCATTGGCTGGCGCCTGGCACGTGATCAACAGGCAGCCGAGGAAGCTGAAGCTAGGGGGCGGGGGTAAGGTCTGAGGGTTGCGTCTGCGCGCGGCCGCTGGCTCGCCGGCTCAGGCGGCGCTTTGTTCTGATTGGCTCCGCTACTCGCTCCGCCCTCCGCGTCTGGCGTCAGTCCCTTCTGGTTCGCCAGCCGCGGCGCGTTTCGTTCCCAGGCTCTGACTGGTCCGACAGGAGGCAAGCGTCCGCGGGCGCTGCCTAGGCCGCGCCCCAACACTGGCGGGAGGGAGCCGGTGGAGGCTTGCGCGGCGCCCGCCTTCCTCCCTCTGCCCAGCCCACAGGGACCTAGCACACCCTTTGCCCTCGGTGCCCTGCTCCCTTGCGGGCCCTTGACGCTTGGCCGCCCCCAGGCGGTTGAATTTCCTGGGCGGAGGTGGGAACTGCGGGTGGGAGGGAGGGGGAAGGAGGGGAAGCCACAGGCCCGAATGGCCCTTGGGGCCCAGCACTTCCCCCGCCTCTGCAGCACCTTCCTCTGGGAGGGGCCGCTTCCATTCCTATGAACGGAGCTGTGGCTTTAAGGCTGATGGAGGGAAAGCTGGCTCCCTTACCCTCTCGCCGTGTGGCTGGGATACGCTTCGGGGACGTTCCACCTCCCGCCCGCCCGCTCCCCCCCCCCCAACCTATATACTGAGGTGCATAACATTGCAGCACCTCATTGTTAAACTGGAGAGCTGATCTGTAGGGAAATAGGGGCCTCAGGGCCCAATTCTTGTTCTGATGTGGACTGCTTATAACAGCCTCCCCTTTTATCTCATCTCCCCCTCTGGTCTGTCAGCCATGCAGCAGATCTGACCACGTCAGCCCTGTGGTCACCCCTCAGGACCAAGTGTGCACTCCACTCAGGAACAGGTTGAGCAAGGTCCCGCAGATCTGGTCCTTGCCTAATGCGGGATAATGGGATTTTGAATTCTCTGGGAACAATAGAACTGAGGCTAGTTAAGGCCTTAAATGCCAAACAAGTGTCCTAAAAGGCAGGGCTAATTACTTGAGGTTTTAAAGTAGTGGCTGGATGGGGCAACGTGTCAGCATTTCTGGAGTCAGAAAAGGACTGAGGAGAGCATTTGAAAGTAGAGGTTGAGGTGAGTTCACCAACAGCTTCCTGGGGGCTTGAGCCCTGTGCCAGGCTCTGCTGGATGGGTGAGGGGCTTTTAGGGATCACTCAGGGCTCCGATGGAGAAAAGGAGGAAAGGTGTGTTGGGGTTTGCTGATGAGGAGCATGGGTTCCTGACACAGGAGCAGTTTCAGGGGTGGGGGCACCCTTGCTTGCTGCAGGAGGGGGCAGGAGGCTCCCTCACCTGTCTTGCTGAAGGATTCCAACAGTTGGTACAGCCGAGACCAGCTGCTGGAGGCCCAGATCCTGGGCCTGCTGGGATCTGGCCAGCTCCCAGGCCTCCCAGCCCCAGGCCCCATGGACACACAGCATCCTAGAGAAGGCCCTTGGTACTTGGGGGAGGGCAGCAAGCTGAGGAGGTATGTTTTCCCCCTCTGGGTAAGAGAATTGCTTATAGTTGAAAGGCAGGAAGTACCTGCACCCCTGCCCGCCCTCCCAAAGAGCTGCAGGTCTAGGTCACATGTGCTCACACGTGTACAGAGCCTGACTTTGACATCCCTGCACACAAAGGCCTGGACCCCTCACACTAGTGCCTACAGACCAGCCTCCCTGAGCACAAGCCTCACTCCTCTCCCACCATCTATACCAGGGGTCCTCAAACTTTTTAAGCCGGGGGCCAGTTCACTGTCCCTCAGACCATTGGAGGGCCGGACTATAGTTTAAAAAACACACAACTATGAACAAATTCCTATGCACACTGCTAAGTCGGCTGCTAAGCAGGACAGGCAGCGGCGGCAAAAACACCCGGCGGGCCGGATAAATGTCCTTGGCGGGCCGCATGTGGCCCGCGGGCCGTAGTTTGAGGACCCCTGATCTATACCCCAGGGATTTCCCTCCCACCCAACTGAAGACAGTGGTATAGTCTGGCTTGTCACCTGCCACCTGCTCCCGCCTTCCCAGTTTACTGGAGGAAAGCTGTTGCCCTACGGCTTTGAGTTGGTCGAGAGGGGTGCAGGGAAACTACAGTACGCCTGGGTAACAGGGGCCCCCAGGCTTACCCCCAGGCTTGCTCTGAGGGGCAGGAGGAAGGCTGTGCCCCCACCCCCAGGCCTAGGACAGGACAGGTGCAAGCTGCAGGGGAAAGGAGACAGAGAGTTTCTTCCGGCAGCAGGAAGTGGTAACCACCTATGGGGAAACAAGGCTTGTTCCTCCCTATGGGGTGGAGCAAAAGGGGAACCTTAGCTGAGCACTGCTGTCCCCCTCAGAGGGGGGCTGGAGGGAACAATGGCTGAGGTTCTATTCCCAGCCCACCCCGGGACCGTTCCACCCGGTTCTCCAGGCTCCTTGCACTTAACCCTCAGAGCTGTGACTTGGGAAGGGTGGGCTCCATCTGTTATCCTGAGGTTCTGGGGGAAGCTGGTGACTCAAGGAAGTCCAGGGCCTGGAGCAGCTACTAGCGTTGAGAGCCAATGGCCGTGCTGTGAAGAGTGCTGTGTGGCAGTGGTGGCCAGGCAGCCTTGTAGAGGTGGCAGGTCAGCAGCCAGAGGGTGCCAGCTTGCTGGGCACTTTGGGGCTCTCACACCGGCCCTGGCTGCGTGGCAGGAGAGCTCTGGGCACAAGGCAGCCCAGGTGTGGCCTAGTGCCCAGCGGGAGGGGAGGCAAGGCCCCAGCTCAGTGGGACCCCCACAGGCATCCTTCGAGGGCATTGCCAGGCCTGGGTCGCCCCGCCCCCGGGGCTGCGCTGGGGGCGGGGCTGGGCGGGGCTGGTGCAGGGTGCTGGTTGCGGAGCCCCGGGAACCCCGTGTAGTAGCTGCAGGGCTCGACGGCGCCGCTGCCCGGCTGCCATGGCCGCGCACGGGAAGCTGCGCCGGGAGCGGGGGCTGCAGGCCGAGTATGAGACGCAAATAAAAGGTGAGAGGGCGCTGGGCTCTTCCGGTCCAGTTCCCTGCGGGGACCCAAGGCTGTGGGGGAGCCCCAAAAGTCCCGCTGCTGGCCCAGGGCCCAGTATCCTCCCCCAGTGACCTCAGGGGGGTGTTGAAGGAGGGAGCCTGAGCCCCCCGACCGTCACTCCTTCCTTCCCCCTTCCATCCCCCTTTCCCTCCTCCATCACTCCCTTTCTTCGGTCTCTGCCCTCTTGAGTTCTCCCTGCACTTCACCCAAGGAGCCCGAGAAGAGAATGGGGCCTCTGGGTGCACCAAGATGACCCCCCCCCCCAGAAAGTGGCATTCTAGCCACAATGAAATCGAACACTTGGACTTCGCTGAGGGGGGCCCAGTAAGGAAGTCCAGGTGCCTAGGTGGATGTATTAGTGATGGCTTTGTCCTTAAACCGCTTCAGTCCCTGTCGCCCAGCCCCTTTGCCCTCCCTTGGGCACGGAGGTGGCTCAGAGCTAGGGCCTCTCTCTCTGGGTCAAGCGGGCACAGTGAACCTTGGCCTGAGAGATTCGTCAGGGCCAGCCTGGCAGCCTTCTGAAGAGTAGACCTCCTTGGGCGCTGATAAACACGCTGTGCAAATCACATGCAAATCAGCTTTGCAGATTCTTAGTCGACAACTTCTGTGGTTTTATTTAGGGGTTTTATTTAGGGTGTGGTGACTCCTGCAAAGGGAAGAGGTAGCATCCAAAAGCACCAGCAGTTTGGGGTCCGAAAATTTCTCAGTGTCTTGAGTTGGGCGACCCCCCAATATCATTCTCCATCGCTCTGTTTACCGGTGGAAGAAACTGAAGCTCAGAGGAGCAGTGGCTTGCACGCAGTCGCACAGCACTACAGCTCCTAGGAGGTCAAATGAAATGACCCCTAAAGTCTCTTGCAACACAGAGATGCAGGTTGCAACATAATTATCAATGCAAGCAATTTATACTCAAATATGCCCTAGTCCTCCCCACTTTAGAGAGGCGGCCTTCCACCTGGAGCCAGCATGAGGCAATGGTGAGGGTGAGCCCTAACTGGTTTGGCTCAGTGGATAGAGCATCAGCCTGTGGACTGAAAGGTCCTGGGTTCGATTCCAGTCAAGGGCATGCACCTTGGTTGCGGGCACATCCCCTGTGGGAGGTGTGCAGGAGGCAGCTGATCGATGTTTCTCTCTCGTCAATGTTTCTAACTCTCTATCCCTCTCCCTTTCTCTCTGTAAAAAATCAATAAAACATATTTTTAAACACATGGTGAGGGTGAGCCAGCTTGCCAAGCCTCACCTTCATCATTTCGAAGATGAAGAGAATGCTTCTCATCCTGCTTCCTCAAAATGCCACGAGGTGGGCTGAAGGACTTTGGAAACTCTTCAGCCAGCAAATATGGGTCAGTTAATTCACACGGAAAAATTGGGAGTTTGAGGGAGGCTGTCTTTCAGATGTTCCTTATCTGCTCTGGCCCTCCGATTATTTTAGCTTCTGTTCCCTGCCCCCCACTCCCACCACCGACAAAAGACACTTCCTACCAGGCTCGAAAACAGGATCACTGTCTTGACACCCTAAATTCTGACAGGTCAGCAGTGTCGTGGTCGGGAGGCCATCTTCTCTTCTGCTTTGCTTGTCAGCAGAAGTGAGACCTAGGCCTTGCTCACAGGAAGTGCTGGTGGGGCCCAAGCACAGTGGATTCCATCCTTCCTTATGACAGATGTTTTCTATGCATCTATTCTGTCTCTTGCTGAGTAAAAGAGAACCAGTCGCTTCCGTCCTTACAGCTCAGAGACATCTAGTAAACAAAGCATCACACAATTATTTTTTTAAAAATATATTTTATTGACTTTTTTACAGAGAGGAAGGGAGAAGGATAGAGAGTTAGAAACATCGATGAGAGAGAAACATCGATCAGCTGCCTCCTGCACACCTCCCACTGGGGATGTGCCAGCAACCAAGGTACATGCCCTTGACCGGAATCGAACCTGGGACCTTTCAGTCCGCAGGCTGACGCTCTATCCACTGAGCCAAACCAGTTAGGGCCACACAATTATTTTTATTTAAAAATAACATTTTGGCCCTAGCCGTTTTGGCTCAGTAGATAGAGCATAGGCCTGCAGACTGAAGGGTCCCGGGTTCAATTCCTGTCAAGGGCACGTGCCTAGGTTGCGGGCTTGGTCCCCAGTAGGGGGCGCGCAGGAGGTGGCCGATCAATGATTCTCTCTCATCCTTGATGTTTCTATATCTCTCTCCCTCTCCCTTCCTCTTTGAAATCAGTAAAAATATACTTTAAAAAAATAAAAATAACATTTTTATTTCAGAGAGGAAGAGAGAGGGAGAGAGAGAGAGAGAAACATCAGTGATGAGAGAGAATCTTTGATCGGTTGCCTCCTGCACGCCCCACACTGGGGATCAAGCCTGCAAACCCGGCATGTGCCCTGACCAGGAATGGAACCGGGACCTCCTGGTTCATAGGTTGATGCTCAGCCATTGAGCCACACCGGCTGGGCGGCATCACACAGTTTTATTATTATTTTATTTTTATTTTTAAAATATATTTTATTGATTTTTTACAGAGAGGAAGAGAGAGGGATAGAGAGTTAGAAACATCGATCAGCTGCCTCTTGCACACCCCCCACTGGGGATGTGCCTGCAACCAAGGTACATGCCCTTGACCGGAATCGAACCTGGGACCCTTGAGTCCGCAGGCCAACATTCTATCCACTGAGCCAAACCGGTTTCGGCCACACAGTTTTATTATGATGCTGACCACTATAAAGGGAAAGCCCCGATGTCTAGAAAGGGGGTGGGAAGACCAGTCCTAGTTTGGAAGGATTCTCTGATGCATGCATCTGAGCTGAGATCTGAGAGGTGGACAGAGACACAGCGTAGAGGCTGGGGCCAGGCACCAGCTCTTGGTGCTTAGAGAGCGCGAATTCCCAAGTCTCCTACTTGACACCAGCCAGTGCGCATGTCTGGATCCTGATCCAGGCAAGGCTGCCCTGAAGAATAAATGAAACAGTGTGGCAGGCTGGTCCATTCAGCACTGTCATTGTCCCCAGGGAGCTGTTGCTCCGGGAAGGCGGGGCAGATGCCAGAGGAAGGTGAGGTGAGCTTTGAGGTCTCAGACATTTCTTGCAATGAAATGAAATTTACTTTTATTTACAAAATGTTACCCCGAATCAATGAAGATGCTCCACCTGGCCTGCGGAGCTGAGAGTCGGCCACTGGAGCCCGGCCTCAGGTGATAGAAAGACCCTGTCTTGCTTGCCTCTGCCCTGGTCTGCATTGGTTTCATTGTCAGGAAGTTCCCCCTCACCCCCTACCCCTGCCTTCCCCAGGCTTCCATTTACCCAGCTTGACCCCTTGGTGGAAAAAAAGCACCTTTTTAACTAATTTTATTTATTTTTATATTTTTTTATTTCAGACAGGAAGGGAGTGGGAGAGGGAGAGAGAGAGATAGAAACATCAATGATGAGAGAGAATCATTGATTGGCTGCCTCCTGCACACCCCACACTGGGGATGGAGCCTGCAACCTGGGCATGTGCCCTGACCGGGAATTGAACTGGGACTTCCTGGTTCATAGGTTGGCGCTCAACCACTGAGCCACGCCAGCCGGGCATCTTTTCAGTAATTTTAGTGAAAGTGTGCAGACTGTGGCCCCTGCGCCCATCACTGAGCCAGTGGTGGAGGGGGATGGAGGGGGATGGAGGGGTCGAGGGACTGGTTATGCATGCAGCCACATCTGGGGCACCTGGAGTCAGGGAGAGGGACCCAGGGGCTGAGAATAGGAAGGGATGTTCGCCAAAGGGGTATCAGAGTCGGAGATGGGGGTGCCCAGCAGGCAGAACCCACCGAGGCTGCTCCACACGCCACACCCCTGGGAAGTCACTGGCAGCACAGAAATCCAAATGGTACCGGGACCGAGCTGTTCACCGTGGAGTCCTCAGATAGCCACCCCGGTCCAGCCACTTCACCAATCTTCGCAAGTTGGCTCTCTGGACTGAGCCCTTATTGTCTTTTTTTTTTTTTTAAAAAAATATATTTCTTTATTGATTTCAGAGAGGAAGGGAGAGGGAGAGAGAGATAGAAACAACAATGATGAGAGAGAATCATTGATTGGCTGACTCCTGCACGTCCCCTACTGGGGATCGAGCCCACAACCCGGGCATGTGCCCTTGGCCGGAATCGAACCTGGGACCCTTCAGTCTGCAGGCTGACGCTCTATCCACTGAGCCACACCAGCCAGGGCCCCTTATTGTCTTTTGCCTGGACTGGTACAGTAGCGGCCAACTGGGCTGGGCGCTTCCGTCTGGCATTTGACCTCCTCATGGGCTCCCCACGGCAGCCCAAGGGGGCTGTGGCTGCCGTCTCCCTTGGCCTCAGCCGGGAGTCCCCTGGCCTAGGCTCCCTGCCCCCCACTGGCCTCTCAGACTCCCTCACTTCCCCTGGCACCGCTGACTAGCCACCCTGGCTCCAACCGCCTTCACTGTTCCCTCTGCCCGAACATTCTTCCCCCAGTTGTCCCCACAGCTCCTGCCCACCCTCCTCTAAAAGAGCCCCTCCAGGGCCCCTGCTCTGATCTGTTCACTAGCTGTCTGTCCCCCGTTCCCATCTCAGCTCCATGAGGGCAGGCGCTCGGTCAACCCTCTCTGCATCCAGAATGCGCCTGGCGCAAACTGGGTATGCGGTCAACTTTCTGCGAAATGAAGAAAGCAGTTCATGTCCCTCCCGAGGCACATGGACAGAGATTAGTAAGTGGGTGAGCTGCTTGCCAGAAGCCAGGACAGTGACTTATTTACCCAGGAGCCCCAGTGCCCACCTGGGCACGCAAGTGGGTGGCACAAATGTTTGCAGCCGTTGCTTCAGCTCATCATTCAGGCGGTTCTTGGCTGTAGGTCTGTGTGGGGAAAGCAAGCGTTGCTCAATCAAGCCTGCGATAAGGTGTCAAAAGCCAGCAGAGTGGGGGCCCCGGGTGTGGCTCTATCTGCTGGGAGGTGGGACTGGGGGTGCCCTGGGGTGGGTGATCAGGAGTGGGAACTGGGGACAGAAGACAGGCCAGCTTCCTCACTCCCTTCACTTGTCAGCTCTGACCAGCACGCCCCCGGCCGCTGGCCTTCGCCATGAGGCTGCCGCGGCCACAAGTTCACTGCGGATTTGGCAGAGCGCCACAGCCACCCTGCCGCTGTGCAGCCCCGTGTGTGTGCTTTTGTAGGGAGACTGCTCTGCTTGGGGTCCTGGGCACCTAAAGGGCAGGAAGTGGCAGGGGAAGCAATTCGGGGGCTTTCCAGAAACCGGGGAGTTATGGGAAGCCTCAGTGAATGGCGCCTGGCAGGGACAGGGCAAGACGGGGCTGGGGCAGCTCTGTGTTCTCACCGTCACATCTGGCTCCCGGATCTGCCATGCTCCCCCTTCACCCCTGGGCCTTTGCCTGGCTCGCCCCTCTCCCTGGAATAGCCTTCCTGTTCCTCTTCAACCAGTTGGGCCTGGCTGGTTCTCTTTAGCCTCAGCCCAGAGGTCCCTCTCTTCAGGACTGATCGGAGCCCAGCTGGCCGTCTGAACCTGGAACTTCTTTTCCCCGGGGGCCTCCTCCTTCTTCCCCTCCTGCCCCAGCCGTCGCCCTCAGGGCAGACAGGCAGACAGGACAGCCTGCTGCCCAGGCCTGAGCCCCGGTTTCCCCACAGAGATGCGCTCGCAGCTGAGCGAGCAATTGCGCTGCCTGGAGCTGCAGGGGGAGCTGCGGCGGGAGCTGCTGCAGGAGCTGTCCGAGTTCATGCGGCGCAGGGCCGAGGTGGAGCTAGAGTACTCCCGGGGCCTGGACAAGCTGGCCGAGCGCTTCTCCAGCCGAGGAGGCCGCCTCGGGGGCAGCAGCCGCGAGTACCAAAGCTTCCGGTAGGTCCTGCTTGGCTGGATGGCCGCGGCCGGGCTCAAGCCCTGCTCCCGGTCTGAGTGCCCCTCTGTCCCCCAGGAAGGAGCCGACCCTCCTGTCGTCCTTGCACTGCTGGGCCGTGTTGCTGCAGCAGACGCGGCAGCAGAGCCGGGACAGTGCGGCCCTCAGCGAGGTGCTGGCCGGGCCACTGGTCCAGCGCCTGAGTCACATTGCGGAGGATGTGGGGCGTATAGTCAAGAAGGTAAGGCCCATGCCCTGGCTGGTTTGGCTCAGTGGATAGAGCATCTGCCTTCGGATGAAGGGTCCCGGGTTTGATTCTGGTCAAGGGCACATGCCCAGGTTGTGGGCTCGATCCCCAGTGGGAGGCAGCCGATCTATGATTCTCTCTCATCATTGATGTTTCTCTCTCTCTCTCCCTCTCCCTTCCTCTCTGAAATCAATAAAAATATAAAAATAAATAAATAAATTAATTAATTAAAAAAGAAAAGAAGGTAAGGCCCTGCCTGGCCCGTGTGGCTCAGTGGTTGAGTGTCAACCTATGAACCGGGAGGTCACAGATCGATTCCCGGTCAGGGCACATGCCTGGGTTGCAGGCTCGATCCCAGTGTAGGGCGTGCAGGAGGCAGTCGATCAATGATTCTCTCTCATCATTGATCTTTCTCTCGCTCTCTCCCTCTCCTTTCCTCTCTGGAATCAATACAAATATATATATATTTTAAAAAGAAGGTAAGGCCCCGACCCTGGGTCTAGGAGGTGTGAATGGCCTCAGGATCTATCAAGGGCAGCCTGTGGGCACACAATCCAGAGGCAGCAGGGCTGGGAGGACTAAGGGACCAAATGGGTGTCAGGCCTGGCGGGGGGGGAGGGGCGGACCTTGAGTGCCAAGCTGAGGTGCAGTGACCATCCCAGGACAGCGGTGGGTCTCGCATTGGGGCAGTGATTCTGTCACGTTTCTCCTCCCCAGAGTAAGGATCTGGAGCAGCAGCTGCAGGAAGAGCTCCTGGAGGTGGTGTCTGAGCTTCAGACGGTGAGGATGCCAATCAGAGGGAGGCTCTCGTATTACATCTCTCCCCCCGCCCCCCCCCCCGCCCCCGCGCCAGGCCCAAGGAGGAGGATGGGGGCCCGGGAGAGCCCTGCGTTTCAAGGACCGCAAGCATGGCCCTTTCTTCCTGCTCTGGGCGCAGGCTGGGTGGGCTAGGTGCTCATATGGGATTGCCTTACTCTCAGGTCAGACCCCGTCGGGTTGGGAGGAGGACGGGGAGGGCTGGCTGTGGCCTTGGCCTTCAGCGGGGCTGCCTGGCCTTGGGCCCCCCCTACCTACAGGCCAAGAAGACATACCAGGTGTACCATACGGAGAGCATGAATGCTGAGGCCAAGCTCCGGGAAGCTGAGCGGCAGGAGGAGAAGCGGGCTGGCCGCAGTGCTGCTCCGGCCACGGCCACGGCCACCACTGAGGCAGGGCCCCTGCGCAAGACCTCTGTCAAGAAGGGATCGCGGCTGGTAGAAAAGGTGGGCCTGGAGGCCATGGGTCAGTTTGAAGGCTATGGCTCCTGGCCTTTGTCCCTTCGAGCCCTGGCCCTGACCGGGGCCTGCTAGAAGGCGGCGCATAGAGGGGGAAGGCAGAGCTGCGGAGGGGAGAGCCACAGACCTCTGGCAGGGCTGGGCCTAGTCAGGCCTGCTGGCTCTGGAGGGCTCCTCATGCTGGGGCGGAACACAGAGAGGTCAGGAGGATGGCGACTGTCTCCCCCGTGCTCCTAGCTGCCTGCGCCCCCCTCTCCCCCTCAGCTCATCAGGGGCAAAGAGAACTCTGGTGCTTCCAAGCCTGGGGCCTTTCTACTCACCCTCCCCGCCTCCTGCAGTGCTGTGAGGTTTCAGAGGCGCGAGGAGACACTGAGAGTGGGTGCTGGGGTGATGTGCAGGGATAAGGAGCATTTGAAGAGAGGATGGAGAGGTTGAGGGTGGCAGGAATACCAGAATGTAGAGGCGCCGAGCTGGGAAGAGCTGAGGTGGAGCAGGGGTTGCCAGTCCGAGACTGCAGGGTTTGTGCACAGCCGGGAGGGGTGGGTGAGCATGTCGGGGCTTCTGGCCACGCTGTTGAGGAGCCTGTGGGACTTTAGGTGTAGCTGTCCACGTGGGGAGGGTAGGGAGGGGGAAAGTGTGGGGGGGCTGGCTGGGTAGATGACCCTGGTGTACTTGCGTGGTCCTGAGCAGCGTCAGGCCAAGTTCTTGGAGCACAGACTGAAGTGCACGAAGGCGCGCAACGAGTACCTGCTCAGCCTGGCCAGCGTCAACGCCGCAGTCAGCAACTACTACCTGTATGACGTCTTGGACCTCATGGACGTGAGTGCGAGGTGGACAGGTGGGGGAGCTAGTGCCCAGTGCCCTGGGGCCCGCCCGAGCCGTGTCCTTGCTTTCTCCCCAGTGCTGTGACACAGGGTTCCACTTGGCCCTGGGGCAGGTGCTCCGGAGTTACACGGCTGCCGAGAGCCGCACCCAAGCCTCCCAGATGCAGGGCCTGGGCAGCCTGGAGGAGGCGGTGGAGGCCCTAGATCCTCCAGGGGACAAGGCCAAGGTGCTGGAGGTGCACTCAGTCGCCTTCTGCCCCCCGCAGCGTTTTGACTACCAGCCCCACGAGGGGGATGAGGTGAGGGTCACCGCCCCTGCCCCTTCAGGCCCCCAGCATTGACACCAGGGGCTTTGCGTTCCCTGCCCTTCAGGTAAGTCAATGAATTTCACTTTGCTAAGGGGTAGAAACTCCTGAATGTAGCTTATTTCTTGGACCCTCGTTCGATGGCCTTGAGGCACATGAGGTCTCCACGCTTGCATTTGAAGCAAACAAATTTCTGCGGCTCATTGCAGTTCATCCAGCTAATGAACACCCACCAGTAAAAATGTCACCAGTGTTGACACCAGGTGGGCTTATGGCTGTCCATATAGTCTTCTTCCAATTGTTCTGTATGTTTTAGACATACCCTAACAGACTTGGAGGGAAAGAAACCATACAAGCAGTAAAATATAACTAGGAGGTTTTTTTTTTTTTTAATATGTTTTTATTGATTTCAGAGAGGAAGGGAGAGGGAGAGAGAGAGAGAGAGAAACATCAATGATGAGAGAGAATCTTGATCGTCTGCCTCTTGTACGCCCTCCACACTGGGGATTGAGCCCGAAACCCAGGCATGTGTTCTGACTGGGAATTGAACCTGGGACCCTTCAGTCCGCAGGTGGACGGTCTATCCACTGAGCCAAACCAGCTAGGGCTAGGCATCTTTATATATATATAATTGATTTCAGAGAGGAAGGGAGAGGAAGAGAGAGAGAGAGAAACATCAGTGATGAGAGAGAATCATTAATCAGCTGTCTCCTGCACACCCCACACTGGGGATGGAGCCCACAACCCAGCCATGTGCCCTGGAATCAGACCATGACCTCCTGGTTCATAGGCCAACATTCAACCACTGAGCCATGCCAGCCGGGCACTAGGCATCTTTTTACTTGTCTCTGCACTATTTTTTCCTTTACCAGTTTATCCTAATGGGCATTGCTCATGGACTGGCATTACACGGAGCTTTCAGTTATTTTATGTGTCTTTTGACCAAAATAATAGTTGAAAAGGTCAAAGGGTACTCCAGGCTTCCAGTGGCGTACAGCCATTCTCAACCTCACCCTTTCTGTTCTTGATTCCTACTCCCCCAAAATAGCCACTTCCCCGTCTTCTAGCTGCTGTTTCTGGACCTTCCGTCTGCGTGTTCAGATCATGCAGCGGCTGCTAGTTGCTTTTCAACTTTCCATATGCCCCGCTGACTTCTTTCCATGGATGATCAGGGCTCAGCCCCACCATATCCCTGTAATAGTCCTCTCATCCTGTCCATTGTGCCAGGCAACCTGTGCGCTCGCTCTTATTTTTACTTTTTAAAATATATTTTTATTGATTTCAGAGAGAGGAAGGGAGGGGGAGAGAGAGACAGAACCATCAGTGATGACAGAGAATCATTGATTGGCTGCCTCCTGCATGCCTGAAACTAACATAAAAATAATATTGACTGTCAACTGTAATTGAAAAATAAAATAAAATGAGACTGAGACTTCTTGTAATTCAATGTTGGACCTCATGGGTTAATTCTCTAATTTCCTTATCTATGCTTTCTATTTCCACATCTCTATGCCTTTTAATTCTGCTTTTTGAGAGATTTCTTCAACGACCTCTTCCAACCCCTTGTTGAATTTTTTTAAAAGTGTACTTTCATATTTTTGTTTCTAAGAGTTCTGTTTTGTTTTACAAATTTCTGTTTAAAATAATCCTTTGTTCTTGTTTCACGAATACAATATCTTCTCAAATCTTCCTGCAATGTTTATTTTTGTGTGCTGGACAATTTTCTCTGTTTCTTGCATTTTCTTCCAGTGTTTTTTAAAATTTGTTTTGATCTGTCTTCCATTTTAGAGTTTCCCTGAAATGGCTGACTTGGCCATCAGTTCATATTTAAGAGGAGGCACAGAGAGGGGAATCAAATACATGATGTGGCCCAGCCTCCGTGGCTCAGTGGTTGAGCATCGACCTATGAACCAGGAGGTCACGGTTCGATTCCCAGTCAGGGCACATGCCCGGATTGCGGGCTCCATCCCCGTAGATTGGCTGCCTCCTTCACAGCCCCTGCACTGGGGTTTCGGGCTCCATCCCCAGTGGGGGGGCTGTGCAGGAGGCAGCCAATCTATGATTCTTTCTCATTATTAATGTTTCTATCCCTCTCTCCCTCTCCTTTCCTCTCTGAAATCAATTTTTATTTTTTTAATTAATTAATTATTTTTTTTAATAAGGTGTTCTTTTTTTAAAAAAATATATTTTATTGATTTTTTACAGAGAGGAAGAGAGAGGGATAGAGAGTTAGAAACATCGATGAGAGAGAAACATTGATCAGCTGCCCCCTGCACACCCCCCACTGGGGATGTGCCCGCAACCAAGGTACATGCCCTTGACCGGAATCGAACCTGGGACCCTTGAGTCCGCAGGCCGACGCTCTATCCACTGAGCCAAACCAGTTTCGGCTGAAATCAATTTTTAAAAATGTGATGTGTGTGAGCAGAGCTGGTCAACACTGCCCTTCCCCACAGGGTGGCTGAGCGGGGACTCACATCAATGCTCCGAGGGAGACCCACACCTTGGGGAACCCAGGAGGTGCATCTCAGTAAGAGGGTGCTAGGAAAAACTCTAGGACTTGGGCTGGAATGGGGGGAGGGGAGTTGGGAGAGAGGCTTGACTCTGGCTTGGATGCTGATAGGAAGCAGGGGTAACTCTGAGTGTGTAGCTTAATAAGTCTTACCTAGCCCTAGCTGGTTTGGCTCAGTGGATAGAGCGTTGGCCCCTGGACCGAAGGGTCGTGGGTTCGATTCCGGTCAAGGGCACGTACCTCGGTTGTAGGCTCCAGTTGGGGCATGTGTGGGAAGCAACCAATTGATGTGTCTCTCTCACATCGATATTTCTCTCTCTGTGTCTCTCCCTCTCCCTTCCACTCTCTAAAAAAAAAAATCAACAGAAAAATATCCTTGGGTGAGGGTTAACAACAACAAAAAAAAGTCTTATCTAAGTCAGGGTGAGCGATGAAGGGAGGCTAAAGCTGTCTTCAGTGAGGAAGCAGCGGTCACTCAGGAGCTGGGACAGAGGAAAGTTTGCTTATATTTGTGGCTTGGACAGCGTTTTTGTTTTTGTTTGTGCTCAGACATGATTACAAGGTGGTCATGCTTTTGTCTTCACCCCTCATGGTCACAGAGGGGCCTTGTCTGATGCTGATGCTCTCTGACATTCCTTATGTTCAATGGGACAGCACCAAGACCCAGCTGTGAGTGCCCGGCCAGCTCCAGATGGCGGCGGCTGCCTTGCTCTTTCTCATCAGTAGGGAGTTTCGTCACCTTCAGCTGTGACTAGTGTCCCTGAGTCCAGCATTCCTCTGATTTATCCTTTCCCGAGAGTCGATCTTGCTGCTATTCGTGTGGGTTTTGAGAGGGTGGGACTTCTAACCTCAGTGCTCCCTATGGCCTGGATAGTCTTTTTTTTTTAACATTGAAATGAAAGTTGGGCAGGATTTCTTTTCTTTTTTAAAAAAAAATATATTTTATTGATTTTTTACAGAGAGGAAGGGAGAGGGACAGAGAGCCAGAAACATCGATGAGAGAGAATCATCGACCAGCTGCCTCCTGCACACCCCCTACCAGGGATGTGCCCGCAGCCAATGTACATGCCCTTGACCGGAATCGAACCTGGGACCTTCCAGTCCGCAGACCGACGCTCTATCCACTGAGCCAAACCGGTTTCGGCTGAATAGTCTTTTAAAAAAATATTTATTTATTAAATTGATTGGGGTGACATTGGTCGACATGAACGTATAGGTTTCATGTGTGGGTTTCTATATTACAAGATCTGTATATTGCACTGTGTGCCCACGACCCAAATGCAAATCTCCCGTCACCTTATATTAGGACCCTCTTGTCCCCCCACCCCCTTCCCTCTGGCAACCACCACACTGCTGTTTGTGTTCATATGTTTCAGTTTTATATTCCACATATGAGTGAGATCATATGGTTCTTAGCTTTTTCTGACTGGCTTATTTCGCTTAGCATAATGTTCTCAAGGTCCATCCATGTTGTTGCAAATGGCGCTATTTCATCCTTTTTATGGCCGAGTAGTATTCAATTGTGTATATGTACCACCTCTTCTTTATCCAGTCCTCTATCACGGGACATTTTGGTTGTCTCCATGTCTTGGCCACCATGAATAATGCTGCAGTGAACATAGGGGTGTATATACCTTTGCAAATACATGATTTTGAGTTTTTTGGATCTATACCCAGGAGAGGGATTGCTGGGTCATATGGTAGCTCTGTTCTTAATTTTTTTCCAAAATTTTATTGATGTTTTACAGAGAGGAAGAGAGAGGGATAGAGAGCTAGAAACATCGATGAGAGAGAAACATCGATCAGCTGCCTCCTGCACACCCCCTACTGGGGATGTGCCCGCAACCAAGGTACATGCTCTTGACTGGAATCGAACCTGGGTCCCTTGAGTCCGCAGGCCAATGCTCTATCCACTGAGCCAAACTGGTCAGGGCATCTATTCTTAATTTTTTGAGGAGTCACCAGACTGCTTTCATAGTGTTTATTCCAGTCTACTAGTACATTCCCACCAGCAGTGAATGAGGGTTCCCTTTTTTTCCACAACCTCTCCAACACTTATTGCTTGTCTTGTTGATGATGGCCACCCTAACAGGTGTGAGGTGGTATCTCATTATAGTTTTGATTTGCATTTCCCTGATTGCCAGTGAGGTTAAACATCTTTTCATATATCTATTGGCTGTTTGTATGTCTTCTTGGGAGAGGTGTATTTTCAGGTCCTCTGCCCACTTTTTGATTGGGTTGTTTGTTTATTTAGTGTTGAGTTTAATGAGTCCTTTATATATTTTGGAAACTAAACCTTTGTTGGAGCTACTGTTTGCAAATATCATCTCACATCTGGTTGGCTGCCTGTTTGTTTTGTTGTCCGTTTCTTTTGCTGTGCAGAAGCTTTTTAGTTTGATATAATCCCATTCATTTATTTTTGCCTTTGCCTCCCTTGCCTTTGGGGTCAAGTTCATAAAATGTTCTCTTTTACCAAGGTCCATAAGTTTGGTACCTATATTTTCTTTTATGCAACTTATTGTTTCGGATCTTATAGTTAGGTCTTTGGTCCATTTTGAATTAATTTTTGACCCCGGGGACAAACTGTAATCCAGTTTCATTCATTTGCATGTGGCTTTCCAGTTTTTCTAGCCCCATTTTATTGAAGAGACAATCTTTACTCCATTGTGTGTTTCTGGCTTCTTTGTTGAAAATTATGTCCATATACATGTGGTTTTAAAAAGATATTTTTTTTATTGATTTCAGAGAGGAAGGGAGAGGGAGAGAGATAGAAACACCAATGATGAGAGAGAATCATTGATTGGCTGCCTGCATGCTCCATACTGGGGACCACGCCCACAACCCGGGCATGGGCCCTGATGGGGAATCAAACCGTGACCTCTGGGTTCTTAGGTCGATGCTCAACCATTGAGCCATGCCAGTAGGGCATACACGTGGTTTTATAGCTGGGCTCTCTATTCTGTTCCATTGGTCTGTGTGTCTTTTTCTCTGCCAATACCATGCTGTTTTGATTAGCGAAGCTCTGTAGTATAATTTGAAGTCAAGTAGCATGATATCTCTAGCTTCATTCTTTTTTCTCAGGATTGCTTTGGCTATTTCGGGTCCTTTGTGGTTCCATACAAATCTGATGATTTCTCATTCTATTTCTTTAAAAAATGACATTGGGATTTAAAAATATATATATATATATATATTTTATTGATTTTTTACAGAAAGGAAGGGAGAGGGACAGAGAGTTAGAAACATCGATGAGAGAGAAACATCGATCAGCTGCCTCTTGCACACACCCCCACTGGGGATGTGCCCGCAACCAAGGTACATGCCCTTGACCGGAATTGAACCTGGGACCCTTCAGTCTGCAGGCCGATGCTCTATCCACTGAGCCAAACCGGTTAGGGCAACATTGGGATTTTGATGGGGATTGCATTAAAACTGTATATCGCTTTGGGTAATATGGCCATTTTAACTATGTTGATTCTTCCAATCCATGAGCACGGAATATTTTTCCATTTTGTTGTGTCTTTTTTGATCTCTTTTAATAAAGCTTTGTAATGTTTAGTATTTAGGTCTTTCATGTTCTTTGTTAAGTTTCTTCCTAAGCATTTTATTCTTTTGGTTGCAATTGTAAAAGAAATTGTTTTTTGGGGGTTATTTTTTTTGTGTTTTTTTTTCTAAATATATTTTTAATTGATTTCAGAGAGGAAGGGAGAAGGATATAGAAATAAAAACATCAATGATGAGAGAGAACCATTGATCGGTTGCATGAGCCTTCAACCAGAATTGAACCCGGGACCCTTCAGTCCACAGGCTGACGCTCTATCCACTGAGCCAAACCGGCTAGGGCAGGAATTGTTCTCTTTTTCTTCATTTCTTTTTCTGAAGTTTTGTTGTTAGTATACAGGAAGGCGATGGATTTTTTATTATGTATTTTTTTAATTGATTAAGGTATTACAAATGTGTCTTTATCCCCCCAATATCCCCTCATCCCCCCAGTCCTGCCCTCACCCTCGCCCCCTGTTGTCTGTGTCCATCGCAAGAAAGGCGATGGATTTTTGCACATTGATTCTGTATCCTGCAACTTGACTGTATTTGTTTATTGTTTCCAATAGTTTTTTTTTTTTTTTGGTGGAGATGTTTTTATCATTGTGGTAAAATATACATAAGATTTACCATTTTAAAAGTGTACAGTTCAGTGGCATTTAAGCACATGAACCACAACCACCATCCACCTCCAGGCCTTTTTCCTCTTCCCAAACTGAAACTCTGTTCCCATTAGACACTTAACCCTGCATTCCCCTCCCCCAGCCCCTGGCACCCACTAATCTCCTTTCTGTCTCTATGGAGTTGCTTCTTCTGGACATTTTATGTAAATAGACTCATGGAATATACGGCCTTTGTGTCTGGCTTCTTTCACTCAATAGAATGTCTTCAAGGTTCACCCACCTTGTAGCCGGGATCAGCCAGGACTTCATTCATTTTCATGCCTGAATAACATTCTATTTAGCGTGGATGCGCCACACTTGCTGATCCATTCATCGGCTGTTGGGCCCTTGGGTTGCTGCTGCCTTTGGGCTGTTATGAGTGTGCAGCCATGAGCATCCGTGCGCAAGTCTGGGTGTGCTCCTTTCTCTTGGGGCGGCGCCCTGGCTATTGTTCAGAGGCAGATGTACAAAGCGTCAAGGCCTGCTGGTCCTGTACATGAGGCGGTGGAATGTGCTCAGTTCCCTCGTGCCCCGCAGAACTCAGTGCCCGCCCCTGCCCCACTCCCACGTCTGAGCTCTCTGTCTTCAGGCTCGGCCCCAGTTCCCTGACGCTGCCCTTTGCAGGTGGCTGAGATCCAGGTGGAGGTGGAGCTGCGGGACGAGATTCTGCCCAGAGCCCAGAATATCCAGAGCCGCCTGGACCGACAAACCATAGAGACAGAGGAGGTATGAGTGGCCCGGCCTGGCGTGGGGGATAGGGACTTGGAGACACGGAACCAGATGGCCATAGCCTCCCTTCCTCTTCCTTCAGAGTTGGATTCTTTTTAAAAAAAAATACATTTTATTAATTTTTTAGAGAGGAAGGGAGAGGGATAGAGAGTTAGAAACATCGATGAGAGAGAAACATCGACCAGCTGCTTTCTGCACACCCCCTACTGGGGATGTGCCCACAACCAAGGTACATGCCCTTGACCAGAATCGAACCTGGGACCCTTGAGTCCGCAGGCTGATGCTCTATCCACTGAGCCAAACCGGTTAGGGCCAGAGTTGGATTCTTTTTTTTTTTTTTAATATATTTTATTGATTTTTTACAGAGAGGAAGGGAGTTAGAAACATCGATGAGAGAGAAACATCGATCAGCTGCCTCTTGCACACCCCCCACTGGGGATGCGCCCGCAACCAAGGTACATGCCCCTGACCGGAATCGAACCTGGGACCCTTGAGTCCGCAGGCCGACGCTCCATCCACTGAGCCAAACCGGTTTCGGCAAGAGTTGGATTCTTTTTAAAAAATTATACTTTATTGCCCTAGCTGGTTTGGCTTAGTGGATAGAGCATCGGCCTGTGGACCGAAGGGTCTTGGGTTTGATTCCGGTCAAGGGCACGTACCTCAGTTGCAGGCTCCTCTCCGGCCTGGGTCAGGGATCGTGCAGGAGGCAACCAATCAATGTGTTTCTCCCACATCGATGTTTCTGTCTTTCCCTCTCTCTTCCACTCTCTCTCTAAAAATCAATGGGAAAATATCCTCGGGTGAGGATTAAAAAATATATACATATATATTTTTAATTGATTTCAGAGAGAGGAAGGGAGAGGGAGAGAGGGTTGGAAACATCAATGATGAGTGAGAATCACTGCCTCTTACACACCCCACACTAGGGATCGAGCCCACAATCCAGGCACGTGCCCTGACCAGGAATTGAACCATGACCTCCTGGTTCATAGGTCGACGCTCAACCACTGAGCCACGCTGGCTGGGCCAGAGTTGGATTCTTGTCCCTTGCCTGTGCCCCATTTCTTCCTGCCCTGTCTCCTCCCCAGGTGAACAAGACGCTGAAGGCCACACTGCAGGCCCTGCTGGAAGTGGTGGCATTGGAGGATGGGGACATGCTGGACTCCTTCCAGGCCAGTCCCTCCACGGAGTCCCTCAAGTCCACCAGCTCCGACCCAGGTGCTCGGCAGGCGGGCCGGAGGCGGGGCCAGCAACAGGAGACCGAGACCTTCTACATCACGGTGGGGAGGGCCCGGCTGGGGGGGGGGCAGGGGTGGGGTATGGGGAGGGCCCAGAGCTGGGACTAAAACTGCGGGCTGTTTTGGGGGCTTCCCAGAAGCTCCAGGAGTACCTGAGTGGACGGAGCATCCTTGCCAAGCTGCAGGCCAAGCACGAGAAACTGCAGGAGGCCATTCAGCGAGGTGGGCCCCACTCCCGGCCCCCCCCCTTAGTCTCTTTCACGCCACCCCCAGGACCAGGAGTGGCACCTGCCCTTGGCTCTCCTACCTTGGAGCCCCACCCACCCATGCTCCTCTCTGCCCAGAGAGGTTGCTTGGCGTGAAGGAAATAATCCAGCCAGGTTCCTGGCCTCGATCGCACCCTTGGCCCTGCTACTGCCCTTGGCCTTCAGGCCACACCTTCCTCTCTGCAGTGCCTTGAGGACCTGCTGGCCTGAGAGGCACACCAATGCTTTCTGTTCCCCAGGTGACAAGGAGGAGCAGGAGGTGCCGAGGTGAGTCCTTCATGAGGGGCTGGTTGGTTTCAAGGAGCTGGGGTTCTGCAGGGGTCAAGCTGTGATGGCCCCACCTCCCTTGTCCTTGTCCTCTGCTGCTCATTCCTCTGTGGCGTCAATTTCCCACTGTACCCAGTGGGTTCTGGAATAACTCCCACGCTCCAGGGCCCTGCTTGGTTGGGCTGGGGGGGAGGAGCATCCTAGTCTCCACGCCCCAAACCCTCAGAGCCAGCTCCCATTCATCACAGCGCCCAGTACACACAGAGAAAATTCCAGAAGAGCCGCCACCCCCGCCCCAGCTCCCAGTATCACCATAAACTCTTCGGAGGAGACATGGAGAAGTTTATCCAGGTACTTGCTTTGCCTCACGCTCCCAACTAAATGCAGGCCCTTGCCCAGCCAGTGTAGCTCGGTGGTTGAGTGTTGACCTATGAACCAGGAGGTCACAGTTCGATTCCTGGTCAGGGCACATGCCCGGGTTGTGGGCTCAATCCCCAGTGTGGGGCGTGCAGGAGGCAGCTGATCAGTGATTCTCTCTCATCATTGATATTTCTGTCTCTCTCTCCTTCTCCCTTCCTCTCTGAAATCAATAAAAATGTGTGTATAAACAAACAAACAAACAAACAAATAAATAAATGCAGGCCTGCATTCTGGTCTCTCTCTGGCTCTGGGCCACCTCTGTGGCCCCAGGTGCCTATGACCCCAGTGTCCTTTGTCGCCACGCACTTGTCAGCCCACCTTCCTGGGTGGGCCTTTGCTGGGCCTCCCCTGATGGAGGGGAGCGTCCTTATCCAGTAACACGCATCCACAGAAAGCCTCCGGCAGCAGCTATTATTTTTCATGCGTGTGATTATGTATGTAAACATTCTAAATAGAGTCGACAGACAATTTAAACGAACAGATTCGAGTTTTGCAATGCTACTTGATTAGAGGTCAACATACAGAATCGGATTACATTTTCACATGCCGGCAATAAACAGCAAGGAAAATGTAAGGCTCTGCCCAAAATGGCACCAAGGGACATCAGACACCTGGGAGCCAATCTTGCACGCAGCTTGCCGGGCCTTGTTGCCCACAACCATAATGCATTGTTAAGAGGGGACAAGTTGGCCCTAGCCGATTTGGTTCAGTGGATAGAGTGTCCGGCCTGCGGACCAAAGGGTCCCGGGTTCGATTCTGGTCAAGGGCACATACCTTGGTTGCAGGCTCCTCCCCGACCCGGGCTCTGGTTGGGGCACAGGCACGGGCAGGAGGCAACCAATCGATGTGTTTCTCCCACATCGACATTTCTCTCTGTCTTTTCTTCTCTCTTCCACTCTCCCTAAAAATCAATGGACTTTTTTCTGCACTCAGAGTACTGACTAGTCAAAGATACGAAAGTAATAGGTTATGTAAGTTATGCAGTCTAAATTGGGTATTTGTAAATAGCGCCAGGTAGGCCTTCTACCAGTAATACTCCAAGAGTTACGGCAGCAAAGGGATTTCGAAAGAACATTTTTTTTTACACAGTTAATTTACCATGTAAAATTGCTGTAAATGGTAATGTATACAGATTCTCTGTTCCAACATTCCATTGTAAAACTTCTTGTTAAGACTGTTACGTTTTTATTGCTGTCGTATGGAATGAGATTGCAAAAAGAAAAAGAACCCTTAACTAGAAAAAAAAAATCAATGGGAAAATATCCTCGGGTGAGGATTAACAACAACAACAAACAAAAAAATGAGAGAGAGAGGACAAGGTGGGACGTGCCGTGTCCAGAGAGACGTGAACACCCTCTCTGTCCCCAGAGCTCAGGCCAGCCCGTGCCCCTGGTGGTGGAGAGCTGTGTCCGCTTCATTAACCTCAACGGTAAGCCTGGCACCCGGCACCTGGCACCCATCTGGGGGGTGGGGGAGGCCTCGGTGCCCACCAGCCCTTTGTTCTCCCACAGGCCTGCAACACGAGGGCATCTTCCGAGTGTCGGGGGCCCAGCTCCGCATCTCAGAGATCCGCGATGCTTTTGAGAGAGGTGGGGGCAGGCAGCGTGGGGTGGGGTGGGGTGGGGTGGGAGGCTAGCCAGGCTGGCTGTGCTCAGCCTCCTGCCCCCCCCCGTGTTGTCCTCAGGGGAGGACCCCCTGGTGGAAGGCTGCTCGGCCGGCGACCTGGATTCGGTGGCGGGGGTCCTGAAGCTCTACTTCCGGAGCCTGGAGCCCCCCCTCTTCCCCCCGGACCTGTTCCGGGAGCTTCTGGCTTCTGCGGGTGAGGCCAGGGCCTGAGGCCGGCGGGGTGGGGAGGGCCGGTCCCCAGTGGCCTATGGCCGCACTCACGGGCTTCTCCCCTCTCGGGGTGGTGGCCTGGGTCACAGAGCTGGAGGCCATGGAGGAGCGGGTGGAGCTGGTGAGCCGCCTTCTGGCGCAGCTGCCGGGCCCGGTGCTGGTGGTGCTGCGTTACCTCTTCACCTTCCTCAGCCAGTGAGTGCTTTTGGGGGGGGGGGGCGGAGGCCAGGGCGGCTGCCCAGGGGGTTGCGGGGAACACGGGGCAGGGAGTTCCCTGCTTGTGACCCGCGTGTGCCCCCAGCCTGGCCCAGTATAGCGATGAGAACATGATGGACCCTTACAACCTGGCCGTGTGCTTTGGGCCGACGCTGCTGCCCGTGCCCCCTGGGCAGGACCCCGTGGCCTTGCAGGGCCAGGTGAACCAGCTGGTGCAGACGCTCATTGTGCAGCCCGCACGGGTTTTCCCACCCCTCACCCTGCTGCCGGGCCCTGTCTATGAGAAGTGCATGGCGCCGCCTTCCGCCAGCTGCCTGGGGTACGCTCTTTGTGCTGCTGGGGGATGGGGTTGGGGGGGTGGGGGCGGTCCAGCGGAGCCCCCTAAATGCTCATTGTCTTCGCTCTACTCTGGGCCTCAGGGACACCCAGGTGGAGGGTCTGGCAGGCGAGAACGAGCCGGAGCTGGAAGCTGGGACCCCGGCCCAGGAGGATGGTGAGGGTGTCTGGAAGGAGGACCCCACCCTGTGGCCCTGCCCTGGGTGCCCACTCCACCCGCCCCCCCCCACTCAGACCCCTTCTTCTCCTCAGTCCTGGAGGGCGTCGTGGAGGCGGTGGCCTGCTTTGCCTACACGGGCCGCACGGCCAAAGAGCTGACCTTCCAGCGCGGGGACGTGCTGCGGCTGCACGAGCGGGCCTCGGACGACTGGTGGCGGGGCGAGTGCGCTGGCACCTGGGGGCTCATTCCGCACAAGTACATCACGCTGCCTGAGGGGTGAGTGAGTGCCCCATGCTGTCCGGAGACTCTCCACAGCTGCCCTTCCCCCAGGACCTGGCCCTTTCCTACCCCAGGTCTCAGGGTCTGGAGGCTTTCTTTTAAAGATATATGTATATATATTCTTATATATATTTTATTGATTTTTTACAGAGAGAAAGGGAGAGGGATAGAGAGTTAGAAACATCAATGAGAGAGAAACATCAATCAGCTGCCTCCTGCACACCCCCTACTGGGGATGTGCCCGCAACCAAGGTACATGCCCTTGACTGGAATCGAACCTGGGACCCTTCAGTCCGCAGGCTGACGCTCTATCCACTGAGCCAAACCGGTTAGGGCTAAAGATATATTTTTTAAAATTGATTTCAGAGAGGAAGCAAGAGGGAGAAAGAGATAGAAACATCAATAATGAGAGAGAATCATTCATTGGCTGCCTCTTGCACGCCCCACACTGGGGATCGGGCCTACAACCTGGGCCTGTGCCCTGACCGGGAAACGACCCGTGACCTCCTGGTTCATAGGTCGACGCTCAACCACTGAGCCACGCCAGCCGGGCAGTCTGTGGGCTTTCTGTGTGCCCTTCTGAGCACTTCTTGCTGCCACTGAGGCACAAAACCTGCTGGCCCCCAGCACCCTAAACAAGCCATCTTTCTGACCCCAGAGCAGAGAAGCACGCGATGGGCCCGGGGCTGCAGGCTGGGGAGCTGCTGAGCAGTGCGGAGGGCCTCCCGGCTGTGGAGATCACCCAGCGGTGAGCAAGGGGGGTTTGGCCCCCTCGGGGAGACCCTTCTGGTGGATTCACTGCCCTCCCCCACCTGAGCACTGCTCTGGGGGCCAAGCCTGTCCCGGGCAGCGGGCAATGGTCCGGGCTGGAGGGGGGATGGGGTCAGGTTTGGGGCACCTGGAGAGAAGCCCAGAGTGGGGAGAGTTGTCTGGGTGAGGGATGCCACAGGAGGACAGAATGGACCCGCTGGGTGAGCCTCACTGTCTTCCCCTTGGCCACACCCTGGCATGGGAGGAGTCACTGCCAGGTTGTGGAGACTTCCCAGGGTCCCGCCTGGCTCACTGTCTATGCCCTGCAGGACAGAGCTATGTACCCCACCCGGGGGCTCTTCTGGGCACAAACGGCACTGCTTGGTCCCAACCTCCCCAGATCGATATGTGGAGGTGGATAAGGTGAGTGGGGGAATGGCTGAGCGGCAGGTGGGGGATATCTCTCCTGGAGGGGGGGGTCCCCTGCCCCCCTTCATGAACCAAATTCTTCCCCCCTGAGGGTTGAGTCTGCCCTTCCTGACCTCAGACAGGCTGGCTGAGCCCATCCCAGAGAGGGGCAGGCCAGCGAGGGGAAGGATGGGTCCATCGGCAAGGTCAGGGGTGACACGGAGGCTCATGCATTTGGGCTTCATGGTTCTTTTTAAAATATATATTTTATTGATTTTTTTTTTTACAGAGAGGGAGGGAGAGGGATAGAGAGTTAGAAACATCCATGAGAGAGAAACATCAATCAGCTGCCTCCTGCACACCCCCTACTGGGGATGTGCCCGCAACCAAGGTACATGCCCTTGACCGGAATCGAACCTGGGACCCTTGAGTCCGTAGGCCGATGCTCTGTCCACTGAGCCAAACGGGTTAGGGCTAAAAAATACATTTTTATTGATTTCAGAGAGGAAGGGAGAGGGAGAGAGAAACATCAATGATGAGAGAGTATCATTGATCAGCTGCCTCCTGCACGCCTCCCACTGGGGATCGAGCCTGCAACCTGGGCATGTGCCCTGACCGGGAATCGAACCGTGACCTCCTGGTTCATAGGCCGATGCTCAACCCCTGAGCCACACCGGCTGGGCTGACTCTCCACTTTTCTCATGTGGTTGGTTCTTGAGTGGGAAGTGGTGAGTGGGTTGGGCGAGGGGCTACCGGGCAGGCTTCAAGGCTGGAATCTAGAGCCAGGCTTGGGTGGCAGGTGGTGACATGGCAGGAGCTTGGTGGGCCAGGGAGGATGAGAGGGACAGATGGCAAAGAGGTCGGAGGGGGTGGCCGGCTGCAGAGCTGGGCAGGACAGCGGTTCTCTCAGGGGGCAAGAGGGGGTACTGGGCATGGCCCCGGCAAGGGGTGCAGCCTGGGGAGCCCTGGCTTCCTGCTCTGTCCATTGGACTCACTGCTCCCAGCTGAGACAGAGGCCCTGAGGACAGACAGACCAGGTCTGAGGAGAGAACTTGCGAGTAGGCTGTGTCTGGATGTGGCCCAGTGGCCAGGCTGGGAGCCGGGGGACAGGGGGGCTGAGTTGGACCACCAGGTGGTGGGGGCGGGGCTGGGCAGCTGAGATTCCAGGGGAGGCCGTCGGCAGGTGGGGCCCGGCGGGGTGCAGATGGATGCTGATCTGGGAGCTCCTGCATGCTGGCGGCCCCCCCAGGTCATGTGGGAGATCTCAGCCAGGGAGAGAGTGGGTGTGAGAAGGAGAGGGGGGCAGTCAGGGCTCAGCCAGAGGCTCCCACACTCGAGGCTGGGTTGAAGATGGCTGTCCCCAGAGGAGGTGGTGACAGCCACAGCCAAAGTGGCAGGAGGGAGACTGGGCGAGGGAGGAGGGACAGGTCGGTGGCAGATGACTTCGGTTTTGGAGTCGGGGGTGTTCCGGTGGAGGGTTGGGCAGCAGGGGGTAGGAGGGCCTCACTCCAGCGTTCGTTGTCAACACACTGAGCCGGGGGTGGGGGGAGTGGCAGGGCAGTGAGGGACACCCCTACCAGATACCCTCCCTCTCACCTCTCTGCCAGGCTGTGGCGCAGACCATGGACTCCGTGTTCAAGGAGCTCTTGGGAAAGACTGCCCTCCGCCAGGGCCTGGGGCCAGCATCCACCAACTCCCCCAGCCCGGGGCCCCGCAGCCCGAAGCTTCTAGGCTGTGGCCGCCTGGGCAAGAACAAAGGCATCTCCCGCAGCCCTGGGGCGCCGGCCTCACCCTCAGCATCCCAACCCCCAGGCCTGGACTCACCCCTTAAGCCACACTGAGGTGCTGCTGGCTCCTCAGCAGACACCCCCCACCCCTCACCCTAAGGGGTCGCCGGCAAGACCCTCCTCCCTCCCCAGGCCCTTTGCTTCTCCCTCGCCCTGTCCAGCAAGCACGGAGCACCTGCTCTTGACCCTTTGCCTGTGAGGGCTCATCAGTGGCTGTTGGGTGCTTCAACCGAGGGCACAAGACTGGCGGGGGTTGGCGGGCCTGGCAGCCATTCATAAAGACTTGACCACTGACTCCCCTGTGTGAGCCAGGTGTCTTGTTTTGGGGGACTGGGCAGGTGGGTACAGGGCCAACCCCCTGGCACCCTCACTGCTTGAGGCCAGATGCCAGGGCACTCAGCAAAGGTGGCAGGGTGGGCGGCTGGACCAGCTTCTGCTGCGGGCGGGGGGGGGGGGGGGCGGGGGGCTCGGCACAGGGCTGTGTGGGTTGGGGGCTTGGACATTTGAAGCTGTCACCTGCATCGTGGGCTCCAGAGTCCTGCATGTGTGTGTGTGTGTGGGGGGGGTCTGAGGACATCTTTCCATGCCACCTTCACACCCACTGTTAGCCCGATCCAAGGAGACTCACTGGGTGGAAAATGAGCTGACACTTTTATTAGAAAGAGAGTGAGAGAGGAACTAAGGAGGTGGAGAAAGGAAGGTCTCCTGGCCTCACCCCCTTGCCCTCCTCCTGGGCTCCATGGACCCCCATCTCCCAGGCAGGCACGCTGTTGCCCTCTCCGTACCCCGTGCCAAGGAGCTGACCTCCTGGGCCCCTCACAATCCAGAGCCAATTCCCAGCGCGCCCTCCTCTCCCCGGTGAACCCCGGGGCCTCTGGGAGGAAGGCGCCCCCTGGCTTCTCAGGAGGAAGTGTCCTTGGCCAGGAAGGAGCTGGCAGTGGCGCAGGATTCCTCTTGGGGCCCCAGGCTGGGCGGGGCGCGCCTCCGAGCGCAGCAGAACAGCCTGCGCAGCTCCGAGGAGACGCTGCTGCTGAAGGAGGCATAGATCCAGGGGTTGGTACAGCTGTTGAGGCTGCCCAGCAGCATTAGCAGCACGAAGGGGGGCCCTGTGTGGGGGGAGGAGAAGGATTGGGGCTGAGGGCACCCAGGCAGGGGTGCGACCCCATGTGCCTACTAGGGGCTGGTGAGCCCACGGCTGGATGTGGGGGGGTGGGGGGACGTGCAGGTAGAGGTGCATATGTTACCACAGCCACACCCACCTTCCTTCGGTGCCTCCGGGTCCCACGCCGCCCACAGCTGCACAAGGAAGAAGGGCGCCCAGCACAGCACATAGACGATGACAATCACCAGCGTCATCCTCACGGTCTTGGCCATGGCTGCCGACACGGGGGCTCCCTCGCCGGAACTAGCTGTCCGGCCGGAACTAGCTGTCCGGCGCCCTCCTCGGCGCCCCCTGGCCCTCTCTGCTGGCCCTGGCACCAGGCTGGCATGAATCTCCCGGAAGATGAGCACCTGACAGGCGGCGATGCCCAGAGCAGGTGCCACAAACACCATTAAGGCGATCCAGGTGACGTAGGCACGGAGGCCCCAGGGCTCGATAAAGAGGGCCCAGCAGTCGAAGACCCCGCTGCTGCCTTCCACGTCACGCCGGGCAAAGATGAAGAGCTGGGGCAGGCTGAAAAGTAGCGAGAAGGCCCAGGCCAGCAGCACCGGCCGGTTCCAGTGAGCGCCCCCTCCGTGGCGGTATGCCAGCATGGGGCGGCAAATGGCGCGGTGGCGGTCCAAAGTCATGGCCAGGATCATGTAGGAGGAGGCATACATGCCCACCATCTGCAGGTACTTGACGGCCCGGCACAGGGCATCAGGCCCTTGGAAGCGGTCGGTGGCATCCCAGGCCAGCTGGGGCAGCACTTGGAACAGCGCCACGACCAGGTCAGCCAGGCACAAGTGGCCGATGAAAACGTGCATAGGTGCCCAGCGGCCGCGCCGGCCCCGCCGCGCCAGGGCCCCCAGCACCAGGCTATTGCTCAGGGCCACAGCCACAAAGACTATGGAGAGCAGGGCCAGCTCCGCCTGGGCTAGCAGCTGGTCCCGGGTGTCCGCACGCTCCTCCTTGCTGCTGTTGCCGGGTGGGAGAGGCTGAGAGAGGGGTCGAGGCACAGCTGGGCAAGGGCGGGGATGGGATGGGGGGCGGGGGGGGGGAGAGGGCTAAGTTAGGGAGTGTGCTCTGCAGGGGGATCAGAGAACCAAAGGAGGTTCCTTCCACTGGACAAGCGGAGCCAGGGGCCTGGGTCTTCTGATGCCCCACCCGCAGGGCGCTCATCCCTCACCTCACATGCTAGGGAGGGAGGGGCAGCCCCCGCCCCCAGGGGCCGCCCTGGAGAGAAGGGTGAAAGAGGTCCCTGAAACAGGGGCTTCTAGGCTTCCTCCAACCCCACTGCAGCCAAGCCCACTTGGCTCTGCCCAGTCCGGGGAGGGGAGAGGCCCGGGGGCTGGAACCTTACCAGAGATGGTGGGAGCCGTGAGCATGGTGGGGTGTCCTGAGCGCCTGGAGGAGACAGGGTGGCGAGCTCAACCTCCCACCCAAAGGGCCGGCCCCACTGCCCAGGCCCTTAGGGTGGCATCGTGTCTGTGTGTGGGGATGGGGTGGGGTGGGGGTACCAGCCTGTGCGTGCAACTGTGTGTATGCACATGTGTGTTTTCCAGCGGTTGGGCGCTGGTGTGTGTGTGTGTGTGTGTGTGTGTGTGTGTGTGTGTGTGTGTGTTTTCTAGCGATCAGGAGCTGGGGGGACACCCTTAGCTGGATCAAGGTTGGTGAGCTCTGGCCCCACCGAGCCAGGCATGGACCTTGGGGCCCTGCTGAGCTCCTACTAGGACTGGGCAGGGGAAGACAGAAAGAGGGACAATGAGACAGATGGACAAACGGAGCCTAGGAGCCACCTAGGCAGTCCACAGACCGGAGGCAAACATATAGAACCCCCTGCCCTAGCAGAGACTCAGAGCGCGGCGGGAGAGCTGGGGACTGGGTGGGAAGGGCCTGCGTGCCCTCGGGGACCCTGGCAGCCCCTTACCTGGCTGGGCTCCCGGGGTCCTGGGAGGGTTCCTGGGAAGCTGGGCAGCAGTGGGCTCGAAGGTGTCCCAGGAGCTCAGATCTGCTCTCCATCGCCCGCCCCGCCCCAGCCCAGCGTCTGGGAGTGACCTGCCCCAGGGAGGGGGGGACGGGACTTCCTCCTCTCCTCCCCCTCCGCCTTCCCTGGCCTCCTGCCTGTAGCACCGGGAAGGACTGCTTCCCTTCCTGCCCCCAGCCCCTCCCAGGTCTGTCCCCAGGATTCCATTCCTGAGACTGGTCCCCAGTGTGGCTCAGCTGTGACCGCCAGGCCGGCTACCCGCCTCCCACTGGGCCCCTGCTGCCCCCGCCCGCCCCCCCCCCCCCATGGGGCCCAGCTTACTAGAATGCTGGGTCTGGCAGGGCTCTGGGAGATCACTTAGTTCAGCGTCTCCATCCTATACATGGGGAAACTGAGACCAGTGCTCAGGATCATCCAGCTTTTCTGTAAGCTTGACGCCTCTTTCCCAAGCCAGGGTCCTTCGGTCTTTGGGTCGGTGTGAGGAAAGGGTGCGAGCTCAAGGAATCCCCACGAACACAGAGGGCCGGCCCCTCCCAGGCCCACGAAGCCCCTCCTCCTCCTCAATTAGGGCCAGCCACAGATGAAGGACAGGAAGGGAGGAGGTGGGGTGGGATCAAGGTCTTAATGTGCCCTGTGAGATCCAGTTTCCTCCCCAAGGCCCAATGGGAGCCAGGGACACCCCTGTCCTGCTCCTCCCCCCACCTGAAACTACCTGTCCCAGGAGGAGGGGGCTTCTGAGCTCCTACGCTAGTGTATATTCCAGCTCCCCTCCCCCTCACGCACACACCCTCACTTATATGAAACAGCCATAGGCCCACAAAGGCATACACACTTGACATCACAGACAGACACACGTCTGGGTTCCTGTGTCCTGTGTGGAGGGCCTGAGAGGCGCTTCCCTGCCAGGGGCTTCGGGGCTGGGCCTCCCCTGCCTCCTCTTCCCTCCTCAGGCTCTAGGACTCCCTCAACCTCTAGCCCAGCGTTCTCCCCCATCCCAGGCGCCCCCATCCCACCCCTCCTCTGCCCTGGCTCAGCCCAGGCTGGCCCAGCCCAGCCCAAGGCGGTAGCCTGCGCACAGCCAAGGGCCAGGCTCTGGCCTGAGTTCGCCTCTTTTTTCCTGTTTATCCGTCTTCTCTGTTGACCTGCAGAGACCAAAACAAGCCCCTCGCCAACCCGGCTCAAGTATAACCAAGGCCAAGGCCTCCTCTCCTACCTAGAGAGACTGGCTGTACCCCAGCTCCTCCCAGCCTCTGACTGGGCAGCAGGGGAGGTGGGGGCAGGTGTCTTTTTTTTTTAAATATATTTTATTGATTTTTTGACAGAGAGGAAGAGAGCCAGAAACATCGATGAGAGAGAAATATCGATCAGCTGCCTCCTGCACACCCCCTACTGGGGATGTGCCCGCAACCAAGGTACATGCCCTTGACCGGAATCGAACCCGGGACCTTTGAGTCTGCAGGCCGACGCTCTATCCACTGAGCCAAACCGGTTTGGGCTAGGGGGCAGGTGTCTTATACATGTACCACACCCCCTACACACCGCACACATAGCATACAGCACACACACACACACACACACACCACTCAGTGCACACACATGCACACAGCACACACGCACCCTACCTCCTGGCATTACATATGTACCAGCCTGCAGTGGCCTCTGTGGTCTTGGTCCCCAAGACTCTCCCAGCCTCGCAGGCTAGATGGGACCTCCCTGTCCACCCCGGAAACTGAGGCACCTGCAGAGGATCGTATGTCCCTGTTTTGCCATCTCCAGCTGTGTGACCTTGCCCAGGCTATGCCCAGCTCCCTGCGCCTCAGCTTCCCCCTCTGTACACTGGGAATCTAATGACCGAAGGTGGACTTGTGGTGGCCCAGCTGGTGTGGCTCAGTGGTTGAGCGTCGACCTATGAACCAGGAGGTAATGATTCCAGTCCCGGTCAGGGCACATGTCCGGGTTGTGGCCCGATCCCTAGTATGGGATGTGCAGGAGGCAGCTGTTCAATGATTCTGTCTCATCATTGATGCTTCTAGCTCTTTCTCCCTCTCCCTTAAAAAAAAAAAAAAGAGGCCCTGACCAGTTTGGCTCAGTGGATAGAGCATTGGCCTGCGGATTCAAGGGTCCCAGGTTCCATTCCGGTCAAGGGCATGTACTTTGGTTGTGGGCACATCCCCAGTGGGGGGTGTGCAGGAGGCAGCTGATCAATGCTTCTCTCTCATCGATGTTTCTGACTCTCTCCCTCTCCCTTCCTCTCTGTAAAAAAGAAAACAAAAAACAACAACAACAAAAGGAAAAAACCCCAATAAAAAAAAAAAGAAGAGGTGGCCCAGCTGGTGTGGCTCCGTGGTTGAGCATCCACCTGTGAACCAGGAGGTCACGGTTCGATTCCCTGCCAGGGCACATGCCCGGGTTGCGGGTTCCATCCCCGGTGTGGGGCGTGCAGGAGGCAGCCGATCCATGATTCTCTCTCATCATTGATCTCTCTCTCTCTGAAATCAATAAAAATATATTTTTTTTAAAAAAAGAAGAGGTGGACACACAGTGGTAGGATGGGCAATGTCCTGACCCGCAGGTGATGCGCCCCCGGAAGCGCCTGCTTTCACTGCAGTAGGGCAGTGCTTAGAGGCTGGCGAGAGAAGCTCCTGGGACTGGTCAGGAAGGGGTGCCCGCCTTCCCGGGCAATCGCTTCCTTATGGGTTTCTCCGCTTGGATTCTTGGATTCGCAGGGCTGGATCCCAGTGGAGAGCTGACGCAGGGCGGGGCCCCGAGCCATGAGGCCAGGCCCGTGACCATCCCTGCTCTGCGCACTCCTTGTTTCCTGTTGTTGAGCCCAGGGAAAAGTCTCGGGGAAGGCCCCCTTCCTGTCGCTTTCTCTGAGCTCCAAGGAGCAAGGGGAGGGGTTTGTGTCCACAACCGAGGCCAGGACCTAAAGGGAAGCTGCTCATGGAACTCCCCTTGGTCAGCCAGAACAGTCCTGGGGGCCTCCGAGGATCTGAGAACCACCAAGGCAGGAGGGTGTGTCCGAGGGAGTCTGGCTCTTCAGCTGAGAGCCCTGGAGGCTCAGGAGCCCGTGGGTGCACGTGCTGGCACTGCATGGGCGCCGTGCCAGGGAGAGGCCAGCCCGGCTGAGTCCCATTGCCTACAGCAAGGAGCCAGTCAGAGGGGAGAGGCCGCTGCCCCTGCCACCCACAGGGGACAAGAAAGATGGAGCTTGGCAGCAGTTCATGGGAAGAAAGGCTGACTGGATTATTCACTGTCAGGGCCACGCGCGTCAGCAGAGATGGCACTGGGCCGCCCAGAAGCCCCGGCCCCCTGGGCAGCACGTACTGAGAGCAGGGCACATACCTGGAGACAGGCAGGTGAGTGGGGGCCCTGGAGAGGAGAGAGAAGGCAGGATCCCTGAGAAGTGTTTGAGGGGGTGGCCTGACCGGCCCATGCTCACCCTGGGGAGCACTGGGAAATTCGTTCTGGAAGGCTGGAGAAGGCCTTGGCCATGGGCTGGCCAGTTACCCTCAGCGGGCCTAGGGCCTGGGGCAGGACTGAGTGGACATCCTCCCCATCCCCCTACCCCCAGGGCAGCCCCTCTGCCCTGCTTTCCACCACCTCCCGCTAAGATTCCATTGGCAGAAAGCATGCTGTGTGCGGTCGAAGTGTGGGGTTCTGTCTGCACTCTCCTCCTGTCTGAGCAGAAGAAGCCAGGAGACCCCGGGAAGCAGGGAACACTGGCTGTCCCGGGTGCCAGCCGCCAGGGCAGGAGGTCAGAGCTGGCAGGACCCCAGATCTGCCTGCCCTGCTTTCTCACTGGCTCTCTGTAACCAGAACCTTTTATTTGTTTACATTTTGATTGATTTCAGAGAGGAAGGGAGAGAGAGAGATAGAAACACCAATAATGAGAGAGAATCATTGATCGGCTGCCTCCTGCACCCCCCCCCCCCACTGGGGATCGAGCCCACAACCCGGGCATGTGCCCTGACAAGGAATCGAACCATGACCTCCTGGTTCATAGGTCGACGCTCAACCACTGAGCCAGGACAGCCAGGCTGTTAATCAGAACCTTTTGCTCAACAAACAGCAAGGTCTGCTGGCCCTTTACTTGGTGTGGAGGTGAGAGGGCCTGGGCCCTGCCATGAGGAACACAGGGTCCTGTGCTGAGAGGAGTGGGGGTGGAGAGGCCCGGAGAAGCCCCAGGAGAGAAATGGTGGGACATGATTAACGTCACCAGGCAGTGGGGATGGAGAGGAAAGGCATTTCTTGGGCCCTGGATAGACTCTTGAAAGACATTTGGGATGAAAGAGTAAGAGGAGCCAGCCAAGGACACAGAGAAGGAGTGGTGGAAAACCAGGAGAGCGCCAGGCCAGCGTGGCTCAGTGGGATGAGCATCGACCTATGAATCAGGAGGTCACGGTTCGATTCCTGGTCAGGGCACATGCCTGGGTTGCGAGCTTGATCCCCAGCGTGAGGCGTGCAGGAGGCAGCTAATCAATGATTCTCATCATTGAAGTTTCTATCTCTCTCTCCCTCTCCTTCCTCGCTGAAATTAATAAGAATATATTATAAGAACACACCAGGAGAGCTTGGGTTCACAAGGCTGGGAGGAGAGACAGGTGCCCCAAGGGAAGGAAAGACACAGCAACGCTGTTGAGAGACCCAGAGAAGGAGGACGCGCCCCTCCTGGACATCTCTCCCAACTGGGTGCGCATTGCAGATGGCGGACCTGCGTGGCAGTGGGAGGAATGAATGCGCTCACACCAACTGAAATGATGCCTGAGGAGCATAGAGAGGAGAGCCTTATGTCATTCACATGCCTGGGAGAGGCCCGGATGGGGAGAAAGAGCTTTGAGTCAAAGGATGGAGTCAAAGGACGGGAGAGAAGAGGGGAGCGAGTGTACATGTGCATGCAAGTGTTCACTGGGTCATGCATTGGGCCAATGACAACAGGAAGACAGGGTGACCATTCATCTGAGGTCCAAAGTCAAGTTAAATAGAGCCTGTTTGCAAAGCTGCAGAAGGAGGAGAGTGATACCTGGTGGGTTAGGAGCCCTGCAGGCTGGGAAAGGCAGGGTCCCAGGAGGCTCTGGGGCTCCCCTCTCCTGGGCTGAGGAACTGGGGTGTAGAAGGCAGGTGAGCAGTTGAGGGCTGCGTCCCCAGATGGCCATGAGGTCCCCATCTGAGGGGGAGGCAGCCCTGTAGGAGGCGTCTATCTCTCTCTTTTTAAAAATATATGATTTCAGAAAGAGAGGGAGAGGGAGAGAGCGATAGAAACATCAATGATGAGAGAGAATCATTGATCAGCTGCCTCCTGCACGCTCCACACTGGGGATTGAGCCCATAACCCGGGCATGTGCCGTGTCTGGGAATCAAACCGTGACCTCCTGGTTCATAGGTCAATGCTCAACCCCTGGCTGGGCAAAAGATGTCTCTTTTTGGTCAGAGTTATACAGGCATGTGGCTTAAAGTAGCAGATTGTTCGAGGCTGAGGCTTGTAACAAAAAGCAGCAGCTGCTCCTCATTTCGCCTGCCCAGGGCAGAACCAACCGGTTTCAGCTCCTTCCAGGGGCTCTCTGAGTAATTACCTCTGTGTGACTCAGAAATGAACCTCCAGCTCTCGTCCACCGTCGCCACCACCGCACAGCCTTCCCCCTCCGCTGCCTGCCTTCCATACGGCTGCATCTAGAGCTGCTTCATCGGTGCCCAATGCTTCCACTCTTCTGACTGCTGTGGCTCAGCCAATGATTTCTCTCCTTGTCCTGAATGACTTAAAAAAATATTTTAATTGATTTCAGAGAAGAAGGGAAAGGGAGAGAGAGACAGAAACATCAATGATGAAAGAGAATCATCCATCGGCTGCCTCCTGCACGCCCCCCCACTGAGGACCCAGCCTGCAACCCGCGCATGTAACCTGACTGGGAATCGAACCGTGACCTCCTGGTTCACATAGGTCCGTGGTCGGCAAACTGCGGCTCGCGAGCCACATGCGGCTCTTTGGCCCCTTGAGTGTGGCTCTTCCACAAAATACCACGGCCTGGGCGAGTCTATTTTGAAGAAGTGGCGTTAGAAGAAGTTTAAGTTTAAAAAATTTGGCTCTCCAAAGAAATTTCAATCGTTGTACTGTTGATATTTGGCTCTGTTGACTAATGAGTTTGCCGACCACTGTCCTAGGTCAACCCTCAACCACTGAGCCATGCCAGCCGGGCTTGAATGGCTTAAAAATCAGCTTCGCCGAAACCGGTTTGGCTCAGTGGATAGAGCGTCGGCCTGCGGACTGAAAGGTCCCAGGTTCGATTCCAGTCAAGGGCATGTACATTGGTTGCAGGCACATCCCCAGTGGGGGGTGTGCAGGAGGCAGCTGGTCGATGTTTCTCTCTCATCGATGTTTCTAACTCTCTATCCCTCTCCCTTCCTCTCTGTAAAAAATCAATAAAAATATATTTTTTTTAAAAATCAGCTTCATTGAGGTAAGATTGGCATAAAATGAAATTCACAAATTATTTGATGAGATTTGCCACATGGATACAGTCGTGTAACCACCACCATAATCATGACATAGGACGTTTGCATCATTCCAGAAAGTTCCCTCATGGCCCTTTGCCAATCTCTTTCTCCAACCTGGAGCCTAGCAACCAGATGTTTCTAGCACTACAGATTTGTCTTCTCTCGAATTTTATAGAAGTAGAACCATAGAGCATGTAGTATTTCATGTCTGGCTTCTTTCACTCAGCAGAGTGCCTCTCTGTTGTGTGTCAGAAGTTGGTTCCTCTTACTAGTAGTGCTAAGTAGGGTTCCATTGTGTGCATGAACCGCAGCTCATTTAGCCCAGTACCAGCTGATGGGCAGACATGTGGGTTGCTTCCAGTGTGGGGCTGTTATGAAGAAGGCTGCTCTGAACTCTTGAGTACAGGCCTTTGTAGACACATGTTTTCATTTCCCCAGAGGAATCCTTAGAAGTGGGGCTGCTGGGTCATATGATAGGTGTATGTTTCAGTTGATAAGAAACTGGCAAATTGGCCCTGGCCGGTTTGGCTCAGTGGATAGAGCGTCGGCCTGTGGACTGAAGGGTCCCAGGTTTGATTCAGATCAAGGGCACATGCCCGGGTTGTGGGCTTGATCCCCAGTTGGGGGCGTGCAAGGGGCAGCTGATTAATGATTCTCCCTCACCATGGATGTTTCTATCTCTCTCTCCTTTCTTCTTTGAAATCAATTAAAATATATATAAGAAACTGGCAAATTGGCCCTGGCCAGTGTGGCTCAGTTGGTTGAAGTGTAGTCCCATGCACCAAAAAGTAGTGGGTTCGATTCCTGGTCAGGGCACATACCCAAGTTGTGGGTCCCCTGGTTGGAGCACATGTGGGAGGCAGCCAATTGATAAATCTCTCTCTCTCTCTCTCTCTCTCTCTCTCTCTCTCCTCTCTCCAAAAATAGAATTGTTTTCCACACTCATCATATGACATGACAGTTTCATTTGCTCTGCACTTACCATGCCAGTCTGTTATTTTGCTTTCAGCCTCTGTAACCTTAACCATTTTAGTGGTATTTTTATTGGGGTTTTATTTTGAATTTTCTTTCTTTCTTTTTTTTTTTTTTTAATTGATTTCAGACAAGAAGGGAGAGGGAGATGGAGAGAGAGAAACAGCATCTCCATGATGATGAGAGAGAATCATGGATCAGCTGCCTCCTGCACGCCCCCTACTGGGGAACGAGCCCGCAACCCGGGCATGTGCCCTTGACCGGGAATCGAACCCTGACCTCCTGGTTCCTAGGTCGATGCTCAACCACTGAGCCACACCAGCCGGGCGCATTTTCTTTCTTTTTAAAAAAATATATATTTTATTGATTTTTTACAGAGAGGAAGGGAGAAGGATAGAGTTAGAAACATCGATGAGAGAGAAACATCGATTAGCTGCCTCCTGCACATCCCCCGGTGGGGATGTGCCCGCAACCAAGGTACATGCCCTTGACCGGAATCAAACCCAGGACCCCCCAGTCCTCAGGCTGACGCTCTATCCACTGAGCCAAACCAGTCAGGCTATTTTGCATTTTCCTTATGACTGATGATGGTGAGAATCTTTTCATACACTTATTTGCCATTTGTATATATTCGTTGGTAAAGTATCTAGTCAAATCTTTTGTCAATTTGTTCAAGTTTTCTCAGTTATTGAGTTGTAAGAGTTTGTTCCCTTTTGACATACTTTGGTTACAAATCCTTTAACAGATATGTTTTGCAAATATTTTCTCCCAGTCTGTGGCTTGCCTTTTGATTTTACTAAAAGTGTCTTTTAAAAAGGAAACATTTTAAATTTTGATGAAGTCTAATTTTATCTGGGTTTTTTTCATAGTTTGTATATTTGTGTCCTATCTAAAAAGTCTTTGCCTAATCCCATGTCACAGATATTCTCCCATGATTTCTTCCAGATGGTTTATATTTCAGGCTCTTATATTTAGGTCTGGGATTCATTTTGAGTTAAATGTTGTGCATGGTATGAGGTAAAGGTCTGGGTTCCTTCTTTTTAAATTTTTTTTTAAAAATGCGTTTTTATTGATTTCAGACAGAAGGGAGAGGGAGAGAGAGAGAGAGAGAATCATCAATGATGAAAATCATTGATTGGCTGCCTCCTGCAGGCCCCCTACTGCGGATTGAGCCTGCAACCCAGGCATGTGCCCCTGACCGGAATGGAACCCGAGACCCTTCAGTCCGCAGGCTGATGCTCTATCCACTGAGCCAAACTGGCTAGGGTTGGGTTCCTTCCTTTGCATGCAAATAACCAGTTGTTCCAGCACCATTTGTTCAAAAGACTGTCCTTTCCTCACTGAATTACCTTAGTACCTGTGCCACAAACTGTGTGTGGGTCTATTTCTGGCCTCTCAATTCTGTTCCACTGTCTGTTTTATCCTTATACCAATACCTATCTTGATCACTCTAGGTTTATAGTAAGTCTTGAACCCAGATCGTATAAATTCTTCAACTTTGTTCTTTCTCCAAATCATTTTGGTTAGTCTAGGTAATTTGCATTTCCATGTAGATTTTAAAATCAGCCTGTCAGTTTCTACAAAAAAAGACCTGGATTTTAATTACCATTACATTAACTCTATAGATAAGTGTGGGGAAAATTGACATCTTAACCATAATGAGTCTTTCAACCCATGAATAGGCTATTTGTCTCCATTTATGTAAGCTTCTTTCATTTCTCTCAGCAATATTTTTTAAAAATATATTATTACTAGTAGCCTGTTGCAGGAAGATTACTGCAATAGGGCTTCCTGCTGCACTCTTCCCGGCCCCGCCTGCTTCCCTTCCTTCTCCACTACCCGCTTGCTTGCTTCTCCGCAGCTTCTCTCTCTTCTGCAGGCTTGGCTTCTTTCTACGCTGTCTTGATATGCAAATTAACTGCCATCTTGGTTGGGTTAGTTTGCATATTTGTCCTGATTGGCTGGTGGGCATAGTGAAGGTGCAGTCAATTTGCATATTGCTATTTTATTAGGTAGGATTGATTTCAGAGAGAAAGGGAGAGGGATAGAGAGACAGAAACATCAATGATGAGATAGAATCATTGATCGGCTGCCTCATGCACGCCTCACACTGGGGATTGAGCCCACAACCCGGGCATGTGCCCTGACCAGGAATCGAACCGTGACCTCCTGGTTCATAGGTCCACGCTCAACCACTGAGCCACGCCGGCCGGGCCAGACTTCTTTTGCTGTGTTTCATATTTACCTATATTCTGAGTCAAGCTACTTGACAAAAAGGTCTGATTTAGGAAGGCATTTAGCTTTATAGCAAAAGTTTTCCATCTCCAGGTACCACCTTCAAAGGAATTGACTTTACAGTGCTGATGTAATCTGCTGGTTCCCTTTGAACAGTGTGCAAAAAATTACGTCAACCCTATGGAAAGTCAGATACCAAAAAATGGAACAATATACACTGAGTGTCTAGATTATTATGATCTCTGAATGCATAATAATATGGCCACTCAGTGTATATCCTATATAATAAAAGGCTAATATGCAAATTGTCCCCTCGACCAGGAGTTTGACCAGCTGGCGGGCTGGCCAACCGCCCATGTCCCCTTCCCCTGGCCAGGCTGGCCGGACCCCACCCATGCACGAATTCATGCACCGGGCCTCTAATATATATACATACATACACACACTGAGTGGCCAGATTATTATGTGTTCAGAGATCATAATAATCTGGCCACTCAGTGTATACAGTTGAGTAAAGTATAATGCTAAGTTTTCCCCATATAAGAATTAATCAATGGAGCTTGGGCAGTGGGAGATACGGCAGCAGCCAGGCAGCCCAGGTTCACGATGCCCAAGAGGGAGGTCAGCTCTGCGGAGGGGGCGGCCAAGGAGGAGCCCAAGAGGAGGTGGCCAGCTTGTCAGCCAAACCTGCTCCTGCAAGAGTGGAAACGAAACCCCAAAAGGCGGCAGGAAAGGATAAGTCTGCAGACAAAAAAGTGCAAAGGAAAGGGAAAAGGGGAGAAGGGAAAGCAGGCCGACGTGGCTGAGCAGGAACCTAAAGAAGATCTACGTGCGAAAAACGGAGAAACTGAAAACGAGGAGAGGCCAGCCTCAGATGAAGCAGGAGAAAAAGCAGCCACGTCTGATTAATGTCATATGCCTTGTCTCACCAGTGGTCCCTCTCTCCCTTCTTGGACAATCCAGAGGAATAATTTTATCAACTATTTTATAAATGCAAGTTTTTAAAAAAATATATATTTTATTGATTTTTTACAGAGAGGAAGGGAGAGAGAGGTAGAAACATCGATGAGAGAGAAACATTGACCAGCTGCCTCCTGCACACACACCCCCTTCTGGGGATGTGCCCACAACCAAGGTACATGCCCTTGACAGGAATCAAACCTGGGACCCTTCAGTCCGCAGGCCAATGCTCTATCCACTGAGCCAAACTGGTTGCGGCTGTAAATGCAAGTTTTTTAGTAGCTCTAGAAACATTTTTAAGAAGGAGGGAATTCCACTTCATTCTATTTTTTTTAAAGTGTAAATGCTTTTTTTTAAAGAGGTGAAATCATTTGCTGGTTCTTTATTTTTTGGTACGACCAGAAAATAGTGGGATATTGAATATGGGAGACTTTGATTGTCTTGGGTGTCAGTTTAACATTCCATAGATGGGGTAGTTTTTTAAAAAATATATATATATTATTGATTTTTTAGAGAGGGAGAGTTAGAAACATCGATGAGAGAGAAACATCGATCAGCTGCCTCCTGCACACCCCCAACTGGGAATGTGCCCGCAACCAAGGTACATGCCCTTGACCGGAATCGAACTGGGACCCTTCAGTCCGCAGGCTGACGCTCTATTCACTGAGCCAAACAGGTTAGGGCGATGGGGGTAGTTTTTATATCCTAGAATACAAAGCATACTAAATGGCAGTTTGGAGTAAGTCGTGCGTTTGCCATGTCCTGAACATTCTAAGTTACTTCTATTCACATGCTTTTGGTAGAATTGTTTCCTAAAGAAAACCACTCCTTGATCCTGGCTCTCCCTGTCAGAATTTTGTGCATCTGTAACATCTTTCTTGTGATAGTCCAGTTTTCCTAGTAACTTTGTCAATGTCCTGTGAAAGACTGAACATTTGATTACGTAGTACATATGATATTAAATTGTGAATTCGTGGGGAACAAATAAAAATTAATCAATGAAATAAAGCATGAACTATGGTTGCCTTGGTTTCAGGAAACACACATTTGGGAATTCCATTCTTGGTCTCATCTCATCTCCACGGACAGGATTTTGTCGGCCACCATGCTATTTGCTTTGTGGGTTGTGGTAGTGAAGGAACGCAGTCGCACTTGCTCAGAATTGGTAATGAATTCGGTAATGAACTGTGGTCCCGACTCTTCCCACTCTTCAGGTGCAACCAAATCTTTGTCTGTATAGATCAGCAGGTCAAATGAACGAGAAACTTCCAACCGTGGCAGAAATGTCACTGTAGCTGTGATCTGCGCCAATGAGGGGATTTCTGATGCTTTTCTCTGGGTGGACTGTCATCTGTGAGGATATTTTCCATTGATTTATTTATTTTTTAAAATATTTCTAAACGGAATACTTGTTACCCGGCCAGTGTGGCTCAGTGGTTGCGAATCGACCTATGAACCAGGAGGTCACAGTTCGATTCCCGGTCAGGGCACGTGTCTGGATTGTGGACTCAGTCCCCAGTGTGGGGTGTGCAGGAGGCAGCCGATCAATCAATCATTCTCTCTCATCATGGATGTTTCTATCTCTCCCTCCCCCTTCCTCTCTCTGAAATCTATAAAAATATATTTTAAGATATAAATAAATGAACTGAACACTTGTATAACCAGTCTTTTAGTTGTTCCACCAAATTATTTAGGTATTTCATGAGCTCAGAATCAATAATGACAAGCAAGGTGGGCCCCTATTTCTGCATGCAATAAAGGTTTCAGATGCCACGCTGATATAAAATGCTGTCGATGCCAAATGAGAAGAACTCAGCCAGGATTTCGCTTGCTCTCCTGAAGGTTGATGCCCTGCTGCCCGGAGAGCTGCCTAGCCATGCCAGGCCCACAGCCTCGGGCGCGTCCACCACACAGGGTGACCGCGGGGCTCGCCGCTAACTCATATGCACTTTATTTATTTTTTTAAATGTCTTTTTACAGCTGGTGTGTTCAAACCATTGTCCAACGAAGTCCACACATTGCATTTGGTCTTATTTTTGAGTCGCTTGTAATCTAGAATGATCTCCAACACACCTGTATTTTATTTTATTTTTGTCAGCCACACTGAAGACATTTTTTCCATGGATTTTTTCGGGATAAAGCCTACAACCGAGGTACGTGCCCTTGACCGGAATCGAACCTGGGACCCTTCAGTCTGTAGGCCGATGTTCTACCAGCTGAGCCAAATTTGCAGGGCTCATATGCACTTGATATTGTGCAGGTAACACTGAGCATTGTTCACTCAAGTGTGGTGGCTGAATGATCTCTTTGACATAAGGACCTAACTACCTGTATGAGGTCAGTGTCTAAAGCTTACTTGGGCCCTAGCTGGTTTTGCTCAATGGTTAGAGTGTCAGCCCTCGGACTCAAGGGTCCTGGGTTCATATCTGGTTAAGGGCTCATACCTCAGTTGCAGGCTTGATCCCAGGCCCTGCTAGGGGCACGTGTGGGAGGCAACCAATCGATGGGTCTCTCTCACATTGATGTTTCTGTCTCTGTGTCTCTCACCCTCCCTGCCACTCTCTCTAAAAATCAATGGAAAAATATCCTCGGGTAAGGATTAAACAAAAAAAAATTTTTTTAAGCTTACTTAGATCAAAGTTTATGAATTACAGCAAATTGTAATGCTAGAAACAGAAAATAAACATTTGATTAAAGCAGGGGTGGGGAACGTCCGGCCCGCGGGCCATATAAGGCCCGTGAAATATTTGGTCTGGCCCTGCCAAGGCATTAGGGGTGAGTTAATTAAATGTTTGACCAAATATAGCAGGCTCATTTTTAAGTTGATAATTTCGTACGGCCCGTGAATGATATTATAAATATCCAAATGGCCTTTGTCGGGGAAAAAGTTTCCCCACCCCTGGATTAAGGGGTCTGTAATGGTAATTTTTGATCCAGAAATGTCATTTACTGGAAAATTGTGAAAATTTACATTGTGGTACTTTGCATGTGTGTTTTTTTTAAATCATTACAGAGCATTTCGCATGCTGTACATTTTAAGGGGAATAGCATTCCAGTTTTGTTTTTAAGACAGACAATTAAAAAATACGTAAAATAAATATATTTTCTAATTTAACTTGTGATTTCGTCTTTGATCCATGGATTATTTAGAAGTCTATTTTTTTCAATTCCAAGTATTTAGAAATTTCCTAGAAATCATTTTTTTTATTGATTTCAAATTGAATACCACTGTGGTCAGAAATTCTATGTTGTATGATTTCTCTCCTTCGTAATTTATTGAGGCTTGTTCTGCTCTGAATGTTATCTATGTTGGTGAGTGTACTTGACAATAATGTGTATTCTCTTGTTGCTGGGTGTAGGATTCTCAAAATATCAACTAGGTCACTTGGGTTGATAGTGTTGAGAGTTGATGGTCGTCTATATCTTACTGAGTTTTCCCTATTATTTAAAAAATATATTATTATTGATTTCAGAGAGGAAGGGAGAAGGAGAGAGAGCTAGAAACATCCATGATGAAAGAGAATCATTGATCGGCTGCCTCCTGCATGCACCCCACTGGGGATTGAGCCCCAAACCTGGGCATGTGCCCTGACCAGGAATCGAACCGAGACCTCCTGGTTCATAGGTCGACGCTCAAGCACTGAGCCACACCGGCCAGGCTCCCTATTTTTTTTAAAATATATTTTATTGATTTTTTACAGAGAGGGATAGAGAGTTAGAACCATCGATGAGAGAGAAACATCGATCAGCTGCCTCCTGCACACCCCCTACTGGGGATGTGCCCGCAACCAATGTACATGCCCTTGACTGGAATCGAACCTGGGACCCTTCAGTCCGCAGGCCGACGCTCTATCCACTGAGCCAAACTGGTTAGGGCTCCCTATTTGTTTTTTATCAATTACTGAAAAGGGTTGTTAAAGTCTGCAGCTATGTTTGAAGATTTGTTTGTTTCTAGAACTCTGTCAATTTTTGTTCCATGTATTTGGTAGCTTTGCTATTAGCTGCTTACAAATTTAAAATGATGATGTCTTATTATTTGTCCCTTTTCCATTGTGAAACGTCCCTCTTTCTTTCTGCTAATACTCTTTGTCTTGAATTCCACTCCGGTATGAATATAGCCATCCCAGCTTTCTTATGCTCAGTGTTTGCGTCGTATATCTTTACCGCCGTTTTATTTTCAGCTTGTCTGGGTCTTTATGCTTAAAGCGCGCTTCTTGTAAATAACATATAGCTATTTTATCTAGCCTGGCAGTCTCTTGCCTTTTTAACTGGCGTGTGTGACAGATTGTGTTTTTCAAAGGTAGCCCCAACAATATCTCCCATCCCACATGCTCTTCTGGAGCCTTGCCATTTTCCCATCAAGAGGTGGAACTGAGCCCTCCCCCCTATAATCTGGGAAGGCTTGTGACTTGCTTTGAATCAACATAATGTGGTCAAAGTGACGCCGCTTGATTTCCGAGGCTAGGTCAGAAAAGGCAACACAGTTTCTGCCTTGTTAGCAGGGATACTCACTCTTCCTCTTCCAGCCTTTAGCAACCCCCCTTCACCCCAACAAGTCCAGTTTCCCTGAGGCTGCCGTGCTGGGAAGAAGCCCAAACTAGCCCTCGTGGAGAAAACACACGGAAGGACTCTGAGACATGCAGAGAGAGATGGCCGGCCACTGCTACAGCTTCAGCCACTGTCTGGCAGCAACCACGCGATACACTGTCAGCCAGAGCTGCCCAGCCGAGCCCTCCCCAGATTCTTTTTTTTTTCTTTCCAGAGAATTCTTTTTAAAAAAATACATATTTTATTGATTTTTTTACAGAGAGGAAGGGAGTGGGATAGAGAACTAGAAACATCGATGAGAGAGGGACATCCATCAGCTGCCTCCTGCACACCCCCTACCTGGGATGTGCCCATAACCGAGCTACATGCCCCTGACTGGAATTGAACCTGGGACCCTTCAGTCCGCAGGCCAACGCTCTATCCACTGAGCCAAACCGGTTAGGGCCCCCAGATTCTTATATACAGGGTGGGGCAAAGTAGATTTACAGATCTGAGGACACTAAACACAGTTTATTCTTATATTATTATTGAAAAAATAATTTTATTGATTAAATTATTAAAAATTTTTTTATTGATTCAGAGAGGAAGGGAGAGGGAGAGGGAGAGATAGAAGCATAAATGATGAGAATCATTGATTGGCTGCCTCCTGCACGCCCCCTACTGGGGATCAAGCCTGCAACCTGGGCATGTGCCCTGACTGGAATTGAAACCAGGGTCTTTCAGTCCATAGGCCGACACTGTCCACTGAGCCAAACCAGTTAGGGCTATTGTATTATTATTATTATTATTAATTTAAATTCTTTTTTTAAATTAAATATATTTTATTGATTTTTTACAGAGAGGAAGAGAGAGGGATAGAAAGTTAGAAACATCGATGATAGAGAAACATCGATCAGCTGCCTTTTGCACAACCCCTACCGGGGATGTGCCCGCAACCAAGGTACATGCCCTTGACCGGAATCGAACCCGGGACCTTTCAGTCCGCAGGCCGACGCTCTATCCACTGAGCCAAACCGGTTTCGGCTAATTTAAATTCTTTATTGTTTAAAGTATTACATAAGTCTCCTCCCCCCCCCCATTGACCTCTCCCCAGCCATTCCCACCCCCCAGCAATGTCCTCACCCCATCCCCGAGTGTCTGTGTCCATTGGTTATGCTTATATGCATGCATACACGTCCTTTGGTTGATCTCTTGCCTCTCCCCCTCCCCTGTCTTCCCTCTGAGGTTTGACAGTCTGTTCCAAGCTTCTGTGTCTCTGTATCTATATTTGTTCATCAGTTTATATTGTTCATTATATTCCACAAATGAGTGAGATCATGTGATATTTATCTTTCTCTGACTGGCTTATTTCACTTAGCATAATGCTCTCCAGTTCCATCCATGCTGTTGTGAATTGTAAGAGTTCCTTCTCTTTTACAGCACTGTTTTCTAATCCACTCATCTGCTGATGGGCACTTAGGCTGTTTCCAAATCTTACCTATTGTAAATAGTGCTGCTATGAACATAGGGGTGCATATATCCTTTCTGATTGGTGTTGGTATTATTTTTCATACAAATAACTGTAAACCTAATTTTGTCCCTCCCTGTGTGTGTGTGTATGTGTGTGTATGTATATATATATATATATATATATATATATATATATATATATATATATAATTTCAAGTGCATAATTCAGTGTCATTAACTATATTCCCAATGTTGTGCAACCACCACCTTTATCTGTTTCCTTTTTTCAAAAACATTTTTTGTACCTACGAAGCAATAACTTTCCATTCTCCCCTCTCCTTAGCCTCTAGTAATCCCTAATCTACTTTCTGTCTCTATGAATTGGCCTATTCTAGCTATTTCATATATAGAATCATACAATATTTATCCTCTCATGTCTGCCTTTTTCACAATGTTTTCAAGGTTCCTCCACATTGTGGTATATATCCAGACTTCATTCCCTTTTATGAATGAATAATACTCTATTGTATGGCTATACTACATTTATCTATTCATCTATTGATGGGCATTTGGGTTTTTTCCACCTTTTGGCTATTATGACTAACTAGAGGCCCAGTGCATGATTGAATCATGCACGTGTAGGGTCCCCTACACGCTTTCGCTTTCGATCGCGGGGGAGCCGGGTGCCTGTCCGCTGGTGCACCAGGCCTTTCGGAGGCTTCCGAAAGGCCTGGTGCCGGAGCAGACAGGCACCCAGCTCCCCCGCTTTTGATGGTCCGCGGCGGGACGTGAGCTCACTGCCCCAGAGGCCCCTTCTGTTCCACAGCACAGCCATGGCGCAGACGCTGAGCTTGTGCCGCCACTGGCAACGCGAGCTCAGCGTCCTGCCGGCCCAATCGGCTACCCCGGCCACCCCGAGTCCCGCCCCCTGTGCCTCCCTCTGGCCCAATCGTGGGCGTAGCGGAGTGATGGTAATTTACATATTACCATTTTATTAGGTAGGATGCTTCGATGAACATTGGTATACAGTATCTGTTTGAATCCCTGTTTTCAATTCTTTTGAAGATATACCTAGAGTAGAATTGCTGGATCACAGGGTAATCCTGTTTATTCTTTTTAAATATTTTTTTATTGATTTTAGAGAGGAAGGGAGAGGGAGATAGAAACATCAATGATGAGAGAGAATCATTGATCGGCTGCCTCCTGCATGCCCCATATTGGGGATGTAGCTTGCAACCTGGGCATGTGCACTGACCAGGAATCGAACTGTGACCTCCTGGTTCATAGGTCGATGCTTAACCACTGAGCCACGCCAGCTAGGCATAGAGCAATTTGTTATGCAACAAAAATAGGATAGAGTTTTAGTCCATTTATATTTAATATAATCATTGATATCTTTGGGTTTAAGTCTACCAACTCAATGTGTGGCTTCTATTTGTTCCATCCATTTTTCCTTCTTTTTCTCCTTTTCTGCCTTTTTTTGGGGGGGGACAAATTGGATTTTGTAGTATTTGGTGTTCTTTGTTGACTTATTAGATATAAATCTTTTTGTGCTATTTTTAAATTGTTGCTCTAGAGATTACAATGTTTCTTTAATTTAGCACATTCTACCTTCAAAGAAATATTCTATGGTTTGATGAACAGTATAAGAATGTTATAACAGGGAGAAACCAAGATGGCGGCATAAGTAAACACCTAAACTGCTGCCTCACACAACAATATCAAAACTACAACTAAAAGACAAAACGGACACCATCCAGAACCACAGGAAAGCTGGCTGAGTGGAAATTCTACAACTAGAAGGAAAGAGGAAAACACATTGAGACTCAGAGGAGCTGCAAAAGGCTGAGGTATGGAGACCCGCGCGTGGAGAGGACGGGCGGCTGAGTGCATGGGTGGCTGAGTGCGCGGCTGGCTTTCTAAAGCAGGAGGGAGACAGAAGCTCCCGACTGCGCTGAACTCCAGTTCTGGGCGAGTTTCTGGGAACCCAGACTCATTCGGGCAGAAACTGGACTGTCTGGCAGCAGGTGAAACTTGAGGGCGGCTTTCTCTCAGAGGTGCTTGCAGCGATTACTGAGGGACACTGAGACCCAGGGGCCTCATAGGGCAGGGTTCACAGGAAGCCAAGGCTGTCTGCTCCGCCCTGAGGCTCCTCCCCATCCAAGCTGAGCACAGAGGCTTTTGCAATTTTGCAAGTCTTGTCTCATAAGGGTGTCTCCAGCACAGAAGTTCTCCCAGTGTAGACACAGCTGATCCTCACAGCCAATTGGCCTGGAGGTCAATTCCTCCCAGTAATACCAACAACAATCAAGGCTTAACTACAACAAGACTGTGCACACAGCCCACAAAGGGGTGCACCAAGAGTGTCCACCTCAGGTAACTGGGGAGGCTGAGCCACTGGGCCCTATAGGACACCTACCACACAAAGCTACTCTACCAACTCAGGGAAGCAGTGAAAATGCAGAGACAAAGAAACAGATCACAAATGAAAGAAATGGAGGAAAGCAAACGACTGGATATAGAGTTCAAAACCACGGTTATAAGGTTTTTCAAGAATTTCCTAGAAAAGGCCAATAAATTTAGTGAGACCCTCAAGGATATGAAAAAGGACCAACTAGAAATTAAACATACACTGACTGAAATAAAAAATAATATACAGAGATCCAACAGCAGACTAGAGGACCGCAAGAATCAAGTCAAAGATTTGGAATACAAAGAGGCAAAGGACACGCCTCCAGAAAAGCAAGAAGAGAAGAGAATTCAGAAAGTTGAAGATAGTGTAAGGAGCCTCTGGGACAATCTCAAGCGAACCAACATCAGAATTATGGAGGTGCCAGAAGAAGAGAGAGAGCAAGATACTGAAAACCTATTTGAAGAAATAATGACTGAAAACTTCCCCCACCTGGTGAAAGAAATAGACTTACAAGTCCAGGAAGCGCACAGAACCCCAAACAAAAGGAATCCAAAGAGGACCACACCAAAACACATCATAACTAAAATGCCAAGAGCAAAAGACAAAGAGAGACTATTAAAAGCAGCAAGAGAAAAACAGTTACCTACAAGGGAGCACGCATACGATTGTCAGCTGATTTCTCAACAGAAACTATGCAGGCCAGACGGGAGTGGCAAGAAATATTCAAAGTGATGAATAGCAAGAACCTACAACCAAGATTACTCTACCTAGCAAAGCTATCATTCAGAACTGAAGGTCAGATAAAGAGCTTCACAGATAAGAAAAAGCTAAAGGAGTTCATCACCACCAAACCAGTATTATATGAAATGCTGAAAGGTATTCTTTAAGAAGAGGAAGAAGAAGAAAAAGGTAAAGATAAAAATTATGAACAACAAATACATGTCTATCAACAAGTGAATCTAAAAATCAAGTGAATAAAAAATTTGATGAACAGAATAAACTGGTGAATATAATAGAATCAGGGGCATAGAAAGGGAGTGGACTGACAATTCTCGGGGGGAAAGGGGTGCGGGAAGAGACTGGACAAAAATCGTACACCTATGGATGAGGACAGTGTGGGGGGGAGGTAAGGGCAGAGGGTGGTGGTGTGGGAACCGGGTGGAGGGGAGCCATGGTGGGAAAAAAGAAGAACAATTGTAATAATCTGAACAATAAAGATTTATTAAATTAAAAAAAAGTTATAACAGTATTGCAATTGCAATGGTCCCACCCTTTGTGTTCTGGTTGTCATACAGTATTTTTACATATGACATAAAAATTTTTATATGCAATATGCAAAAAGTAATCCACATTACACTGTTATTGTATTTACTCTAAACAGTAAATAATCATATATATTTACTCTTAGTGATATTTTGCACTCTTTTCTTCAGTCTGGTATAATTCCTCTTATATCTAAATAATTAATTTCACCTTTTTTTAATTGACGATGAATTCTTTATTCTCATCTGGGGATGCAACTTTATTTTGTCTTAATTTTTTTTATCCTCACCTGAGGATCTGTTTATTGATTTTAGAGATACTAGTAGAGGAAGGAAGGGGGGGGGGGGAGAGAGAGAGAGAGAGAGAGAGAGAGAGAGAGAGAGAGAGAATCAATGTAAGAGAGAAATATCAATGGGCCACCTCTGTCCGCTCCCTGACCAGGGATCAAACTCAAAACCCAGGTATGTGCCTTGATCAGGAATCAAACCAGCAACCTCTCAGTGTATGGGACGGCATTCAGCCAACAGAGCCACACCAGCCAGGGCGATTATTTCTTCTCATTATGATGGGTCATAGTTCCTTGATTTTTCACATGTGTCTTAATTTTTTTTTCATTGAATGCCAGACATTATATGTAATAGAACAATAAGGAGTATCATAACATTTATTTTTTATTTATTTTTCTAATAAGACTAAATTTATTCAATAACCTAGTAAAAGTTTGAGTATACGTATCCAACAGTATAAAAAGTACAAAACACATTTGTAGATTTCTAATATATTAATACAAAGTGCATGACTACATGAGTATCATAACATGTATGCCTCCCCAAAGGGACATACTTCTCCTTTTGTTAAGCTGTTAGTGTGTGTGCGGGGGGGGGGGGGGGTGCGGGGAGGAGAGGGTGTTTTTGAGTCAATTTGGTATGTAATTAAGCTGTGTCTGAGATTTCTTAATGATTTAGCTAGATTCAGTTCCCTATAGATTTCAGAGTATTTCAAGGTAGGGTTAGAGCCTTCTCTTTAGTAGGACTTGTGATCCGAGTACCAGGGGGATGTGTCTTAGTTCTACGTCACCCTTAGACTTCAGTAGATCTATGAACATGTGTCTCAGAAGCGTCTCCTGCAGGTCCTCTGCCTCAACCCCTGCCATAGCAGCTTCTGCTTGGTACTCGGAGTAGGACTCAGGGAGCCTGCGTGTCCTCTCCTCCTGGGCTTGATGTCTCTCAGCTCTTCTGCCCTTCTCCAGCCACCAGCTGCCCCTGGAAGGTCTGGAGTGTTGGTTGGTCTCCCTTCTCCTGCCCTGTATTCAGGCTTCAGCACTCCCGGTGCATCTAGACCTCAGAGAGAATGGGTCAGTCCACCTGCCCTGCCTCCAAACGGTCTTGGTGAGGCCTATGGAAAAGAATTGTGGGTAAATGCAAACTCTCTTTGTGTCTGAGGTCCCTAAGGATTCAAACTGTCATGCCGTCCCGCACTTGACCTTTAAAATTTTGTTAAAGGGGCCTCTGTTTCCTTCTCACACAAGTCAACGGCAGCCTCCTCCTGTTGCCGCTGCTGCCAAGGATAAAGGCAGCAACGGCTCTTTCTCCTAGGAAGGGCTTGGTGTTTTTCAGATTTGGCTCACTTTTATTTTCTTCTTCTTCTTTTATTTTGACACCTTCAGCTCCCGAATAGGCTTAAAGGGGCTGGGGGGGGGGGGGGAGGACACAATTATTTTGTAGGTTTTCTAGCTTCTTTTTTTTTTTAATCCTCACCCAAGGATATATTTTTCATTAATCTTTAGAGAGAGAGTGGAAGGGAGGAAGGAGGGGAAGAGAGTGAGATAAAGAGTGACAGAGAGAAAGACAAAAACATCGATGTGAGAGAGACACATCTACTGGTTGCCTCCTGCACACAACAGACCAGGATGCGGAATCGAACCCACAGGGCCCGTGGGTCAGTGCTCTAACCACTGACCAAACCGGCCAGGGTGGTTATCTAGCTTCTTGTAGCTAGGGTGGAAGTGATGTTATCTTGCAAGTTCTTGTATCCTAGACAGAAGCAAAATGTCAATCTACTGCCTTTTAATTTATGCTACCACAGAAGTTGTTTGTTCTCCGAATGTTCCTTTTTACAGTACCCTGTTCTTTTTTCATGGATATTCACATTCTATTATCTGTTTGGAAGTTAAGGAGTTTTAAAGAAAATATTTCTTGCCCTAACCGGTTTGGCTCAGTGGATAGAGCCTCGGCCCGAGGACTGAAGGGTCCGGGGTTCAATTACAGTCAAGGGCATGTACCTTCGTTGCGGGCACATCCCCAGTAGGGAGTGTGCAGAAGGCAGCTGATCGATGTTTCTAACTCTCTATCCCTCTCCCTCTCCCTTCCTCTCTGTAAAAAAATCAATACAATATATTTTTAAAAATATTTCTTGCCCAGCTGGTGTGGCTCAGTGGTTGAGCATCGACCTATGAACCAGGAGGTCATAGTTCAATTCCTGGTCAGGACACATGCCTGGATTGTGGGCTTGATCACCAGTGTAGGGCATGTAGGAGGAAGCTGATGGATGTTACTCTCTCATCATTGATGTTTCTAACTCTCTCTCCCTCACCTTTTCTCTCTGAAATAAAAATATATATATACTAGTGGCCTGGTGCATGAAATTCATGCACGGGGGGGGGGGGGCGGGTGTCCCTCAGCCTGGCCTGCACCCTCTCCAATCTGGGACCCCTCAAAGGATGGTTTATAGGGAACGGGCCTAAACCGGCAGTCGGACAACCCTCTCACAATCTGGGACTGCTGGCTCCTAACCGCTCTGCCTGCTGGCTGGGTTGCCCCCAATTGCCCCCCACCCCCCGCCAGCCTGATCACCCCCAACTGCCCCCTGTGCCAGTGTGCTTGCCCCCAACTGCCCCCCTGCTGGCCTGCTCACTCTAAACTGCCCCCACGCTGGTCTGCTCACTGCCAACTGCCCCCCCCCCCTGCCGACCTGATCACCCCCAACGCCCCCCCGCCACTGGCCTGATCATCCACAACTGCCCTCCTCTCTTGGCCTCTAACCGCCTTTACCTTGGCCCCACCACCATGGCTTTGTCCAGAAGAACATCCAGAAGGTCTCCTAGTCTAATTAGCATATTACCCTTTTATTAGTATAGATATTTAAAAAAGAAAATATTTCTTATCCCTCATAATATTGTTTCTCACATATTTTCTTCTTCAGTTTGATCTCTATCTTTTATGTTTTTTTAAAAATGTATTTTTACTGATTTTAGAGCAGGAAGGGATTGTGAGAGAGAGATAGAAACATCAATGATGAGAATCATTGATCGGCTGCCTCCTGCATGCCCCCAACTGGGGATCGAGCCCACAACCTGGGCATATGCCCTTGACCGGAATTGAATCCAGGACCCTTTCAGTCTGCAGGCTGACTCTATCCACTGAGCCAAGCCAGCTAGGGCTATCTTTTATGTTTTTGTGTGACAGTCTTCCTCTGATGTCTAGTGATCTTTGGTTGTTGTCTCACATTTAAGAATGGGACACTAAAATGCTTATTGGGGGGAGTGTGCTTGTCAATTATGGGTTTCATTTTAGGGTGATGTACCTACTAGTAGGCTGTTTTAGTGGGGAATCCCAATGTTACTCTCTGTTTAAAAAATAATTTTATTGATTTCAGAGAGGAAGGGAGAGAGAGAGAGAGAGAAAGAGAGAGAGAGAGAGAGAAACATCAATGATGAGAAAGAATCATTGATTGGCTGCCTCCTGTATGCCTCCTACTTGGGATCAAGCCTGCAATCTGGGCATGTGCACTGACCGGGAATTGAACCGTGACCTCCTGGTTCATAGGTCAACGCTCAACCACTGAGCCACGCTGGCCAGGCCCAATGTTACTCTCTTTAATTCCTTCCTCTTGGAATGGTCAAGTAGCCCAGAGAAAGAGCTTCAGTCTAATTCCTAGGCTGGCAGTCAGCACTCAATGAGCTGGGTGGGGCAAGAGTGCTCCACATACAGTAGGTAAATATTTATTTACTCTCTCTGTTTTCAGTGTGATACCCCTAAAGCTGTTCTTGGTGTTCCCCAATCTATTTCAGAGAGGAAGGGAGAGAGAGAGAGAGAGAGAGGGATAGAAACATCAATGATGAGAGAGAATCATTGATTGGCTGCCTCCTGCACATCCCTCACTGGGGATCGAACCTGCAACCTAGGCATGTGCCCTGACTGGGAATTGAACCCTAACCTCCTGGTTCCTAGGTCGCCACGCAACCACCGAGCTATGCCGGCCGGGCTCTAACTGCGTCTGAAACAGATTTTCAACTGCAGCTTGACATTCACTCCCATTTCCTTTGCTGGTTTTTAAGCCATGTGTGAGCTCTGCCATGTGAATTCAGCTGCTGCTCAGCTGTCCCCACTGCCCCCAGCTTCCTTGGATCTGCTACAGTGGTTACTGCTCAGCTAGCACAATCTTGTTGCTGTTATCTCATCTCCTGTTATTTTTGCCCTTGGGAATTTTTGCTTTTAAAAAGTCATTTAATGTCATTTTCGTGAGGTTTCAGGAAGAAGCGAAAGTAAACTCATGGGTTTAATCTGGCCTCTTGGTTTCCAAGTCAACAGTATGTGGAGAAAGTCTGGAAGAGCAACTGAGTGGAAAGAGAGGGAGGCAAGCTGGGGTCACGTGGCAGGACTGTGGTACTCACAAGCCAGCTTGCTTAGAGCCTAGGAATCCCTAGTGATACCTGTCTCCATACTGATGTGGGTTTCTCTGGCAGCACTTTATGCAGCTGCGAGGGAGAGCAGAGAAGTCAAATGGGCCCTGGTGGGCGTGGCACAGCGGTTAGAGCTTTGGCCTGTGCACCGAAGGGTCACAGGTTCAATTTTGGATCAAGGGCACATACCTGGGTTGCAGGTTCAATCCCTGGCCTGGGTCATGGCTGTGGTGGGAGGCAACCAATCGATGTGTCTCTCACATTGATGTTTTTCTCTCTCTCTCTCTCCACTTTTCCCATCCACTCTCTCTAAAAATTAATGGAAAAAATATCCTCAGAGGAGGATTAAAAAACAACAACAACAACAACAACAAAAGAGAAGTCAAATGGGCAATTCTGTTCAAATCCTGGGGGTTTGTAGGAAAGGTAAGAGAATAGGTGACTTAAGTATGGTGAGATTGGACAGACCAAGCAAGATGCCTACCAAGAGCCCTGGCCGGCATGGCTTAGTGGTTAGAGCATCGACCTATACACTGGATAGTCGCAGGTTCAGTTCAATTGCAGATGAAGGGCACATACCTAGGTTTCAGGTTTGATCCCCTCCCCTGTTTGGGGTGCGTGTGGGAGACAACCAATTGATGTGTCTCTCTCACATTGGTATCTCTCTCTCTCTCTCTCTCTCTCTCTCTCTCTCTCTCTCTCTCTCTCTCTCTCTCTCTCTCCATCTCTCTCTCTCTCTCCCCACCCTCCCCTCTCACTTCCACTATCTCTAAAAAAATCAATGGAGCCCTAACCGGTTTGGCTCAGTGGGTAGAGTGTCTGCCTGCGGACTGAAGGATCCCAGGTTCGATTCCAGTCAAGGGCATGTACCTTGGTTGCGGGCACATCCCCAGTAGGGGGTGTGCAGGAGGCAGCTGAGAGATGTTTCTCTCTCTCATCGATGTTTCTAACTCTCTATCCCTCTCCCTTCCTCTCTGTAAAAAATCAATAAAATATATTTAAAATCAACCAATCAATCAATGGAAAAATATCCTCATTCCTCAAGTGAGGATAAAAAATAATTCCTACCAAAACACAGCTCGCTGCTGTGGGAGCACCTCTAGCCAGTGATTTACCGTATTTTCCGGCGTATAAGACGACTGGGCGTATAGAAGATTTTCCTGGGTTAACAAGTCGTCTTATACGCTGGAAAATACGGTACACATAGATCGTGTTTAGTCAGCTTGGGCTGCCATCACAAAACACCCTAGACTGCCCTGGCCAGCGTGGCTCAGTTGGTTGAGGGTCATCCCGTGCATTGAAGGGTTGCCAGTTAGCTTCCTGGTCAGGGCACATGCCTAGGTTGTGGGTTCAGTCCCTGGTTGGCATGCATATGGGAGGCAGCCAATTGGTGTTTCTCTCTCACATGATGTGTTTCTCTCTCTCTCTCTCTCTCTCTCTCTCTCTCTCTCTCTCTCTCTCTCCCTTCCTCTCTCTAAAATCAATTTTTTAAATACCATAGGCTGGGGGTTTAAACAACAGACGTTTACTTCTCACAATTCTGGAACCTGGAAGTCCCAGATCAAGTAGGGCTGGTTTCTGGTGAAGGCACTCTTCTTGACTTGTAGACGAGAGAGAGAGAGAGAGAGAGAGAGAGAGAGAGAGAGAGAGAGAGAGAGAGAGAGAACAGTCAGCGTGGCTCAGTGGTTGCTCTGGGCACATGCCCAGGTTGCAATCTCGATTCCCAGTGTGGCACGTGCAGGTTGCAGCTGATCAATGATTCTCTCCCATCATTGATGTTTCTCTCTCTCTCCCTCTCCCTTCCTCTTCATCTCTGAAATCAATAAAAATATATTTGAGAGAGAGAGAGAGAGGGAGCTCAGTCTCTGCTGTTTTCTTATAAGAACACATGAATCCTATCAAATCAGGGCCCCACACTTATGACTTCATTTAACTGTAATTACTTACAGTTAGAGGCCCCATCTTCAAATATAGTCACATGGGGATCTAGTGCTTCAACATATGTTTTGGTTTTTTTGGGGAGGACACACAAAATTCAGTCCACAACAGATGGCTACTTTGTAAGTCACATAGCCCGCCCAACCTTGTCCTCAACTGCCTGGATCAGGAGCAAGTACCTGGCCGAGAACAGCCAGTCTACAGCCTGGTCAGTTCCCTACCCAGGTTACCTGACATGAAGGCTCTTGTCAGGTAGAAATAGTGAGTATTTGGGCCAATAAGCTTCTTTCTCATGGGTACTTAAACTGCAGAGAGATTAGAAACCAAAAGTGTGGAGAATACGCAATTATCATGAAGGATTAAAGGCCAAGGAGATTAGGCAGAAGCAAAGAGATGTAGAAAAGACAGACACACGTGGCTGGCGTGGCTCAGTGGTTGAGCATTGACCTATGAACCAGGAGGTCCCGGTTCAATTCCCGGTCAGAGCACATGCCCAGGTTGTGGGCTTGGTCCCCAGTGGGGGGTGTGCGGGAGGCAGATGATCAATGATTCTCATCATTGAGGTTTCTATATCTCTCTCCCTCTCACTTCCTCTCTGAAACCAGTAAAAATGTATTTTTAGAAAAAGGAAAAGAAAAGAAAGACACAGTAAGAGAGGGTTATATAGTTGGTTGGTGGTAACAGGAGCATGGACTGAGTCCCATCATAATAGTTCAGAGGTGGGAGGTTGGGGGTGTGAATAAGAAAACCTGGTCCCCAGAGCTTCTTAAAGACATGGTTTAGCCCTGGCCAGTGTGGCTCAGTTGGTCGGGTGTTGTCCTGTGCGCCGAAAGGTTGAGTGCCGATTCAATTCCCAGTCAGGGCACATGCTCAGGTTGCGAGCTGGATTCCCCAGGAGAGGGCATGCAGGAGGCAGCTGATTGATGTTATGCTCTCAAATTGATGTTTCACTCTCTCCCTCTCCCTTCCTCTCTTTCTAAAAATCAATACAATAATCTTTAAAAAACAAACAGATAAACCTGCTTCAAACTCCCCAAAGCTCAGATGTTTGATTCTGCCTGCGTTCCTGTCCATGTGTCTGAGGTTACTGTTGTGATGATTATTTTTATGTGTCAAATTGACTGGGCCATGAGGCACCCAGACATTCCAGTGGTCGGCAAACTGCGGCTCGAGAGCCACATGCAGCTCGTGAGCCGAAGTTTGCCGCTCTGTTGACTGCGTTTGCCGACCACTGGGATAGGGGCTTAATCACAAGGAACAACAGCAGCCTGTAATTATTGGAATCGAGAGTCTAGTCCAGTGGTCGGCAAACTCATTAGGCAACAGAGCGGCAAACCGCTGCTCACGAGCTGCATGTGGCTCACGAGCCACAGTTTGCCGACCACTGGGTTAAACAATAGTCTGGGTATGTCTTCGAGAGTGTTTTAGACAAGATTAGTGTTTGGATCAGTAAAATGAGTAAAGCAGATTGCCCTCCCTAAAGTGGGTGAAGCTCATTCAATCCAATGAAGACCTGAATAGAATAAAGAGGCGGTGTGGTGTAAGGCCCTAGCTGGTTTGGCTCAGTGGATAGAGCATTGGCCTGCGGACTGAAGGCTTCTGGGTTCAATTCTGGTCAAGGGCACATGCCCAGGTTGCAGGCTCAATCCCCAGTGTAGGGCCTGCAGTAGGCAGCCGATCAATGATTCTCTCTCACTGTTTTTTTTTTTTTTTTTTTTTTTTTTTTTTTTTTTTTTTTTTTTTATTAAGGTATTATATGTGTACATATCTTACCATTGCCCTCCCCACACCCTCCTCCCATATATGCCCCCACCCCCCAGAGTTTTGCATCCATTGGTTATGCTTATATGCATGCATACAAGTCCTTTGATTGATCTCTTATCTCCCCCACCTCTCCCTAACCTTCCCCTTGTAATTTGACAGTCTGTTTGATGCTTTACTGTCTCTGTATCTATCTTTTTGTTCAAGATTATAATGTTCTTTATTATCCATAAATGAGTGAGATCATGTGGTATTTTTCTTTCATTGACTGACTTATTTCACTTAACATAATGTTCTCCAATTCCTCCCAGGTTGCTGCAAATGATGAGAATTCCTTCTTTTTTATGGCAGCATAGTATTCCATTGTGTAGATGTACCACAGTTTTCTGATCCAGTCATCTGCTGACGGGCACCTAGGCTGTTTCCAAATCTTAGCTATGGTGAATTGTGCTGCTATGAACATAGGGGTGCATATATCCTTTCTAATTGGTGTTTCTAGTTTCTTCGGATATATTCCCAGGAGTGGGATTACTGGGTCAAATGGGAGTTCCATTTTCAGTTTTTTGAGGAAACTCCATACTGTTCTCCACAGTGGCTGCACCAGTCTGCAATCCCACCAGCAGTGCACGAGGGTTCCTTTTTCTCCGCATCCTCGCCAACACTTGTCGTTTGTTGATTTGTTGATGATAGCCATTCTGACAGGTGTGAGATGGTACCGCATTGTTGTTTTGATTTGCATCTCTCGGATAATTAGTGACGTTGAGCATGTTTTCAAGTGTCTCTTGGCCTTCCTTCTGTCTTCTTTTGAAAAGATTCTATTTAGGTCTGTTGCCCATTTTTTTATTGGATCATTTATCTTCCTTTTATTAAGTTGTATAAGCTGCCTGTAGATGTTGGAGATTAAACCTTTATCAGTGATGCCATTTGCAAATATGTTCTCCCATGCAGTGGGCCTTCTTGTTGTTTTGTTGATGGTTTCTTTTGCTGTGAAAAAGCTTTTTATTTTGATGTAGTCCCATTTGTTAATTTTCTCTTTAGCTTCCATTGCCCTAGGGGCAGTGTCAGTGAAGAATTTCTTTTGGCATATGTCTGACATTTTGCTGCCTGTGGATTGCTCTAGTATTTTTATGGTTTCCCGTCTTATGTTTAAGTCCTGTATCCATTTTGAGTTTATTTTTGTGTATGGCGTAAGTTGGTGATCAAGCTTCATTTTTTTGCATGTATCTGTCCAATTTTCCCAACACCATTTATTGAAGAGACTGTCTTTATTCCATTGTATGTTCATGCCTCCTTTGTCAAATATTAATTGAGCATAGTGGTTTGGGTCAATATCTGGATTCTCTATTCTGTTCCATTGATCTATATGTCTGTTTTTGTGCCAGTACCAGGCTGTTTTGAGAACAGTGGCTTTGTAATACAGCTTGAAATCTGGTATTGAGATCCCTCCTACTTTATTCTTCTTTCTCAGGATTGCTGTGGCTATTCGGGGTCTTTTTTTATTCCAGATGAATTTTTGGAGAGTTCTTTCAAGGTCTGTGAAATATGCCGTTGGTATTTTAATGGGGAGTGCATTGAATCTATAGATTGCTTTGGGTAGTATGGACATTTTAATGATGTTGATTCTACCAATCCATGAACATGGTATGTTCTTCCATTTGTTTACGTCTTCCTCTATCTCTTTTTTCAGTGTCCTGTAGTTTTCCGTGTATAGGTCTTTTACCTCCTTAGTTAAGTTTATTCCTAGGTATCTTAATTTTTTTGGTGCGATGGTAAATGGGATTGCCTTTTTAGTCTCTCTGTCTGTAAGTTCACTATTGGTGTATAGAAAGGCCATAGATTTCTTGGCGTTAATTTTGTATCCTGCTACATTGCCGAATTCATTTATTAAGTCTATTAGTTTTTTGACGGAGTCTTTCGGATTTTTTATGTACAAGATCATGTCGTCTGCAAATAAAGACAGCTTTACTTGTTCTTTTCCAATCTGGATGCCTTTTATTTCTTCTTCTTGTCTAATTGCAATGGCTAATACTTCCAGTACTATGTCAAACAGGAGTGGTGAGAGTGGGCATCCCTGTCTTGTTCCTGTTCTTAGGGGAAATGTCTTTAGTTTTTGTCCATTGAGTATGATGTTTGCTGTGGGTTTATCATATATAGCTTTTATTATGTTGAGGTATGAGCCATCTATTCCCACCTTGTTGAGAGCTTTTATCAAGAAAGGGTGTTGGATTTTGTCAAATGCTTTTTCTGCATCAATTGATATGACTATGTGATTTTTATCTTTCAATTTGTTTATGTGATGTATCACATTTATTGATTTGCGGATATTGTACCATCCTTGCATTCCTGGGATAAATCCTACTTGGTCATGGTGTATGATCTTTCTGATGTACTGCTGGAGGCGACTTGCTAGAATTTTGTTGAGGATTTTGGCATCTATGTTCATGAGGGATATTGGTCTGTAATTCTCTTTCATTGTGTTGTCTTTATCTGGTTTTGGTATTAGGGTGATGCTGGCTTCATTGAAGGAGCTTGGAAGTGTTCCTTCCTCTTGAATTTTTTGGAATAGTCTGAGGAGGATAGGTTTTAGTTCTTCCTTGAATGTTTGGTAAAACTCTCCTGTGAAGCCATCAGGCCCCGGGCTTTTGTTTGCCGGAAGCTTTTTGATGACTGCTTCAATTTCGTCCATAGTTATTGGCCTATTGAGCTGTTTAGATTCTTCTTGATTGATTTTTGGAAGGTTATATTTTTCTAGGAATATGTCCATTTCCTCCAGATTGTCCAGTTTGTTGGAATAGAGTTGTTCGTAGTATTTTGTAACAATCCTTTGTATCTCAGCGGGGTCTGTTGTTATTTCACCTCTTTCATTTCTGATTTTGTTTATTTGGGTCCTCTCTCTTTGCTTCTTGGTGAGCCTGGCTAGAGGTCCATCAATCTTGTTTATCCTTTCAAAGAACCAGCTCTTGGTTATGTTGATCTTATGTATTGTTTCTTTGGTCTCTATGTCATTTATCTCCGCTCTGATCTTTGTTATTTCCTTCCTTCTGGTTACACTGGGCTTTTCTTGCTGCTCTTTTTCTAGCTCTTTGAGTTGTAGGGTTAAGTAATTTATTACCATTGTTTCTTGTTTTTTGCAATAGGCCTGTAGAGCTATGAACTTCCCTCTCAAGACTGCTTTCGCTGTGTCCCATAGATTTTGGATTGTTGTGTTTTCATTGTCATTTGTTGCCATGATGTTTTTTATTTCTTCCTTGATCTCTCTGGTGACCCAGTCCTTGTTTAATAGCATACTGTTTAGTCTCCATGTGTTTGATTTCTTTGGATTGTATTTATTGTAGTTGATTTCCAGTTTTATGCCACTGTGATCTGAGAAGATGCTTGATATAATTTCTATCTTCTTGAATTTGAAGAGACTTTGCCTGTGACCCAGCATATGGTCTATCTTTGAAAATGACCCATGTGCACTTGAGAAGAATGTATATTCTGTGGCTTTGGGGTGAAATGTTCTGAAGACGTCAATTAATTCCATCTGGTCTAGTGAGTCATTTAGGATTGCTGTTTCTTTGCTGATTTTTTGTTTAGAGGATTTGTCCAGTGGTGATAGTGGGGTATTAAAGTCTCCTACTATGATTGTGTTGCTATTAATCTCTCCCTTGATATCCTCCAGGAGTTTTTTTATGTATTTGGGTGCTCCTATATTGGGAGCGTATATGTTTACCAGAATTATTTCTTCTTGTTGGATTTCTCCCTTTAGTATTATGAAATGGCCTTCCTTATCTCTTGTTATGGCATTTACTTTGAGGTCTATTTTGTCAGATATAAGTATTGCTACCCCAGCTTTTTTTTCATTTCCATTTGCCTGAAAGATATTTTTCCATCCCTTCACTTTCAATCTGTGTGAGTCTCTTGTTCTGAGGTGGGTCTCTTGTAGACAGCATATATATGGGTCGTGTTTTTTTATCCATTCAGCTACTCGATGTCTTTTGATTGGAGCATTTAGTCCGTTTACATTTAAAGTTATTACTGAAAGGTATTTGTTTGCAGTCATATCTATTTTTGTGTCTGTATTCCTTCTTACCTGTTTATTTCTTCTTTTTACAGTATTCCCTTTAGCAATTCTTGCATTGCTGGTTTGGTGGTGATAAACTCCCTGAGGCTTTTTTTGTCTGCAAAGCTCCTGATTTCCCCTTCAATTTTGATTGATAGTCTTGCTGGATATAGTATTCTTGGATTCAGTCCTTTGCTTTGCAACACTTTGTATACCTCCTTCCATTCACTTCTAGCTTGTTGTGTTTCTGATGAGTAATCATTTGACAATCTGATGGGTGTTCCTTTGTAGGTAACTCTCTGTCTCTCTCTTGCCGCCTTTAGGATTCTCTCTTTATCATTTATATTTGCCATTGAAATTATGACATGTCTTGGCGTGGGTCTTTTGGGGTTGATCCTGCTTGGGACTCTCTTTACTTGCGTAACTTTTATCTTTCCCATATCCGGGAAGTTTTCTGTCATTATTTCTTCAAATAGATTTTCTAATCCCTGCTGCTCTTCTTGTCCTTCTGGCAGCCCTATTATACGCATGTTACTTCGTTTCATGTTGTCCCGAAGTTCCCTTAGGCTTTCCTCCTGCTTTTTAATTTTTTTCTCCAATTGCTGTTCAGCTTGAGCTTGTTTCTGTACCTGATCTTCTAACTCACTAATTCGGTCCTCTGCTTCTTGTAGTCTACTGTTGAAACTTTCCATGGTGTTTTTGATTGTAGCTATATCACTTTTCATTTCTTCCTGATTCTTGCATAAGTTGTTGATTTTCTCATCCATCCGATGTATAAATTCCATGACCATTACTCTGAATTCCTTTTCGGTCATGTTGCAAGCTTCATTTTCACTAATTTCCTTTCTTGGCGACTCCACATTTTCTTTCCTCTGTGAGTTATTTCGTTTTCCCATTCTGGCTATTACCAGAAAGCTTAAGCTTCTGTTTGCGTGGACCTGGGCCGTGTGCTGTGGGGACTTCGCTCCACCCTAGTTTCACTGAAGTGCTCTGACACTAGGACGTGTGGCTGTCTTTGGTTGGTGGGAACCAGACTTGCCCAGGATCAGTGTCCCCAGTGTTCTGTGTGGTCTCGTGTGCACATTTAGAATCAGGGGCCCTGTCTGCACCACACTGTTGGTATGTGCCGAGAATGAGATCCTTAGCATGTGCCAGGAGTCAGAGTTTCCCTGTGTCTGCACCAAGACTCGAGTGTCAAAGTCTCTGTTGCCTTGTGCGGTTTCTCGTTGAGAATCAGGGTCCCTGTGTGTGCACGCACCAACAATTGGGGTCGCTGGCTCTTAGTGTGAATGCGCTGTGAGTCAGGGATCCCAGGCAGCTGTGTCCGGCGTGCCAAATTCCCTGAAGTGGAGCTGCGTCTTGTGTGTGCTCTCTCTGCTGAGCCAAACCGGCTAGAGCGCACTTTCTTAAAAACCTGAAGGTGAGCCGGCTCAGTGCACTCTCCCAAAGTCCCAGAACGGGGGCGGAGTCCGTCCTGCGCGCCAAATTCCCCAAAGGGAAGCCCCTCTGTGCAGGCTCTTAAGAATCTCCGAAGGGGGAGCTGTGACCCGCGAGCCAAATTCCCCCAAATTCCCCGAAGGGGAGCCCTCTGTGCGCACTGACAGATTTCCCCGACGGGGAGCTGCTTCTGTCCCGTGCGCGAGCGCGCGCCAAATTCCCTAAGAGGGAGCGCGTCCCTGCGCAAAGCTCGGCAGCTTGGGCCGGGGGCGGGACTATCAGTTGCTATGGCGCTGTCTTTGCGCGCTGTGCGCGCTCCTGTGAGCAGCTAGGGCGAAGGGCGCGTCTATCAGTTACTATGGCGCTTTCCGCGCGCTGTGGGCGCTCAGCAGCTTGGGGGAGGGGCAGGTCTATCAGTTACTATGGCGCTATCAGCGCCTGCGAGGAGGGGGATAGGCTCTTTGACTCACGGAAATCTGCCGGGAAGTCTGGATTCTTGTTGTTTGTTTGTCTGAAGCTGTGATAGCAGTTCTCTGTCCCCGGTGGCTGCAGGGTCCTGGTTTGTGTCAGAAGCCAGGATCCGAGTCTCGGGCAGCTCTGTTTCCCAAGATGGCGTGGTCTCTGCGTCCGCACCAGCCGCCGAGAAGTGTCCGCTTTGTGCGCGGGGCTCCGCCGTCTAGGGCTGCCCTGTTCGGGAGCCCCTTGGAAGACGTGCAGAATCTAACTGACCCTATCTCATACACACACACACACCACACACATCTACACTCTCCTCTATGGGTTCCTCACTCACACTCTCTCTCTCCCTACCTTCCTGCCGGTCGCCATCTTTTTCCTCCCCACTCTCTCTCACTGTTGATGCTTCTATCTCTCTCTCCCTCTTCCTTCCTCTCTGCAATCAATAAAGATTTTTTAAAAAAAAGATGCGGAGTAAGAGGGAACTCTCCTGCCTGACTATTTAAACTGGGACATTGGCCTTTTTCCTGCTTGCTGACTGTAGATCTTGGGACTTCTCAGGCTCCATAGTCACATGAGCCAATCTATAATAATAAAAGTGTAATATGCTAATTAGACCAGACGTCCTTCTGGACAACTTTCCAGACGAAGCCAAGCCGGGTCTGCAAAGGAAGTCCGGGTCCCAGGGGCCAGAGGGAAACCGGTGCTGGCAGCCGGGAGAAGGAAGGCCTACTCTTGCAAGAATTTTGTGCATCGGGCCTCTAGTTCCTTATAATAAATCTCTTTATACACACATCCTATTGGCTCTGTTTCTCTGGAGAACCCCGACGAATGCAACTGTCTTCCTCATTCCTACATGAATCTTCCATTAATGGGAAAACTTGAGCATGTTGAAGAGATACACTATAGGGCCTAGGTGGGCTATGGAAGACAGAAAGGCCAAGTGAGATCTAACAGCTTTGGTGCAGGGTCTAGGGACTGGAAAGTTCTATGAGGTCAAAATGCAGAGGTGGTAGAAAGAAGGAAGTTGGAAAACGAGAAGGAACAGATTGAAGGTCATGCTCAGAGACTTGGCATTGGGATCTTAACATGTCAGAGCAACTCTGTGGATGATGAAGAGGTCTGGAAGGCACAACGGTGAGAAGAGGGGGCTGAGGCGAGATCCAGGTGTTTGAAGGTAAGGTCAAGAAACTGGGAGGTTGGGCCCCGGCCAGTGTTGGCTCAGTTGGTTGGGCACTGACCCGTGCATCGAAAGGTTGCTGGTTCCATTCCCGGTCAGAGCACATGCCCGGGTTGCAGACTTGATCCCCAGTAGAGGGTGTGCAGGAGGCAGTTGATATGTGTTCTGCTCTCATATTGATGTTTCTCTCACTCTTGCCTTCTCCCTTTCTCTCTTTCTAAAATCAATTTTAAAATCTTTTTAAAAAAGATACTGAGAGGTTGGGATGTTGTGTGGGCGAGTGGAAGGTTGGGAGCCATTGGTGAATACGCAGAGTGATAGCATAAGAAGGGGCAGATGTTGGCCACGCCCAATGAGAAGAGCCTCAAGGAGTCTCTTCATAGGGCTGTGGGTGCCCTCACAACATGGCGACTGACTTCTTCCAGAAGGAGCAATCCAGGAAGGAGGAAGCAGAGGTGCCTTTTATGACCTGCTCCTCAAAGTTGCCCGCTGTCATTTATGCTTCACTCTATTCATTAAAAATACTCACCACCTTGGCAGGGTAGTTTAGTTGGTTAGAGCATCGTCTCAATATGCCAAGGTTGCGGGTTCCATCTCTGGTCAGGCCACATACAAGAAGCAACCAATGAATGCACAACTAAGTGGAACAACAAATCAATGTTTCTCTTTCTCTCTCCCCCTTCTTCTCTCTCAAATCAATCAATAAAAATTTATTTCAAATTGAATCACCAAGTCCAGCCCTCACTCAAGAGGAAGGGAAGTAGCTACAACCTCTTGAAGGACCATAAAAAAAAAATTGTGGCCCTAGCTAGTTTGGCTCAGTGGATGGAGCGTCAGCCCGCGGACTGAAGGGTCCTGGGTTCGATTCTGGTCAAAGGCACATACCCGAGTTGTGGGCTCAATCCCCAGTAGAGGGCATGCAGAAGGCAGCTGATCAATGATTCTCTCTTATCATTGATGTTCCTCTCTCTCTCTCTCTCTCTCTCTCTCTCTCTCTCTCTCTCTCTCTTTCCCTCTCCCTTCCTCTCTGAAATCAATAAATATATATATATATTTTTAAATTGTGGCCATAGGTTAAAACCACCAGAGCAGAGATATTGATTAACTTTAGACTTTGTTAAGAATGCATGTTAAAATAGCTAGAGTAACTACTAAAAAATTCATATAGTGCTTCTAAATAAATAGAAGGGAAAATGAAAGAAAACAAGTTCGACCCGTCTAAAAGATGACTAAGAATGGGGGGAACGAATGGGATGGTTGCTTGGGCTCAGACTTTCTCCCACTTCCTTTTAATGTGCCTTTGTACTTACTGCTGAGGTAGGGTGTTTCCCAGACCCAGACTGTGAACAGCCAGGCCATTTAGGTGCACTTGCACAAGATTTGGAAGGCTGAAGAAAGGGGGGGGGAGGGCATCTTTTTACTGTGTGGAGCTCTTTCTCTGCTGGATGTCAAGGTCAAGGGGGAGTGTCCAGCCTTTGCTTCTTGTGGCAGCAATGGCTTCCAGGTCCCAGCTTGCTGATCCCTGGCTCATGACTGTGGTGGTGTTTTTTTTTCTCAGCACAGTTAGCCACATTTATTGAATGGAAAAATCTGGGTCATCAGAAATACCCGGTTGCTTCCATTTTCTTCTCAGTATTGAGGCTGTGATGGTGGTGTCTTCTTCTTTTTTAAAAATATCTTGATTGATTTCAGAGAGGAAGAGAGAGGGAGAGAAACATCAATGATGAGAGGGAATCATGGATCGGCTGCCTCCTGCACGCCCCCCACTGGGGATCGAGCCCGCAACCCGGGCATGTGCCCTGACCGGGAATCAAACCGTGACCTCCTGGTTCATAGGGTGAAGTGCAACCACTGAGCCGCACCAGCCGGGCTGGTGGTGTCTTCTTGAACTCAATAGTTACACTGCTGACTGCCTGTTCCCCTACCTTGCTGATGGTGGCAGAGGTAGCAGCTAGCTGTCTTGGGGAGCCCGCCCAGAACACACCCCTCTGGCCCCTCTGATGGTTGTATGGTTCCAATTCCTTGTACAAAATCCCTTTCTGTGTAAGATAGCTGGAGCAATTTCTGCTTCCTGCCCCGAAACTTCACTGATAGAAAGAGGAGGGGAAAGCCCTAGCTGGTTTGGCTCAGTGGGTAGAGCATCGGCCTGCAGACTGAAGGGTCCTGGGTTCGATTCCAGTCAAGGGCACATGCCTGGGTTGCGGGCTCGATCCAGTGGGAGGTGTGCAGGAGGCAGCCGATCAATGATTCTCTCTCAACATTGATGTTTCCATCTCTCCCTCTCCCTTCCTCTCTGAAATAAATAAAAATGTATTTTAAAAAAAAAGAATGAGGAGGGGAAAGAAAGTGGGGGTGAAGGCAGAGAAATTTGGAAAGGAAGACAAATAGAAAGCACTTAGTAAGCAGGCAAGAGTAAATCCAAACATACAGCAACCACTACCAATGAGATCAACTAAACCCTACAGGTAGAAGACAGACAGGCAAAGTCGCCACGTGACCCAGCAGTCCGCTCCTTGGTGGTTACCTTACAGAAATGAAAGCTGCTCACCCAAAGTCCTCTGCAGTGAATGTTTTTTAAAAATATTTTTGTATTGATTTCAGAGAGGAAGGGAGAGAGAGATAGAAGCATCAATGATGAGAGAGTATCACCGATCCGCTGCCTCCTGCATGCCTCCCACTGGGGGGGATCGAGCCCACAACCCAAGCATATGCCCTTGGCTGGAATCGAACTTGGGACCCTTTAGTCAGCAGGCCAACGCTCCATCCAATGAGCCAAACCGGCTGGGGCATGCAGTGAATGTTTTGAGCAGCTCTATCCATCATCACCCAAAGCTGCAAACAACCCAGATGTTCTTCAGCGGGTTTACGGCTAAACAAACACTGGCACACTACTCAGTAATAAAACAGAAAAACTGTGCGTGCGCGCGCACACACTACTAACAATCCCCAAAACTACACTAAGCAAAAGAAGCCAGATGAAAGAGTACATACTGTACAATTGTGTTTGTAATAAATTCTAGCAAAAACAGAAGGTAGCCCAGTGCAGGTCAGGGGCCAGGGGCTGGGGCTGGAGGGAATTTGTAGAAGTGATGGAAATGTTCTATATCTTTTAAAAATATACTGATTTTTTTACTTATTTCAGAGAAGAAGGTTGATGGAGAAAGGGATAGAAACAGCAACGATGAGACAGAATCCTTGATCAGTTGCCTCCTGCATGCCCCACTCTGGGGATAGAGCCTGTAACCTGGACATGTGCCCTGACCAGGAATCATACCAGGATCTCCTGGTTCATAGGTTGAAGATCAAACCACTGAGCTACGCCGGCCAGGCTATATCTTGATTTTGGTGATGGTTACATGACATTTATCAAAATTCATTGAACTGTACACTTCAAAAGGGTGAATGTTACTATATGTAAATTATCCTATATAATAAAAGGCTAATATGCAAATTGTCCCCTCGATCGGGAGTTTGACCGGGAATTCGACCAGGGGACAGGGCTGGCTGGCCAACCGCCTGTGGCCTTTCCACACTGCCAGCCAGGCCTGATGGGCCCCGATTGGGGTGGGCCGCCCAGACCCCACCCATGCACGAATTTGTGCACCGGGCCTCTAGTACTTCAATAAAGCTGATTTCAAAAAAGATAAGGACTTTTAAAAAAAGAAAAGTTCATGTTTTTGGTGCCCCTAAAAAACACACAACGAAAGATAAGGACTTGTAGATGGTATCAAACTAAACCAAAGCTAAACTATATGCTGTTTCAAGAGATACACCTAAGACACAGGGGACAAATAGAGAAAGATATGCCAGGCTCGTGAGCCCACCCTGGTAGCCCGCTGGGACGTTCTTCCCGCTCCAATAGCTTCTGTGAATCACACCCCTCATCACATGGCTGTCTGGGGGAAGTCTGGGGGACTGCTCTCAATCAGCTGACTGTGCCCAAGAGGGGTGGTCACAGGGAGCTGTGAGATGCACTTGCCATGGAAGGGGGTGTGAATGGGCAAGACCCAGCCCTCTGTCTGTCTAGGACTCCCCCAACCTTCACAGGCAACACGTGGCCGTGGAGCGATGGCTCACCTCTGTTCAAAGCCAGTCCCTCCTGTTCTCTTAGGACTTGCTCTGCCCCGATTCCTCTTTTGTTCCTCCTGCTCTTGCTCCCATTGACCCCTCCCTCTCAGCAAACAGCGGTGGGAAAATGGGCTTTGCGGTTATCTAGAAGCAAGTTCAAACCCCAGCTCTGCCATTTACCTTCTGGGCGATTGTGGGTAAGTCACTTGGCCTGTCTGAACCTCCGTTTCCTCATCTGTGAAACGGGGGCAATCGGGGTGCTTACTTAATAGTGATGGGCTGAGGAGTCAGTGAGCCAAGGTGCAGGGAATGGCGGGCACAGCACAACCTGGCTGAGTGACGGTGTGACCGGGGGCTGTGTGACTTGGAGGGTGAGGACAATAACAGAATCTTCATCACAGGGTTCATGTTCAGATACAATGAGCAAGTGAAGAGAAAGACTTCCTGGCTGTGCTCCCGGGGACACACTCCTTGGCCTCTTTTGGGCTTCAGGTTCCTCATCTGTCATATGGACTAATGGTTGATCTCCCTGGGTTGGTGTGCAAAATAAACGTGCTAGTACACAAGATGTGCTTAGAACAATGGCAGGCTCCATAAATGTGACTTAGTGTACTAATTGCGATGGGGACTAGTATAAAAGCTGAGCGCTTTGTGTGCTGAGGCAGAACACCCTAAACGGTTCTACCCTCCTCTGACTGTACTATTATTGTCGCAGCGATCAGCATCAAACCCCGTCTTCTATAAAGGATTTGCGGAAGTTGGTGCTGGGGGAAAGAGGCTTTGGAAACTAGAGGGGGTGAGTGGAAGCAGAGGTGGCTGGAGAGAAGCGAGGCCAGGCCTATCGGTGGTCAGATCAGAGCAGTCAGGAAGCAGCGCGCAGCTCAGTGCATCATGGAAAATACCCCCATCTCGGTTGCTCAGGCCTGCCCTTCCGCAGCCAGCTCCAGGCCCACTGGCCTTGTGCCTCAGCTCAGCCTCCTCGGGGCTCCTGAAGGGGCTGGACCAGTGGCACAAGAGCCCTGCTGGCATTCCCACTCTTGGTCTCCTGGCACCAAAAGCCTGGCCACTGGCAGCCCTGGGGGTAGGCCTGAGCTGAAAGACCCTCCACCTTCACTCAGGTGTCTAGTCTTTTTCTAAAAATCTATTTTTATTGATCTCAGAAAGAAAGGGAGAGGGATAGATAGAAACATCAATGATGAGAGAGAATCATTGATCCATTGATCGGCTGCCTCCTGCACACCCCACACTGGGGCTGGAGCCTGCAACCTGGGCATGTGCCCTGACGGGGAATGGAACAGTGACCTCCAGGTTCATAGGTCGACGCTCAAGCACTGAGCCACGCTGGCTGGGCTCAGGTGTCTAGTCTTGTTTCTCAAGACAGCCAGAAACATGGCCTCCAGACCCTCCCTGACGGAAGGTGGGGCCATTCCAAGCCTCCCCTTCCAGGAGCCAGCAAGGAGATGGTTGCATGGGGTGAGGCCAACAGGCCAGGGCCGCTCCCAGCTAGGCCTCCTGCACGGCGTGGAGGGCCTCAGGAGGCTGTGCTGAAGGCCCCGGGAATGCTTCACTGGGCAACAGGCATGCCCATAAAAATACCGTGGCCACCCGGGCTGCAATCTGCCATCTGGGCCCTAGGCCTTCCTTGCCCTGCGGCCGGCTAGGCTCACTCCGGAATTCCTGCGCCCTCAGCGTGACCGCCAGGAGCCTAGGGGGGGCGCTGGGGAGGAGCTCCTTCTCCAGGCATCCGGGGCAGGGCTGCGGAGAGTGGGGCGGCCGGGAAAGGTCGGGATGGGGCTAATCCCCACGACAAAGAAATAAGACATCGAGCTTGGGAAAGCTGGCAGGGAGTCAGAGGAATATCTGGGAACTGGGAGTGGCAGTTAGAGGGGCGCCCTCTCGGCCACCTCCTGGCCCCCAGGCTCTGGACTGCCCAGGAGCCCGTGCCCATCTGCGCGCTCCATCTGCGCGCTCCTGGCTGCCTGAGATCGAGGCCGGCGCACCCCTCCCGGCTGGGCGCCTAGGATTAGGGGGGACTCGTGGGGAGAGCCCAGAGACTCGGGAATCCTGCCTTGGGTGGGGAGGCGTCCAAACACCTCAAGACGGGGACACGGCTGGGACGGCGTTGCCTGTGAGTGCCCATAGATCGCCAGCACCCTGGAGGGCAGAGAGGGCTGGGGGAGGGGAGATGGGTGTCTGTTTCCCTACTCGACTCCTCTCACCAAGGCGCAGCCCCGAAACCTGGGAACACCCCCGCCCCGCGATTCCTGTCCCGAGCCTCCACTGCGGTGCGCGGACCGAGACACTCCGGGGCTGTGGGCAACGGTCCCACTGAGCTCCCCGAAGGGGCCAGCAGGGGTTCCCAGCCGCGCGAGGCTCCGCAGCCAGGCTCCTCCGGGACGAGGGGCGAGGGCGCGGCGGGGCGGAGCGGGCAGCGGGGGAGGTGATCTCACTCCCCCCTCCCTCCCCCTCCGCGCTCCCCTCCCCTTCCTCCCGCGCGCACGCCCGTCCCGCCCCGCCCCCGCCCGCCGCCTCCGACGCAGCATCGCCAGGCTTCGCAGACGCGCTCGGGCGGCGGGTCCGAGGCCGGCGTGCGCGGAGGCTGGGCGGGCAGCCTGAGTGGCGGCCGTAGCGCAGGTAAGGCGGGCTGGCCTGCCCTTGGGACCCGGCCTCGGCTGCGACGTCCCCGGTCCCCAGTCCCCGGTCCTAGCCCTGCCCCGGAGGCGAGAGCGTGAGCGCCGCTCCGCTGGGCCCGCGGTCATCGGTGGGGCAGCCGGAGCCCCACCCAGGTGCCCCCCGGCTCGGCCCTGCGGACAGGAGTGGGGCGAGGGAAGGGGGCCAGGGCCAGAGCCCGACAGGTGAGGGGTACCTGGGTTGCTCCCAAAATGCGGACCCGAGGAGGGACACTCCGGGTGGGTGGGGGGAGTCAGACAAGGTCTGTGCAGGCAGGTGGGGGCTGAAGTTGGCACGTCCCTATGGGTGTGTGCGTGTGTGAGAAAGGGAGCTCGATGGGGCCTGATGACCGCCACCCCCCCCCCCGCCACATAGGCTGCCGTGGGGTGTGGCCCTGGGCGTGGCCGGCCCTCTTTCCCTGTCGAGGTCCCAGTCCCACTGAAAATTCGGTGGCCAGCGTGGTGTGAGGGGAGGTGTGGCCAGCATGGTGGGAGGGGAGGTTGGGGTAGGCTGCCCCTGCAATGGGGGGTGGGGAGGGAACTGGGCTGGGCGCTGCCTGGCCCTCCACCCCAAGGTAGGGGTGGGGGGCTTTGTTCTTCTCACTCTTCTTTCCAAACCCCAGCCTGGAGTTCCCGGGACTCCCCTCCGCGACTGCACCAGGATCGGGGTCTCCTCCCCAGAGGCGCAGGGTGCGCCTGGAGCCTCAGTTTCTGAAGGCTCTTGTGAGATGGGCCTGGGCGCCCACCGGCGCGCCTGTGCACATGGTTGTAGGATGTGGGTCCACCAGGTAGAGGCGTGGGAGGGAGGGCATGATTGGCTCAGGGCCAGGGCTTCTAGAAAGCGAGATGCTCGGCTCAGGCCCTCTCCCTACCCACTGCAGGTCTTTTCCCCTTTGCCAAGTCTTCCTGCCCCTGTTTGGTTATGGGAGGGTCCGCAATTCCTATCACCCCCTTTCTAAGGCAGATTTGGGGAGTCTCTTGGTTGGCAGGGATGGCAAAGAACACCTAGTACAACCTGCTGCCCCCTACAGGATATCTGGAGCCCCGCCCATCACTGCCTGTCTCCTGGTGGCAGGCTTAGGGCCATCTGCCCCCTCAAGAAGGGGAGGCTTGGCATCCCCCTCCACTAGGTGCCCTCCTTCCAGTTAACTCCACCCAGAAGGCAGGGGCTTCTGGGCAGCCCAGTGCCATCTCTGCTGACTCATGTGAATAATCCAATCAGCCTTTCTTCCCATAATCTGTTTCTGAGCCTCATCTTTCTCGTCCCCTGTGGGGTGGCTGGGGCAGGGGCCTGCCTGGGTCCTCTCACCTCTGGTCAGCTTCTTACTGTAGGCGATGGGGCTCAGCCAGGCCGGGCCTCTCACCTGGCACAGCGCCCATGCAGCGCCAGCACGTGCACCCCTGGGCTCCTGAGCCTTCGGGGCTCGTAGGTGTTTGTGACCACATGGGGAGCTCAGCTCAGGTCAGGGCTGGGACCCTCAGCTCCTGGCCGTTTCTCTATGCTGCATCCTAGTCTCTTTCCATACTTATTTCTGTGTGTGTGCGCGCGATCCCAAAGGTGGTACATCTCATTATGGTGGTACACTTGAAGTATACAGAAAAGAACAAAAGAAATTAAGAATCACTGGGGATCTGATCACCTAGAGAGAAGCCCGCTTGGCACACCCCAGCCTCAGTCTCCTTGGTTCGCTGCAACCTGCTCCTGGGAGGTTACTCCACCAGTGGCCAGACCCATGCAGAGCACCGAGTGGGCACACGGCAACCTGAGGCGGCGGGCCCCTCCCTGGGCAGTCATGAGCTCCTCCCTGCCCTAGAACTCAGTGGCCCATGGGTTGGGCTGCTCACTGCTAAGTGCCCGCTTGGGCTGGCTCACGGCTGCCCACGGAAAAGCCAGTAATGAACCAGACTGACAGTCTTCGTCCTGGGGGGGGGGGCACAAATTGGCTTTCCTTTTTTCTTTGTGGTTATCGGAAGGGGAAAGGGAGGCGCGCAGTAAGGAAGGGCCCACTCCAGCAGACAGGAGCATCCAGGCTGCACTCCCATGGGCCTCTTTCTGCCGCTGGGGAGGGTGCCTTCCATGCCATGTGCTTGGGCAAGACTGGCTGGGGAGGGTGGAGGAGGCGCCCCCCTCCCCCGTGCCATACCTGCCACTCCCCAGCCGAGTGGCTCCAGATCCTCAGGCCCTTCCTGGCTTTGAGTGTCAGCCTTCTTGGTTATCACATGAGGGCACGGGCTCCTTAATCTCTAAGGTCCCTTTCAAGGCAAACTGTCCCTGGTGCCCCTTGAAACGGCAACAGCTGGAAAGAAGGCCTCTGGGTCGCTCTTCTGGGCAGCGAGGGCCATGTGGTCCTGCAGAGCCGCCCAGCCTCCAGGAGAGCCAAGGTGAAGGTGTGATAAGAAGCGTTTTCTGGATCTTCTTCCTGGGCTAAAGATCGAAACGGCTCGGGGGCCAGGAGGGGTGTGGGTACCCTGAGCCTAGGAGGAGCATGCTCTGGGGAAGAACGGAATAGAGATGGGGAGGTGCAGAGATGGGCATCCCAGCCAACTGCCCTGCCCACCAGGCCCCCTCTGAGCCCCCAGGGCCCCGCCCTACCCTGTGATTCAGACAATGGGGGAGACAGGGTGTCTGGATCCCCCCTCTAGGGTTCCCAAGCTGGCTGCTGCATTTGCCCTGTCTCCTCCTCCCCTCATTGGGAAGGTTGGGTTTAGGTCCCTGGGTGGGGCCCCGTGCCAATCCTGGGCACCCCCTTCTGTTTCCCCGCCCCCAGCTCTCAGTCACCCACCTTTCCACTCCCCCGCCCCAGACATCACCTTTCCCCTCGCAGCTCAGTCTGAGTTTCACTGGGGGGGGGGGGTGCACCACTCCCTTCTCCCCCCACTTGCCTCTGCCTGCCCCACCCCTCCCTGTAGGTGCCCTGGGTTCCACCTCTCAGCTTCTCCTTTTGTCTAGCTTCTCCCTCTGCTCCTCTCCCCTCCTGCCTTACCTCCTCTCCCATGTCCTGCTCTTGATTAAACTTGGCCCCTCTGAACTCTGAGCCATGGCTTCAGGTTGGGCTCAGACCTCCCGTGGGGGCCTCGTCTGACCTGGAGGGTGGACAGGGGGCAGGCACCTGGTCACCTCCACCCAGAGGACTGGGGGTGGAAGGTTAGCAGGGCCAGCCTGCTTTCTCCCCCGATATCAACAGGATCTTTGTGGCTTCCTAAAGGCTGCAGAGAGGGAGGAGCCTGGAGGGCGGGGAGTTCCTCCGCAGGGGCAGGGGCTGGACTGCTGGTCTTTCCAGAAGCTTTTCTTTGTCCAGTGCCCCTCACCCAAGGCCTCAGGATCTTGTCTGGGTCCCAGGTCACGAAGCCACGGAGGGAGCACCCAGCCACTCATGCCAATCCTTGGCCCTAAACCCAGTAAGGACAGCTGTGCTGGCCTGGAATGGGTGGAGCAGGAGGCTAACAGCATCCTGGGCTTTGCACACTCGGCCATGAAGTCCTGCTGGGCTGTCCCTCTTGAAGGGAGGTTATGAGTCCCAAGGAACGCCCCCCCTCCCCCCTCCCCGCCTCAGCTCTCTGGGCTAAAACATTCAGAGCCGGACACATTGGGGCAGGGCAGCAGGGCTGGAGGTTTGTATAAGAGGTTAGCTTTGGGCGTGTGAGTGTGTGCTTATTCCTATTTGCATGTGTGGGGATCATATATCTGGCTGCATGTGTGCATTCGTGTGTGTATGTGTGTGAGAGAGAGCATGCGCACACAGATCCTCCTCTGCCCACATGAGTCCCCTCGGATGCCCCTACTGGGCCTGTGCTAGGAAGGGGCGGGCCTGATGATGGTGGCTGCAGAGGCTGCCATGATGTGGGGTTTCCCTGTTGGGGTGTCCTCTGGCCCCTCCCCTGGCCTCCTGCCTTCATGCCTTAGGAATGCCTGGGATGACAGAGGCTCCATTGTCCGCCCCCAGTCTTCCTGTGCCCCCTCTGCCCTTTAAACCATTGGGAGTGGGGCTTTTGGGGCCTGGCAGTGTCTGAGCCATTTCTAGGCACCCGATTCCCCCCCCCCTCCCAGGCATCCCAGGGCTGGTGGGTCTGAACAGGAGGCACGGCTGGGCCCCCCTTGCTTCTCCACTTTGCTTAGCACGTCCCCACATGGCCTGCCTGCTCTGCAGCCTTCTCTCCCCCCTAGTCCTGGAGGCAGGCCCTGCCCATGATAGGAACAGGATGTACATCCCCCCTCTGGCCTAGTCCCCAAGGCCCAAGTTCATTTCTGAGGTCGGGGGGTTTCTGTTCTGGCTCAGAGTCCAGAGCCAGAGAAAGGGCTTGGAGAGGGTGGGGATGCAGCTTTTAGTCTGTGGGCGCCAGTTTCCCCAACTGCGCATGGGATACTTGGCTGTACTGCTGGCATTCTAGGAGTCTGGGAGGCCAGAGTCTTGGCCCCTACTCCACTGGGCCTCAGTTTCCCCTTCTGCACAGGGAGTCAGTGCTGTCCGTAAGCCCTGACTGGTAGTCAAAGCCTCTTTGTGAGGAGGCCTTGGGACCTTTGGCGTCAAGAAAGGGGCCAGAGCAACCCAGCATTTGGGATAACGGGAGGGGCCCAAGGAACCCAGGCTGTCCTGAGTTGAAAGGGGAAAGGAATTTGCCTTCTTGTGGACGGGCGGCCTCCTGGGATGGGCAGTCATGTAAAAGCCGAGGGATGGGATGGTTCCTGCTCTGTGCCGAGGGTCACATCCTACTTACGCGTGGCTTCCGCCCTAGATTTCCCTCCCGGCTTCCCACATTTGCTTGCCATCTGCCTGGCAAATTAGGTCCTTCTCCAGGGTGCAGGGTGGCGTGGGGGCCATTCTCGTCCAGGCTCCTGGCCCCCTGGGAACACATGCTGGGAAGCGGAGGCCCTGAGAGACGAGCTGGCACCCAGAGGAAGCCTCTGCCCCATCGAGAACCCCACCCCTGCTGAGCATCAGTGACCTTGGACATGGTACTCTGGTTCTCTGAGCCTCAGTTTCCTCGTCTGTAAAATGGGGATAATGATAGCACATCCTTCCCATTCGGCGATTTTTAAGGGTTAAATGAGTGATGTGTGTAAAAGAGCCCCTGTGTGTGAAAGAGTCCCTGGCATGTCGTAAGTGCTATCCATGAATTGACTCAATAACATGGGGCAGCTGACTGTGACATGGGGGTGGGGGGCAGGGGGCACAGAGAAAAACTGTCCCTGCCACTGATGGTGAGATTCTGCCTTCAGTGTAGACTGTTCTCTCTGCTCCTCCACAAAGGGTTAAGCTCTGTCCCACCCCTTCCTCATCCTTTAAGGAGAATGGTCCTTTACAGGTAAGCTGTCGTTGCCTTGGAGACCTCAGCCTTGTAGGGGCTGAGGGTGTACTCTGGGTGGGGGTGTCCTTCGGGAAGGGCGAGGCAGGGGGCACAGAAGAGGAAGCAGCCGTTCTTTAAGACTTCCAGGCCCCCAGGAACCTGCGGGGGCTCCCACCCGTCAGCCTCCTTTATATATTATCTAAATAACCCATTAGGCTGCAGTAAGCTTTCCTCTAGGCTTCCCCCATCTCTGCCAGTGGAGGGAGCTGGGCTCCATCTCCATGGAAACCCGCCAGCCACAGCCTGGGGGGGAGGGCGAGAAGGAGACTTAAAGGAACACAGTGCATGGGATGGAGGTGACACCCGCACCCTCATGTACGTGCCAACAGGCTCCAAGGCCCCCTCCAGTCCTGTTGAGGTGACAAACCAGGCATGCATGTCACCACACAGGCCCCCCAGACCTACAAATATGCAGGCGTGGTGCCCACACTTGGACCGTCTCACACACCTGGGGCACTGAGCCTCCAGCCCTGCCCCCATTCAGGTCTGCCAGGTCACGGGGCACTGCCATGCTCAACAGACACTGGGCTGGAGGACCTTCGTGTTACTTATCCCTTGGGCAGGTGCATTTCCATCAGATGGGAGGGGCAGAGAGGACAAGGCAGGACGTGGGAGCTGGCGGGCATGTGTGCATGCAGGGCACCCTTAAAGGTTCTCGGTGGGGCAGGGGGGGGCAGGTGTGTTCAGGGAGGAAAGCAAGCCACCTCAGCGCTCAGCCTGGCTCTATGTCCTCCCCAAGTCTCCCCCCAAGCCAGTGGACAGAGGCCAGAGGAGAGCAGTTCCAGAGGCCCAGTGGGGCCAGGGTATGGCCAGGGGCCGGGCCCCTCCCTGCAGGCTCCAGTAGGCCTGACCTTGCCAACCTCATCCACTTCAGTTCCTGCCACACCCTTTCCCTCTGCCTGCCTGTGAGTGGTGTGTGAGGCCCCAGGGGAGGATGGGTTCCCAGCTGGACCCACTGGGGAGCAGCCTGCCTTTGTTGTGCCCTCCCCCAGCCCAGTGATGGGTTTATGCAGTGGGTGGACACTCACTGTTGTGCCTGTGGACTCCTGGGCAATCCCCCCACCCCACCCGCCGCCGCCCCTGCCAGGTGGCTGCTCATTTTGCCTTAGCCGCAATCTTGGAAGAATCCACTGCGATCCTCCGGGTGCTTCTTCCTCCCCCTCTTCAGGGGGCCCACCTGCTCCCTGAGGGCCGGTCGGCAGTGGCTCATTCATCTCGTCTTACTACCACACCCTTGCTCCAGTGTCACAAGTGGCTGGGACCTGCTGCTCTGTCTCTGTCATCGTGGGCTTTGTTTGTCTCTGATGCTGGTTCACAGCTTCTCTGCTCCACCCTGCCCATGAGTCCAGCCTGACGTCCAAGCCCAAAGAGGCCCCCTCCTCTGACTCAGGTTCATCTCCTCTCCTCCTTCCCCGCCCCTTGCCTGGTGCACCCCTCAGGGTCCAGGACTTGGAGGAGGCACCACTAGGCCTGTTCTCTCTCTCTCTCTCTCTCTCTCTCTCTCTCTCTCTCTCTCACACACACACACACACACACACACCTCACTCCTTGCTGGCCACTTCTCATCAGTGCTTTCTGCAGCTGTCTCCCGCCCTTTGTACTCCTTTCCCCTCTCCTCTTCCTTTCCCTGCTGCCTGGGTCTCTGTTTCTCCATTTCTTCATCTTGGAAACCAGGGTGGTCCAGCATCTGTCTTTGTCTTCCATTCCCTCCCCCAGCCCCACGTCTCAGCCTCTCCAGCTCCCTCCTGCCTCTTTCTCGCCCTGTCTGTCACCCTTCAGTCTTCCCCCGTCTGCCCCACCTTCACAGACATGGCCTTGGCTCCATCTGTACACCAGCTTGTGGAATACTCCCCCCTCCCCTGCCCCTGGAGGTGCTGATGGGGGGTGGGGGGGGGGGCGGCCCGCTGAGCTGACAACCTGAGCTGCTTGCTCTGTAATTGCCAGAGGAATGGTGAGAGATCAGAGACCCAGCAGCAGTGGGAGGAGAGGCGGCAGAGCTGCCAGCTGTCAGGGAGCCTCTCAACCTGGCTCCTGCCTGGCTCTGAGCGCCCGGGAAGGTGGCGAGTTGGTTGTCAAATACCAGGAGACTAAAAGGGGTTGGGTGTGAGACTGTGGGGCATGACGGGGTTGGGGGGATGGAATTTCCCCTGTGTATATGTCCGGGGTATATATGCCACACCCCATTCTGGGAGCCTAGATTTGGAGGACAAATGGAGGGGCTGGCATGACAGGGAATGTCATTCCAGCAAATGGAGCACTTGGGCCACCGAGTGCAGGAAGGTCCTTTGAATGTCTTTTCTCGCTTCTCCCTTCCCTCCCCCTCCTAAGACCAGAGCGCTCAGAGCTCCCAAGGCTGCTGTTTGATCGCCTGCCCTCTGATCTGAGTCTCCTACTGCTTCCTACAGGCCTTGAAGTTGAGGCCTGGGGCCCACCCTGCTTGCCCTGGCTTTCTTGGGGAAGGTGGGGGTGGAACAGGTCTGCTGTTGCTCCTCCCTTCTGGGCCCCAGCTCAGCTCTTGCAAGTTGGGAATTGGCTATGTGTTTGCCACTTCCTCTCCTCCCAGATCATTCCCTTGGCCTTCAGCCCATCCACATTGACCCACTCTGGTGCTTCTCCCCCTCCCACTGCAGCATTGGGTGGGGGAGTCGGAGAGCTCCAAGCTGACTGCTATTCACCGCCATCTACTTTCCCTGCCCATTTCCCAAAGTCTGTTGCATTTGTTACTCTTCGTGGCTCGCCTTACACAAAACCAATTTGTGGCTCCTGGTAGCCTCCTAACAAAGTCTAGATATCTTAGCACAGCATTCCAGGCCTCCCCACCTACCCCTCTGGCATCCTGGATGAAGCTTGGTCTCACTCTTCGTAAGGTCCTGGCTGGCACAAGGAGGATACCCAGTATGGGTTTAGCGAGGCATCCAGAATTCGGACTCCAGCCTCCAACCTCTCAGCCACCCAGCATCCTGCTCTTGCCCCGCTTGCACTTCCATCACTTGCCTCTCTCACACCTTTTCCTGTTTGGAGTCAAAGTGGTCTGTCTTCTTGGGAAGCTTTCTCTTCAGAAGCTGGGCCTGCCAGGCACTGAAGAGGTGTCAGAAGCACTGTCCCAGAGCTTTCCCTGACCCCTGACCTGACCCTGGCTTGGAGCATCTGGAAGTGGGGAGGCCACAGTGCCTCTATTGCCCCCTGGGGGCCTGAGGGACAGCAGAGAGTTGCTTTCCTCCTTCCCTCCCTCCCTCCTGTCACTTCCTGAGGTCAGGCTTTCTTCCCCCTTCTTTGTTCATTTTCCTCAACCTATTCTGTGCAATGCAGCTTCTTTGGGCCCCTTTCCTTCCTTCCCTGTCTCCACTTCCCAAGCCCCCCCAGGCCAGAACAGCATTCAGTGATCAGTAGGCTCTGAAACCCATACCAATGAGACTGCAACAAGAGTTCTTCTCTACATATGTGTGCACCCGTGCTTGTGTGTGCACACAAAAATAGCAGACGTGAGAAAATATCCCCCACAGACACACAAGAAAACAGGCACATGGTCCTGAGTGCAGCCCCCTCCCAGAGAAGACACATACAAATGTTCTCCTGCATGCACACACACAGCCACATAAATATCCACATTCATGCCCAGGGCACCTGCTTGCTGGCACATGAAGTCATACATGATAACAACATGCACAGAGCAGCCTGTGGCATGCCCAGGAGAGCTGATTGGGGCAACAAGTTGGTGATGGAGAGGCAGTTAATGGGAAAGGAAAATATAGAAAGTAGGAAGGGAATGAAAAGCAACCTGGAGGCCCAGCCAGTGCTTAGTTTCTTCGAAGTTGGGGGGGGGGGGAGGGATAGGGGAGTCGACCAGCAGCGGGCGGGGCTAGGGGCGGGGCCAAGAGCCCTGACTCGCCCAGATGTTTGTAACTAACAACCCTCCGTTTTCTCTTCTCTCCTCCCCCACCTTTTCCTTCCATCCTCCCCTCTCCCAGTGCCCCCACCCCCAGTTCCCGCCCCAAGCCGTCCTCTAGCCCCCTTCCCACCAAGCCGAGCCTGAGCCGAATCCGGCCGGCTGTGCCGAGCCGCCGGCGCCGCCTGGAAGATGGCCGTGGCGCTGCGGTACTTGTGGCCTCTCCTCCTTTGCAGCCCCTGCCTGCTCATCCAGATTCCTGATGAATGTGAGTAGCTAGAGGGAGCCTTAGAGCCTCCCTTCTCCGCCACGCTTGACTCCTCTTTATTTTCTAATTCCTCACCTTCTCCCGGTTCCGGACCCTCACCCCTTTACCCCCTCATCCCTCCTTTCTTGGGCATGGAGTGGGCAGGAGGTACCTTTGGAGAGAACAGAATGGAAGGCGCAGGGTGTGTCAGCACCATGGACAGGGAGCAGAGGCACGGACAGGGCTGGGAAATTTTCAGCACCACGGATAGAGGTTTCGGCACTGGACCTCCGCCGTGACATCCCTGGGTCCGCCCCACCTCTCCACATCCCCCTCCCCTAGGGGTGTGGCAGGCGGGTGGGAAAATGGGGCTCAGCTAGCTTGTGTAAAGGCCTGGATTCAAATCTTGACCCTACTTCTAATTTGGGTAATCTCATCTTGGACCCATGTAGCCCTATGAACTGAGACAGGGAAAGACACCTTGCAAAGGCCCAGCAGGCTTCTGGTGCTAACGATTTAATGCAGTTATTTGGTGGGGTCTGGGAGGTGGGGCTGCTGGAACATTACATTTGTGTGGGATCACAAGTAGGTGCGGGGGTGTTTGGGATTGTAACTAGAGGGTTGTGACTGAACATGAGTATTTTTGTATGCCTGTGAGTTGGACAGGCTGTATATTTGTATGTGTGGATGTGCGTGGCTATGATTGACTAAGTGTGGCTCCTGAGTGTGATTCCCGAGTGTGGTTTTGATTCCCTATATGGGTAAGCTTGTGAGTCACCAGAACTGTTATTTATTGGTCAGGTATGTAAAGGTCTGTAGGTATTTGCCTGTTAACATTTGCTTGTAGTGAATCGTGTGTGTGTGTGAGTGGGGCTGCGTGTGAGTACCTGTTTGTGTGTGTGTGTGGGGGGGGGTATGTTACTGTGATGGTCTTTTCTCCTGAGTGTGAGCAGGAGTTGTAAACACTGCTGTAAGTGGCTGTTGGGCTTCAGTGAAGGGCATTTCACAGGGTAGTATTTGTGTATCTTGAGCCTGCTCCTTCAGTAGCTCCAATCCCTTTGCCCTTCACTTTGCCACCTTTTTCTCTGAGCCTGGACCTGGGGAAGGCCAGTGTCCCTGAGAGATGAGCTGGGAGCTAATAGTAAGAAAGAGTGTCCATGCCAGGAATGGGGCAGGGGCCCAAGGAAATGGGCTTAGAAGGCACCTGGCATTGGGGAGCAGCAAGGATTTAGAGGAGGTGGAGAGGGGCTGACAGAACAAAAGTTGGGGATGCCCCCTTAGATATACACGTGGAGGTCCATGCAGTCATGCCTATGCAGACTCCCCCAGCTACAGATTCACATGGACACACACATGGGCAGACACAGACAAGCCATCTGAACCCAGCCAGGTACAGCGATACAGAAGGGCCAGAGACCCTGAGATGACACATTAGGGGCACACAGACATGCATACATGTGCACACACACAAATGAGGGGTTTAGACACAAAGGAACAGTCATCCACACAGACACAGAGGCAGGCGTACAACACAAAATTGTGCACTGAAGGCAAGCATGCACACACACACAGCCTTCAGATGCACTCTGGCAAGACACACCCCTATACAAATATACTGGCGGACACAAACATACTGGGGTACACCCCAGGGCATCCACATGTGCTGGTCTCACACTTTTGCACATTTCCACACATACTCATCCTCCTTCCTTCTCCATCTCCTCTCAGTTGCTTTTCAGGCCTTACCCTGCATATCTGCCCACCCTGCGACCACATGGGCTGGGCCATCTGGCCAGGTGCATCTGTGTGTGGAGAGGCAGGGAGAATTTGGAGAAAGGCAGGAGCAAGGAAAGAGAAGTAGGCCAAAGACCATGGCAGGTCCGAGGCTGCCCTGGCCATTGGCCTGCACTTGGTATTAACCTCGATACAATATGGCCTCCAGCTCAAGCTCACTCCCCAGCCATACCAGGCCCCTTTGTTTCTTCCTGCTTTCCCCACCCAGTCCATTTTCTCTATCCTGTAGTCCCTGCAATTGTCTCTTGCTCTTGGGCTGCCTGCCCTGGCCCCTCCCCAGTTCAGGGCTCTCTGCAGTGTCCCCAGGGGACCCCTCCTCTCTCCTGGGGACCCTCACGCTGAGGTCTTCCGCAGACACAAAGCTTTCAGAAGAAGCCAACTGCTCCCTTCCCCGCCCTGCCTGCCCTCTCTCTCCTCCTTCTTCATAGCCACCCTGGCCAGTGCTGGGCAGTGACTCTGACCACGGCCTCAGGGAGCTTGGTGGCAGAGTGGGAGGAAGCAAGGGGAGAAAATGAGGACTATGTCAGCCCTGCGGGCGATGGAAACTCAGATGGAAACTGCAGGGCCTTTGGGAGGGCTTCGCAGGGAGGGGGGCAGCTGGGCTCTGAAGGCTGGGCCTCGGTAATTGAAAACACTGAGCCCTGCTAATTGGATTAGGAGGGAAGTGGGCTGGAGCAGGGGAGGGTGCATTGGCCGTGGGCTGTCTGCCTCCCAGCCTCCCAAGGCATCCTGGGTGGGGTGGGGGTCAGTTCTTCAGGCCCTGTCAGGCAGATGCAAGCGTCTATCCAAAGGGCCCTCCTTTTAAAAGCACAAATTTCTCTCCCCCTGCCCTCTGGCACCGAGACCTGGGCATCGCCCCACCCTTAAAGCAGTGATCTGGGCTCTGTCCTGTCCTGGGTATTGACCTGCCACAGCTCCAGCCCAGAATGTGCCTCCCCCGCCATGTTACGCCGCCTCTCGCACCCTCCCCTTGCCCAGGGGGATCTGCCCATGCTTATTTCTTCCCATGTCATCGGGCCCCCTGCTGGGACTGTGTGTCAGCATTTCTCTCCGCTTTCTCCCTTGCTGCCTGGATTTCTCAGATGAAGGACAACATGGTAAGTTGGGGAAGGGTGAAAGTGTTTGCCAGAAGGCCAGGGAGAGAGGGAAAGAGGGGGTGCTAGCATGTCCCCCTCTCCATCCTCCTCTCCCTGTGTGCCGTGCGCCCTGTGCTGGTTGCTGTCTTTTCTCTTTATATTTATTTATTATTTATTTATTTATTTATTTATTTATTTATTTATTTTCAGAGAGGAAGAAAGAGGGGTAGAGAGATAGGAACAATGATGAGAGAGATAAACATCAATTGGCTGCCTCCTGCACGCCTCCCCACACCCCCACTGGGGATGGAGCCTGCAACCCGGGCATGTGCCCTGACCAGGAATCGAACCGTGACCTCCAGGCTGGTTGCTGTCTTTTCTGGCCCTTGGGTTCTTGTCCCACTGACTCAGGCTGGAGGCCCACCTCAGCCTCTCCCTCTCCCTGTCTCTCACCTGTGTGGGCTGTCTTTGTTCTGTCACTGCCCTGGGCTGGCTTCTCTCCATCATTCTTGCCATTTTTTCTGGTGCTCTGTTCTCTCTGATCTTCTCTCTCCCTGTGAGGGGTTTGTTCTTCTTGATTTCTGTGTCCTTGGTTTTGTTCTCTGTTTCTTCTTCTCTCTTTGGCTTCACCTCTCTCTTTGGGGCATCTTTCTTTGTAACTCTTTTTTTGTTTTGTTTTTTTTAATTTCTTTATTGATTAAGGTATCACATATTTGTCCTCATGCCCCCATTCCCATCCCACACCCCTCCCCACACATGCTCCCACCCCCCTGTTGTCCCCAACCGCTGGTTAGGCTCATATGCATGCACACAAGTCCTTTGGTTGATCTCTCCCCTTTACCCCCTCCCTCCCCTACCTCCCTCGGAGGCCCGACAGTCTGATCCGTGCCTCCTTGTTTCTGGGTCTGTTCTTGATCTTTGTAACTTTTGTTGCTGTTTTCTCTCTGTTCTGTCTCTTTCTATATTTGTTCTGTGTCCCTTTCTCTTTTTTCATGTCCCACAAGCCTATGGCCAAGCTATTTGGTCTCTCTAGCTTGTCCTAACTCTTCCCCCACCCCCATGGCCCTGGGGCCTCTATGGGCTCCAGACCCTGCCTCTCTCATGATGGGATGGGGGTTGAGGCCATGATGTCATCCTCACCACCACTCTCCCCATCCTGTCCCCAGTGATGGAGCCACCTGTCATCACGGAACAGTCTCCACGGCGCCTGGTTGTCTTCCCCACAGACGACATCAGCCTGAAGTGTGAGGCCAGTGGCAAACCCGAAGTGCAGTGAGTGACCTTCACCCTCTAAGCCCTGTTGTTGACCATTGGCCTCAACTTCTAACTTAAAAAATATATATTTTTTTATTGATTTCAGAGATGGAGAGAGAGAGAGATAGAGAGAAACATCAATGATGAGAGAGAATCATGGGTCAGCTGCCTCCCGCAAGCCCCACACTGGGTATTGAGCCCACAACCCGGGCATGTGCCCTGACCTGGAATTGAACTCTGACCTCCTGGTTCACAGATCGACGCTCAACCACTGAGCCATGCCGGCCGGGCTGATTTCAACTAGTCCTCAGGCCTCCCAACTTCTGAGCCCCAAAGCCCCAGATTTCCCGCATCACCCTTGGTCCTTGCCCCATCCCAGCCTATCCCAGGGGCCCCTGGTTGCTACTGCCCTTGTCTCCGGTCTAGTCTAGCTCCTGATCCAGATTCCAGGGCCTCAGTCCTCTGAGCCCTTTTCTGCCCACAGGTTCCGCTGGACCCGGGATGGCATCCACTTCAAACCCAAGGAGGAACTGGATGTCACCGTGAAGCAGGCACCCCACTCGGGCTCCTTCACCATCACTGGCAACAACACCAACTTTGCCCAGAGGTTCCAGGGCACCTATCGTTGCTTCGCCAGCAATGACCTGGGCACCGCCATGTCCCACGAGATCCAGCTCATGGCTGAGGGTGCGAGGCACTGCAGGGATAGGGGAAAGGCCTGGGACACATGACAGGGTCCCTGACCAAGTCTCGGGGACCTTGTGTGGGAGCTGTGGGCCCTTGCCGGCTTGTTGGCTTGTTGGGTGGAGGGTTGATGCTCTGCCTGCATTTCCCTCCCTCTGCCTGCCCTGTCTGTCTGAGTCATTGCCTGGGCTTGAGCTTCTGTCCCCTCTCCATGTCTGCAGTCCCATTTGTTTCTCCACCACTCTTGGGTCATCTCTCTCACTTCCCTCACCACTGTCTCCTTCCCTCTGCTTCCCCTCCTCCCTCCCCCCTGCTCCTTCTCCCCACCTCCAACCTGGCCTCTCTGGCTCTGCCTTTATCTGTGTCGCCCTTTCCCTGGGGTTTTCCCTCTGCATTCCATCCTCCCTGAGCTTGCTGCCTCCCAAGCTGGCTTCTCCTCTCTCTGCCCCTCCGGTTACCTTGGGAACCGTTGCCATGGTTTCTGTGTCAGGATGATGGAAGGGTCTGTGATTCCCGCATCCCACCACAGCTCCCCTCCCCCACTGCTGCACCTCAGGCTCCCCCCACCCATCCTTGTCCTGTCCTGGGGGTGGGAACTGAGAATTGTGGAGGGTTAACCCTTTGCAGCCATCTGGCCAGCCCATCCTCTCCTGCATGGAGTGCCGGTCTCAGCCCTGAGCCCAGAAACGACCCAAAGTCTCTGCCTCCTTTTATGTGACCTTGCTCATGGTCTGGCCCTCTCACATCCTCAGCCATCCCTCCGCCTTTCCCGCACCCTGACCTGCCTTGACCAAGAGGAGAGTGGAGACCCATCGCACCGGCCTGTCTGTCCCTTCTAGGTGCTCCCAAGTGGCCAAAGGAGACGGTGAAACCTGTTGAGGTAGAGGAAGGGGAGTCGGTGATTCTGCCTTGCCACCCTCCACCCAGTGCAGAGCCTCTGCGGATCTACTGGATGAACAGCAGTGGGTGCCCCCAAGGGGGCCGCCGCCTGGGGTGGGCATGCCAGTGGGCACGTCTTCCTGGACGGAGGTCCTGACCTCTGCCTCCTTGACCCCCGCCCCTGCAGAGATCTTGCACATCAAACAGGATGAGAGGGTGACAATGGGCCAGAATGGCAACCTCTACTTCGCCAATGTGCTCACCTCGGACAACCACTCAGACTACATCTGCCATGCCCACTTCCTTGGCACTCGGACAATCATTCAAAAGGAACCCATTGACCTCCGGGTCAAAGCCAGTGAGTCCCAAAGGCTCTGACATGCCCGCACTCCCCTGTGACCCTCAGGCCTGGCCCACTCGCTAGATCGGAGGACCTCAGTCTTCCTCGAAGACAGCTTGGTTCCATCTCAACCCTCCCCAGACTTCTCCCTGGGTGGCAAGAGCAGAGATGGGGCCTCCCTTTAGCAGAGAATGAAACAGACCCCAGGGGCTCATGCCGGTGTCCAGAGTCACCCACTCCCTGGCTCCTTCCTCACAGCCAACAGCATGATCGACAGGAAGCCGCGCCTGCTCTTCCCCACCAACGCCAGCAGCCACCTGGTGGCCTTGCAGGGGCAACCACTGGTCCTGGAGTGCATCGCCGAGGGCTTGTGAGTCTAGGAGCCCAGGGTGGGGTTGGGCAGGGTCTTTGCTGAGGGGCGGGGCTCAGCAGCCCTGTCCTCTCTCCCCTCCCCTCTCCTCCTTGGCCTCCCTGCACTGTGCCTAGCCCCACGCCCACCATCAAGTGGCTGCGTCCAAGCGGCCCCATGCCAGCCGACCGAGTCACCTACCAGAACCACAACAAGACTCTGCACCTGCTGAACGTGGGCGAGGAGGATGATGGCGAGTACCGTTGCCTGGCTGAGAACTCCCTGGGCAGTGACCGACATGCCTACTACGTCACCGTGGAGGGTATGGTGCCTCTGCCAGGTTTTTTTTTCTCCATTTTTTTAAATTAAGGTATTATATGTGTACATATCTTGCCATTGCCCCCCCCCCACTCCCATACATGCCCTTACACCCCCCCCCCAGTGTTTTACGTCCATTGGTTCCTCTGCCAGGTTTAACCCCTGCCCGGTTGCAAGGCTCCCAAGAATGGGACTCCATCGAGGTAGCTCAGTTGGTTAGAGCATTGTCCTGATATTCCAAGGTTGCGGGTTCGATCCCTGGTCAGGGCACATACAAGAATCAACACTGAATGCATAAAATAGGTAGAACAACAAATCTCTCTCTCTCTCTCTCTCTCAAATCAATTTCAAAAAGAAAGAATTAGAAAATCTTGAAGGGAAAAAAAAAATGACCTCTGGGGACCGAAGTTTGCGATGTCACTGTCACAGGGGGTGGGGGGAGGCAAGGGGAGAGCTGGCTGAGGCTGCGGGCTCAGGGTGGCTCTCCCCTTCCCTGCAGCTGCCCCATACTGGCTGCATAAGCCCCAGAGCCGTTTGTATGGACCAGGGGAGACTGCCCGCCTGGACTGCCAAGTGCAGGGCAGGCCCGAACCAGAGGTCTCCTGGAGAATCAACGGCATCCCCGTGGAGGGTGAGAGCATGGGGAGCCCTAGGGGATGGGGGAGGAAAAGGAGGGGGAGGGGACTCAGCGTGGCTCACTGCCCTGCCCTGGCCTGTGGACCCACCTGCTGCACTCACAGAGCTGGGCAAGGACCAGAAGTACCGGATCCAGCATGGAGCACTGATCCTGAGCAACGTGCAGCCCAGCGACACAATGGTGACCCAGTGCGAGGCCCGCAACCGGCACGGGCTCCTGCTGGCCAATGCCTACATCTATGTTGTCCGTGAGTGCCAGCAAGCTAGGCCCCCTCCCCTCCCCTCTGTGCCTCACAACCGCCAGTCTGTCCCTGTAGCCCACCAGGCTGACAGCCAGCAGCTGGTTTGTCTACCACCGCTGCCTTCCTTCTCTTGGGGCCCTTCACCCCATCTCTCGCTTATCCTCACAACAGCAGAGCAGGGAGTCGGAGGAAGGGCAGATGAGGAGGCAGCCTCAGAGAGAGCTCTGGCTCACCCCATGTCACCCTGGCCAGGACATGCCTAAGGCCAGCATGGTGGCTCCTCTTCTGGAGCCTCGGGGAAGATGGGGGCTGGACCAGGAAGGGGTGGACTGTCAGTGGGGGCTCGAATGATGGGTAAAACTTGGGCGGCTGGAATAGGGAGACACATCTGAGGCCGAGAGAGGCTCAGCCTGGTGGGGGCCTGAGCTGGGCACAGGGATGCCTGATGGGGTAGAGTTCCCCTGCAGAGCCCTGAATCTGCCCCCTTTCCCCGCCCCCCACCCTCGCACTGTCTCCCAGAGCTGCCGGCCAAGATCCTGACCCCAGACAATGAGACCTACTTGGCAGTCGAGGGCAGCACTGCCTACCTTCTGTGCAAGGTCTTTGGAGCCCCTGTGCCCAGCGTCCAGTGGTAAGTGCTCACACTCAGGGGGGTGGTCTGAGCCATCTTCTGGCCTAGGGAGCCAGGAAGGGCAGGGAGCGCATGGCTGGGGTCTGAGCCAGCCCCCCCTCCCCGGCTTGTGCCAGGCTGGACAAGGAAGGAAAGACGGTGCTACAAGACGAACGCTTCTTCCCTTACACCAACGGGACCCTGGGCATTCGAGACCTCCAGGCCAACGACACAGGACACTATTTCTGCCAGGCTGCCAATGACCAAAACAATGTAACCATCGTGGCGAACCTGCAGGTCAAAGGTCAGGTGACCCCCTCCAGGTGGCCCCCTCCCCATGTGATTAGCACCTCCAGGAGGGATGGTCAGGGTCTCTGGAGGACACCAGAGTGACCCTCCCTTCCCATCACTGCCCTCAGATGCCACTCGGATCACACAGGGGCCCCAGAGCACAATCAAGAAGAAAGGCTCAAGGGTGACATTCACCTGCCAGGCCACCTTTGACCCCTCCTTGCAGCAGAGCATCACCTGGCGTAGAGATGGTCGCAGCCTCCAGGAGCTTGGGGACAGTGACAAGTGCGGGCCCAGTGGAAGGGGGCGGTGTGGGAAAAGCAGGATATCCAGACCTGGCCTCATCCATGGGGGGAGCACCCCTACTTTGAGGGAGAAGGTTCTGGCAGGAGCGGGGAGGAAGGGAGCAGAACACAGATGGTGGAGAGAGTGGTGGGTCCATTGGGAGCATAAGGACAAGCATCCCTCGCTCACCTTCCCAGGTACTTCATAGAGGACGGGCACCTGGTCATCCACAGCCTGGACTACAGCGACCAGGGCAACTACAGCTGCGTGGCCAGCACAAAGCTGGATGTGGTGGAAAGCAGGGCGGAGCTCCAGGTGGTGGGTGAGTCCTAGGGGGGGGCAGCAGGCTCGTGGCCTGGAGGCCTGGGGGGGCACCAGGCCTTGGAGCACAAGGGCCCAGGTTCACATGTCAGGGCCCTTTTGAGCTGGGGGTCTTTGGGCTCGAACATGGACCAGAAAAACCACCCTCCGTGGCCCTCAGGGAGCCCTGGGCCGGTGCCGCAGCTGGAGCTGTCCGATCGTCACCTGCTGAAGCAAAGTCAGGTGCGCCTGTCCTGGAGCCCCGCTGACGACCACAACGCCCCCATTGAGAGTAAGAGGCCTGAGCATGATGCCACTCACCTCCCCCACTGCCACCCCCGCTAGCCCTCCCCCTCCCTCCTCCCTGGCTCCGTGACTGCACCTCACTGGGGCTCATGGTTCCTCATGCAAGTCCCAGAATGCCACTTGCCTTGGGCACTCCCTCCCTCGGCCCGAGCCAGACTTGGACCCCCATTACCCGTCCCCATACCACACGCTGATAACTCCACTGCGATTCACTCCTTTTTGTAGAGTATGACATTGAATTTGAAGACAAGGAGATGGCTCCTGAGAAATGGTACAGTCTGGGCAAGGTGCCTGGAAACCAGACCTCCACCACCCTCAAGTTGTCACCCTATGTCCACTACACCTTTAGAGTTACTGCCATCAACAAATATGGCCCTGGGGAGCCCAGCCCGGCCTCTGAGACTGTGGTCACACCCGAGGCAGGTGAGCTACTTGGGAGGGGTCTCAGACGCAGGGTCCCCGGGCTCTGCAAGCAGGGCCTGCAGAGGGGATTGTGCCCAAGTCCTCCGCTTTCAGGTTTTCAGAGGGAGCTGGGGGATGGGGTTCCCTCAGGGCTAATGGCCAGAATGGGCCATTCCTTCCTTGGTCCTCTGACTTTCTCTGCCTTGGCAGGAGCCCACAGCATTGATGTCTTTTTTAAAGCTTTTTTTAAAAAAACTATGTCTTATTGATTTCAGAGAGAGGAAGGGAGAGGGAGAGAGAGATAGAAACATCAATGATGAAAGTGAATCATTGATTGGCTGCCTCCTGCATGACCCACACTGGGGATCGAGCCTGCAACCCGGGCATGTGCCCTGACGGGGAATCGAACCGTGACCTCCTGGTTCGTGGGTCGATGCTCAACCCCTGAGCCACGCCGGCCAGGCCCCAGCATTGATGTATTAACAATCCATTACTTTCCAGCCCCAGAGAAGAACCCTGTGGATGTGAAGGGGGAAGGGAACGAGACCAACAATATGATCATCACTTGGAAGGTGAGGGGGCCTGGGCTGAGCTCGCCCCAGGACATTATGCCAGGATCCACATGTTTGCCAATCCCCTGGCTGTGCTAAGGACCAGAGGATGGCTGGGGATGTGAGGCTGGGTCACAGGTGGGGGGGTGTCACAGGAGGGGACTGCTCTTGGCTGACCAGATCCTCTTCTGCTCGCCCCCTACAGCCACTCAGGTGGATGGACTGGAACGCCCCCCAGGTTCAGTACCGCGTCCAGTGGCGCCCTCAGGGGACGCGAGGGGCCTGGCAGGAACAGATCGTGAGCGACCCCTTCTTGGTGGTGTCCAACACCTCCACCTTTGTGCCCTATGAGATCAAGGTCCAGGCCATCAACAGCCAGGGCAAGGGCCCCGAGCCCCAGGTCACCATTGGCTACTCTGGGGAAGACTGTGAGTAGCGGGTGTGGAGCCCGCGTGTGCCTTCACAGCCCACTCCCCTCCCAGCCCCTACCTCTCAATAGCGCATTTCATAGGAGTAAGAATATTCTGTTGTCTTACATAACCATAGTGCCATTGCGAAAGTCCAGAGAGTTAGCATCGACACAATACATTTCTGTAGTTGGCAGTCAATATTCCAATTGTACTAGTCAGTGCTGTCTTTCCCCCAGCCCAGGATCCAGCCCAGGGTCCAGTCCAGAGTCTAGTCAGGATCCAGTCCAGGGTCCAGTCAGGATCCAGTCCAGGGTCTAGTCAGGACCTAGTCCAGGGTCCAGTCCAGGGTCCAGTCAGGATCCAATCCAGGGTCCAGTCAGGATCCAGTCCAGGGTCTAGTCAGGATCCAGTCCAGGGTCCAGTCACGATCCAGTCAGGATCCAGTCCAGGGTCTTGTCAGGGTCCAGTCTAGGGTCCAGTCAGGATCCAGTCCAGGGTCCAGTCAGGATCCAGCCCAGGGTCCAGTCCAGGGTCCAGTCAGGATCCAGTCCAGGGTCTAGTCAGGATCCAGTCCAGGGTCCAGTCCAGGGTGCAGCCCAGGATCCCACACGGGGTCCTGCTGCTTTCCTTCCCTTGAACTGAAACATCAAATGTTCACTTTGATCACCTCGTCAAGATCTTCTCTGGTTACTTGTAGTTACTGTTTTCTGCCTTGCAATTAATAAACAGCCTGCAGAGAGAGACAGACCCTGAGGCCATGCAAATGCCCTGCCCGCCCCCCATAGAGCTTCCAAATCCATCTTCTCCTCCCCTACCACCCCGCCCCTGAGGGAGGGTTCTGGACTGGCCTCAGGATGTCACAGGCCCTCATCCACGTTACTGGCTGCTTCCAGATCCCCAGGCAAAACCTAAGCTGGAAGACATCAAAATTCTCAACGCGAGCGCCGTGCTGGTCAAGTGGTGGCCTGTGGATCCAGCCCAGGTCAAGGGCCACCTCCGCGGATACAATGTAAGGGTCTGAGGTGTGGGAGGTTGGGCGATCCCTGGGGTGAGGCCACCAAGAGTGAGAGAAAATTGGAGGCGGGCATCTGCCACCTGCCAGCTGCTCTTCTGGAAGTCCCTGGGTTGTGAGGAAAGGGTCCCCGTTGAGGGCAGTGGGTACCATTGTACCCGGGCGTCACTGCGGGATCTCCTGTCCACCTGCAGTTGACGTACTGGTGGCAGGGCAGTCAGAGGAGGCACAGCAAGAGGCACATCCACAAAAGCCACGTGGTGGTGCCCGCCAACACCACCAGCACCGTCCTGGATGGCCTGCGGCCCTACAGCTCCTATCACCTGGAGTTGCAGGCTTTTAACAGCCGGGGCTTGGGGCCCGCCAGCGAGACGACCTTCAGCACCCCAGAGGGAGGTGAGGTTTGCACTCCGTGCCCCGGTCCCGGCCCCTCCTCGCTGTCCCAGGGCGAGCCTGGGCGAGGACCTGCTGCTCGTCTCTGTGCCCTGCAGTGCCCGGCCCCCCGGAGGCATTGCACCTGGAGTGCCAGTCCGACACCAGCCTGCTGCTGCACTGGCAGCCTCCGTTCAGCCACAATGGCGTGCTCACTGGCTACATGCTGTCCTTCTTGCCACGTATGGATGTTGGGGGCTCAGAGCCCCAGCCCAGCCTGAGCGGGAGCTGGAGGGGAGCTGGGGTGTGGGTAGAGCTGTCTGCCAAGGCTCACTCCCTCCCCTCCCGTCCTTGCAGTGGGGGACGGGGGCGAGGAGCAGTTGTCCTTCAACCTCTCGGACCCCGAGCTGCGGGCGTACAACCTGACCAACCTTAGCCCGCACCTGCAGTACCGCTTCCAGCTGCAGGCCACCACGAGGCAGGGCCCTGGCGAGGCCATTACGCGGGAAGGAGGCACCATGGCCTTAACTGGTAAGGTGGAGGGCTGAGGAGGCCCCGTCAGGCAGCCAGGCCCAGGAGGGCGGAACTTGAGCTGCCTCGAGGTCCCACACCCTCCTCTCGCTCCCCCAGGGACCCCAGATTTTGTCGGCCTCTCGGCCATAGCCGGCGAGAATTACAGCGTGGTCTCCTGGGTCCCCAAGGAGGGCCAGTGCAACTTCGGGTTCCAGATCGTGTTCAAACCCCAGGGCGGTGAGCACGCATGAGGCCTGTGGGGGGAGGAGGAGCTCTGGGCCCAGAGGGGCTGGGGATGGTGTGGAGCACGGTGCTGCCCGGGACTCCCACTCATCCCTGCTGCCCTCTTGCTCCTGCAGATGAGAAAATGGACGCTTATATCCCGCCGCAGTATGTCAACTACAACCAGCGGTCCTACACGCAGTGGGACTTGCAGCCGGGTACTGACTACGAGATCCAGCTGCTCAAGGAGACGCCCAAGGAGACGGTGCTCCTGGGCCAAACATCTGTGAAGACCAACGGCACTGGTGAAGCCCCGGGGAGCTCAGGGCACCACGCAGTTAGCTTCCCTCTGTCCCCAGCTCAGCCACCACCACCCTAGGCCCCATGGCTCCTCTCTCCTCCCAGAATCGGGGTACCCCTTGGCCCATGACGGAAAAGTCCAGGCCCCTGAAACGGCCCATTTTAGTGTCCTTCTGTTTTAACTGTTTCTAAGGCAGTCATTTGCTCAGAAGGTTTTCCTCCCTGCCCCCTGCTTTCCAGATAGTTCCCCCCTCTCGCATCAATTACACGCACCCCTCGCCCGGCCGGTGTGGCTCAGTGGTTGAGCGTCGACCTATGAATCAGGAGGTCACAGTTCGATTTCCCCCGGTCAGGGCACATGCCTGGGTTGCAGTCTCGATCCCCAGTAAGGGGCGTGCAGGAGGCAGCCGATCAATGATTCTCTCTCATCTTTGATGTTGATGTGTCTATCCCTCTCTCCCTTCCTCTCTGAAATCAATAAATTACAGGCGCCCCTCAGCCCCAGGTCCTCACCCCCCACCTGGTCCTCTGTTCTCTGTTGTCTCTGGGCCAGACCTGCCGCTGCCCCTACCCATTCCTTGAGGGAAGAGGGGTTGTAACAAAAGTGAGGCCCACACACAAGACCATGAACCTGGGGGCATTGGCTTGGGCTGCGGGCCTGCAGCGCCCGGGGGGCTCTGTCTCACTCGGGACCCGGCCCTCCCCATCAGGCCGAATCCGACTCCCTCCCCCCGGCTTTGCCACCGAGGGCTGGTTCATCGGTTTCGTCAGCGCCATCATCCTCTTGCTTCTCATCTTGCTCATCCTCTGCTTTATCAAGCGCAGCAAGGGTGGCAAGTACTCAGGTAACCCTGACCCTGGGCCACCCTGTGTCCCTTCCCCAAGTCCCTCTGGGTCCCCGAGCCCCTGGCAGGACGGCATGGGCGTGTTGGGGGGGGCATGCAGGGACCCAGAGCAAATGGCACCCATGTGGGGTGAGGGGTACACCCTTGAACGTTTCCTGGCTTTTGAGAGCTGCTGAGACAGTGCTGGGGGCGCTCAGAGCACAGAGAGGGGGCCTCGCCTGTGTCCCCCGTCTGGGGGTGGGGCCCAGTGTCCAGGGATAAGGTGGGGCTGGAGAAGCAGTCAGCTCCTCTCTGTATCTTCAGTAAAAGACAAAGAGGACACCCAGGTGGACTCTGAGGCCCGACCGATGAAGGATGAGACCTTCGGCGAGTATAGGTGAGCTGGGGTGCGAGTACTGCCGGCCAGCTGCCCAGCACCACCCTCCCTTTCATATCTGACCCTGTCTCTCTCTCTTCTCTGTGCTGCCGGGTGACATCAGGTCCCTGGAGAGGTAAGGCAGGGGTGGTGGGAAGATACTGTCAGACCCTGATGGCAGGGACCTCACCCTCCCCTCCCCTCCCCCCCCCCCCCCCCCCCCCCCGTGGACAGTATGTGCTTCGAAGAGCCGGGGCCCCGGCCTGCCAGGCTCTGAACTCCCACAGTCTCTGACCTGGCAGCTCCCTGTTTCGGGGACAAGCCAACCCCCCCAGCTCCTCTTCCACACACTGACACCCAGCTTCCAGGCCTGGCCGTCACCTTCCCAGCTCCCCCACTCTGGGCTCTGCAAGGGCCGACAGCTGGCTAGGGGTCTGGCTCACCTACAGGCAAGGAGCCAAGCCCCATGAGCCCCCCCAGGCTAAGCGCATCTGCCAGGATTCTGGGTATCTCACGCCTTAGCCCTTCTGGGGGGGGGGGGTGCATGCCACTAGCCCTCATGGATGTATGTCAAGGATGCGAACCTCATCCCCATTGCATTCAGAGCAAATGGAAGGCTAGACAGAGCCTGGGCCACTGGGGCCCCACCAGGCCTCCCAGCCAGGCCTCCTCCCTCCCCCTGGGCAGCCTCCCACTCCCCCCTGCCCTCTGCCCCTGCAGCGACAACGAGGAGAAGGCCTTCGACAGTAGCCAGCCATCCCTCAATGGAGACATCAAGCCCCTGGGCAGTGATGACAGCCTGGCTGACTATGGGGGCAGCGTGGACGTCCAGTTCAATGAGGACGGCTCCTTCATTGGCCAGTACAGCGGCAAGAAGGAGAAGGAGGCGGCAGGAGGCAATGACAGCTCGGGGGCTGCCTCCCCCATCAACCCCACAGGGACCCTGGAGTAGTGGGGTCCAGCCCGGCGAGGCAGGCGGGGTGCAGCCCAGGGCCAGGCCGCAGGGGAGTCGGAGGCCAAGACCCCCGGCCCGAAGCCCATTCTGGGTCCCTGACCTCGGGACCAAGGCCCCTCCCTGTCTCCACCAGGCCTCGCCCCACCCTCTGGCCCTGAGCCTGTGGGGGAGGCTTGCGTTGGGAGCAGGAGAGAGGAGTTCACTGCCTGACCCCCTTTTGATTCCCCGCAACCCCACTTTATTGCCAAAACCCAGCTGCACTCCTTGCTGGGCACACACTGCTTTGCGCCAGCTCGGGGCCGGCTGATCACTCGCACGTCAGGAGCCTTCAGGTGCTGCCTCGCCAGCCTTGGGCAGACGGAGGCCGAGCTGGCCCGGGAGGGGAAGTGGGGACGGTCCCGGAGGGGTCTCCAAGATGCTGCCTGGGGGGACCTCCTCAGGACCAGGATTGACACTCGTCCCCAGCCACTCCTTGGCCAGCCTGGCTGGGACTGAGGATGGAATTCGGTGTCCCCACCATCTGCTCCCTTTTCTTTGCCATCTCTGCTTCCACCAGGGTGGGGGCTGGGTAAACTGGCTCTGGGTGCAGAGGAGGCCATCAGGGGGGGCCCAGAGTCCCCATGCGCCAGTATCACCCTCCTCCTGCCGCCCACCCCACCCTGCGGCCGGCTTTCAGGAGCTCCATACACACGCTGCCTTCGGTACCCACCAGACAACATCCAAGTGGCCTCCATCACTGCCAGGGTGCGGGGCGGGTACAGCTCCTCCCCACTCCCCGTGGCCCCCCCTCCTCTCCCAGCCGCTACCACACTCTAGGACCCCTTAGCAGCCCCGCACCCCCAGTCTGAACAGTTTTCCCCCCTCGGCCTTTCCCTCTGCCCACCTTGGAAATGTAAATACACCGTGACTTTGAAAATTCCTAGCCTTGCCCTTTCCCCATATGCCACTAGTGTGTAGGCAGATGTCTGAGTCTCTAGGTGGTTTCTAGGTTTTCTAGCAATTAGCTTTGATCCCATCCCAGGAAAAACTCAAAACAGCCAACCAACAGGAAAGATGGGTTCTCCCAGCTCTGCTGTGCTCTTGCCGGCAGCCCCATCTCCCTGTCTGCCTTTGCTTGGTCTGTTGAAAAAAGCCCAGTACAAAAAATTATATATATATATGTATATAAATATCAGAATTATAACAGGCAAATAAAAACCTGGAAACGAAGAGGAACTGGTGTCGTTTTGTCCAGCACAACTTCCCGGCCATCCCCTCAGGGCCTGCAGTAGGCCAGTCCCACCTCGCCTTCCAGGTCTCGCTGCCTGCTCCTCTGGCCCCTGGTGGGCCAGGGCAGCTCTGGGCTACCCCACCATTGGACCTGTCATTCTTGCAGCGGAGCGGGGCAGGCGAGGGAGCAGAGTGTGGCCAGGCATCAGGAGCCTCTTCCTTGTCTAAAGTGACATAACCAATCTGTGAGTGCCCGCCCTTGGTGCCCAGCCCTTGAAACCAGTACACAGTTGATTTATTTCTTTTACATGCTTTTATTGATTTCATTTATTTTTAAATCCTTACCCAACGATATTTTTTCCATTGCTTTTTAGAGAGAGGGAAGGACAGAGAGAAACATCGATGTGAGAGAAATACATTGATTGGTTGCCTCCTGCAGGAGCCCCGACCAGGGAGGAGCCTGCCACCAAGGTATGTGCCCTTGACCGGAATCACACCTGGGACCCTTCGGTCCTCAGACCAATGCTCTATCCACTGAGCCAAACCAATTAGGGCAATTACACTTTTTTGATTTTTAAAAAATATATATATTATTGATTTTTTACAGAGAGGAAGGGAGAGAGATAGTTAGAAACATCCATCAGCTGCCTCCTGCACACCCCCTACTGGGGATGTGCCCGCAACCAAGGTACATGCCCTTGACCGGAATCGAACCTGGGACCCTTAAGTCTGCAGGCCAACACTCTATCCACTGAGCCAAACCGGTCAGGGCAATTACATTTTTTTAAAGTATATTTTTACTGATTTCAGAGAGGGAGAGAGAGTCAGAAATATCAATGATAAAAGAGGATCATCAATTGGCTGCCTCCTGCAAGTTCCGCACTGGGGATCAAGCCCACAACCCGGGAATGTGCCCTGACCTCCAGGTTCATAGGTCCACGCTCAACAACGAAGTCTCACACCGGCCGGGCGACACCAGTACGTACTTTATTTTATTTTATTTTTTAAATATATTTTATTGATTTTTCACAGAGAGGAAGAGAGAGGGATAGAGAGCCAGAAACATCGATCAGCTGCCTCCTGCACACTCCCCACTGGGGATGTGCCCGCAACCAAGGTACATGCCCTTGACCGGAATCAAACCTGGGACCCTTCAGTCCGCAGGCTGACGCTCTATCCACCGAGCCAAACCGGTTTCGGCCACCAATACATACTTTAAATCAGGGGTCCTCAAACTTTTTAAACAGGGGGCCAGTTCACTGTCCCTCAGACCGTTGGAGGGCCGGACTATAGTTTAAAAAAAAACTATGAACAAATTCCTATGCACACTGCACATATCTTATTTTGAAGTAAAAAAAACAAAACGGCAAAAACACCCGCATGTGGCCCGCGGGCCGTAGTTTGAGGACGCCTGCAAATGAATGACCACATATAAACCTCACGCGGCCCCACAGGGACACTCTGCCTTGGGAACTTCTGAGTCTGTTTGCTCTGTGGCTTTCCCAGATGAGGGCCCCGCGCCATTCCCCACCCCTGGCCTCCGCAGTGAGTAGAAAGCTTCAGAAGATCATTTCCCCACCATGAAATCTGTCCCTGAAGCCTTACCCCAAACACTCTGCCCTCTCCTGGCCCCTGTGGGCGAACCCCAGTCCATTGAGGTCAGCCCCCCACCTCAGGTACCAGGTCCCACCCCTGTGACCCACTCAAGGATTGTTCTGTTGTGTCTTCTCTTTTCTTTCTTTTTTTTTTTAAAAAAAATATTTTTATTGATTTCAGAGAGGAAGGGAGAGGGAGGGAGAGAGAAACATCAGAGAATCATCGATTGGCTGCCTCCTGCACGCCCCCTACTGGGGACAGAGCCCACAACCCAGGCATGTGCCTTGACTGGAATCGAACCCGGGACCCTTTAGTCCCCAGGCCGATGCTCTATCCACTGAGCCAAACCGTCTAGGGCCCTTCTCTTTTCTATACCTCTCATTTTTCAGTACCTGCTGGTCAGTCCCGTAACGTGCCATAATAGCTTCTATCACTAAAAATGTTCCTCACCGCAGATTTTGCCCCATTTCTCTGCTACTTATAGCAAACCCTTCAACACTTGTTTGCACTCACCATCCCTGCTTAATCTCCACCTGTAGCAGCCACTACTTATTGTCCTCAATATAGATCTTCTTGTTCTTATATAACAAGAGCTGAAGATAGCCTTGGCCGGGTAGCTTGGTTGAAGCATCATCCCGATACGCCAAGGTTGCGGGTTTGATCCCCAGTCAGAGCACATAAAGCAGCAACCAATAAATGCATAAATAAGTGGAACAACAAATCGATGTTTCTTTCTTCCTCTCTCTCAAATCAATAATGGGCACCAAGGGCGGGCGCTCACAGATTGGTTATGTCACTTTAGACAAGGAAGAGGCTCCTGACACCTGGCCACACTCTGCTCCCTCGCCTGCCCCACTGCAAGAATGACAGGGCCAATGGTGGGGGTAGCCCAGAGCTGCTTTGGAGGCCCACCAGGGGCAAGAGGAGCAGGCAGTCTTTGGGGGGTGGGGGTGGGGTGGGAAGAGGGTATACATTCTAGGAAGAGAGCTATTGGGCCAGAGAGTGGGTGTGCCAGTTATTAAGTTATTGTTTTGTCTCTTGAGTCCCAACTCACTTTGCTGTCCTCTGCTTCATGCTCGGTCACGGTTCGATTCCCGGTCAGGACACATGCCCAGGTTGCAGGCTCGCTCCCCAGTGTGGGGCGTGCAGGAGGCAGCCAATCAATGATTCTCTCTCATCAATGATGTTTCTAGCTCTCCCTTCATCTCTTAAATCAAGAAAAATATAATTTAAAAAAAAAAGAAGTGTGGAGAAGCTGAAAATTCAACTGACATGGGATTCTATAACGCACACAATTCAACGTGGTGCTTGATTTTCAGCACTGTCTGCCCTACAGCTACAAAAAGTAAGAGGATTTTTAGGGCTGTCATGGAGCTCTCTGCTGCCTTGCAAGGGAACATCCATTTTCCTCAAGACCGACCACAACCAACCCTGTTGCCATTAGACTCACAATGAGGTCCATTCTCAGCAGGGTTTAGCAGTACAGGCATATGCTAAGACCCAGGAGGAAGTAGCTTATACAACAAAAGAATAGCAAGCTTTTTTTGCTAGTAAATCCTGGCAGAAACCTGGAAGAATATGTGTGGGAGTGGATTCTAAGGATGTTATACCAAGGAAAATGGAATGTAACCGTGGGTTGGGCACAATTTATTAAGCTGGGTCCATTTACCAAAGATTCTACCTTTACTCTTAGCCCATGCAGCTGGAAGGGACTTTAACAGGCTACTTGGTTTGTTGACTTCAATTTGAACTCACCCGTGGCCTAAATTCGATGATATCAAAATGCTAGATCAACCCTGACTCTGGGAAAGAACCCACAGGTGTAATTCCTTAGGGGAAGTGCAGGGATCAGCGTCTTGAACTTGAAAGTTGCGGTCCTGGTGATATCTCTCATATCCCAATTTGTCTATTTACCGTGACCTTGGAGAATGACTGTGGGTTGCTGTAAGCTTAATCTGACAGTGACTCCAACTGCAGCTGCTGTTCCAGATGTGGTCTCTCTTTGTTGAAGCAGAGCAGCTATTGCCCTATCCAGTCTTCTACTCTGTAGCGATTTGCAAAGTCCACCAGAAGCGCTTTCTTTTTACCTGGAAGAGCCAACAGTACACCTTCACGGTCTTGCCTATGGGCTATGTCATCTCTCCTTCTCTTTGATATAATATAGTGCTTAGAAACTTTGATTCTTACAGCATCCACGGGTCCACTACACTGATGACATCATCCTGATCGAATCTGAGGAGCAAGAAGAAGAAAGTACTCTAAATGCCTTAGTAAGACATATGCAAATCAGAAGGCAGGAGATCTACCCCCATGAAAATTTATGAAAGTAAAACCTCAGGGAAGTTTCTAGAAACCCAATGCTCTAAAGCATGTAAAGATATCCTCTTCGAGGTAAAAGACATGATGCTGCACCTTGCACAAACTACCTCTAAAAAAGAATGTTTGCCCTAGCCGGTTTGGCTCAGTGGAGAGTGTTGGCCTGCGGACTGAAGGGTCCCAGGTTCGATTCCGGTCAAGGGCACGTACCTTGGTTACAGGCTTCTCTCTGGCCCGGGCCCTGGTCAGAGCGTGTGCAGGAGGCAACCAATCGGTGTATTCCTCTCACATTGATGTTTCTCTCTGTCTCTTCCCTCTCTCTAAAAATAAAAATAAAAATCAATGAAAAAATATAATCGGGTGAAGATTAACAAAACAAAACAAAAAGAATGTTTGGTGGACTCTTGGATTCTGAAACTTACATCACATGTGAGTGTGTTACATTGACCTATTTACTGTATAACTCAAGGCTGCCCATTTTGTGTGGGGATCAGAGCAAGAACAATAGGAGAAGCACCGTGCAGGGTTTTGTAGAAAATCCATGCCTTCTTTCTTTCTTTTTTAAAAAAAATATTTTTATTTTTTATTTTTTAAATATATTTTATTGATTTTTTACAGAGAGGAAGGGAGAGGGATAGAGAGTTAGAAACATCGATGAGAGAGAAACATCGATCAGCTGCCTCTTGCACACCCCCTACTGGGGATGTGCCCGCAACCAAGGTACACGCCCTTGACCGGAATCGAACCTGGGACCCTTGAGTCTGCAGGCCGACGCTCTATCCACTGAGCCAAACCGGTTTCGGCAAAAAAATATTTTTATTGATTTTTTACAGAGAGGAAGGGAGAGGGATAGAGAGTTAGAAACATCGATGAGAGAGAAACATTGATCAGCTGGCCCCTCCACACCCTCCAATGAGGATGTGCCCGCAACCAAGGTACATGCCCTTGACCGGATTTGAACCCGGGACCCTTCAGTCCGCAGGCCCATGCTCTATCCACCGAGCCAAACCGGTTTCGGCCATGCCCTCTTCTTTCAATAGCCATTCTCCTTTGGCTTGCTATCAGGTCCTGGTAGAGACTGAACTCTTAGGACTAATGGTGACCATGTGACCTCAGTTGTCCAACAGGAACTGGGTGTTCCTCTGAAGCCATCGGTTGAGCACGTGCTGCAGTGCATCACAATGAATGGAAATGGGATTTGAGAGATAGAAACTCAGGTGGTTTCAGAAAGCACACAAAGTTGCATGAGTGAGTGCCTCTGATTCCTTTGTCACCAAGTCCTGCAACACGGCCTCCTCTCCCTCAACCGTGTCCATGCTTCCTGGAATGTTTCGTGTGACCAGTCGATGGAGGAAGCCCCGTTTACAGATGGTTCTGCACAACCTGCCAGTAGATGGCTGCAGCATTGCAGCAGCACTGATGGGCGACCCTGAGGACAATGGCAAAGGAAACTTCTCCAAGTGGGCAGAACCTTGAGCAGTACAGCTGATTGTCCATTCTTTTTTATTATTACTGATTTGAGAGAGAGAGGGAGATTGAAAGAGAGAGAGAAAGAGAGAGAGATTTATTGACCCCACTTATTTAGGCATTCATTAAGTTCAATGTGGGGGGTTTTTGGTGTGGTTTTTTTTTCTCCAAAATATATTTTATTGATTTTTTACAGAGAGGAAGGGAGAGGGATAGAGAGAAACATCGATGAGAAAGAAACATCGATCAGCTGCCTCCTGCACACTCCCCACTGGGGATGTGCCCGCAACCAAGGTACATGCCCTTGACTGGAATCGAACCTGGAACCCTTGAGTCCGAAGGCTGACGCTCTATCCACTGAGCCAAACCGGCTAGGGCTGGTGTTGTGTTTTTTTTTAATATATATTTTTTTATTGCAGAGAGGAAGCAAGAGGGAGAGAGAGACAGAAACATCAATGATGAGAGGGAATCATTGATTGGCTGCCTCCTGCACGCCCCCTACTGGGGATGGAGCCCGCAACCCAGGCATGTGCCCTTGACCAGAATCTAACCTGGGACCCTTCAGTCGGCAGGCCGACACTCTATCCACTGAACCAAACCGGCTAGGGCAAGTTCAATGTTTTTAGGTTTCATATATAAGTGAGATCATTGCAGCATTTGTCTTTCTCTGACTGGCTTATTTCGCTTAGTAGCACAGTGCCCCCAAGGTCTATCCATAGTGTCACAAGTGGTAGGATTTCCTTCTTATGGTTGAATAAAATTCCATTGTATACATGTACATTTCTTTTATCCATTCATCCACTCACAGGCACTTAGGCTATTTCCATGTCTTGGCTATCTATATATAAATATATATATATATATATATATATAGCTAATATGCAAAGTGTCCCCTCAGGACTTCGACCAGGAGAACAGGAGTTCAATCGCTTGCTATGACGTGTGATGACCACCAGGGGGTGGCGCAGAACATGCCGGTTGACCAGTAGTTGCAGGAGGGCACTGAGGGAGCGAGGGAAGGAGGAGGTAGGGAGGTGGGGAGGCGGGGAACCTGATTGGCCCTAATTGCTGGCAATACCTAGGGACCCTACCCAAGCATGAATTTCGTGCACCAGGCCTCTAGTTGTAAATAATGCTGCAATGAACATGGGGGTGCAGATATCTTTTAAATATACTGTTTTCATTTCCTTTGGATACATTCTCAGAAGTGGGATTGCTGGATCATATGATAATTCTATTTCTAATTTTTTGAGTGTCCTCCATACTGTTTTCCACAGTGGCTGCACGAATTTACATTTCCACCAACAGTGAACAAGGGTTCCCTTCTCCATATCTTCACCAACATGTATCTCTTGTCTTTTTTATGATAATCATTCTAACAGATGGGAGGTGATACCTCATTGTGGTTTTGACTTGCATTTCCCTGGTGATTAGTGATGTTGAGCACCTTTGCATGTGCCTGTTGACCCTTCGTATATCTTCTTTGGGAAAATGTCTATTCAGGTCCTTTACACATTTTAATTGGATTATTTGGGGTTTTTTGTTTTGTTTGCTATTGAATTGTAGAAGTGCCTTATATATCTTGGATAATAACCCCTTGTCTGATATCTCGTTTACAAATATTTTCTTCCGTTCAATAAGTTGCATTTTCATTGTGTCAATGGTTTCCTTGGCTGTGCAGAAGCTATTTAAAGTGATGTAGTTTGCCCAGGTGGTGTAGCTCAGTGGATTGAGCGTCGTCCCATGGACCAAGAGGTCCTGGGTTCGATTCCCAGTTAGATCATGTGCCCGGGTTGTAAGTTTGATCCACAGTAGGGGGTGTGCAGGAGGCAGCCGATCATGTGTCTCATTGATGTTTTTATGTTGTTTTTATGTTCCTATCTCTCTCTCTCTCCTCCTTTCCTCTCTGAAATCAATAAAAAAATATTTTTTTAAAATAAAAATAAATAAAGTGGCCCTGACCGGTTTGGCTCAGTGGATAGAGCGTCAGCCTGCGGACTGAAGGGTCCCAGGTTCGATTCCGGTCAAGGGCATGTACCTTGGTTGTGGGCACATCCCCAGTGGGAGGTGTGCAGGAGGCAGCTGATCCATGTTTCTCTCTCATCGATGTTTCTAACTCTCTATCCCTCTCCCTTCCTCTCTGTAAAATATCAATAAAAATATATAAAAAATAAAATAAAAATAAATAAAGTGATGTAGGTCATTGCCCATTCTGACAGGCCTGAGAGAGGGCCAGGAGTATGGATCTATGTTGTTTCATAGGAAACTGCTAGTGATTTGGCTGAATGCTCATGACTTGGAAAGAACAGGGTTGGGGTTACAGAGGTTTGGGGAAGAGGGATGTGGATGGAAATCCCGGAAGGGCGGCCACTGGAAAGGAAACTTGCTATCCAGGTGGACAAAATGCTGTGCCCTGTGGATGCCAGTCAGCTTCTTTCCCAGCCACCCCAGTGCTTGTTCGATGGGTCCATGAACAAAGTGGCCATGGTGGCAAAGGTGGGTTATGCATGGGCTCAGCAGCATAGACTGCCTCTCGCCACGCCCAACCTGGCCCTGGCTGCCTCTAAGGGCCAAATTCGCCAACAGCAGAGAATCTTGCTGCCCACTCCCCTGGGTCTAGCCAGCCTCCAGTGGAGACAGCCAATCATGTGAAAGGTGTGCTACTGAGGACCCATACCCTCCAGGAGTGAAAGTTTGAGAAACTCCAGCAGGTGTAGAACCCCAACCAGCCAGGATGCTGGCTGAGAGCAAGAGAAATACGGAAAAGACTAGAGGCCCAGCCCTGACCGGTTTGGCTCAATGGATAGAGCGTCAGCCTGCGGACTGAAGGGTCCCAGGTTCGATTCCGGTCAAGGCATGTACCTTGGTTGTGGGCACATCCCAGGTGGGGAGTGTGCAGGAGGCAGCTGATCGATGTTTCTAGCTCTCTGTCCCTCTCCCTTCCTCTCTGTAAAAAGTCAATAAAATATATTAAAAAAAAAAAAAAAGACTAGAGGCCCAGTGCACGAAATTCGGTCTCTAGTGGCTGCTGGCTGGGGCCTTAGTTCATTCCGTGCCGCCCCCCTACTGGTCAGTGCACGTCATAGCAAGCAATCAAACTCCTGGTCTCTCGAACTTCCGAGGGGACACTTTGCATATTAGGTTTTCATCTATATAGATAATAGAAGGAAATTATAAAAATAAATTTTGGTCTCTTGACCAGGTATAGAAATGAGTGTTACAGAGCCATGTATAATTTATTCCTTAAATATGTTAGTTGATTATACACACTGAGTGACCAGATTATTATGACCACCTGACGTTTGTAGGCAAATTAGCTGTACACTGCATCGTATGGGATATGGAAGACGAAGGCCTGTTCGAACACCTTCGCTGTCTGCAGTTACCAAGATAACACATCTCCAATTCGCACAGGAACACAAGGATTGGACAGCCGAGCACTGGAAAAAAGTCATGTGGTCCAATGAATCACGTTTCCAGTTGCATCATGCAGATGGCAGAGTGAGAATTTTGCGGAAACAGCATGAAAGCATGCACCCCACATGCATGAGTACAACCCTTCAAGCTGGTGGGGAAACCAAACAGTGTTATGGTTTGGGGCGTGTTTTCCTGGCATGATTTGGGTCCTTTAATTCGTGTGGAACAACGTCTGAATAGCACAACATACCTAAGTATCATTGCTGATCAAGTTCATCCTATCATGTTGATGGCGTATCCCAATGGAGATGGCTTCTTCCAACAAGACAATGCGCCATGCCACGGTGTTCGCATTGTGCAGGAGTGGTTTCAAGAACATGAGGGAGACTTTACCTTGCTTAGGTGGCCCCCACAATCACCAGATCTCAATTCAATTGAGCATTTGTGGGACGAAGTTAAAAGAGCCATCAGGCAGCTGGTTCCACAACCATCAAATCTCACAGAACTGGACAGTGCTATTCATCAGGCATGGGGTCAGATTCCTCACATCACCTTTCAACATCTCGTGGAGTCAATGCCAAGAATCGCCGCAGTATTGAAGGCAAAAGGTGGCCCAACGAAGTACTGATGGGGTGGTCATAATAATCTGGCCACTCGGTGTATATTACTATTTTCTTTTCTGCTTTTTCTCCTTTCCCCTTATTACTTTACATAGCAATTGTGTGGGGTTTTTTTTGTTGCTGTTTTGTTTTTTTAGATATATTTTATTGATACTCCACAGAGAGGAAGGGAGAGGGATAGAGAGCCAGAAACATCGATGAGAGAGAAACATCGATCAGCCGCCTCCTGCACACCCCCCACTGGGGATGTGCCCGCAACCAAGGCACATGCACTTAACCGGAATCGAACCTGGGACCCCTCAGTCTGCAGGCCGACGCTCTATCCACTGAGCCAAACCGGTCCCGGCTGCAATTGTGTGTTTTAAAAAATACATTTTTATTGGTTTCAGAGAGGAAGGGAGGGAAACATTATATGATGAGAGAGAATCATTGATCGACTGCCTCCTACATGCCCCACACACAAGGGATCCAGACCGCAATCAGGCATGTGCCCTGACTGGGAATCGAACCGTGACCTCCTGATTCATAGGTCGATGCTCAACCATTGAGCCTCACCGACCGGGCTACAGCAATTGTTTTAACAGGAAACTTTACAATTTAGTCTCTGGGTCACAGAATATTCAAGTGGGATGATGACTTATTTAGAGGAGAAATTAACCTCCTTAATACTGTGGCTGTCATTGGGAGAAGATTACAAAGGCTGTTGGGACTTTGTGTCTCTCCCCTTTGGGGAGAAGGTGGGAGCATATTTTTCTGAAGGATGCTGGCATTTTGTCAGGCAGAAGCATCAAGTTGTCAGCATTGCTGATGGAAGTTCAAATACATATTGATGCTGCGAAGCCAAAGGGGTGGGGGGGGGGGAGGATTATGCCACATCTGGCTTTGTGATACTGGCACGTGGGGACTCCACAGCCACATTTCTTCTTTGTCTATTGGCTCTCTGTTAGGTTCCCCCAGGAGCGACACTAGAGAAAGACTGCAAGGCTGGAGAAGGGAACACGGGTCTTGCTCCTTGCTGTTTGCTTTCTGTTCCTATTGCTGTCACCCAGCCTTGGCCCTCAGCCTGCCAATGTCAATTGATTTCCATCTCCAGCTCAGAACCAGTCAGGGAACACCCCCTTCAGAAGATGGAGTCCGGATCTATGTGGCCCCCCCCTCCTAAGCCTTAGTAGTTTCGGCCACAGCCTTTTAGCACCCTCTCCTCAGAGTCTGATTTCCAACTCTGTAGGGCCCCTCCTCTGAGCTTAGAAAGTCATGCCCTGGCCTCTGTGACTCAGTTGGTTGGATGTCCTCCAGTGCCTGGGTTCTGGACTTGATCCCTGGTTGGGGGTGTGCATGAGGCAGTAAATGTTTCGCTCTCCCATCGATGTTTCTCTCTCTCCCCTTCCTCTCTCTCTAAAAAAAATCAATAAAAATTTATTTTTATTATTCTTGTTGTTAATCCTCACCTGAAGATATTTTGCCATTGATTTTTAGAGAGAGTGGAATGGGGTGGGGGAGAGAGAGAGAAACATTGATGTGAGAGAGACACATCAATTGGAAGCCTCCTGCATACCCGCGACCAGAGCCGGGGATCAAGCCTGCAACCAAGGTATGTGCCCTTGACCGGAAGTGAACCCGGGACCCTTTAGGCCATGGGTTGACTCTATCTACTGAGCCAAACTGGCTAGGGCAATAAAAATATTCTGTAAAAAATAAATTCATTAGCCCTAGCCAGTTTGGCTCGGTGGATAGAGCATCAGCCTGCTGACTGAAAGGTCTCAGGTTCAATTCCTGTCAAGGGCACATGCCTGAGTTTCTGGCTCAATCCCCAGTGTAGGGCATGCAGGAAGCAGCCAATCAATGATTTTCTCTCATCATTAATGTTTCTTTCTCTCTCCCTCTCCTTTCCTCCCTGAAATCAATAAAAAATATATATTTAAAAAGATAAAAATAAACTCATGAAATCCACCTCTCCCTCTTCTCCTCCTAGCCCTGCAAATGGGAGCTGCTTCCTACAGTTATTACCTCTGTGCTATCTCAGTTCCTCCACTGTCTTCCTTCCACTACCTGCTTAATCAATTCTCTCTATGCAATCCTCTCTGCTGACATACTGTGTGTAGTTTGTTTTCCTGGCTGGATTCTGACTTCTAGCGTCCTTAAATGGTTATTTGTCATTATAGCTCAATAAAGCTGGAAAAATAAAAATAAGTGGGCAAAACATATGAATAGGGAGTTTATAGAAGAAAACCCCAACATGCTAAGAGGCATAAAAAGTTGTTCAAACCCATTGATTATCAGAGAAAAGCAAATTAAAACAACGACATGTCACTTTACACCCATTAGATCAGCAAAAACATACACACACAGCCACACACGCTTAGATACACAGGTAATACCAAATGCTGATACCGATGTAGGGATATAGGGACATAGGACCCCTGTGTACTGCTTCTGGGAATATAGGCACAGCCATTCTGGAGAACAATGTGTCAGTATCTAGTTGTTGTTGTTTTTTTAATTGACTTTATTATTGTGTCCCTTTTATTTATTTACTAGAGTCCCGGTGCACGAAATTCATGCACAGGGGGGTGGTGTCCCCTCAGCCCTGCCTGCACCCTCTCCAATCTGGGACCACTGGCTCCTAACTGCTCACCTACCTACCTGCCTGATCACCCCTAACTAACCCCCCCGCCAGCCTGGTCGCCCCACACAGCCTGCTGCTCAGTCATTTGGTCGCCCCACACAGCCTGTTTGGTCGTCCATTCAGTTGTTTCAGTTGCAATGGTTGCTTGGGCTTTTATATATATATTTTTTTTAATCCTCACTCAAGGACATTTTTTTTTCATTGATTTTTAGAGAGAGTGGAAGAGAGAGGGAAAGACAAAGAGAAACATCAATGTGAGAGAAACAGATCAATTGTTGCCTCCTGCACCAGCCCCAACCAGGGCCCAGGCCAGGGAGAAGCCTGCAACCAAGGTACTTGCCCTTGACCAGAATTGAACCGGGAACACTTTGGTCCATAGGCTGATGCTCTATCCACTGAGCCAAGCTAGCTAGGCCTCAGTATCTAGTTTAATTAAGTATACCTAGCCTAGTCCCTGTAATTCTGCTTTTAGGCATACATCACAAAGAAAATCTTATGCAAGGAGCAAGGTGGCATATGCGACAAAGCTTATTGAAGCTTTATTTGTAGTGACTGGCACTACAGAGAATCTGGACATTCATCACTGAGGAAGCAGATAAAACATTAGGGACCACTGTGCAGTATTTGCCAGCAAGATTATATGTAGAGCCCTGGCCAGGTGCCTCAGTTGGTTGGAACGCTGTCCCATGCACCAAAATGTTTCCGGTTTGATCCCTGGTCAGGATCCATAGGGGAGGCAACCAATCGATGTTTCTCTCTCACATTGATGCTTCTTTCTCTCTCTCCCTCTCTCTCTAAAATCAAAAAAAGACATATCCTTGGGTGATAATTAAAAATACGTATATAGCCCTAGCTGATTTGGCTCAGTGGATAGAGCGTCGGCCTGCAGACTGAAGGGTCCCAGGTTCGATTCCGGTCAAGGGCATGTAACTTGGTTGAGGGCACATCCCCAGTAGGGGGTGTGCAGGAGGCAGCTGATCGATGTTTCTCTCTCATCGATGTTTCTAACTCTCTATCCCTCTCCCTTCCTCTCTGTAAAAAAATCAATAAAATATATTTTTAAAAATATGTATATATACCCAGCAATATAAAGAGGGCCTAGCCCTGGGAGGGTAGCCCCATACGCCAAGGTTGTGGGTTTGATCCCCAGTGAAGGCATATACAAGAACCAACCAATGAATGCATGAATGAATGGAAAAACAGATCAGCGTTTCTCTCTCTCTGCTCATCAATCAAAAAAAATAATAATAATAAAATAAAGAAAGCCTATAAGCATGATGTTGAATGACTTCTGTGGCCAGTAATGACAGAGTAAGTAATCTGAACCGTAGTACTCATAGAGAACAACCAGATGAGCTCAACAAACTATGAAAAACATTTGCTTGAAAATATCCAAGTGATAACAGGTAATGAAAAATTACAAGGCAAAGATCTGAGAGAAAGAAGAAACAGAGCCTGGCTGGTGTGGTTCAGTGGTTGAGTGTCGACCTACGAACCAGGAAGTCACTGGTTCGATTCCCGGTCAGGGCACATGCCCAGGTTGCAGGCTTGATTCCCAGTAAGGCGCATGCAGAAGGCAGCCGATCCACGATGTTCCTCTCTCATCATTGTTGTTTCTATCTCTCTATCCCTCTCACTTACTCTCCCTCTCTCTCTCTCAAAAAAAAATCAGTACTATATATATACTAGAGGCCTGGTGCATGAAATTCAGGCACGGTGTGTGTGTGTGTGTGGCAGGGGGGCCTCAGCCCAGCCTGCATCCTCTCGCAATCCAGGACCTTTTGGACATCCCTCTCGCAATCTGGGACCACTGGCTCCTAACCGCTCGCCTCCCTGCCTGATTTTGCCTCTAAAACTCAAGCTTCTTCTTTTTTTATTTTTAATATTTATATTTATTCTTTATTTTTTATTTTAAAATTCAAGCTTCTTGAGAACATGAGGCATTTAACATTATTTCACATTCCTTACAGAGAGCTAAGCATGGTAAACACAGCAAATACTTAATACTTAGGGGCTTCTATACAAACACTTTCCAACCAGGAATGTTTTTTTTTAATATATTTTATTGATTTTTTACAGAGAGGAAGGGAGAGGGATAGAGAGTTAGAAACATCGATGAGAGAGAATCATCGACCAGCTGCCTCCTGCACACCCCCCACCAGGGATGTGCCCGCTGCCAATGTACATGCCCTTGACCGGAATCGAACCTGGGACCCTTCAGTCTGCAGACCGATGCTCTATCCATTGAGCCAAACCGGTTTCGGCCAACCAGGAATGTTTTAATAGGCAGTCTCCAAAAACTTGAACTGGAAAACCTAAGAGTAAAGTGCTCAGATTTCAGGCATCAGGTGCTATTGGCAGGATTTCTATCCCAATTAAACTCTAATTCTGAGCTCTTAACAGTCTGGACAAACTGCCCTTCACTATCTCCAAAGTTTCTTATTCGTCACTATCCCATTTTCCTCCGCTTCAAACCAAGGTAACAGACGAAACTTTTTTTTTTTAATATATTTTATTGATTTCTTACAGAGAGGAAGGGAGAGGGATAGAGAGCTAGAAACATCGATGAGAGAGAAACATCAACCAGCTGCCTCCTGCACACCCCCCACCAGGGATGTGCTCGCAACCAATGTACATGCCCTCGACCGGAATCGAACCCGGGACCCCTCAGTCCGCAGGCCGACGCTCTATCCACTGAGCCAAACTGGTTTCGGTGAAACCTTTAATTCTGATCTTCCTCGCCACAAGGGAACAGCAAACCTCAATCAAAATAATTTCCCGCCAGAAGTCACGTCCAAATACTGCGAGACTGAGGACTATAGGGCTGACTATGCACATGTGCAGTAACAGGCTCATGGTCTAGTGGTAGGTGCCCAGGCATCCTCCACAATCCTACAATCCTCTGGTTTTTCTAGCTCTTCCTTAAGTGGTGTTTCCTTCAGTTGCCTTGCGATGTCCAGGGCCTCTATCTAGTTGGAGAAGATTTTTCTGTTCTTTGGCATTGATAGCTGTTTACTATTTGGAATCAGTAGAGTTTCGGGAGTACTGCCGCTGCCATGAACATGTCAGTCCCAAGCACACTCATGAAACAACCACCCATTCAGTCCACTGCTGGCACCGTCCTGGTTCGCAATGAGAAAGGTACTGTGCTGAGCCTTTTCCAATCGGATCTTCCTCTTCCTTCCCCAGCACACTCCAAACCTACTCTGGGCCCACCACCCCAACCCCACAGACCTTTAAGACCTTCCCCCTTATTTCTGCGACTTTCTCCCATCAAACTCGCACCCTATTGCATTGCCTAGGGCAGTGGTCGGCAAACTCATTAGTCAACAGAGCGGCAAACCGTGGCTCGAGAGCCGCATGTGGCTCGTGAGCCACAGTTTGCCGACCACTGGCCTAGGGGCACCCCTAAACACTCCCTGTGGGGCAGGGCCAGCCTGGGAGATGGGTGTGGTCTTCTGGACTCTGGTCGTTCTGGTTGTTACAGCATTCTGGTCACTGGCGTTTTATATATATAGATATACTAGTGGCCCAGTGCACGGATTCGTGCACATTGAAAGGAAATTAATTAGAAGAAATATTTCAATATTGCTATTTGCCTTTATAATAGAAATGTCAACTAAATTCACGATCGACAATGACAGATCGAAACACACGCATGAGATTGGTGCCAGCAAGAGCTTTATATATATCACACATGTGCAAGTCAACTTAGCCTTTTATATACTAGTATATAGAATAAACTTGCTTAATTAGACCTGCTCTCTGATTTAGCTAAACTGTTTCCAGTCCAGTGAAGCACCCCAACTTCTCTTTCAGGTAATTGTCAGCAACACAGCAGTAAATATCAACACGAAGCAAATTATTATTGTAGATCACGCAGGGAGAACAAAGGGTAAAATATTCAACTGCAGCAGTGTTTGAGTATATTCTGTGCAGTGAGAAAACCTGAAGTCATTTTCAAGGTCCACCATTTCTTACTTCTTTTCAGTTGGGTCAAGTTTCTAAGCTTTCTAAATCTCCGTTTTCTGGCTAATGAAAAGAAAATAGGATTCCACCGAGTCTCCTATCTACCTACTCCAGGACTTCTGTGAGGATCAAATGAGATGAGGCATGCGAAAACGCTTCACAGACATTTGGTTAAAGTGTAAAATGTTTCCACCTGGCTATAAAACAAGTAATCTTCCTGGGCTGAAGAAACTCCAAGGAGGTTAGTCGCTAGGGAGAGGAAGCTGGGCATTGCTACGTGACATCATTACCCACAGCCACTGCTTCTGAGCTGGGCTGGGCTGTGGGCTGCATTTTGCGCCATGGGGTCTTGGCAGTGTCGGCTAAGATTTGGTGGGCTGTTGCTCTAGGGTGGTGGTGGGGCCTGTGTCCCACTTGGGGGAAGCCGAGTGTTGCTTTGTGGGCACCAGGTCCATGGTACTGTTTCTTTGTAAATGGCCAGTGCGCATCACGGCAGCTCCTGTGTTGAGGGTCTGCCCCCTGGTGGTCAGTGTGCATCATAGTGACAGGTCAGATGGTCGGACACTTAGCATATTAGCCTTTTAAATATATAGATTTTGTAGCTATTCTAATTCCTTTGTCTTTCAATATGAACTTCAGAATAATATTGTCTATATCTACAAGAAATCTTGCAGGGATTTTTGTAGGAATTGCATTACATCTGCATGTCAATTTTGGGAGAATTTATATCTTTGCTATGTTGAGTCTTCCAATCCATGAACAGGTTATGTCTCTCCTTTTATTTGCTCTCTCATGAGCTTTTTGTAATTTTCATCAAACAGGTCCTATACATGTTTCGTTAGATTTGCACCTAAGTGTTTCATTTCTTTGAGCTCTTGTAAATGATATTGCATTTTAATATATATTTCTATTGACTTCAGAGATGAAGGGAGGGAGAGAGAAATAGAAACATCAATGATGAGAGAGAATCATTGATTGGCTGCCTCCTGCATGCCTCCCACTGGGGATCGAGCCTGCAACCCAGGCATGTGCCCTGATTGGGAATGAAACTGTTACCTCCTGGTTCATAGACAATGGACAATCAATGGTGGGGTGGGACCTCGCCCCACCCCCAGGGTGACCTTCCCTCCCCTAGCAGATGCTGGTCCAGTGGTTTGGAGCCCCTGGCCTTTCCTCCCTAGAGATGACATCCAGGCCTCAGTTGCATTTCAGCTCCAGGCCTAGATAAGCGCCCAAACCTGTGACCTCAGGACCAGCTGCATGGAATCATGGCCCCTGCCCTGGTGCCGGCCAATCAATCAGTGGGGACCACAACCCTGAAAGGACTCACCTGGAAAACTGCTGGATATTCTATTGAGATCTTCCCCTGGGACCGCCCCTAAAATCTCCGCCCCTAAAACCCTTAGGATGGAGGACCCAGTGTGCTCCTCCCCCCTTCCTTACCCCCACCTGTCATTAGCTTTCTCACTCCCAAGCTCCAAGGGTCCTTCCTTTACCGTCATACCTTGTTTCCTAAGCCCATTTCATCTAGGACAGTGGTCGGCAAACTGTAGCTCGCAAGCCCATGTGGCTCTTTGGCCCCTTGAGTGTGGCTCTTCCACAAAATACCACGTGCGGGCACGCACGTACAGTGCAATTGAAACTTCGTGGCCCATGCGCAGAAGTCGGTTTTTGGCTCTCAAAAGAAATTTCAATCGTTGTACTGTTGATATTTGGCTCTGTTGACTAATGAGTTTGCCGACCACTGGTCTAGGATTTACTATTCTGCCTCTATAATTTACCCAAGAAACGTTCTCTCACAGTTGGGGTCTTGCTCTGAATTCTTTCTTAGCCAGGACCCAAGAACCGAGGTTGCTGAACCCAGGTTTAGTCTTGTTGTGGGGTCGAACCCTGGAGTCAAAAATAAGACCACCGGAGGCTGCTGATTGATTAAAAAAAGCAGGCAAGGATTTATTGAACTGGCCAGGACGGCCGCGAGAGCACCACATGCAGGTGGAGTCCACAAGACCGCGCTGTCCCAGGTGTAGGCAGTCCTTTTAAAGGTCCAAACCACAAAAATTTTCCTTTGTTCTAAATTCTAAATTCTAAAGGCTGGGAACAGCCTGCAGGGGGGTTCCCAGCCCCTGCTGGACATTATTGGAATGTGGCCCTATCTTGGGAAAGCAGGTTTTTACAGAAGCAGACCCAAGCGGAGTCAGTAATCTCTAAAGGTTATCTACAGTTTCTACTCCTGGAGCTACTGAGTCAATGGGAATCAATCTCCTGTAGTCCTGGTCCACAGGCACAGGAAAATTACCTCTGTGTCTCCAGGTCTCAGTCTGGAAGCTGAGGTAACCACCCTATTGTCCAAGCAAGCAAGTGTGTACAGAAGCCAGAATAGCAGGGTTAAAATTCAAACAGCAGTTTTTACCTAAGTATGGTTGCTACCATACTTTAGTCTGACTCCACCGGTTAGACACCTGGTGCTGTTCCCTGCTGCCTACAACACTGGTTAGTATTGTTGTGTAAAAATCATCTGAGTAAGAGAGGAATTGATTTTATTTTATTATTATTATTTGTTAATCCTCACCCGAGGATATTTTCCCATTGATTTGTAGAGAGAGTGGAAGAGAGAGGGAAAGACAAAGAGAAACATCAATGTGAGAGAAACACATCGATTGGTTGCCTCTTGCATGCCTCCCCCCCCCCCCCCCCCCCCCCGCCCCACCACCACCACCAGGGCCTGGGCTGGGGAAGAGTCTGCAAACAAGGTACCTGCCCTTGACAGGAATCAAACCCGGGACCCTTCGGTCTGCAGGCCAATGCTGCTGAGCCAAACTGGCTAGGGTGAGAGGAATTTTAAAGGCCCTAGATTCTTACTAGACACCCACTAAATAAATGAAATTATTCAGAACATAACTGATAGATCCTCCCTTCCCCCAACTGATGGACGGAGTATGACGTCAACTGTACCTGCAGCCTGGACATTCCTGAGCACCTAACCAGGCACCTTATATGGACTGTACATTGAACCACCAATCAGCACCTGCCAAATACCCTAAGCCCCCGATTCCTAAGTACCTAAGTGCCTAATCATGTGCCTTATATGAAACCACCAATCAGCGCGTGCCGGGTACCCTAAGCCCCATCCCTTCCCTTTCCTCCCCTCAAAAGGCGCCTTCACCCCTGCACATGTGCTCTCTTCCTTTGCAAGGCAGCCCGGCAGGGTCCTTCTCCTCTAATAAAGCCTGTAGTCCTGGTCTTCGGCCCTCTGTCTCATCTTGGAATAACAAAGAGGTGTGCCATTTATCCGCAGATTTCTCTATAGGCCACTGCCAAGGGAAGCACAGGGCATTTTCCCTGACCAACTTTACTGGAAACCTGGTGGCAGCAGAATTTCATAGAACTAATAATAATGCTTGTAAAAGCGAAGAGATTCTGCGTAGCTATGGTGTGTGTTGCGCCATGATGGCCTGAAGCCTTGCTCTCTTTAAAATCCACTGCTCATGCCCTCGCTGGTTTGTTTCAGTGGTTAGAGCGTCCACCTGCGGACTGAACGGTCCCGGGTTCGATTCCAGTCAAGGACACATGCTGGGTTGCGGGTTAGATCCCCAATAGGGGCCGTACAGGAGGCAGCCAATCAATGATTCTCTCTCATCACTGATGTTTCTTTCTATTTCTCTCTCCCTCTCCCTTCCTCTCTGAAATCAATAAAAATAGATTTAAAAATAAATAAATAAATAAAAGCCACTGCTCATGCAATGGTAGATTCTCATGATAAACACGACTTCTGGCATTCCAGAGCATTTGAATCAGACAGAAAAAGGAATTTTATTCCTACTTTCTTCCAGGATTTAACCACCCGAACTCTAAAATACTCATTGGCCAAAGTTCTGCAACCTACTATGGCCTTCAGCTTGGCCGAACACCTTGTGAAAAATTAGAATGAGCCTGGCTGGTTTGGCTTCATGGTTGAGCATCGACCTATGAACATAGGCGGTCTACCGGGTCGAGAGTCCAGGTCAGGGCACATACCCAGGTTGCGGCCTCCATCCTCAGTAGGGGGTGTGCAGGAGGCAGCCGGTCAATGATTCTCATTGATGTTTCTTTCTATTTCTCTCTCCCTCTCCCTTCCTCTCTGAAATCAATAAAAATATATTTTAAAAAATAAATAAAATGCTAGCCGGCTTGGCTCAGTGGATAGAGCGTCAGTCTGTGGACTGAAGGGTCCCAGGTTCGATTCTGGCCAAGGGCACATGCCTGGGTTGCAGGCTCGATCCCCAGTAGGGGGTGTGTAGGAGGCAGCCGATCAATGATTCTCTCTCATCATTGATGTTTCTATCTCTCTCTCTCCTTCTCCCTTCCTCTCTGAAATCAATAAAGAAATATATTTTTAAAAATAAAAAATAAATAAAGTTAGAAGGACCCAGAAGGATCACTCCAAATAAATTTGCTATCCCAATTGACTGAGAGACGCTCTAACCAGTGGGGGATGTGCAGAGGCAGTGGATCGATGTTTCTCTCTCATCGATGTTTCTAACTCTCTATCCCTCTCTCTTCCTCTCTGTAAAAAGTCAAATATATATATATATATATATATATATATATATATATATATATATATATATATATATATAGAAAAGAAACACGCAGCTGGATCCAGGCTGCCCACGTAAAGCCAGCCCTCCAGGAGTACTGGACTGCAGTTCCCACGGAGGACTTTTCTGGAGTGTTAGGTGTGAGCAAATAATCGAATTGATATCCCCTCCCCTGGGAAACAGACCCTTCTATCATTTCGCAACTGACATTCCCTTTCGCTTAGACCACATTCCATTTGCAAAGACCAGTCACTTTCCCCCTGGACTTGCCCAGGATCCGGATCCGCCCAGAGAATTCCCCTCCGAAAAGGCCTGCCTAGAGGCCTTTAAAGTCTTTGACTCGGGAACTCTTTTCCCCATCCCCACGTGGGAGTCTGTACTTGTTCTTCAATAAATTTCCACCCTTGCTATAAAAATGAATGAATGAATGAATAATAAAATTTTTGACTCCCTGTCCCTGGGTGCTGGCAGCATTTAGAGGCTCAGCCCATCTGGTTTCCAGATGATTTAATAAATTTATAATTCTTTACCACTTTCGACCATGTATGTTCCTCCTTCAGCGACCCTAACATAGAGTACCTGATATTGGCACTCATCGTAGGCCTGTTCTCATAGTGGGGCAGACTGCCCTATTCACAGTAGCTGGGTATTGGAGTCACTTTAAGAATTGCATATACACATTTCTTAGTGATATAAAAGTATTCTTCCAGCCCGGCCAGCGTGGCTCAGTGGTTGAGCATTGACCTATGAACCAGGAGATCACAGTTTCAATTCCTGGTCAGGGCACATGTCTGGGTTGCAGGCTCGATCCCCTGTATGGGGCGTGCAGGAGGCAGCCGATCAATGATGCTCTATCATCATTGATGTTTCTATCTCTCTCTCCCTTTCCCTTACTCTCTGAAACCAATTAAAAAAAAAAAAAAAAGAAAAAAAAAAAAAAGAAATGGCCGAAACCGGTTTGGCTCAGTGGATAGAGCGTCGGCCTGCGGACTCAAGGGTCCCAGGTTAGATTCTGGTCAAGGGCATATGCCTTGGTTGCGGGCACATCCCCAGTGGGGGGTGTGCAAGAGGCAGCTGATCGATGTTTCTCTCTCATCGATGTTTCTAACTCTCTATCCCTATCTCTTCCTCTCTGTAAAAAATCAATAAAATATATTTATAAAAAAAAAAAAAAGAAATGCATTTACTAACAAATATGTACTTGGTTAAAAATTGAAATTGGACTGCTTGGGATAGTTTAATGCTGAGAACAAAATCATTCCACCAAGCTCTCAAAGGCCCTCTGAGTCCAGCATCCATCAGCTGTAAGAGCTGTATGATATCCTTATTAAAGTTACAGGACTGGCCCTGACCGGTTTGGCTCAGTGGATAGAGCATCGGCCTGTGGACTCAAGGGTCCTAGGTTCGATTCCGGTCAAGGGCATGTACCTTGGTTGCGGGCACATCCCCAGTAGGAGGTGTGCAGGAGGCAGCTGATTGATGTTTCTTTCTCACTGATGTTTCTAACTCTCTATCCCTCCCTCTCCCTTCCTCTCTGTAAAAAAAAATCAATAAAATATATTAAAAAAATAAATAAAGTTACAGGACTGTTGGAATTTAAGGAAACAATTAGGTATATGTAGCCATGACTTCCGGAAGAGATTAAAGGATGGTGTAGAGAAGAAAAGCATCTCATTAACAGACAAACAGAAATCTGGCACTTACAGATTGATACTGCAGACCACAGGTCTAATGTCCCTTGATTAACGTTAGGACACAAGTTCCCCCATCCCAATATAGATAGATAGACAAAGGTTGGCTGTTATTCAGAGAAATGTAATTGACTTAACGTTATAATGATATGACTATGGATTTTGGAATGATGCAAGAAAAGAAATGGCCCATAGGATGGGTTTGTCTGAGACTAAAGACAAATATGACCACGGAAGTTCTATCTGTGCCTACGACTAGATGATGGCTATGGGTTTTGTTTTTAAAAAATTCAACAGAGTAAACATGAAGATCTAATGGCTTTCTTAAGCAATTCTGGAACCAGGCAGCATCCTACTCAGCGACTATTAGGGCACTCTGGGGGGTACAAAATGGAAGGATGTTGTAGGAAGGAGATTGGGGCTAGGGAGCTATTAACAAAAGAAAAGAAGGGATTATTTGGGGGCCCGGATATGTTCTTTTTTGGGGGAAAGGAAAGGCAAGGGTTTTTATCATGCAGATTGCCTCTTCTTTCCTTCTTTTTTTTTTCCAAATAAAATTTTCTTTTTCTTTTATTTTGGATTTATGGCTGTAGCTGTTAGGAAGTTTGGTGCCCATATCTTTCTGACCATTCTTTTTCATCAGTTGTGTATTTTATCATTATGGAGTACCTCCTTTTATTCTGGGTGGTGTGTGTGTTTTAATCCTAAATTCCACATTACTTGATACTAATATCGGATATGAATATGACCTCTCTTGTGTTCTTAGGTTTGCATGTGTTGAATTTACCCATTGCTTTTATTTTCCCTGTTGCTTTTAAGTGCGCTTCTTCTAAAGAGCACATATTTGAGTTTTTCCTTTTATCCTAATATGATGAACAGTAAATTTTAATAGGTGGTTTCCTGGGATTACATTTAAAATTGCATCTTATTTCGTTGCTATATGGATATATAGAGAATAAATGTGTTACTCTATATTTATTACTTACTTCAGGTTGTTTTTTTTTTTTTAGCTTTCTTTTACTTTTCTTATTTACTTACTTGTTTTAATTTAAAGAACATTCCCATTCCCCTTTGGCAACTGTCAACTTGTTCTCTTTGCCTTTGGGTCTGTTTCGTTTTGTTCATTCATTCATTCATTTATTTTTTTTTTAGCTTCCACATATAAATGAGGTCAGATGGTATTTGTCATCTCTGACTTATTTCACTTAGCATAATGCCCTCTAGGCCCTCTTCTATGGGGAATGGAGAGCCCACGTGAAAAGACTACCCAACTGGTGCTTGACCAGTAAATTCCAGACTGCTTGATTAAGATTATGTTTCTTGGAGAGGTTGAAACTGCAATTAGATCAAGTATCAAAACTAGGTTTGGTATCATGGGCTTTTAGCACGAGGGACGCCATTTGGGGCTCATGGTTTTCCCTTTAAGTGTCTTTGTATGTCACACCTGAGACACATTATTTGAGTAAATGGGACAATTACTGAAGGGCCTAAATGATCATGTAAAGATGATGCTACTTAGCCCTAACCAGTTTGGCTCAGTGGATAGAGCATCGGCCTGCGGACTGAAGGGTCCCAGGTTCGATTCCGGTGAAGGGCATGTACCTTGGTTGCGGGCACATCCCCAGTGAGGGGTGTGCAGGAGGCAGCTGATCAATGAGTCTCTCTCATTGATGTTTCTAACTCTCTATTCTTCTCCTTTCCTCTCTGTAAAAATTAATAAAATATATTTAAAAAAAGATGATGCTACTTATATATTTGATGAAAACTCAGAAAACGTGTATTGGGCCTCCCAAGAAAGACTCTTGAAAATTTTAATGACAGCCGAAACCGGTTTGGCTCAGTGGATAGAGTGTCGGTTTGCGGACTGAAAGGTCCCAGGTTCGATTCCGGTCAAGGGCATGTACATTGGTTGCGGGCACATCCCCGGTGCGGGGTGTGCAGGAGGCAGCTGGTCGATGTTTCTAGTTCTCTATCCCTCTCCCTTCCTCTCTGTAAAAAATCAATAAAATATATATATATATAAAAAAAGAAAATTTTAATGACAAAACTTCAGAGTGAAGCTACTCTTTAGATTTGGATTGGATAGAACTTAAAAATAACACTCAAATAGTTAAGCGCTTGAAAGCTTGGGGAATGTCACAACAGATAGTAAATTTCATGTATGACGAAGAGAAATGTTCACAAGTTGCTTACCAAGAATCTGATTTAAGCCTCAACCGAAGTATCATGTATTTAAAGGTTATTCTCCCAAAGCAAATGTCATACCGAATTTGAAGATTCATCTTATTGTAATTCTGCTGGTTGTTTTGCTTTGTAGTTTACTTGCTGGCGATTTAAGCGTCTGCAACTTGCCCAGAAAAAAAGGTGACAACAATAAAGGAGAGAATTCATATTGTCCAGTGACTGTTTCATAGGGATACAGGGCAGTGATTGTAAAGGCAAATGCACATTAAAAATGGGAGCCTTAATTCTCCCTGTAGAAAATAAGGCCGGGGGGGGGGGGGGAGGAGAAAAGAAAAGAAGGCCGGAGGCCACCCCCCCCCCCCCCACACACACACACCCCTCCAATCTTTTCATTCAGAATTTCTTCCCTTGTCTTTTCAAATGTATATAAATCTTTTAAACGGTAAATAAGCTCTAGGCCATTCTCACGATTCAGGAATGTTTCTTCCCCCTCAAGGGCCTGGGACCATCTTTTGAAATGTAATCAAGGAAGATACCTCCGGACGCCCAGTTTCCTGGGAGGAGATGGGTTTGAGTTCAGCTGACGCCAGGCTCCAAATGGCAAAACATCCCTATTGGAATGACAAGTATCCCCCTGCTCCCCGCCCCTCTCTGTGGAGGGTGAGAATTTCTTCTGTCTGCACCCCTGCAGGGGGTGGCCTGCCATGCGCACCAGGTTCTGCTTTCCTGCTTATTCAATGTGACAATGGTTTCTTTCTTGCTTGCTTTTATTTTATTTGTAAAAATTTGTATTGATTTGAGAGAGAGAGAGAGAGAGAGAGAGAGAGAGAGAGAGAGAGAGATCAATTTGCTGTTCCACTGATTTATGCATTCGTTGGCTTTTCTGCTTTTGTTCTGGGTTGGGAGGTTTTTGTTTTACATCATATTTCCCCGACACACTTCACAGCAACGGGGAAAGGGCTACTTTTCATTCATTGGAGCTGTAGCAACTGAATATCCAGATGGAGGGAAAAGATCCAAGCGAACTCTTACACAAGTATAGCCTACAGACGGAAAAGCCCCAAACCGTAAATCTACAGCTTGATGGATACGCATAAAGGGGACACATCCATGTAACCAAGAACCCAAGGCAATGCCCAGGCAGCCCCAGAAGCAAACCAGAGCATGTCACCCCACATTGGCCACCTTGCCATATTGACTATTTTGAAGCAAAGGCACCTAAGATGCAGCAGGTGCAAGAAGGGCCCTCTGACCCCCCTTTTTCTCCCTGAAAGCAGGAGCTAAAACTCCCCAGTGAAAGGTGCGCTCCCTGTCTGGAGAAACAAACCTTGTTAAACTCAGCCTTACGCTCCTAGTCACTTCACCGTGGACTACCCCTAGCCCAGACCCCTTTGTCTTGACAATTCTTCACAAATGCACCATTTCTTTGTCTGAAAGGTATAAAAGCTTCCAGCTCTGCTTGCGCCTTTGGGTCCCCATTCTCTTCTGAAGGCTGTCATGGGCATGTGAACATTTACTAACACGTGTCTGCTTTCCTCCAGTTAATATGTCTTATGTCAGATTAATTCATAGGCCCAGCCATTGAGAGACCCAAAGAAGATATTATTCCCCCTACACCCCTTCCCAAGGACAGAGAGATTCATTTGCAAAAGCTGCTCGGGGTCGGGGTGGGGGGGGTGGGGGGGTGACAAACAGAAACCAAAGACAGACAGTTGGAGACTACAGCCCAGATCAGTGCCAGAGATGGTGGGATTCAAGGCAGAAGGAGAGGAGGGGGTTAATTCCCTCCCCAGGAAATCACAGATTAATTAATTTGGGAATTGTGATCTGGCTACAAAGATTTCCAGTGGTCCTCTTACAATTTAAAAGTGGCAAATGATAGATAGATAGATAGATAGATAGATAGATAGATAGATGATAGATAGATAGATGATAGATGGATAGATAGATAGATAGATGATAGATAGATAGATGATAGATAGATAGATAGATAGATAGATAGATAGATAGATAGATAGATAAAATTGGCAGGCCCCTCTCCCTCAAAGGGACTTGCATTTCGATGGGCCTTAGTTTGTAGAGAAGAGGACAGTTGCAAACGTTGAGAATGCTGATAATATCCCCTCCTAAGAATTAGGATCTGATCCTAAGAATTTCCAAGGGCTTCCCTTAAAATTTAAAAGTGCCCAAGAAAGACCCTGTTAAGTCTAAAATCAAAAGGCCAGAGTGAGAGGCAACAAGCATGAATTCGGGACACTGATTCTGGCAGAAACCCAAATAGTGTTCCGATGGATGAGGCGACAAAGGCGATGGGTATTTATGAGATGGGGAAGGGGGACAATTACATCCACAGAAGGAAGGCATGTCTATTGATGCAGATGACATAATGTAGCGACGTTAATTCTAAACAGTGTTTTAAATTTTCAGTCCAGTGATCATAATACCTGCTTTCTTGTTACGCTCGCAAACAGTTCTTTGGGACACAAGGTTGTCTTAGGCCCCAGTCTAGAGGTTATTTTGTCCTGTTTTTTTAAAGAAATATTTTTATTGGTTTCAGAGAGGAAGGGAGAGGGAGAGAGAGACAGAAACATCCATGATGAAAGAGAATCATTGATCAGCTGCCTCCTGCACGCCCCACACTGGGGATCGAGTCCGCAACCCAGGCATGTGCCCTGACCTGGAATCCAACCGTGACCTCCTGGTTCATAGATCCATGCTCAACTACTGAGCCACGCCGGCCGGGCTATTTTGTCCTGTTTTTTTTTTTTTTTTTAAATATATATTTTATTGATTTTTTACAGAGAGGAAGAGAGAGGGATAGAGAGCCAGAAACATCGATGAGAGAGAAACATCGATCAGCTGCCTCCTGCACAACCCCCACTGGGGATGTGCCCGCAACCAAGGTATATGCCCTTGACTGGAATCGAACCTGGGACCCTTGAGTCTGCAGGCCGACGCTCTATCCACTGAGCCAAACCGGTCTCAGCTTGTCCTGTTTTCATATCCTAAAGGTTTGAGGAGTAAGACCTGCAAGGCAACTCCTCTGGCGTGGCAGCTCCGGCTCCGTTTTAGAGTGGCTCCATTTATATCATTATTTTTTTACAACCTAATATGTATAAGCCAATGTCCCGCCCTCAAAGGGACTTGCACCTCAATGCAATGTACTTTTTAAAGGAAGGGAGTACTTTGGTAGGCTTCCTGGCATTGTTAAAAGCAGCATTCAAAAAAAACCCAACCTGGACCTCGTAATAAGACCCTAGAAAGCGTTCCTGAGCATCTCCAACCTGGAAGAGTCATTTTTTTTTTTTTTAGGAAAAAAAAAATCTTGACCACGCTTGACGCTAGACACAAAAATCAATTCCAGCTGTAGTATAAATCTAAAAATAAAAGGCAAATCAAAAAAGCCAACAGGAGGACAACGTCATGATCTCGGAGTTGGGAAAGACTTCTTTTCCTTTTCAATTTTATTTTATTTTCTGATTACTTTTTTAAAAAACTTTTATTGTTCAATTACTAGTACAGTTGACATTCAGTATTCTTTTGTCTTGGGGAAGGATTTCTTAAGCAGGACGCAAAAAGCACTAACCATAGGGGAAATATTGGGAACTTGGTGTTTCCTGAGCTCTGCCATTACTAAGCCAATCTGTTCTTCTTCACCTATCTTCACTGCCCCTCCCCCACTCCACCCCCAGTGTGGCTCCTGCTCTGTCTCCATTGTTTTTACCCTGATCTCTAAACTCCTGTTTTATGCAAAGCATGTAGGATTAACTACTTCAGGATGAGTCCCTTACCTCCGGAAGTGTACTTTGTTTCCAGTGTTTTCTGAGATGTGCTGCCATTGGCTGCTGTGCTTTGCTTGCTGCCTTTTAATTGCACATATCCCCTCTCCACGTTCCCCAGGTCCTGTAGCTCTTGCTGTGCGCAGGGATATAGGTGGCCCACTTTATTATTATTTAAAAGTATGTTTTTATTGATTTCAAGAGAGGAAGGGAAGTGTGAGTGTAGACTTGATGCAGTGACGACAAATCATTGCTTAGAATTATCTTTTAAAATGTGCAACTCTAGTTCTTAAAACAAAATTTGGTTCTTCTTTACATTCATTATTTAGTTTTTGTTTTCATTTAATATTTAATGGTCTTTGGAGAAAAAAATAATAAAACAGAGTGATATATATATATATATATATTTGGTGCAAGATAAGATTTTCTGGTTTTTTTTTTAAATAAGTCTGTAGCATAAAGGTTAAACTATTTTAAGACAAAAATAAAATAGAGTGTATTTAAACCAAAAAAAAGAGAGAGAGAGAGAGAGAGAGAGGAAGGGAGCAGGGAGAGGGACGGTAACACCAATGATGAGAGAGAATCATGGATCGGCTGCCTCCCTGCATGCCCCCACTGGAGATCAAGTGTGCACCTGGGCATGTGCCCTGACGGGGAATCGAACCGTGCCCCCCTGGTTCATAGGTCCACGCTCAACCACTGAGTGCCACACCGCTGGGCGTGTCCCACTTTAGAATGAACCCCGTACTTAGACAACGTGCATCACTCTTATTTGGCATATGAGAGCATGGGCCAGGTCACTATTTACTCTGCACACCCGTCCCCTGTAGCTTCCCTGAGAATCCTACTGCCTGGGGAAGCCCCCACACCTTGCTTTGGTGAGCTCAGCAGAACAGTCACAGCCAGGCTCCTATGTCCAGACTCTTTCAAAGGCATGAATATTGAATTCTATCAAATGCCTTACAAACCCTACTGATGTGATCAAGCAGTTTCTTATAATTTGCTGAGTAGTGACTTCCGTGAAAAGATTTCCTGATGTTGAATCACTCTTGTATTCTGGGACTAGATCCTACTTGGTCAGACATATTGTTTTATTCTTTTGTTATATCGCTGGAGTCCACTCGCTTATCTTTTCCTTAGAATGATTGCATTTTTATTCAAAAGTGAGAGTCGCCCAGCTGGCATGGCTCAGTGGTTGAGCACTGACCTATGATCTATGAACCAGGAGGTCACGGTTCAATTCCCAGCAGGTCAGGGCACAGGCCCGGGTTGTGGGCTTGATTTCCCAGTGTGGGGCGTGCAGGAGGCAGCTGATGAATGATCTCTCTCATCATTGATGTTTCTATCTCTCCTTTCCTCTCTGAAATCAATTTTTAAAATAATTTTTACAAAGTGAGAGTCGAGCCCTAACTGGTTTGGCTCAGTGGATAGAGCGTTGGCCTGTGGACTGAAGGGTCCCAGGTTCTATTCCGGTCAAGGGCATGTACCTTGGTTGCAGGCACATCCCCAGTAGGGGGTGTGCAGGAGGCAGCTGATTGATGTTTCTCTCTCATCGATGTTTCTAACTCTCTATTCCTTTCCCTTCTTCTCTGTAAAAAATCAATAAAATATATTTTTTTAAAAAGTGAGAGTCGAGGGCTTGGGCCTGGGGGTGGGGAGTGGGAGTGGGCAGGGAGAGGTTAATGGGGGGAAAAGGAGACATATGTAATACTTTCAACAGTAAAGACTTTAAGAAAAAGTGAGAGTCGTCCATAGGTTTTGTTCTGTACTCTCTTTAGTACGTTTAGGTATTAGTTTTATTGTCGGCTGTATGGAAGAGTAAAGGTCAAGATCAAGTAACACACCCTCGAAGGAGATGAATGAGCAGGGGCTTGCCTAGCAGATAACAAGACTTATTATAAAGCTGTAACAACGAACAAAGCCTGACATCAGTACAAGGGTAGACAAACTGGCCGGTGGGATGGAACAGAGAGCCCTAAACAGACTTCTCAAAGACAAGACTTTCCTTTAATATGTGACACAGGGGGCAGATGAGAAAAGAAAGAGGGAATTATTCAACAAGTGGTGAAGGAAATATCCAGTAGTCCCCGCTTATCCGCAGGGAATATGCTCCAAGACCCCCCAGTGGATGACTAAACCTGTGGGTAGTACTGAAGGGCCACTTATATTGTGAGTGGGAGTGTAAATTGGTAGGATCATTTTGGGAAACAATTGGGCCTTTCCCTGTCAAGGTGAACACGTGCGTATCTTCCACTCTTGGGCACATACAGTACTAGTAGGCAAAAGGAATTTCTTTAAAAAAAATTTTTTTTTTTATTGATTTCAGAGAGGAAGGGGGAGGGAGAGAGAGAGAGAGAGAAACATCCATGATGAGAGAGAATCATTGATCGGCTGCCTCCTGCACACCCCCTACTGGGGATGGAGCCCGAAACCAGGGCATGTGCCCTGACCAGGAATCGAACCGTGACCTCCTGGTTCATAGGTCGATGCTCAACCACTGAGTCACGCCAGCGGGGCAAGAGGAACTTCCATATGTTGCACTGGGAGGCATGCACACAAAAGTTCATAACAATAAACTGGAATCAACTGAAATTCCCTTCATGGAAATCACATCATGGGGGAAAAAAACTTGGTTATATAATGTTGAGGAGAGAAAAGCAAGTCCCAGAAGACTGCAGACAGGATACTTTTTACATAGAGTTAAAAATATGCTACACCAAAAACACATAATTTTAGACATACATAGATATATAATAAAACTATATTAAAAAAGAGGGAAGCAACCCAAGTGTCCATTGACAGATGGCTGAATAAACAAATATGGCCTATTCATACAATGGAATGCTGTTCAGCCATAAAAAGAAATAAAATTCTGCCGAAACTGGTTTGGCTCAATGGATAGAGCATCAGCCTGCGGACTGAAAGGTCCCGGGTTCGATTCCGGTCAAGGGCATGTACCTTGGTTGCGGGCACATCCCCAGTAGGGGGTGTGCAGGAGGCAGCTGATCGATGTTTCTCTCTCATCGATGTTTCTGGCTCTCTATCTCTCTCCCTTCCTCTCTGTAAAAAATCAATAAAATATATTTTAAAAAAAGAAATAAAATTCTGCCAAGCTGGTGTGGCTCAGCAGTTGAGCATCTACCTATGAACCAGGAGGTCATGGTTCGATTCTCAGTCAGGGCACATGCCCGGGTTGCAGGCTCCATCCACAGTGTGGGGTGTGCAGTAGGCAGCCAATCAATGATTATCTCTCATCATTGATGGTTTTATTTTTCTCTCGTGTGTGCTTCCTCTCTGAATGAGATAAATAAAAATATATTTTAGCTCTAGCTGGTTTGGCTCAGTGGCTAGAGCGTCAGACTTAGGACTGAAGGGTCCCCTGTTCGATTCTGGTCAAGGGCATATGCCCAGGTAGGGAGGCGGCGTGTAGGAGGCAGCTGATCAATGATTCTCTTTCATCATTGATGTTTCTATCTCTCTCTCTCCCTCTCCCTTCCTCTCTGAAATCAATAAAAAATAGATTTTTTTAAAAATAAAAAATAGATTTTAAAAAATGTTTGGGTATACATTAAAAAAAATTTTTTTTTAAGTAATAAAATTCTGCCCTAACCAGTTTGGCTCAGTGGATAGAGCGTCGGCCTGCGGACTGAACGGTCCCAGGTTCGGTTCCGGTCAAGGGCATGTACCTTGGTTGCGGGCACATCCCCAGTAGGAGGTGTGCAGGAGGCAGCTGATCGATGTTTCTCTCTCATTGATGTTTCTAACTCTCTATCCTTCTCTCTTCCACTCTGTAAAAAATCAATAAAATATTTTTTAAAAAGTAATAAAATTCTGACACACGTTATCGCATGGATGAACCTTGAAAACATTACGCTAAGTGATATAAGCCAGTCATAAAGTGACAAATATTATACAATTTCACTTATATAAAATATCTAGAGTGGGCAAATCCATAGACAGAAAGTAGATAGAGGTTACCAGAGCCCAAGAGAGGAGAATAGGGAGCTATTGTTTAATGGGTACAGAGTTCCTGTTTGGGCTGATTAAAAGTTTTTGGAAATGATGGTGATGGTTGAATAGTGTGAATGTAACAAATACCTCTGAATTGTACTTAAAAATAGTTAAAACAGCAGAGTTTGGGTTATACATATTCTACCACAAATTTTAAAAGCAAGAAAATGATAAATCCAAATGCAGGCTATTGGTCACTGTGGGGTTTGGAGGAAGTAGGGGGTCAGGAAAGTATATGTAAGTTCCTGGTAATGGTACTGTGCCAGGGTTGAGTCGTTGCTTCACAGGTGTTAATGGGTTTATTTTTCAAATAAAATGAAAGAAGGCCTTGAATGGACTAATTTGATGGATAGTGAGTAATCTGATTCTGTGCATCTGAATTAAAAAAAAAAACACACTAGAAAAGCAAATACCCATGTTCCCATGAGTCAGAACATGTTCTCATATAGAACATGAGAAGTCCCCTGGGCCTCCCGTTTGCTTATTCCCTGCCATCAACAGGGTTTCTTTTCAGTTTTGCAAAATGGAGTAGCAGAAATAGACCCTTACAATACTGTCAACTGATCTCAATGGAGAAAGGATAATCTTTTCAAAAAATGGTGCTGGAACAACTGGATGGCCATATGCCAAAAACAAAAAAAGTATCTAGAGAGATCTTATATCCTTCACACAAAAATTAACTCAATGCCTGGCTGGCATGGCTCAGTGGTTGAGCGTCAAGCTATGAACCAGAAGCTCACGGTTTGATTCTCAGTCAGGGCACATGCCTGAGTTGCGGTCTTGATCCCCAGTGTAGGGTGTGCAGGAGGCAACTGATCAATGATTCTCTCTCATCATGGATGTTTCTATCTTTCTCTCCCTCTCCCTTCCTCTCTGAAATCAATAAAAATATATAAAAAGGGTGGAAAAAAAGCTTTGCTTCTTTCAGAGTAAACTTTAAAAAAAATTAACTCAAAATGGATCGTAGACCTAAATGTAAAATGCAAAACTGTAAAATCCTAGAACATGAGGACCTAAGGGAAATCTTCGGTTTGGTGATGACTTCTTTGGATATGTCAAAGGCATACCCCATGAAAGATGGCATGGCACGCACAAGGCTTAGAGCCCCATTAGGAGTGGGCAACCTTACCACTCTGGAATGACAGAAGATGAAGAGTCAAGGTTCCCCAGAGAAGAGACGCTGAACAGAGTTTTCGGGTCATGATCTGGCCTCAGTGTCCCTGGGAGTTCCCTTGTGGGGGAGCCAGTGGGCAAGGTCACAAGCAAGTACTGAGAAGCAGGACTCCCCACTCCCGCATCTGGCAGGGCTAGAATGGAGACCAGAGACCTCATGGCCAATGGAAAAATAAGAGAAGTGCCCTCTTCTCAGCAATCAGGGGTGGGTTGCAGTAGAACCATTCTGTGAGGTGACCTAATGCCCTCAGCAGATCCAAGCTTCAGGGCATCAGAACAGGGTCAGTTCAGAAGATCCCGGGCCAGGCTCATCTTGGTATTTGGTCTTCATATTAAAGAATGCTACAGTGGTCACAGGGATCGTAGTGGTGACAGCCCTCACTATGTCTGTCTGTCTGTCTGTTTCTCTCTTTTTTTAAAAAATATATTTTATTGATTTTTTACAGAGAGGAAGAGAGAGGGATAGTTAGAAACATCGATGAGAGAGAAACATCGATCAGCTGCCTCCTGCACACCCCCCACTGAGGATGTGCCCGCAACCAAGGTACATGCCCTTGACCGGAATCGAACCTGGGACCCTTGAGTCTGCAGGCCGACGCTCTATCCACTGAGCCAAACCGGTTTCGGCTGTCTCTCTCTCTTTAAAAAAATATTTTTGCCCTAGATGGTTTGGCTCAGTGGATAGAACATCGGCCTGTGGAACAAAGGGTCCTCGGTTCGAGTCTGGTCAAGGGCATGTACCTCTCTGTTGGGTTGCTGGCTCCTCCTGGCCCAGGCCCTGGTCAGGGCGCATGTAAGAGGCAACCAATCAATGTGCTTCTCTCACATTGATATTTCTCTCTTTCCCTCTCTCTAAAAATCAATGGGAAAATATCCTCGGGTGAGGATAAAAAAAAAACTAAAAAAAAAAAAAAAAATATATATATATATATATATATATATATATATATATTGTTATTGATTTTAGAGAGGAAGGGAGAGGGAGAGGGGGATAAGGGATAGAAACATCAATGATGAGAGAGAGTCATTGATCAGCTGCCTCCTGCACGCCCCACACTGGGGATCGAGCCCGCAACCTGGGCATGTGCCCTGATGAGGAATCGAACCGTGACCTCCTGGTTCATAGGTCGACACAACCACTGAGCCACACCAGCCGGCCCATTCTGTCTCTTGAACACCTCGTTCGGCTCCAGACAGGCTGCCCACCACACCTGCCACCCTCCTGCCATGCTGGGATGTCCCTCCACCCTCTTCCTCCAAGTAGCTGCCCCTGGATCAACTGTTTCTGAGCTCCTTCCTTCCCATACTCTCAGAGGTCTTCATATTGATTAGGATTTTCTGATTGAAGGAAGAAAAAAGCAAGAAAATAGATTTATTCGGCATGATGCTGGATAGATCACCAAACTGGTGGAATGTCTGATCAAACAGGTCTTGGGACACACAGGTATGACCTATTAAGGCCTGGGCTGCAGTGCAAGTTGCTCTGCCGCTAGAGCCATGATGCAACCCCAACCAACCAAAGGTGCAATAGAGGGATCTGTCCATGGTAGACACTGTGCCTTGCAGTCTGCGGAAAGCCTCCGTAGAAAGATCTCAGCACCGACTCATAAAGGTTGGGAGCAAGGCCGTTTCTTCTGTGGCAGAGCCTACTCACCACCCAGAACGCAGCTGCTATCATGCTACTGGGCTGTGGTACAGACTTAGAGCCTGACCATAGGCCGTCACGTGCCTATTGACTGGAGCTGCCTGTCATGAGCTGAGTACCAGCAGAGCCAAGCAGGCAGAGCAGCAATCCAGTGGAGATGGCACCTTCAGGTCCAAGTCGAACTGGGGCCAGATGCTCAAGTCAGGGATATGGACAGGTAGTCTAGACCCCAGATCCCTTGCCTCTATCACAATGGTACTCTCCCTCAGCTCACACCTTTGGACTTATAGCAGGAGGTTCCCTATGACTGACTGATGAGGGGGAAACACTCAGACCTGATTCATGGATGGGCATCTCACTATAGCCTCACTACAGTCCCACTCGGGGAAGAGGTCGTGTAAAGACCGAGGTGAAAAATAGAGTGATGGCGCCGCTGGTGTGGCTCAGTGGTTGAGGGTTGACCTATGAACCAGGAGGTCACAGTTAGATTCCCGGTCAGGACACATGCCCAGGTTGCCAGCTTGATCCTCAGTGGGGGGAGTTCAGGAGGCAGGTGATCGATGATCCTCTCTCATCATTGATGTTCCTATCTCTCTCTCTCCCTCCCTTCCTCTCAATAAAAAAATATATTTTTAAAACAGAGTGATGCAGCCACAAGCCAAGGAACAATACAGATTGCTGGGCGCCCCCAAGAAGCTAGGAAGAGACAAAGAAGGACACTCTCTTAGAGCCATAAGAGGGAGCATGCCCCTGCCAACACCTTCATTTTGGTCGTGAAGCCTCCAGAACTGTAACAGAATACATTTCTGCGGTTTTAAGCCACCAGGTTTGGGAGTCCCCTCTTCAGGTCTGGGACAGACAGTTCTGAGATGCACTCTATCCAGCTCCTAGCAAGGTCAAGTGCCAGCAGCTCCCAGTGCCCGCCAACATGAGAGGGCACCCTGGCTTTCATCCTGAGCTCACTTTCCAACACAAACAATCTGCCCACCAGACCTTGTCTCAAGGTCTGCTTTTGGGGACACTCACATCCTTTCTCCAGAGTCCTATAAATCAGGAGTCAGGGAGGAAAGAAGGGCTTTGGAAGGTCCTTCCCACACCGTGGGGGTGTAATTAAAGGGCCCTGTGTGGTTAATGATTTTGTCACTTGCCAAAGCCTGGAAATAAGGCGTGCAAGCCAGGGAGCTTGAGCTCAGCAGCTCTGCCGGGCACCCACGGGATGAGCTTTCCAGGCAAAGGCCTTCTCTCTCTCTAGGCTTGTCCGAGAAGAAAGGACAGGCTGTGGGAGAGAAGAGGAAGAGATGGAGGGAATGTTAAAGCTCTGTGCCTAAGCTTGAGCTGGGGATTAGAGACACAGGTAGGTAGGCAGGCAGCAGACCCAGGCCGACCTGTGCTCACGCGAGGGCTCCGGGGCATCCCAAGAGGCTTGGCAGGCTCTCACCAGGATCCACGCCATCTCAAGCTTTTTTTCCTTTTTATTCTTAAAAGAAACACCAAAAAACAAAGGTGTCCATTTCAACAACAGCGAACGAAAGGCCGAGTTAAACGAGAGAGGCCCTCATTAACGGGGGGGGGGGGGGGGGGGGGGAAAGGAGGGAGGGGTAGAGGCATTCGGGCTGCTGCGTGAAGGACCTGGCAAAGGGGCTGAAATTGCGTCCCCCTCGGAGGCCCTAAGCTCTCTCAGAGATCCCGGGGAGGCGTTTCTCCAAACGGGATCCCCCGTCTCCCAGGCCGGCCCCGCACAGGCGGTACGTCCAGTGCTGGGCACCCCGGGGCTCCACGCCTGGGGTGGCAGGGAGCCAGGGGTCGCCCCCCTTCAAGGTTCGTATCCAGGCCCCGCCCCTGGCTTCCCGCGCCAGCTCCCGAGGCCTCCTGCCGCTCGCGCTCCCACCCAGCCCCGCTCTCCTCCCCCGCGCGCGTGCGCCCCGTCCCCGCGCCCCTCCCCCGCCGCCACCGCGGCCGCGCGCGCGTGCCCGTCGTCTCGGGCGGGAGCTGGAGATAGCGGGGCCAGCTGGGGTCCGGAGAACGGGCTCCAGGAGCGCGGGGAGCGCGGCCGGGCGAGGCAGGAGCTCGGGCGCGGGTCTGGCCGCGAGCGGGGGTCGCTGCCGCGCCGCCGCCCCCCGAGTCGGCGGGCCGGGCCGCGGCGCTGAGCGCGAGGGCCAGGCTCCCCGGGCCGGCGGCCATGGGCGGGAGCCGGAGGAGGCAGCGGCAGCGGCAGTGGCGGGCCCCGCGGGTGGGGAGGCGCGTGGCCCACGGCCCCTGACGCCCCCGGCGGCCCGGCGCGCCCCCGCGCCTCCTGGGGGGCTGTAGCCAAGCAACGCCCGGCGCGCCCGCCCATCCCCCCGCTTCCCTTTTTTTTCCCCTGGCCGGGTGCGAGGGAGCATGCTGGCCCCTGGCCTCAGCCAACCAAGAGTTAACCCGAGGGGCGTGGAGCTGCCCCCCCCTCGGGGGCGTGCCCCCCTCCCCCGCTAGGCGGCCCGCCCCCTGCTCTAGGGTATGGCTCCGGGCCCTGGCCCGGGACCCGAGGTCCCGCGCAAGGGCCAGTGAAAGGCGTTTACCCCATTCTGCCCTCTCCCTCGCCGGCCAGCACCATGGGATGTAATATGTGCGTGGTCCAGAAACCGGAGGAGCAGTACAAAGTAATGCTTCAGGTAGGGTGGCTGGGCCGCTGGGGTGGGGAGGCGTGGGCGCCACCTGGGGAGGAAGCCGGCCCGGGGGTGAGGCCTGGTGGAGCCGGGGTGGCAGATGTGGGAGGGAGGGCCGGAGGGTTCTAGAGGGAGAGGTAGGGAGCCATCCTCGCCCTCAATTTCTGCAGCTGCTGGGTGTTGGCGCTCATGGGAACCAGTCACAGACAGAGGGGGGAAGCTGCGTGGGGAGGGGGTGCGGGGGGGCGCATCCTCTGGGCTCTGGTTGTAGATTGGGACGGCGAACATCGGGTTCAGGTCGGACCGGGTCGGGAAGTTGGGCTCGGTCCGATTCCGGTGCGTTTGGGAGCTGGGAGGCGGGATGCTGAGGGCGCCGGTGCTGGGTAGAGGTTGCATAGCAACGAGCTTCTTCACCCAGCGCACGCTTGCGGTGCTGGACCCAGAGCAGGACAGGGAGGTTGGCGCCCCGCGACGGAGGACCACCAAATCCAGGTCTCGTCGGGACAGGGGCGCAGGAGCGCGCGGGCAACCGGAGGCCCCGCAGATGCTTGGCCCCGTCGGGGATGCCTACCCCAGCACTCACTCTCCGCTCCGGCCCTGCCCAAACGGTGGGCTCCCAGACCTTGGGTGCTTCCGGAGAGTGCCCAGCCTGCTCTCTCTCTCTCTCTCTCTCTCTCTCTCTCTCTGGTCCTCGAGGGGTGTGGACCGGGCGGTGTGTGGCTGGGAAGAAGACACCGAGCTGCGCGCTCCGGCCCGGACTCCAGCTCCGGGGCTGGGAGCGGGGCTTCCTTGCCTGTGCGTGGCGTTATTTCGTGAGTGCGTACCTGTGCCCCATCTATATGTGCGTGGGGGCTCCTGCGGCCCCCGCGTGTGTGTACTTTCTGTGTGCGCCCTGAGAGCTGTCTAGAGAAATGTCCCAGATGGTGTGGCCTGAGACGCCCCCCCCCCCCCCCCCAGGACTAAGTGGAGTGAGTTCAAGGTCAGAGGGAGTGGAGACCCAGGGGCAAACCGACACAGACAGATAATGCTCTTCAACTCCGTGTTCGTTGGTCAGGACTGGGGAATAAATGCAGGCAGGAGCAGTGCTGGCTGGGGGAAATGGGGTCCCCTTAGAAGAATAGGGGGAACCCCTACAGGTATCAGCGGGGTCTCGGGAAGTGGGAAGAATCAGTGCCTCAGGGGGTTGGGGAGGCCGGGAAAGCCCAGCATTTGTGCTGGGAGCCTAGTTCTTCTGGCCCCCATGAAGGGGGGCGGGCGGGCGGGCAGGAGGGCGATCTTGCCCTAGCCTGGAGACACTCCTCCGCTCTCTACCCGAAGGTCTCCGCTTTTCACGCTCCCTACTCCCCCAATCCCGTTCCTTGCTATTCATTGCTTTTGCCTCCTCCTGGGATCGGGTTAGGGAATGACCCAGGTTGGGACCTAGAGGCAGTCCTGTGGAATCCCAGTGACGGGCACCTGGGCTACCAGAGGGAGGTGGGCTGCGCAGGTTGGTCCATGCGGCCCAGGAATCCCATCCTCACTGCTTCCTTTCTTGGAATCATTTTATCAAAAGGCAAGCGGTTCCCTAGCGACTTTGCTTGGGGCGATGGGCGCTCTCTGCAGTGTGCAGATGATGTTTTATTTGAGTTGTATACTTGAAACCTGTATGGTTTTGCGAACCAGTGTCACCCCAATCAATTCAATAAAAAATAAAAATTTTTTTAAAAAAGGCAAGCGGTTCCAAAGTGGTGGGCTCTGGACTTGGCTGGGGAGGCACTGTGGTAACCCTTGGGGTGGGGGGCAGTCCGCATGGCAGTGGGAGGAGGCGCCTCAGGTTGGGCTGGGACTGCCTTCAGGAATCTCCATGTCTGAATCAATTCCAGGGCCAGGCTTTCCACCTTGAGAGAGAACCCCAAGTCCTGGGCAAGTAGGCCTTCAGCATGGGGGTCCTGCAAAGGCTAGTCACCCCCCCTCACCCCAATGCTGTTTCCTGGTCTGGGCTACAGCCCTCCCTGACTGAGTCCCTGGGAACGCCGCTCCCTTTTACAGCTCCTGCGAAAGTTTGGACAGAAGCAAGCGGGGGCTGGGTGCCGTTGTAAAAGAGGAACCGTCCTTTAAGTTAAGGGAAGACAAGAGAGAATTGAATGTGTAAAATCTGGAAAGCAGAGAAAGCCATTCGCTATCTCAGATGAGCCCATTTTGGGGGGGCTGGAGTCTCAGGCAGAGAAGGGAGAACTTTTGCCCGGAGCCTCTTCTCAAGCAAGGAAGCTTTTGTCCCCAAAGACCAGCTAGCTTCTGGGACCCCTTGCCTCTGGCCCCAGTGCTTCCGAAACACTGGTGTTCCCCCAGCTTCGGTGGCACTTCCCCCTGCCTCCTCCCTACCTGCCTGTGACCCCCGCACCTTACCCCACAGTAAGGGACACCACCGAGACACGGTGCTGCCCAGAGAAATGCACTTGTCCACCTGCATCACTTGCCACGTGACTTCCTCGGCAAGGGCTCCCCGGATCCTCTTCCTCGATCTTTAGAGGTCTCTGACCCCCAGGTTAAGGGAGACTTGAGTCTCTCCTAGCCTTGAGTGCCAGGCCTTTTTCGCCTGATGACTCGGGCACTTAAAAAACAAAACAACACGACAGCTTTATTGAGAGGATTCGCGTACCCTTACAGTGTACAAATTAGAGGGTTTTAGTCTATTCAGAGAGTTGTGCAATTATGACCTCTAATTCCAGAACATTTTCGTCACCTTAAAAAGAAACCCCGTACCCATTTCCCCCCCTCCCCCATACCTCCCGGCCCCTGGAACCTACTAATTTACTTTCTGTCTTTGTAGATTTGCCTTTTCCAGATTTTTAAAAATGGTTTTAAATGGAACCATACGATATGTGACTCTGTGTCTGGCTTCATTCATTTACCATCTTGTAGCATGTGTTACTACTAATTTTCTTTTTTACTATTAATTTTTTTATTGCTGAGTAATATTCCCTTGTACGGCTATCCCACATAATAGTTATCCATTCATCTGTTGATGGCTGTTTGGGTTGCTTCCATCTTTTGACAGTTGTGAATCATGCCGCGGCTGTACAAACGTCTGTTTGAGTTCCCACGTACTTTCAGTTTTATTAGGTGTATGCCCAGAAATGGACTTGCTGGATCATAGGGCAACTCTGTTTGACTTTTGAGGAGCTGCTTAACTTTTTCCAGTGAGGCTTAACCATTTTGCATTCCCACCAACAATGTAAGAGGGTTCGATTTCTGCACATCTTCCCCAACACGGTTTTTTAAATTAATGAATTAAGTTGTTAAAAGAGTTTTAATTGATTTTTCTTTCTTTGTTTCTTTCTTAGAGAGAGAGGAAGGGACAGGGAGAGAGAGACATCTATCCTGCACGCCTCTGGCCTCCAGCTAGCGTACCGGCTCCTGCACGCCTCCCGTCTGCTACTCGCCTTCCCGCTCCTGCACGCCTCGGGACTCAGGCACGCCTCCCGCCTCCCTCTCTCCTCCCCCTGCCTGCACGCCTCCCGCCCCCTGCACGCTTCCCGCCCCCTGCACTCCTCCCTCCCCCTGCACCCCTCCCGCCCCCTGCTGGCCTCCCGCTCCCTGCTCGCCTCCCGCCCCCTGCACCCCTCCCTCCCCCTGCACTCCTCCCGCCCTCTGCACCCCTCCCGCCCCCTGCACCCCTCCCGCCTCCTTCACCCTTCCTGCCCCCTGCTCGCCTCCCGCCCCCTGCACTCCTCCCTCCCCCTGCACTCCTCCCTCCCCCTGCACTCCTCCCTCCCCCTGCACTCCTCCCGCCCCCTGCACTCCTCCCGCCTCCTGCTCACCTCCCGCCTCCTGCTCACCTCCCGCCTCCTGCATCCCTCCCGCCCCCGGCACCCCTCCCGCCCCCTGCTGGCCTCCCGCCTCCTGCTCGCCTCCCACCGGGGATCAAGCCCACAACCCAGGCAAGTACCCTAACCTGGAATCCAACTGGCAACACCTCAGTGCACTGGAGGACGCCTAGGGTCCAACACATGTTTTTGGTAATAGCCATCCTACTGTGTGTGAGGTGGTAGCTCATTGTGGTTTTGATTTGCATTTCTTGATGGCTAATGATGTTGAGCATCTTTTCTTGTGCTATTTATTGGTCATTTGCGTATCCTTTTGGTAGAAATGTCTCTCTTTGCCAGTACCACATTGCTTTTATTTTAGCTTTGCAAGTAACATTTGAAACCAGCAAGTGTGAGTCCTCGAACTTTGTACTCTTCAAGATTGTTTTCGCTATTCTGGGTCCCTTGAGTTTCCATAGGAATTTTAGGATCAACCTGTCAACTTCTGAAAAGAAACCAGCTGATTTTATGGGAACTGCATTGAATTTGTAGATCAATTTGGGTGAGTAGTTATTACCCATGAACATGGGATGTCAATTTTAAAAATTATTTATTTTTTAATAGAGAAAGATAGGAGAGATAAGAGAGAGCAACATTGATTTGTTGTTCCACTTATTTATGCTTTCATTGTTTGATTCTTGTATGTGCCCTGATTGGGGATCAAACCCAAAATCCTGGTATATTGGGACGACACTCGAACCAACTGAGCTACCTGGCCAGATGGCCAGATGTCTTTACATTTGGGTCTTGAATTTCCTTCACCAAAGTTTTGTACTTTTCTTAAATTTATTCCTGTACATTTTATTTTTTATGATGCCATTGTGAAATTGTTTTCTCAATTTCCTTTTCATCTTTCTCATTGCCATTGTATTGAAATATAAGATTTTTGTATATTGATCCTGTATCTTGCAACCTTACTAAACTTCATTTATGAGCTTTAATAGTTTTTAGTGGATTCTTCAGGATTTTCTATATATGGGGGTCATGTGATGTGCAAATAGATATAGTTTTACTTTCTTTCCTACCTGGATGCCTTTTATTTCTTTTTCTCACCTATTCTATTTCCAGTAGAATGTTGAATAGAAGTGGGCATCTTTGCTTTGTTTCTGATCTAAGGGAAAGCTTCCAGTCTTTCACCTATGAGTATGAGGTTAGCCGTGGCTTTCTCCTAGATGATCCTTATCAGGTTAAGTCCCCTTCTATTCCTAGTCTGAGTGTTCTTCTCATGAAGGGTCATTAGATTTTGTCAAATGCCTTTCCTCTGGCTGTTGAGATGTTGACGTGACTTTGGCCCTGTATTCTACTGATATGGTCTATTGCAGTACTTTTTAAAAAATATATTTTTTTATTGATTTCAGAGAGGTAAGGAGAGAGAAACATTGATGATGAGAGAGAACCATTGATCGTCTGGGGATCGAGCCCGAAACATGGGCATGTGCCCTGACCGGCAATCGAACAGTGACCTCCTGGTTGATGCTCAACCACTGAACCATGCTGGCCGAGCTATTGCAGTACTATTTATATATATATATTTTAAATTGATTTCAGAGAGGAAGGGAGAGGGAGAGGCCGATCAATGATGAGAGAGAATCATTGATCGGCCACCTCCTGCACACCCCACACTGGGGATTGAATCCAAAGCCCGGGCATGTGCTCTGACTGGGAATCGAACTGTGATCTAGTTCATAGGTTGATGCTCAACCATTGAGCCACACTGGCCGGGCTATCGCAGTATTTTAAATGCAGCATGTCAGAACTCCAGCTCTATTTCTGTTATTCCAGTCATGTCCTCCAAGGGTGGATGCTGGGGTGGCAGGCGGAGTGGGGAGGTGAGCTTGAAACATCTAGAAAGGACCCGTAGCAGAGGCCGGGGTGGGGATGGGGGTGGAGGTGGGGGTGGAGGTGGAATGTTTGTTGAGTTAGAATCCGAAGGAGCCAGGTTGCAAAGGGTGGAAAGGGAGGAAGCAGCATCACCTAGCACAGTGGTCGGCAAACTCATTAGTCAACAGAGCCAAATATCAACAGTACAACGATCGAAATTTCTTTGGAGAGCCAAATTTTTTAAACTTAAACTTCTTCTAATGCCACTTCTTCAAAATAGACTCGCCAGGCCGTGGTATTTTGTGGAAGAGCCACACTCAAGGGGCCAAAGAGCCGCGTGTGGCTCGCGAGCCGCAGTTTGCCGATCTCTGACCTAGCACCATCTAGAGCCCAGGCACAAAATAAATGCCTTCCATGTGCCCCTGCTTGCTGGTCCTGTGTCCTTCTCTCTGGCGGGTCGAATCACACTCCACTCTGTTGAGCTTGTCTCTTGACTCCTTCTCGGACACCATCGTGTGCTGGCTGGCTGGCAGGCCTGGCATAGGAGGCTCAGGTGATAAAGGAAACAGCCAGCCCACTCCACCCATTCCCTGAAGGGCCCAGCCACCTCTGTTCTTCTCTCAGCGTCTAGGACCAGCGAGTCCACCGCCTGTCTTCGCCCCTCTGGCCACATCAGGAGAGGCCAAAGGACAACTCCCAGTTCTTCTGGTAGTCTCCCAGGCCGCCTTTTGTCCAACACCTGCTCGCTGAGCCCCCTCTGTGCCAGCCACCATCCTCTGTGCTAAGGATTCATTCAGCTTGGAACACCACAACCCCCCCACCCCACCCCCGGGGCCTTTTTACAATGGGGAGGGGTACTGAGCATGAACAAAGAGGCTCAATGGTGGGGGAGAGAAGGACCAGTCTCTGCTGAGAGCAGGGTGCAGGGCAGTGGGCCCATGCCTATCCCCTCTCTCCGAGACATATTTATCTTTTTTTTAAAAAAAAATATTTTTATTGATTTCAGAGAGAAAGGGAGAGGGAGAGAGAAACATCAATGATGAGAATCATCAATTGGCTGCCTCCTGCATGCCCCCTACTGGGGATCGAGCCGAAACCTGGGCATGTGCCCTGACTGGGGATCAAACTGAGCAAGCATGAAGCAGAGGACAGCTGGGCGACATATTTATCTTCCATGGCACCTCTCCCCACCTGATGTGCTCCCCCACCTCGCTTGGGCAGGGCTTTAGTTCTGTCCTTGTGAAGTAGGTCCCCTGGAAATCCTGTGGAGGGCATGAATGGGGCACTGAATCCCGATAGCCATCATGTGCATGGGCTCACCTTGCTTTATCATTGACCCAAGATTTTATTTTATTTAAAAAATTTTTATTGACTTCAGAGAGAGGAAGGGAGAGGGAGAGAGAGATAGAAACATCAATGATGAGAGAGAATCATTGATCGAGAGCCTCCTGCACACCTCCTACTGGCGATTAAGCCCCCAACCTGGGCATGTGCCCTGACTGGGAATCGAACTGGTGACCTCCTGGATTGGGTCATAGGTTGATATTCAAGCACTGAGCCACACCGGCTGGGCTTGACCCAAAATTTATTTTATTTTAGTTATAAAGGTTTCATTTTATATGGAAAGTTATTTGATCCAAGCTTTTAAAATGCCCTTTTTAAAAATATATATATATTTTATTGATTTTTTTTTTTTTTTTTTTTTTTTACAGAGAGGAAGGGAGAGGGATAGAGTCAGAAACACCGATGAGAGAGAAACATCAATCAGCTGCCTCCTGCACACTCCCCACTGGGGATGTGCCCACAACCAAGGCACATGCCCTTGACCAGAATCGAACCTGGAACCCTTCAGTCCGCAGGCCGACACTCTATCCACTGAGCCACACCGGTCAGGGCTTAAAATGCCCTTTTTTCCTTACCTCATTTCTGAGGACTGGCTGAACAATTGATAGAAAATTCTAGAAAATGCAAATCTATAGTGACAGAAAGAAGAGCAGCATTTGCAGGGATGGTTGGAAGGGAGGAATGACAAAGGGCATGAGGCACTTGGTGATGATAATAGTGCTCACTATCTTAATTACACACGTGTGTGTGCGTGCGTGTGTATAACATCAAAACTTTATAAATTATATGCTCTAAATATGTACAGTTGATAGTATGGCAATTATTCCTCCGTAAAGCTTTAAAAACAAAAAATAGCCTGGCCAGCGTGGCTCAGTGGTTGAGCTTCAGCCTGTGAACCAGGAGATCACAGTTCGATTCCTGGTCAGGGCACATGCCTGGGTTGCAGGCTCGATCCCCAGTGTGGGACGTGCAGGATCATTGATTGCATGGCTAATCAATGATCCGCTCTCATCATTGATGTTTTTGTATCTCTCCTTCCTTCTCAAAATCAATAAAAAATAAAAAATAAATAAAAACAAGAAATACATGTGAACACACACACACACACACACACACACACACACACACACCAAAGGACAAAAAGCAGGTGAGAGCGCTTAGCCCAGCCCGAGTCCTAGTAGGGCTGAGTGGGGTCTTTCCTTCCTTCTATCTCAGGTCCCTGCCAGGTAACACAGGGTGGTGTGCTGATACTTGCTCAGTGCCTTTCCTCAGCTGCTAAATGGGAATAAAGAGTGCCCGCCTCCTGGGGGGTCGTTGCCTTGGCACTGGATCCCCTGGGATCTCATTTGGGTGGGGGTGGAGGGGTGGGGTTGCTGCCATCAAGCCGTTAGGTCGGTTGTTAACATGTTGAAATTGGCTGGAGAAGGCCTTACTCCTCCTGGCCATGTCACAGTTAATGTCCAGTGACAGAAGAACGTCCGATATTATTCTGAGGGTCTCCTGATGTAAAAGCAATGCGCAGATTTGGTCCCTTTGCTCAGGAGTCCAGCCAAAGGAGGAAAGACTGAGAAGCTGGGGCTTGGGGGTGGCTTTGGGGTGTCACAGGCATCCCTCCTCTTCATAGTGCAATCTACCTCTTCCTCAGGCTTGCTTTGAGCAGAGGAAATGAAAAGGACTCCATAGAGAATACCATTTTGATTACTGCTAGACAGGGGCCAGCCAGGTTAGTCCAGAAGTGGGTGGGTGGGAGGGTGTTTTCAGCTGTTGTGCCTGCTGCTCTTTTCCAAACAGGATTTCTGAGGTTCCTGAGAGGCCTGCTTTCCCTGGGAAAGCATGGGCAGGGCAGATGGGTCAGATTTCAGCCCAGCATGTTTGGGCACCACCCACCCACTCAGCAGCTTTGGGGAGGGAGGAGGAGGGGAGAGGAGAGAGAAGACAGGCCTTTCGAAGCACTTGATTGGCGCCTGAACTCTGTTCAGGTGTGTGCAAGTCCCTCCTGGTTCCTCAAGAGGGCGCTCTGGGACAGCTGACTCCACCGTGGGGCCTTTGTTAAAATTTTGGATCTGAATGAACAGGTCCAGGGTGGGGCCTGGGGTTCTGAATTTCTCACAAACCCCCAGGCGATGTCCATGCTCCTGGTCCTTGGGCCGCACGCTGAGTAGTGAGAACCTCAGGTAGGAACTTGGATTAAATCAGTGAAGCCCCAAATCACACCAACATCACTTAGCACGTGAGTTTGTTACAAATAAGAATCGAGGCTTCACCTCAGACCTATCAAATCAATTTCCAGGGGTCGTTGCCCAAGGTGGGTCCCAAAGAACTAATCTGTTTTTCCAAGTCAGGTGTGGGAACTGATCCTCCTTTCCCATCACCCAACAGCCTTACCAACATCCAGGCAGCTCACATGGGCACCCAAGCGCACACACCACCCTCCGTGGAGGTGAAGGCCTCTCATGCTTCCTTTTCATGCAGTTGTCCCAGAGCAGGAAGGTCTTGGGGTTGTTATGGGAGTGGGATGGTACAGCTTATCCAGGGAGCCTCAGCTGGGAGCACACCATTCACTGGGCCAGTTACATGGTGATGGAGTGTACTGATGTGTCCTTGCTAGAATTATTTTTTAATATACATATATATATATTTTAAAAAATATATATTTTATTGACTTTTTACAGAGTGGAATAGAGAGTTAGAAACATTGATGAGAGAGAAACATCGATCAGCTGCCTCCCGCACACTCCCCACTGGGGATGTGCCTGCAACCAAGGTACATGCCCTTGACCGGAATCGAACCTGGGACCCCTCAGTCCGCAGGCTGACGCTCTATCCACTGAGCCAAACCGGTTAGGCATTTAATATTTTTTTATTGATTTCAGAGAGGAAGGGAGAGGGAGAGAGAGATAAAAACATCAATGATGAGAGAGAATCATTGATTGGCTGCCTCCTGCACGCTCCCTACTGGGGATTGAACACACAACCTGGGCCAGGGCCAAACCTGGGACCTTTCAGTCCCCAGGCCGATGCTCTATCCACTGAGCCAAACTGGCTAGGGCCTTGCTAGAATTTTTACAAATTAAGTGGCCCGGCTGGTGTGGCTCAGTGGTTGAGCATCGACCTGTGAACTGGGAGGTCACGTTTCGATTCCCGGTCAGGGCACATGTCCAGGTTGTGGGCTTGATCCCCAGTGTACGGCATGCAGGAGGCAGCCAATCAATGATTCTCTCATCATTGATGTTTCTATCTCTCCCTTCCTCTCTGAAATAAAAAAAAATATTTTAGAAAATACAAATTAAGGCATTGTGTAGCCACAATACAATTTATTCAGGCAAGAATCATTCTTGGATGGTAACACCATTAGATAAAGGTTGGTGGAGAACAGGATCTTCACAGGGTCTCAAGGCATTACCCCAAATTTCTTGTGAATTAGGCAGGGAAAATGCAACTTTGCCACCGATAGCCCTGGCAGCCTCCACCATGACTACATGATCAAACCAACCAAGGCTCCCCAGTAGTAGGACAACCTGACCCCAGCCCCTCCGGATTGGGGGGAGGGGTAGGGGGGGACAAGGATAAGGAGCGTCGGCCTATGGACTGAAGGGTCCCGGGTTCGATTCTGGTCAAGGACACATGCCTGGGTTGCGGGCTCGATACCCAGTAGGGGGTGTGCAGGAGGCAGCCGATCAATGATTCTCATCATTGATGTTTCTATCTCTCCCTCTCTGAAATCAATAAACATTTTTTTTTTAATAAAAAGGATAAGGATACAGCAACTTGTCAAAGTGCTTAAGCTGAATCTAATGAGGGCAATTCCAGACTTGGACATTTTATTTTTAAAATATATTTTTATTGCCCTAACTGGTTTGGCTCAGTGGATAGAGCGTCGGCCTGCGGACTCAAGGGTCCCAGGTTCGATTCTGGTCAAGGGCATGTACCTTGGTTTTGGGCACATCCCCAGTAGGGAGTGTGCAAGAGGCAGCTGATTGGTGTTTCTCTCTCATTGATGTTTCTAACTCTATCCCTCTCCCTCTCTGTAAAAAATTAATAAAATATATTTAAAAATAGATATTTTTATTGATTTCAGAGAGGAAGGGAGAGGGAGGGAGAGAAACATCAATCAATGATGAGAGAGAATCATTGATCGGCTGCCTCCTGCATGCCCCACACTGGGGATCAAGCCTGCAACCCGGGCATGTGCCCTTGACCGGAATTGAACCTGGGACCCCTCAGTCCATAGGCTGACACTCTCTATACACTGAGGCAAACCAGCTAGGACTCTGGGACATTTTGTAAGGCAGCTGCCCTGGACTCTTCTAAGAAGTCAATGTCATGAAAATTTAAAAAGGGTAAATTGTTCTAGATTAGAGGAGAATAGAGACATAAACCAATGTAATGTGTGTGGTGCTTGATTGAATCCTGGTTCCAAAAAAAAAGAAAGCTGTAAGGGCATTAGTGGTGTAGTTGGAGAGATGGGGAGGTGGCTATATCAGAGCTAAATCCATGAGCATGTTAAGGGTGTTGTGGTTTCCCCGGGAAATGGCAGGGTGCATCTTACTGTGGGGAGTGTATGTGCAGAAAGGAGGCATCAGGGGCAGCTGATGTCCACTATCAGATGTTCCAAAGTTCCTGTGGATTGACAAATTTTCAAAATCCAGCGTTGGGAAGACCTGAAGGAGGACTTATTTCTGTTGGGCCACTGAAAAGACAGAAGTGCAGCCTGGCCAGTGTGGCTCCGTGGTTGAGCATGGACCTATGACCCAGGAGGTCCCAGTTTGATTCCCCATCAGGGCAGATGCCCGGGTTGTGGGCTCAGTCAGGGCAGATGCCCGGGTTGTGGGCTCAGTCCCCAGTGTGGGGCGCGCAGGAGGCAGCTGATCAATGATTCTCATCATTGATGTTTCTATGTTTCTATCTATCTCCCTCCCTTCCTCTCTGAAATCAATAAGAGTATATTTTTAAAAAATGCAGAGAACCTGTCCCTGGCTCAGACGGCCATTCTCCGCAGAGGCTTCTGTCTAGGCCAGTGCTCTGTTGCCTTGGAAGTCCCCGTAGCACTTGTCTGGGCTGGGGAAGCCAGAGACACAGCTGTGTCCGGTGTCCTCTGGACACTCCGGACTGCAGAGCTGAGCGCCAGCTGGTCCATCAGAGCTCCCCGCGCCAGGGCAGAGGGTAGTTCTGGTTTCTATTTTCTCCTAGCCCCAGTTTCCTAATCAGAGTGGAGTTAGTTGAGTCATAATAGCAATTATGTAATTAAACACATCCCTGAGGCCTTACTGAGAGTGAAAGGGCCTTCCCGGGGCTTCCCAGGGAGTCCCCCTGGGACCCCCGGAAAACCTGGCCTCCTTTTCCCTCCTCCTGCCCTGCGCAGATCCCTCATCAGAGCATTTGGGAAGAGGGAGAGAAGGGAGATAACACGGGAGAGACAGGCTCTTTGTCTGAGGCTCTGGGCTGGGAGGGGGCGGGGCGAGCGCGCCTAGGGCCCCGCCCTCCGCCACTGGCCGCTCTTGCACCGCCAAGGGGCAGGGGGACGGGTTGGGGGCAGCTGCAGCGGCTGTGGCTGCCCTCCCTCGCCTGCACCAGGCCCCTGCCCAATCCAGGCCCCTGCCCAATCGCGACTGCCCCCTGAGCGTCCTGCGTTGCTCTCCTCCGTCCCCGTTGATGAAGATGTTCTGGAATTAGATCGAGGTGATGGCTGCACAATGCGAATACACTACTAAATGCCACCGAACTGTACATTTTCAAATGGTTAAGATGGTGAATTTTGTGTTAGGTATATTTTACCACAGTAAAAAATAATGCTGCTCTTAACGTCCTTGCAATTTGCATGCCATTTGTCATCATTTTAGGATCTATTCTTTAGAGCAAATTTACTGGATCAGAGGGTATGACGGACATTTTCAAACTTAATTGACATAGTCCTTCAGGAAGATAACCATTGTACACTCTGGGGTAAGGACCAGACTGAGTGTGTGATCGGGTGACGGGCTCAGCCAGGATGAGGGGGTGCGGAGTGCCATGGGGCCTGGAGGTGGCTACTGCCCTCGGGACCTGTGTGGTGACGGGGCAGTGAGTGCTCTGTCAGTGTGTCAGCAGGAACCAGGCTGTCTGAAAGCTGTGACGGCCTCCTGGGTCACATTTGGGCAAAGGGGTGCCCCTAAGGCCCCGGTCCTCTCTTCCTGGTGGAAGTGAAGTGATTTCCAGCAGCAGGAATCAGCCGTGTGCGGAGAGGCCCCGAGGAGAGAGCATGAAGTCTCAGGCAAGGCAAGCGCAGCGTGCGTTTTCCGACAATGGGCGCTTCCGGCGCAGCTGACCACCCCGGGTCCACGTGGGAAACTCCTGGGAAGGCTGCGTGGGGCTCCTTGGGGCCTGGCTTCCTCTCTGATCTGAGGGTGACCTGAGGACTCTCTGTCTGCTCTGGCCTAGCCTGGGCCTCCCCATGCCCATCCTAGCCTTGGACTCCCGGTGGGCCCCCTCAGGTCAGAAATCGAGGTGTGGTGGGAGTGTATTCTGTGAGTTCCCGAGAGTCTGATGGGAACCAAGTCACGCGGCTGTGAAGCCTCATCCACGTGTTAGGTTTACCGGGGTCCAGCCTGTGCCGCGCGCTTAGCATGCTCAGCAGCCTTCCTGGGCTGCCATGCCCCGGTGTTTGGGCAGAGCCTCGGCGAGGGTCTGCTACCCAGCGAGTGGTTCTTCCATCGGGATGGACACACAGGTACCTGGCCTTGAGTGGCTATATGAGACAGGAGGGGGCAGGAAGTGATGAGCAGGTGCCCAGGACCCCCGTTCCTATTGCTCTAGTCCCCAGAAAGAAGGATGCGTGAAGGGACAGGAAAGAGTGGCAGCTGTGCAATGGGTAAAAAGGCAATGGAGAGCCCCCCCCATCCCCGCCTTCCCCCCCCCCCGCCCCCCAGATGAATAATTTACCAAAAGGTTAGGATGGAGACAAAGGAGGATAATGACACAGGCTGACACTTAGTGCTGAGTGGGGAGGTGGCAGAAGTGGGGGGAGGGGAAGCAAAGAGCTTCTGGAGGAGAAGAGGGTTCAACACGGTCATTCACCCACCCTCTGCTAGTCTAAACCCCGGTTCCTCACCCACACAATCCATTCGCACCCAGGCCCCCACACCCCCACTCACAGCCCTACCCAGACCACACCCACCCAATTCATAAACACCCACCCCTGCGCACACTCTGCCTACCCACACACCTGCCCCTAGGCCTCCCCATCTCAGCCAGAACCCTACCTATATCCCCACACCCTATCTCCACCCCCACTGCCATTCATACACCACACGGGGACCCACCTCCTATACCCCCCCAGCCCCTACTACATAAAGCAAGAGGGGGCTTCTCCCAACTGTCCCACTGAGCCCACTCCCCATTCCCTGAGCCCCCAGCCCCACGCTGCCCCCCACCAGGCCGGAGATGCTGTGGCTCCTCAGGGCCCCTCCAGCTGTTCTTCCGAAACTCAGGAACTCTGAACTCCGTAGGCACCCGACGGTTTTCTGTATTTTTCAACTGTTCTGCAATGAGCCCGTGTTTCTTTCATAATTAGACAGAATTGGCGAAAACATGATCTTTTCTGACCATGGACTGTTTGGAGAGGGGGGAGACAGAAAGCCGGAGATTATCTACAAGGACATAATCACCTAGCAAAAAGGGAATGAAGTACCCAGGAGCCGCGGGCGGCCAGGGGTCCCTGACACCCGAGCTTTCCTAGGACACCAGGGGCTGGTCTGTCACGTTGCATCTGGGAAGACATGGTGTTCCGGTTGGGTGGGGCATCTCTATGAGGAACCACATCCCCCTGAGACATTCCGGAGGAAGGTGGCACTGTGTGTGAGAATGAGAAGACGGGGACAGCACAGCCAAGCAGAGAAGCCGGGGGCCTTGGCCCATGTGGGGCCCTGTCCATGGGTGCACACTGGGTCCCCGGGACCCCCACTCCCCATGCTGGCTGTCAGGGACTTGGCTTCCACCTGCAAACCAGCCTCCCCGTCGCTTCCCCTGATTCAGGGCAGGTAGCACCTGCTCAGGGAGCCTTCCCTTACCCCCCGCTCCCCCGCTCCCCAGGCTGGCCCTGAGCTTCCATGGCAGCCCCCAAAGGTCTGTCTTCGCACTTCCCTGCTGGCTGTAGCCATTTGGGGCGTCACTGCTAGTGGGTGGCCTCCCCAGGCCCAGAACAGCCCTTCCACAAGCTGCTGTGTAAATTGAAGACCCTGCCTTTCCCCCCCCCCCCCCCCCCCCTGCTCCAGGGCCTGGCCCCATGGCAGGTGCTGGCTGTTTGTTTGGTCATTAGTCTTCTTACCTCCCTGCCAAGCAGGGCCTTGAGGCTGCAGCGTATGCTGCGGGCTCCACTAGCTGGAAAGGGACCATCCCAGAGCCCAAGGCGCACAGGCTACTGCGGGGAAATTAGGGACTTCTATCCCCAAGTTACCTTTAGGGCAACTTGCTCTACCCAGCTGAGACCCTGCCCTGGAGCTCCATCTCCCGGAAGGCCCTCTGTCCCCCAGCCGGTATCAGCCTGCTTTTCCCTAGAGCCTGCTCCAGCCCCACCTTCTTCTTGGCCCCAGAGCCTGCCACGGCCTCCTCCTCCCCTGCTCACCCCACTCTGACCACTGCGCGCATCCTGGCCTGGCTCATGACCTTGACTCACCCCCTTCGTCTTGCTGAGCCTTGGTCCCTCATCTGCCAAATAGGTCAGCTTCAGATTTGGGCACGTCAGGCGCCCAAGCAACGGTGGTGGTTGGATAAGGGCCACTTCCTCGGCCTTAGACTGCCTTGCGATGCCACCAGGCTCTGTGTGTGTTGGCCTTTTCTCTTTGGCGAGTCCCTCACTACCTTGAGGACAGAGACCCTGTCCTTTGCATCGTCTTGCTCTTCCCTGACCCTCCCGCCCGAACCCGTCACGGGTCTTCCTCTCACACAACAAATGCTCACTTATTGCCAAGGGGGGCTCCGCAGTCTTTCAGTTGCTCACTCCGGCCTCCGCTGCCTGAAGGAGAGGCAGGGTTGGAGTGAGGGCGCAGAAGGGTGGGGGCCCCCCGGGGGAGGGCTGAAGGATGTCCTAGTGCGTAGTCACTGGGGCTCCCTGGCCTCCGGGGCATGGCCCAGCATCCCCAGACAGCACTGCGTGGGGACAGGGCTGAGAAGTGGGGTTCGCCTGGAAATGAGGGCGCTATGGGTAAGCAGAGCAGATTTCTTTTTTTAAAAAATATATATTGATTTCAGAGAGGAAGGGAGAGGGAGAGAGAGAGAGAAACATCAATGATGAGAGAGAATCTTTGATCGGCTGCCTCCTGCACACCCCATACTGGGGATCGAGCCCGCAACCCGGGCATGCGCCCTGACCAAGAATGGAACCGTGACCTCCTGGTTCATAGGATGAGCCACGCAGGCCGGGCAGCAGATTTCTTGGTTGCGCAGATTGGGGCACTGGTCAGTGGGTTCTCACGGGGGCATGTCTCTGCCGCAGGTGAACGGGAAGGAGCTCTCCAAGCTGTCTCAGGAGCAAACCCTGGAGGCCCTGCGTTCCTCCAAGGAGCCCCTGGTGATACAGGTGTTGAGACGCAGCCCCCGCCTCCGGGGGGACAGCTCCTGTCACGACCTGCAGCTGGTGGACAGTGGCACTCAGACTGACATCACCTTCGAGCATATCATGGCGCTGGGCAAGCTGCGCCCGCCCACCCCACCCATGGTCATCCTGGAGCCGTACGTCCTGTCTGAGCTGTGAGTCGCCCTCAGGAGGGCCCCGGGCCCTGCCTCCAGAGAGGGCACGCCATCAGGGGCAGCCATCCCCACCCCATCCAGAGGCTGTGTTGCTGCAGCTCTGGGCATGGCGGGGAGACCCCCGACTGGCTTGTCCTCTCAGGCGGGAAGCAGGCTCCTTGGCCTCCAGAGTTGACTGTGGCACCCCAGGGCTCAGAAATCTCCAGGCCTCTAGCCTCAGGCTGAACACCAGCCGGGGAAGGGGCCGGGGGAGGTTGACACACAGGCTCCTCATTGTATCTACCCCCAGGGCCAAGGGAGGACCATCCTGGGATCTTGCTGCTGGAAGGTTGAGGTCCTCAGCTCCTCCTCCATCCTCTCTCCTCTGCCGTCCCATCGTCTTCTGCCTCACAAGCATCACCCCTTGAATCTTCTTGCATCCTTGTCTGTCCCATCTCTCTCCCTGCTCTGAACTTCTTCCATCTCTTCGGCTTCTTTCTTTGGCTTTGGCCCCCTCAGAAGAAGGGCCTCTCACCCAGGCCTGGTGGCTCATGACTGTGTGAGCACTGACTCATTCTGCTAGTCTAAACCCCGACTGCAGGGAGGTGGTCCCGGGATCCCCTCGCAGAGAGGTAGGCCCAGGGCTGCCGGCTGCCAAGCTTAGCTTCGGGGCAACAAGGGCCACCCTTGGAGGGAGAGTGGGTCCTTCTCTGCCCCCCAGCAGTCCTCCGGGGCCTGGATAACTCCTGGGGGCGTTGCATGAGTGGGGTCAGTGCTGGGCGGGAAGGATACCCACAGTTTGGAGAAGTCACTGCCAGCTGGCATGGTTTGAGGAGTCTGAGCTGGGGGACGGTGCGGGACAGGCTTAGGGGTCTAGGCATGCCTGCATCCTCAGTGCGGACCCCTGCACCCTCCTGGTCTATGCATGGATGCATGTAGCTCAGAAGGAGGGAGTTCTGGAAGAATAGTCTGACCATCTTCCCTGAGGGTGTACCCAGAAGCAGGGCTCCATGCTGAGTGCCAGCTCGGGAGCTGGGGCTGGGGCAAGGGCATGAGAGGAGCAGATGGCCAGCCTGATCCCCCCCCCTTCTCCTGGGCAGCCCCCCCATCAGCCATGAGTATTATGACCCAGCGGAGTTCATGGAGGGCGGCCCGCAGGAGGCAGACCGTGTGGACGAGCTGGAGTATGAGGTGAGCCAGGCGGCCAGGGCAGGGCCCGCAGCCAGCCTCAGGAGCCAGTCCCAGGATGGCTGTCTACAGCCCATCTCAGGCCTGGCTCCTGCTGCTTCCAGGCGGCTGGGCCTTGTGGTCCTTCCCGGGATGTGGCTGGTTACTCAGGCTCACCCACCAAGTCTGGCTGAGTTGGGGAGGGCACGGGTGAGGTCACACGGTTGGTTTCTGTCAGTGAGTCTTGTGTCCCGCACATACATGTCTGTGTCCTATGCGTCCTGTGCGTCTCGTGCGTATGTCTTGGGCATTTCCTGGTAGGAAACACATGCGCCATTTGGGGATGGTAAGAAGGATCCTCCGAATCTGGAGGCTCAGCTCAGGTGAAGTGCTGCTGGGGATCCGGGCTGGGCCGTGCCCACCACCACGGCATGGGTCCTTGCTCACGTATTTCCGGGGCTTTCTTCCTCTGCTTCCCCCACGCCCCCTTGTGGCAGGAGGTGGAACTGTATAAAGCCAGCCACCGGGACAAGCTGGGCCTGATGGTTTGCTACCGCACCGATGATGAGGAGGACCTGGGCATCTACGTTGGAGAGGTATGAAGGTGGGGATATGGCAGTGGAGTCTTCTAGAAGGCAGCAGAGCCTCATGCTGTCCTTGGTGTGCTAGGACCTCAAAGCTGGACTTCGATGATGCCCATCTGTACTGCACCAGTGAGGGAAACGGGCACCATGGTGGTGGGTAGTGAGGCAGGGCCTGGCACACAGAGAATCCGCATAGCATCCAACTCCTTGGCCTTTGCACACTGCCCAGGGTGCTCAGGCTGCCCACAAGGACCCAGCTGCCAGGGATAAGGCCTGTTTGCATCAATAGTCAGTGAATGCCCAGCCTGACAGCCCTCCCCCAGCGTACGTTGCCAGGGTGGGACAGTGGGCAAGGCTTAGGCAGGCGGAGGTCCCAGCCGCCCTCCTGGCACTCATGGGGTCATTCTCCTCCACCTGTCTGTGTCCGCAGGAGGGGGGATGACTATCCCACTGCTATTTTTTGAGTATGGGAAAGTATCCTAGCCTCTGACACAAAAAAGAACAGGCTTTCATGCAAAAGAGTGTAAGGTTGCCAGCCAGCACATGGGCATGAGGGGGTGTTGGAAGGGGCTGGAAGGTTCGGGTCAGTAAGTTGGTGGCTCGTGCTAGGGAGAGGTGACTAGCCCCAGGCCCACTGTTCTGTCCCTGCCTCCTGGAGCTTGGGAACTCCTGGTCTGAGCTGAAGAGGGAGCGAGCAAGGAGCCTTAGGTTGGCTTTGGGGGCTCCCAAGGTGAGGCTGACCTGTTCTACTGAGAGGGCACCTTAGCAGACGTGCCAAGTCCCCACCCAGGATGTGTGTGCCTTGCAGGTGAATCCCAACAGCATTGCAGCCAAAGATGGCCGGATCCGAGAGGGAGATCGAATTGTCCAGGTGAGCAGGGCAAGCATGCCTGACTCCAGGCTCCACTGTGCCAGCTGCCTCTCCTCCTCCTCCTCATCCTCCTCCTCCTCCCCCTCCTCCTCCTCCTCCTCCTCCTCCTCCTCCTCCTCCTCCTCCTCCTCCTCCTCCTCCTCCTCCTCCTCCTCCTCCTCTTCTTCTTCTTCTTCTTCTTCTTCTTCTTCTTCTTCTTCTTCTTCTTCTTCTTCTTCTTTAAAAAATACTTTTATTGATTTCAGAGAGGAAGAGAGAGGGAGAGAGATAGAAACATCCACGATGAGAGAGAATCATTGGTCGGCTGCTTCCTGCACACCCCTTACTGGGGGATCGAGCTTGCCACCTAGGCATGTGCCCTGACCGGGAATCGAACCATGACCTCCTGGTTCATAGGTCGACACCCAATCACTGAGCCACACCGGCCGGGCTGCCCTACCACTTCTTAGCTGATCCCAGCTCTGTCCTAAGAGCTCAGCTTGGTGCCAGGCAGCCTAAAACTGGGCTGGGTCTCCTCTCTCTGCACAGCTGCCCTGGGTGACTCCCGTGTGCCCGTGGGATCTGCTCTGGCACCTTGCTAGCCTCTCTCCCCTCTGCCCCCCAGATGTGAGCACATCTGTCCTACGTTGTCCTGTGAGCACATGTGCCTTTGCACAGGCCAGGCTGTCCTCTCCTGAGGCACCTCCCACTTGTCTCCATCCTGCCAAAGCTTTTGGGGAGCCTGTTCCAGCCCAGGGTGCTCACCCAGGGCCCGCCCCTCAGCCAGCTCTGGCATCCCTGCTGATTGTTCCTCACCCACCACAGATAAACGGTGTGGACGTCCAGAACCGGGAAGAGGCCGTGGCAATCCTGAGCCAAGAGGAGAACACCAACATCTCCCTGCTGGTGGCCCGGCCTGAGAGCCAGGTGTGTGTCTAGCAGGGTGTTCTGGGTCCCCTCCCATTGGGCGTTCTGTCTTGGAATCTGCTGATCTGTGTCGGGGGCACAGACATGCCAACAGCCTGGCACTGATAGCGGGCTGGCAGTGTCCCAGGGCGTGTTTTCCCTTTTGGCCTGTGATGGCCAGGACCACCCCCTTTCTGGGGTTTTTAAACTTTTGCACTCAGATGTCGAGTGTGACTCGACACGGTTAGCATTAGAATAAAGGAATTGAGAAAAAAGCGAGTGCAAAGGGTTAACTCTATTGGGTATGGAACCTTGAGGCATCTGGAGGGGTGGCTGGGGAGGTTCTTAAGACAGTAGGGACATCATGGACCTGTCTCTGCAGCTGGCAAAGCGAATGAAGGACAGTGACCGTGATGACTTCCTGGATGTCTTGGGCTCAGAGAATGAGGGGAAGTTGAAATCCCCCCCTGCCCAGCAGGTGAGGAAGGAGGAAGGGCAAGGTCATGGGGAGGGCCAGCAGGAAGGGAGGGTGAGGAGGGGCCGGGGGGGGGGTGTGGGAGGTGGGCTGGACCCCAAAGCCCCTCTGATCACCCCATCCTCTTTTGGCGCCCCTGCTAATGGGACCCAGACTGAGTAGGGTTCATCTTTCTACCCCAGCTCGGAAAAGAAGAGGAGCCAGGAGCCCCGGATGTGGGCCCAGGCCTGAGCAACAGCCAGGAGCTGGACAGTGGGGTGGGTCGGACTGACGAGAGCACCCGCAATGAGGAGAGCTCTGAGCACGACCTGCTGGGGGATGAGCCCCTGAGCACCACCAACACGCCCGGCACCCTGCGCAAGTTTGGCCTGCAAGGGGACGCCCTGCAGAGCCGCGACTTCCACTTCAGCATGGACTCCCTGCTGGCTGAGGGGGCTGGGCTGGGGGGTGCTGAGGTCCCGGGCCTCACCGATGAGGAGTATGAGCGCTACCGGGAGCTGCTGGAGATCAAGTGCCACCTGGAGAATGGCAACCAGCTGGGCCTCCTCTTCGCCCGCGCCTCCGGTGGCAACAGCGCCCTGGATGTCAACCGCAACGAGAGCCTGGGCCACGAGATGGCCATGCTGGAGGAGGAGCTGCGGCACCTGGAATTCAAGTGCCGCAACATCTTGCGGGCGCAGAAGATGCAGCAGCTGCGGGAGCGCTGCATGAAGGCCTGGCTGCTGGAGGAGGAGAGCGTCTACGAACTGGGCGCCAGCGAGCCCAAGAAGCGCGAGCTGCCCGACATCTCTGAGCTGCCCGAGAAGTCTGACAAGGACAGCACCAGTGCCTACAACACGGGGGAGAGCTGCCGCAGCACCCCACTGCTCACCGAGCCGCTGCAGGAGAGCCCCCTGAGGCGGGCCGCTGCTGGCAACTCCAACTTGAATCGGACCCCCTCGAGCCCCCCTGTCGCCACCCACCCCAAGGCAGCTCCTCCACAGGGGAGCCCCGGCAAGTTCCGATCCCTCTCCCGGGATCCCGAGGTGGGCCGGAGACAGCACTCAGAGGAGCGCGTCCGCCGCAGCCCCAAGATGGGGGTCACCCTGGAGCGCGTGGGCCCCGAGGGCAGCCCTTACCTCTCCAGGCGCCACCGAGGCCAGGGCCAGGAGGGCGAGCACTACCAAAGCTGTCTGCAGCTGGCCCCTCCGCGCTGCCTGGAGGATCTGGGCCACGGCCCCTTGAGTTTGGCTGGTGGCCCTCGGGTGGGCGGAGCTGTGGCCGCAGCCAGTGAAGGGCCCCGCATGGAGTGGAAGGTCAAGGTGCGCAGCGATGGAACCCGCTATGTGGCCAAGCGGCCCGTGCGTGATCGCCTCCTAAAAGCCCGGGCCCTGAAGATCCGCGAGGAGCGCAGTGGCATGACCACGGACGACGATGCGGTCAGCGAGATGAAGATGGGCCGCTATTGGAGCAAGGAGGAGCGGAAGCAGCACCTGATCCGGGCCCGGGAGCAGCGCAAGCGCCGTGAGTTCATGATGCAGAGCCGGTTGGAGTGCCTGAGGGAACAGCAGAATGGCGACAGCAAGGCTGAGCTCAACATCATCGCCTTGAGCCACCGCAAGACCATGAAGAAGCGGAATAAGAAGATTCTAGACAACTGGATCACCATCCAGGAGATGCTGGCCCATGGCACTCGCTCAGCTGACGGCAAGCGAGTCTATAACCCTCTGCTCTCCGTCACCACCGTCTGAGCTGCCCAGGTGGGAGCCAGCTGCGATACAGGGCGGGCCCCCTGCCCCTGCCCAGGTCCAGTGAGCCTCCAGGAATCCCACCCCCCTCCTCTCCCGTAGAATCTAGTGTGTGTCTTTGTGCACAGGTGTGCACACACCTGTCTTTGTATTTGTGCACAGGACTTTGTTACCAGAGAGAAGCCCCCAAGGAGAATGGGCACCTCTTCCATTGTGTGTGTGCGCGTGTTTGTGTGTGCAACACTAGCCCAGGCACATGCACGTGCACACACTCCCCCCCTCCCCGCCCCCCCCAGCTCTCTCTCAGTGTGTTGAGCTGAAAAGGAGAGGTAAAGAGGATTGTCCTAAGCACAAGAGAATGTCCAGCTCCTGAGCTGAGCCGTCTCTCCCCCATGCTGGGAGCCTCCACTATTTGTAGACAAAGGCGACCCTGTTTTTGTGGTTTTTCTCCCTTTCTGTGCTTGCCAATTGTTTTTCTGTTTTGTGCACCTGCCCTGGGGGCTAGCAGCTCCTTCAGGCAGCCTGACAAAGGTGGAACCCCCCCTAGTGAGGGCTGGGAAGGAGGGGGGTGGGAGGGGAGTAAGAGAGAGGGAGGGTAGGGATGGGAGGGAAGGGATGGGAAGGAAGGGAAGAATGGGAAGCAGCTTTCCTGCTGGCCTCCGCTCTGAGGTGTGGGGACAAGGGCTTTTCAAGGCTCACCCCGGAGGCTACCTCCTCTGTGACCAAGGTAGAGCCGAGACTGGGGCCTGAGGGGCCAGTATCCATCCAAGAAGAAATACCTGAGCCCAGGGCTGTGCCTGCCTCCATGTGGCGTGTGGCTTCTCTTCTGAGGGTCGTGAGGGGTCCAGAAGCCAAGGCCCACGAGTAATAGCAAAAGAGCTTTGTGACAAGACCCACATGGAATTGAGGGAGCTGCCTGGAGCCCAGCGAGAGCCGTGCCAGGCCAGCTGGGCTGACTGGGGGAGATGTCCTGCACCCCACTTTGCAGGTGTGGACTGGGCAGTTCTCCAGGGCCCCTCAGCCTCAGAGAGCCTCAGATTGGAGGCAGACAGATTGCCCATCCCTGCCCCCCACTGGCATCACAATAAAGCAAGCTGCCTTTTTATGGTGACTCTGGGCCTCCCTGTGTTTATTCTCATCGATCGAGCTTGGGTGGGAGAGGGGCGTGTGTGTGTGTGTGTGTGGGGGGGGGGGTGAAGGGCAGGGCAGGTGAGGACTGGGGCCAATTGAAAGCTGTCTCTCAGCTTTCGTGGCATATCACTGAGGAACAGCAAGGTTTTGTTTGTTTAATATATTTTTTATTGTTGATAGTATTACAGATATTTCCCATTTACCCCCCCTTCTCCCCCCCCTCCTCCCAGCCCCCATTATTTCAGAGGGAGAGAGAGAAACATCAATGATGAGAATCATTGATCGGCTGCCTCCTGCATACACCCCACTTGGATCGAGCCCACAACCCAGGCATGTGCCCTGACTGGGAATAGAACTGTCACCTCCTGGTTCATAGGTCATCGCTCAATCACTGAGCCACGCCGGCTGGGAAACAGCAAGATCTTTTGATGTCAGTGTCCTCTACCTGACAGGAGGTATGACAGGGTCACTTAAATCATTTCAAGGGTGTGACATGGCCTCAGGGGTGGTGCACAGATGCAGGATGACAGGCTTGGCTCAGGACTGAATGAGGCCAACACTTCTTCATCTCTGGAACCTGAGAGAAGTGGGCTCCACCCTACCCCCTCCCCCTGCTCCAGAAGAACTGGAGCAGGGGCAAGGAGCTGGGAGCTTCTCAAAGGCACAAACTACCTTCCCTATTTGGGGACCCCAGTGCCTAGCACGTAGATGATGCTGAGTAAAAGTCTAGGCCAGGGGTCCTCAAACTTTTTAAACAGGGGGCCAGTTCACTGTCCCTCAGACCGTTGGAGGGCCGGACTATAGTTTAAAAAAAACAACAACTATGAACAAATTCCTATGCACACTGCTAAGTCGGCTGCTAAGCAGGACAGGCAGCGGCGGCAAACACACCCAGCGGGCCGGATAAATGTCCTCGGCGGGCCGTAGTTTGAGGACCCCTGGTCTAGGCCATGAGGTGGATGAATACCTGGGTGGCCACAGGGCCCTTCTGGCTCTTAGACTTCCAGAGGTGCAGCCAGATGTTCCATTCAGTGCAGCAAACCACTGGTATGCTACATGCTGGGCAGGAGCCAGGGCCCTGAAGGCCATCTCCAGGTGTGGCCTGCTCTGTGCGTGACGCTCCTTGGAGTGGGCAGTGTGGCCATGAAGGAAGCTTCTGAACAGACTGGCTGCTGCCAGCAGCTGAAGTGGGCAAGGACACACTTAAATTCTCTTAAAAAATGATGTAGACCTCTTATTAACTCTGCCAATTGGCTGAGATGGGCATGAGTGAGGAATCGGAGTCCACGTTCCCAGATTCTGAGCCCATTCCCCTGCTGGGAAGGCAGGTTCCCAAGTGGGCCACATCTGTCCGGCTACTGTGCTGAGCAGCTGGGAGGGAAGGTCCAACGTCACACTGCAGACTGGAACGCCATCAAGGGGGAGGGAGTATAGGGCTTGGTGAAAAGAAGTGAAGGGAGCAGAAGGGTAAGGGCATGAGATGCTCCCTTCACAGCCCAGCCCTTCAAGACCTATTGCTGAGGACTAGGTACGTAGATTCTTGTGACCCTGTTTCTCTGGAGGGAACATGACCCCTTAGAGGAGGATGGGGCTCTCCTGCCACAGAAAACGGGCCGGGGGGGGGGGGGGGGAGCGGGAGACAGAAGCCAACCATTCCCTGGGCGCAGCTCTCCAACTGTTGGGCGGCCACTTTAATGGCTCCAGAGGTTCCCCATTGTTTCAGCTAGGATTTGCATGGAGGCCTAGGACTCAGGGGATGTGGGCCAAGACAGGCCTGGGACCTGGAGTCCCTGAAAGCCCGCGCTGTGGCTCCGCTCTCACTGATTCTTGGAGGTGGTGCCAGCCCTTGGCTTCTGACACCCTGGAACAGTGACTTCACATCTGGGTCCTATTGCCATCAGGCAGGGTAGTGGAGCCAGGATCCAAAAGTGCCCCTGGGTGGCACATAGCTGCCACGGTCTACCTTGCCTGCCTCGCCAGCACCCACCACCTCCAGCAGGTGCCCCTTAAGCTCCCTCTGCTGGTCTTTCTATGGAATCCAGCAACCCTAGCAGCCAGCAACCCTAGCCTGGCTTGGCCCTCAAGGGACTCAGCTGTACTGTTTTTGGGAGTGAGGACCCAGCTCTTCTTGAGAGCCTCCCCATTCCTTCCAGTCACTCCCATCCCGAGTAGGGAGAGGCTGGTGTCTGGAGGAGGTCCCCAGGTAGTTCTAGGTCACAAGCCACTTGCTCTCCATGCCCCCAGCCCTTCCTACTGCTATGGAGGACAGAGCCCAGGCACTGAGCCCCTGCCCTCCCCCCAGGGAAGTTTGGGGCCTACCTTCCTTTGAGAGTGCAGCCTCTTTGGAGGCTGGTACTGTTGCCATTTCTTTTCTGGAACAGGCAATGGTGATCAAGCACCAGGGTGCCAAGGGTTTGCCAGATGGGCTCAAAGACCCCTCACCAAGATCCCATAGGAGACATGTACGTGGGAAGGATACCCTAGGACTTGCCATCTAGCCCCTTTGGACCCCGGGGCTCTGCGCACTTCTGCAGCCATGGGTGACACCGGTGAAACTCCCTTGGCTGGGCAGGAGAGCTGAAGGTTGACCTGGAGCATGATGCCTGGTGTCCGATGGCAATGGCTCCTCAGAAGTAGGGGTCCAGGCCATTGGTTGTTTCTGTGCCTTCTGTGTGTCCCACCCGACACCATGAAGTGGGAGCACATTGAGAGGCAACATGGAGAAGGTGGGGTGTGGCGCTTAGAATGCTTACACCCCAGACTGCTGCCAGGTTGATTGGCTTCAACTGTATCAGTGAAATGGCCACTCACAATGTAAGCACGGAGAGTACTTCAGTGTGTGGCGCATGCCCAGGGCTGCAAACACAGGAACCATTGCAGGCCGTGTAGGGCTGTCTCCATGTGTTGCTGACTGCTGGGTTTGGGGGAAGCCAGGCAGTTGCTGTCCAAATGGCAGGCGGTCAGAGGCCCTACCCTGGGCAGGCCGGAGGGACTGAGGGGCAGGAGAGAACAAGGCAGTCCTCTGCCAGACCACATGTGCTGGGAGGAGGGGCAAACCCATGCAGGCAACCAGGAGACAGCAGGTAGATGCTAGTCACCGGGGCGCCAGGCAGGGAAGGCTTAGCTGGGGGGCTGGGGAAGGCAAGCCTGCAATACCAAAGAGCAAAGCAAACCCATGAGACGGGAGTTTCAGCCCAGTCCCCGCTCAGCGCTGCATTGTCGTGTGGCCCAGGGGATGCTGGCTGCCCAGCCCTGATCTGTGTGGAAGGCAAGGTGCAGCGACGCAAGTGAGGGGCCTCTAACTGTTTATTGAAAGAAGCACGGGGGGCTGAGGGCACTGCCCTCAGGCCTGGATGTGGCTCTTGGCGTTGAAGGCCAGGTAGTAGATCACTATTCCGATGACTGCGGCCAATACCTCGGTGGAAACCCAGGGCCCGTTCCAAGTGCCCTGCAAGAAAAGAGAGCAAAGCAAGCTCAGGGGAGGGATAGGCGAGCGGCCCATCCCCTGCCCGCCCCCCACACCCCGAAAGTATGAGGCTTGCTGTGTGCTTGCTGTTTCCCAAGCCCAGGCCAGCCTCTTCAGCCCACTCACCCGATGGTCTACGCTGACTGTGAACAGGGGTGCGATGATAGAAATGTCTTCGTTGTTTCTCTGAGCCTGCAAGGGAGGTGCTGGGGTTAGGGGTGCTGCCGGGTGGGGTGGGGTATGAGAGATGGGAGCACTGGCTTGAGTCAGGGAAGAGGGGAGGAGAGAGACGGGTTAAGGGAAAAACACAAGGTCTAAGCACAGGCGGAGCAGGTGTATAGGAAGGCACCCCACCCAGCCATCCTGCTCCCTGTAAGCAAGGCCCCTAGTGGCCCCAGAGCTCCTGGAAGAGGGGCTGGAGGGTGGAGGGGCTGTGGAGGGAGGGTGTGCCCGCCCTCCGGCAGGCCGGGGAGGAGCCGCAGGTGGCACTCACCTTCCTCAGCAGGCTGTAGGACTCCTCATCGAAGAATCTGACCTCATAGGTACCTGCATGGGCATTTTTGTGATCTAGGCTCCAGGACACCTGGGTTGGGTGATTGGCACAGGGTAGGCACAATGAACACATCAGGGTCCCGCTGCCAGTGCTAACACAGCACCACCGCCAGCGGCCCAAGACAAAGAACTCTGACCCTGCTTGACCAGGCCACCTCGAGGGCTTCCGGTCACAAGATGACAACCAAAGTATCCCTTACCTGATAACGTCCCACATCCTGGCCCCGGGTGACAGGAAATTGCTTTCCACTGACGTCAGCATAAAGAGCCATGTTCTGGGGGGAAGACAAGGGGCGAGTCATTTGCTCCCCTATATGGCTGTTGGTAGAGGCCCCACTGTGCTGCCCACAGCGGCACCTGTGGCCTATGGGCAGGGGATACCATGTGAGAATCATGGAGGTAGCCCTGGCACAACCCAGAGCCTCGCCAGGAAGCCAACACCCACAGATAACTGCCACTACTTCTCTGGTTCCTCAATTCTGGGGGGAAGGTACATTCCTTTTTTTGGCCTGGCCCCTCTAACCCACAGCAAGCCTGTTAACTGTGATCAGCATGAGATGATTGACATGTCCTTATTATTTCTGAGCCTGTAAGGGGATGCTGGGGCCAAGGGGTACCCAATGAGCTGTCCAAAGAAATGTTGTACCCCAAAAGGCCCAACTTCCTTCTTCGGGCCTTTGGGATGCTGGTTAAGGTCAGGGGCTGAAGCCAGGTCTGTTCAGTCTTAAAATTATGGAACACCCACATGGACATATACCTTGGCAAAGAGCAACCAGAAAAGGATGCAGGAGCCTGAGGGACTGACCCCTGGCTGTTTCTCACTTCCACGTACATTATTATTATTTTTTAAATGTTTTTATTGGTTTCAGAGAGAGGAAGGGAGAGGGAGAGAGAGAGAGAGAAACATCAGTGATGAGAGAGAATCATTGATCAGCTGCCTCCCGCACGCCCCAGACTGGGGATTGAGCCCGAAAATCGGGCATGTGCCCTGACCGTGAACTGCTGGTTCATGGGTTGATGCTCAACCACTGAGGCACACTGGCTGGACCACGTACATTCTCTTAAGACACAGCAAAGTGTCTACCTACATTACTGCACCTAGGCAAAACCAGGTAGCTTAGGAGAATGTTCCTTGAGCACCTGCTAGAATTTGACCTTAGTGAATCGAAGTCCACATGGGTCCCCGGGTCTGCAAGTTGAGTCGCTAACGCCCAAGGTCCCAGGCTCACTACCCGTTTCTCACCCCAGTACCCTCCTGGCTGAACCCCCCTGCCTCCCTTACCTGGACCCTGTTCTTGCATGTCAAGGAAATCTCCACAATGAAGACAGTCTCAGTGGAAATGACGGCATCAGAAGTTGTGTAGTAGGAAGGGGTGATTTGGGGCTCCATGCAGGCCTCTGCTGTGGGGAGAAGGCAGAGAAGGCCTGGGTAAGGCCTAGCTTGTGCATGCTGGGCTGGAGGACAGAGGGACCACCCTGACCCCAATTATCACACCTCATCAGCTAAGGACACATGGAATCCTTTGGACCCTGCCAGGTAGGATATGGGAAACAGGTCTAAATAAGTCAGAAGTGCAATGGCAAGGGGGGTGGGGAATGGGAAGGCTTTGTACAGGTGGAACCTCAATGTAAGGGCAAAAGAGCAGGTGAGTGGGGGGAGGGGGCTGAATGGATTCACTGCACAACTCGTATCTGTCCGTAGACCTTCGGATAGGGAAGCCATGCAAAGGTTTGGGGCTACAGCCTGCCTTTGGCCTGTAGCACTCTCTAGAAGCCCGGGGGGGGGGGGGGGGCGCTAAGCTGACCTCAGTTCAGAGCCATGAAGAACCCTGGGCAGTTTATTCAAAGTGTCCTCCACAGACACCCAACGTGGTGCTGCTGGCAAAGCACGTGGGCTTTCGAGATGGAGGGGGTCTCTGCCTCCAGCTACTGTTGACACAAGGCCAACGGTAGCCCCAATGTTTCCCGAGGGAAGGAAATGGGAGAGGTTCTGGATCCAGATGCACAAATGGTCCCCTTGAACAGGGCTGCCCTGAGAAAGAATGCTGCCTTAGCCATCTCCGCATGGCTAGAAGCTAGAGAAAAAAGGGTGCCACCGAAGTCAAAGGGCGCCAAGCAAATGCTACCAATGGTCAAGTTCTCAGCCAACTGCTCTCTGAATGTGGTGTCTCTGCCTTAGGTTGAGGCAATCAAGGAAGATTTGGGGTCTGGACATCGGGAAGATGCCTGGGAACACTGGTGGGGCAGTTCTTAGGAGCCACATCCCGAAGATCCTTCTGTGCCCTGCTAAGCTTGGCACCAAAACGTGTTACAGCCAGATATGTCCTTTCCAGACCTCTCTGGCTACAACATGGGGAACTCCTGAGAGATAAGTGAGAAGGGTGCAGGCAGGAGGCCAGTTAGGCTGGTGCAGACACCAAGGGCGCTGGTCTGAAGGAGGGCCGGTAAAGTGAATGCACAGAAAGCGACCCCTCCCCAGCCCAGCCCCCAGGAGGCTCCGGCTCCTGCAAGGACATCCTCCTCAGCACACTTCCGGACTCCAGACTGAGCTCAACCCTGCCACTAGGTGTTAATCTCTCAAGAACGCCAATTGATCTGACTGTGGTTCTGCTCTGCTGAAAAGCCCTTTACTTTATAAAGTTACATCAGGGCCTCAGGTAAAAACTCAAGTCAACAGTCTGGCTTGACACCCAAGCTCCCGCTTACCTTAACCTCTTCAGCTCAGATCTAACTCGCCCATGTTCATGGCCACTCTGCCTGGTCGGTCCCTTCTCCCTCTTCACTTAAGAGCTCCCTTCCTGGGGAGGCCTGGCCCCACCGCGCCCAGTCAGGTGGCTCCTCTTCTCCAGCCCATTTTCTCCCCCTGATCACCCTGCGCTAGAGCTTTGCTCCTGTACGACCCTCCTCCGAGACCAGGAACTCTGGGAGAGGGAGCAGAGTCTTGTGTCACTTTCCCTGCTGGAGAGGGGGCCGGGTGCACGGGAGAGCCTCTGAAACTCTTCCTCGCAGGAGCAGAAAGGAGAAAGGTTTGTTTGTTTCTTCCGGCAGCCTGGCTGCTGGGTAAACATGTGTGGTGCAGGAGCGCTTGGTGGCCTTGGTCGTCGCGCCCCGAGGCGACCTGCCTCTCAGAGGAAGAAGGCCCAGTAGTACCCCGCTTCCCCCGCACCCCTCCTCCCCGCCACGCACCACCAGTAGTGGAAGAGAAGCTCGCCAGAAACGAGCTCCTGCCATGCCGCTACCTGAGCAGCAGGAGAGGCCCGACAGCAGGAGGAGCGCCAGGGCGCCGAGAGATGCCAGCGCCACCATCGCCTCTTCTATGCCGAGGTAAAAAGAGAGCGACTCCACTGAGCACGAGGGGCAGACAAGGAAGCGCGACACGTAAGAGGACGCGGCAGCCAATCAGACGCCGGCAGGCCGGGCGGGCCTGTGACGTTGCTGGCGGCACTGACGTGTCCCCTCACTGGACCTGTGGCCCAGCTGGGTGCCCCCCAAAGATGGCGGCGGCGGCGGCTGCGCTCTCGGCACCGGAAAAGGGCGTGGGAACCGGCAAGTCGTGCGCATGCGCGCTATAAGGGCACGCCCACTCCGCGGATTTGCAACCCTCCGAACTCTCGTGAGAGCCGTGTCTGCCTGCAGGGGCGTGCTGTTGCTCTCACTTTCCGTCATGGCGCTGAAGGTGGCAATGGCTGTTGGCGGCCCTGCGAAGGCAGTGCTCAGGCCGGCCCTTCTCTGCCGTCCTTGGGAGGTGAGACGGGGGAGCGGGCGGCAGGGACAGTCGCAGCGCTCGCTGGGGGTGCTTGCCCCTCGGTGGGACTGGATCTGGGGGCGGGGAGAGGGCTGCGCGCCGGAGTTGATTGGCCGCCTCGGTTGTCAGTGATGTTGGTCCGGCTTCCCCTGGTTTCTGCATCTTGTGGTGGGGGTGCTCCAGACAGGTGGGAAGAGTGGGCCTTGGCCCGAGTATCACCTCCCTAGTGCCTTTGTGGGACCCCACATGAGGCAGTCACGAATCTGGGCCTGCCTTGTTGTTGCTGCCTTGGAAATCCGTCACCTGCCAACGTTCCTGGGGTTTCTCTTCTTGTGGACTATTTTGCCACATGTTCCAGTGGAGATGGAGAAATGGACTTGCCAGGACCCCCAACCCTCCTCCTGACATTCTTATAGCCCCAGTTCTCCCCACCGCAGGTGCTTGGAATAGGAAGGAGCTAGGGTTTGTGAGGCTGGCTGGGTGGGAGGCCTCTGGGGCTTCGCTAACGGAATCCTTCCTTTAGGATTCTGGTCTGATTCCTCTCTCTTTACACACGTAAATGAGGATCATTAAATCCCTGCGTGAAGCATCAGCGAGCCTGGACTGGCCTGGAGGACAAAAGTTATGATCTCTAGGCCTGGCTACCCCACTGACCCACTGTGTGGCCTTAGGCCAGGCCCCTCCTCTATCTGGGCTTCAATTTCGCCTCTGTCTCAAAGGATCCAGCCAACTTTGACCTTCCAGAACCCTGCGACTTTGCTGACACCCTTGTGGACACATCCCCTGTCATGCTTTCCCTCTCTGGCCCCTCGGGAACACGGCCCTGTAACAGCATACCCTTTACGAAATGCTGTTTAAAAAGCTGACTCCTCCCACCTGAGAGACTTTCCAGAGGCCCTGACGATTCTGGCAGCTAGGCTCCCACAGGGTCTTGGTGAAGACATTTGTCTCCTCCCTGACCTCCTTTGTGTGTGTGTGCTTGTGTCCATGTGGGGTGGGCATGGGGGGCTGTTGAACAATCCGGGTAGTGCATTGCCCTGAGACTGGTTGTCCTGGGTATGGGAACCTTTAGAAATTAACCCCAGAGTTTTGCTCCCACTAATGGAATCCTGTGGGAAAACATGTAGCCACCATTGACCCTTAATCCAACAAACATGTTGAAGAGAGAAGCCTCAGTAAGCTGTGGAGTGTGGGGGCCCTTTGGTGGGAACACATATCACCCTGGACTCCTTTCTTTTTATAGCACCATTAAAGAACGAAGGCTGAGTCTAGCCCGGCGTGGCTCAGTGGTTGAGTGTCGACCTATGAACAGGAGGTCACGGTTTGATTCCTCATCAAGGCACATGCCCAGGTTGCGGGCTCGATCACCAGTGTGGGGCGTGCAGGAGGCAGCCGATCAATGATTCTCTCTCATCATTGATGTTTCTCTTTCTCACTTCCTCTCTAAAATAAAAAAAATATATGTTTTTTAAAAAATGAACGAGGGCTGACAGTCCACACCCCCCCACACACACACACACTCGAGGAATGAGCAGGAAGCCTGTGCGTATATCCCATCCTGCTGCATACCAAGCTCCTTTGATGGGTAGCTTCACTGGACCTGGATGTGAGGCAGTACCTCCTTAACCCTGAAGGAAGGTGCCTGCATCTGTCAGAGCCAGGTTCGGGAAGTCTCTATCCTGAGCGCCCCCTGAGTCTTTGGCCAAAGCAGAAGGAACATCTAGCAGAGGGACCAGGTGAGGAAGAGGTGCAACCCCGATGGTGATGTGATCAAGGTGGGGGAGGGGAGTTGCACAGAAGCAGAGCCAGGCCTGGTGCTAGGGATGACTCACCACCACACCTGAGTTACCTGTCCAGTGGATTTCAGAGGATTGAAGCCCAGGAGGAATTACTGTCAGGACTACAGGGGTCAGCCCAGCATCCCCCCCCCATTGGACACCACTGGCCTGAGGGGCTGTTGGGGTAAAGGGGCAGGTATGCTTTTGCACAGCTCTGTGTGCCCAGCTAGGCACTGAACACCTCGCATACCTCCTCTTGGCCAATCCTTCAGTAGTCACATAAGTAAGCACCTCTGTTCTGGGGGTTTCAGGCGAGGACGGGAAGCTGAACAAGGTTAAGGTGTTTGCTGCCCAGAGTAGTGGATGTGGATTTGAACTGAGGTCTCACTAGCCCCCAGAGCCCTCCATCTCTTCCTTCGTTTTCTGATGTGCTCATTCACTCAGGAAATGTTTCTGTGTCCTAGCTCTGGGCAAGGCATTCTGCTGGGTCTTGGGGTGACAGTAGGGGCCAGGACAGACTTGGCCTCCACTTTCAGGGACTTAGGGTTTGGGGAAGGAGCGAGGCAGAGACAGCCTTCTAGAAGATTGTGCTTGGAGGGGGAGGAATTGAGGTAGGGCTTTGGGAGGCCCGGGGTGGGGGTGGGTACCAATAGCTCAACACCCTCAGGGCACTCGAGAAGGCTTCCTGGGGGAAGAGCAATTTAAGTGTCCTTTCACAAGGTTGCACGAGAGCCTATAAAACAAGATGAATCCAAATACTGACAGGTACTAGAAGGAAGACAGAAATGCTCTGAATATGTCTGTGGCTACAGATCCAGGGGCCACATGAATCAGCAGATACCCCCAGAGCATCTTGTCCTAGCAGTCACCCCTCCTCCCCCTTAGCCCCTGGCTTGGGTGGGTGAGTGGCACACCCTTGCTTTCAGAGCTCCTGCATGTGGGTGCCTTGTGAATACTGGCTAGGAGACTCGGGTGGGGATGGTCAGCCTCTGCTTGAGCTTTCCAGATTTCTAGCAGGAAGGCACGGCTCTTGGAGAAATGGCCATGGTGACTCTGCTGTTGACTGGAATGCTCTGCTGCTGCTCCCCAGGCAAGTGGCAGGGCATCCCCAAGTGACAAGGAGGACCTCGGCCCTGTCCCTGCCTCTGTGGATTGAGGGACACCCGGGTGTGTGCCCAGGTGGGGCACAGCAGGGAGGAAAGTGTGTGGGCCTGTGGCCACCCTGCCGGGGGACCTTGGATGAGGGTTTCTTCCTCCAGGTCAATGTGGGGACTCCAGATTGGTCACTTCTCAGCACCTGTCCTATTTGGCTTGGTGGCTTTTGCTCTGGAGCTGTCAAGCATGGCACTGATGTGGCCAAACATGGCTCCTCTGAGTCAGAGTTGGGGACATTTGCCATCCATGTAAGCCGTGAAGCAGTTTTGCAATCCTTTATGAAAGCCTTCCAAAAGATTGGTGTCTGTTATTCTTCTATAAATGGCTGAGCCCTACCTGGTTTTGCTCAGTGGTTAGAGCATCGGCCCGCAGACTGAAGGGTTGCAGGTTCAATTCCAGTCAATCAGCTTAACAATAAGGGCACGTGCCTCGATTGCAGGTTCGATCCCCAGCCCTGGTCAGAGTGCATACAGGAAGCAACCAATCGATGAGTCTCTCTCACATTGATGTTTCTCTCTCTGCTCTCCCTGTCCCTTCCACTTTCTCTAAAAAATCAATGGAAAAAATATCCTCGAATGAAAATTTAACCCCCCCCATATCCTATATAATAAAAGACTAATATGCAAATTGTCCCCTCAGGAATTCAACCAGGAGACAGGGAGTTCGCTTGCTCGCTATGACATGCACTGATCACCAGGGGGCGGCGCGGAACATGGCAGGCGACCAGCGGCTGAGGCAGAGCAGAGCGAGGGAAGGAGCCGGGGAGGCTGGGAGGCAGGGAACCTGATTGGCCCTGATAGCAGGCCAGGCCTAGGGATCCTACCTGTGCATGAATTTCGTGCACTGGGCCTCTAGTATAAATATGGTTGAATTTGGATTTCTGATTCTGGAGGGCAATTCCTGGCAGTGCTTGTCTCTGGAGGGGGTGCTGGGAGCTCTTTTTCTTCTGTTCCCCATATCTCCACGTTCTAGATTTTCTCCGTGTTCTACTTTTGTAATAAGAAATAAAGATCAAATGATCATTGTGGTGGCCCTCCGTTTTGTTATAGTGATTTCCTTATTGTACCATGTTTAGTGTGCCAACTTTTCCATGTTACAGACATCACTGAACAGTAATAATTGTCCAAAAAGGAATCAGAAACAACCTAAGGGGGGGAAGGAGACAGATTTTTTTTTCAAAACTGACCATGCAGCCCTAGCTGGTTTGGCTCAGTGGATAGAGCGTCACCTGCGGACTGAAGGGTCGTGGGTTCGATTCCCAGTCAAGGGCACTTTTCTTGGTTGCAGGCTCCATCCCGGCCCTGGCCGGGGCATGTGCAGGAGGCAACCAATCAATGTGTCTCTCTCACATTGATGTTTCTCTCTCTCTGTGTCTCTCCCCCTCCCTTCCACTCTCTCCAAAAATCAATGGAAAAATACCCTCGGGGGAGGATGAACAACAAAAAAAGAAAAACTGACCATGCAGCTGAAGGAGGCATAAAGGATTAGGACCACCCTCCGTGGTGCTTCAGCAGGCTGGTCCCTGGGAAATGGCTCTGGAGCCATTTGTCTGGGCATGTGCTGTGTGCTGTTGCTCACCGGACAGTGTTCGTGGGTTAAGTCTCTCTCCTGTGCCAAATTGACTTTCTGGCATCTGGTTTCTCTTTGCCAGGTTCTGGGTGCCAACGAGGCCCCCCGGAGGAGCATCTCAGTAAGTACTTGCCTGGGTGTGTGTGCATGTGCATGCTTGCACGTATGTATATTTGTGTTCATGTGTGTGTGTGTATGTGTAGATGTGTGCATGTGCTCCTGTGTGTGTTGTGCCTCTTTGCTCCCTTCTGTCCTTTCCCTCCAAGGCATGGTCTCCAGAGGTCACCCACCCTCCTTACCTCCTTACCTGCGCTATGCTAGTTAGACAGCATCCCCAGGGAAAAGACAGAGCCTTGTTCTCCAACCTTGGCTAATCTGAGTCTTCTTCCTTCTATCTCCCCTCTAGCAACAAACAATTGTGAGTATTCTTATCATCTGCCTATTAGATTTGGGGCTTTTCGTTGCTTTGGGGTTGACCGAAGTCCAGGTGGGGGCAGGGACTCCTTCTCCTGCTTCCTCCTGACCCAGGAGTCCCCGTGAGCAGCCCTGTCCGGGATGGGGTGGGGTGCAGCGCTAAGGTATGCCAAGCTGGCCCCTCACGATTGGCTGGCCCACCAGGTCAGTGCTGGTAGGAGGAAGGGAACTTAAGGGCCTGCCTTCATCCTCCCTCTCCATCCAGCCTCCATCTGCTAAGTATGGCGGGCGGCACACGGTGACCATGATCCCAGGCGATGGCATTGGGCCGGAGCTCATGTTGCACGTCAAGTCTGTGTTCAGGTATGGAGCCCCCAGGCCCCTCCCCGGTACGTGTCCCCTTAGCGAAGGTTGTGCTCCAGGCTCAGCCTGGAGGTACCCTGACAACATTGTGCCAGAGGGGCTGTAAGCCCAGAAGCCCTACTGGCTGGGACTTTGCCCAAGCACTCAGTGCACCAGTGGCAGGAGGGCTGTAAGCCCAGGCCTCTCATCCGGTGCTGGCGATCCCAGCAGGCCGGTCTGGGCTGGGGAAGGTAGCACCAGTTCTGCTAACTGTGTTGTGGAGTTCAAGCAAGCCCCCATCAGTTGTGGCCGGTGGACCCAGTCTCCTGTCAGCCAGAGCCAGGTCAGGGTGGGCGGCAGCGGGCGAGAGGCCCCTGCAGCCAGGGGTCCAGACAGGCTTAGAAGAGGTGTGGAGGGGCCCAGGCCAGCTGCCCTGACCCTGTTTTGCCCCAGGCACGCGTGTGTGCCGGTGGACTTTGAAGAAGTGCACGTGAGCTCCAATGCTGACGAAGAGGACATCCGCAACGCCATCATGGCCATCCGCCGGAACCGCGTGGCCCTGAAGGGTGAGCTTGGGGGCCAGGGTGGGGTGCTGTGCGTGATTATTTCACCTCTGAGCTGATACTTGTCCCTGGGGCCCCATAGCTCTGACTTTCGGGCTTTTCTGGCTAGAGGGGACCGTTGTGCTTGGAGAGTGCATGGAAGTTTCTAGGGGCCTGTCCGTGCCACGATTCTGAGATCTTAGTGGCACTAGTTTGTGTGGGTGATGGGCTGCCTCCCACCCACTTCTTCCCTCTTTTTTTTTAAAATATGTTTTCATTGATTTTGTGTGAGAGAGAGGAAGGGAGAGGGATAGAGAGATAGAGACATCAATGATGAGAGAGAAACATCATCAATCGGCTGCCTCCTGCACATCCCCTACTGGAGATCATGCCCGTGACCTGGGCATGCGCCCTGACGAGGAATCAACCCGGGGACCTCTTGGTTCCTTGGTTGATGCTCAATCACTGAACCACACCGGCTGGGCTGACTTCTTCCCTCTTGAGGCAACCTTCTCTCTTGTGGTCAGATTTGACCCTCAGAGTCTGTCTTTACAAACCAAATGTCACAGAGATGCATTTCTCAACCTCTGCCTGCCACCTTGGCTCCAGCTGGCACAGCTATGGATGTTACAGACACAAATTCTAGCCCTCCTGAGTTTGCCTTGGTTTGGTCCAGATTCTTAATCCATCACTGCTTGGTGTGAGGAGTGTGTGAGCAAAGGTGAACCGGAGTAGAGGCCAAGGCCCTGGCAGTCAAATGGAGGGGCTAACATGCCAGCCACAGGGTGCCCGAGGCACTCTGGGTGAAGGCAGTACAGGCAGAGCGTGACTCAGAGGGGCCGGTGGCCCTCATGGGCCCTGAGAAAGGCCTCTTCTACTTGGCACCCTCTGACTGCCTTTTCCCAATGGCTGCTGCCCCCGCTGCTCGGGGTGCCCTCAGTCCAGCCACGGCCAAGCCATGGTCTTTTCCAGGCAGCTCCTTCCTGCCCCGGAGGTGGGGCTTCTGTGGCACCTTGATGCAGGGCCCAGCAGTAACCTTGGCCAAGGTCACCTTGCTGGCACCAGCCTGGCCCACTAGCCTGTTAGTAAGCAGGAGTGGTCACTTTCTATCCAGCCAGACCCTGGTCTTGCCATTTTCCTCTTAGGGTCTGGAAAGACCTGGTTAGCTGCCAAGCCTTGTCCGTGTATTCACTCAGTAAGTACTTATTGAGTGTCTGGTATGGGCCGGGTGCTGCTATAGGTCCGCAGAACCCATCAGCCAAGTGAACACACACACTCCCTTCTGCCCTCATGGGGCTCATGTATGCAGTTACACTCTAGTTTTATGTGAAGTCTTTCTGTTGCCGAAAGCCATCTTCTCTGTTTGGAGCTGCTTTTGGTGTGCATCCCCTGGGTCAGGATGGAGAATATGGTGGCACAACTGAGCCTGGGGGTCCCCTCTTCAGACTGCCTGTCTTGTTTCTGTCCTGCAGGCAATATTGAAACAAACCATAACCTGCCACCATCCTACAAATCCCGCAACAACATCCTTCGGTGAGAGCCAAGTACATGTGGTGGGGGCTCCACAAGGGTAGTATGGGCTGTGCCAGCAGAGAGTGGTGGCACTGGCCAGCTGCCTCTCTCTCTCTCTGCCCCCAGCACCAGCCTAGACCTCTATGCCAACGTCATCCACTGCAAGAGCCTGCCAGGAGTGGTGACCCGGCACAGGGACATCGATATCCTCATTGTCCGGGAAAACACAGAAGGCGAGTACAGCAGCCTGGAGCACGAGGTGAGTGAGAACCAGGCCGCCCCCTTGTCCTCTTGGGTCACGGGGAAGAGCCCAGTGAGTGTCAGCGGTAAGGAAGGCTGTGCCCAAGGAGAAGCTTGTGCTAGGAGCAGGATCCCATAGGACCCGGGTCTCTTCTCTCCGCCCCTTCTCAGAGTGTGGCAGGAGTGGTGGAGAGCCTGAAGATCATCACCAAGACCAAGTCCCTGCGCATTGCTGAATACGCCTTCAAACTGGCCCATGAGACTGGGCGCAAGAAAGTGACAGCCGTGCACAAGGCCAACATTATGTATGCTCTCCCCGCCCTTGCCTTGCCATGCTGCTGCCCATTCTGCTAATTGTCCTGAAGCAGCTGAAACGAGCAGCCTGCTCAGCCTGGTCTCATGGACTCGGGGCCACCTACTAAGGGGCCATGCCTAGGGTTGTTCCCTGTTGCCTATGTCCTCACCCCAGTGCACACTTGGGGGAGGTGGAGTAGGATTCTGCCCATTTTGCAGAAGGGGGACTGGCTAGAGGTTAGAACCCAGCCTTCCGTGGTCATCTGCACACCCTGTCCTTCTAGCTGACCATTGCAGTGGCCAAGCTGGTGTCCTGTGTCCCCCACAGGAAACTGGGCGATGGTCTCTTCCTCCAGTGCTGCAAGGAGGTGGCAGCCCGCTACCCCCAGATCACCTTTGAGAATATGATTGTGGACAACACCACCATGCAGGTAATTGGCCACTGGGCTCCAGGGCCTCCTGCTCTAGGCCCCCCGGGCTTCTCATGCTCAAGCTTTTCTCTGCCCCCCTCCGTGCCCTGTAGCTGGTGTCCCGGCCCCAGCAGTTCGATGTCATGGTGATGCCCAATCTCTACGGGAACATTGTCAACAACGTCTGCGCAGGGCTGGTCGGGGGCCCTGGCCTTGTGGCTGGAGCCAACTATGGCCATGTGTACGCTGTGTTTGAGACGGTGAGTACTGCTGGTGGTGCCAGAGCTGCTGGCCTTTTTGAGTCATAGCTCATGTACCATCCACTTCACCCATTGAGAGTGTACAATTCAGTGGTTTTTAGAATATTCACAGTTCACCACTATCTAATTCCCGAACATTTTTTATTTTTATTTATTTTATTTTTTTAAATTTCTTTATTGATTAAGGTATCACATATTTGTCCTCATCCCCCCATTCCCAGCCCACACCCCTCCCCACACATGCCCCCACCCCCCTGTTGTCCTTAACCGCTGGTTAGGCTCATATGCATGCACACAAGTCCTTTGGTTGATCTCTCCCCTTTACCCCCACCCTCCCCTCCCCTCCCCTCCCTCTGAGGCCCGACAGTCTGATCCATGCCTCCTTGTTTCTGGGTCTGTTCTTGTTCATCAGTCTATGTTGTTCATTATTTCCCCTAGATGAGTGAGATCATGTGCTATTAGAAATACACTTATAAGAACCGAAAATGAGACAAGCAATAATGGTTATGCTGACAGGCAAATGAATCAGTCTGTAGTGAGTTTCTTTCTGGGCCAACAGTTCTTTTGAGACCCAATTTTAATGTCACACAGTTCCTTATGTGTACACGTCAGCCATGACATTTCAGTTCTGGATGGTGGACAAATGGTGGTAATGCTGGTCTGACCCTCTCTGGTTTGGTCCTGGGCAACCTGTAGTGACGCACAGCTGTTAACTGCTAGCAGAACATTTTTTTAAATGTTTTTATTGATTTTAGAGAGAGCAGAAGGGAGAAGGAGAGAGAGAAATAGAAACATTGATGAGAGACACACATCCATTGACTGCCTCCTCCATGCCCTGCATTGGGGATCGAGCCCGCAACTCCGGGTATGTGCCCTGACTGGGAATCGAACTGGGGACCTCTTGGTTCATAGGTCAATGCTCAACCACTGAGCCACACCAGCTGGGCTAATTCCAGAACATTTTTATCACCCCAAAAAGAAACCCCATACTTGTCAGCTGTTGCTTTCCAACCCCCCATCCTTGCCACTGGCATCCACTGATCTGATTTCTGTCTCAGGGATTTGCCTGTTCTAGACATTTCCTATAAATGGAATCATATAATATGTGGCCTTTTATGAATGTTTTTTTTTCCTTTAGCATAATGTTTTCAAGGTTTATCTATTTGTAGACTGTCAGCATTTCATTCCTTTTCATGGCTCAATAATAGTTCATTATATAGATAAACCACGTTTTATTGACCCATTTGTTGGTTTCCTTTTTTAAAAAAATTGAGATAAAATTCGCATAACATAGTGAAACCATTTAAAAGTAAATAACTCAGGGCTATTAAGTACACCCATAGTGTTGTGCATCACTTCTGTCCAGTTCCAGAACATTTCCATCACCGCAAAAGGAGACCCTGTCCCCATGAGCAGGCATTCCTCATTCCCCCTCCCGGCCCCTGGCACCCACTGATCTGCTTTCTGCCTCTATGCATTTGCCTGTCTGGATGCTTCACACGAAGAGAAACAGACTCCCTACATTCTCACATTTGCTACCCCCTTTGTCATCTTGGCTCTTCCAGGCTACAAGGAACACAGGCAAGAGTATTGCCAATAAGAACATTGCCAACCCCACGGCTACGCTGCTGGCCAGTTGCATGATGCTCGACCACCTAAAGTAAGTGGCTTCTCCATGCCCGGCCATCAGCCTCCTAACCGGCCCCTTCGGTCCTGAGGACTGAAGGCTGCTCTCCCTCCTTAGGCTCCACTCCTACGCCACCTCCATCCGCAAGGCTGTCTTGGCATCCATGGACAATGAAAACGTGAGGCTCCCCTTTTCCCCCTCTCCTGCCTTCCCTCACCCCAAAACCCTTCCTCTAGCTTGGGTTGAGCTGGTGTGATGCCCGAGGGGCCAGGGGTGGTGACCTGGCACTTCCTGCTGCCCCCAAGTGGAAGGTGGTACCAAGTAGGGTAAGGCTCTGGGCCTTAGCTGGTACCGCTACCTTGTCCCGCAGATGCACACCCCAGACATTGGGGGCCAGGGCACTACGTCGCAAGCCATCCAGGACATCATCCGCCATATCCGCATCATCAACGGCCGGGCTGTGGAGGCCTAGGCTGTCCCCCTCCCAACCCCAGCACCCCAGCTGGCTTATACGGCAGATCCAGAATAAACTGGCTTCTGCCCTAGCCCTCGGCCTTGTGCTTCTGTCACTCCAGGACGCCGGTGCTTCAGTTCACACTTTATTAAGAAAAGAAACGCGCACATTTCGCACTCAGGGCCCTTGGGTGGGGGGAGGGTCAGGGGCAGAACACATTCTCAAAGGTGAGCCTGTCCCCAGCATGTCTGCTCTGCTATGGGGGGGTTGTGAGAGCTTGTGCCCTTGGGGTAGGCGAGGGCAGCTCTAGTTGGGAGGCAGTGAGTTGTCTCACTTTCCCTAAAGGCACTGACAGGTGAGGGTTGGGGCAGGAGCTGGCGGGGTCTAGGGGTTGAGCCAAGGGTGCTGGAGGCAGTCGGCTGCACTGGCCCGCTTTTCGGGGATGTACTCCATCATGGGCAGCAGGAAGGCACTGAACTGCGTGGCCTGCTCCAGCGGCCACTCATACTTCTCCATGAGCACCTCATACAGGCCCCAGCGCTTGAGGTTGTGGATGTGCCGCAGCTCTCCTGGGGCGGGCGTGGGACTCAGGTCAGGCTCTGCCAGCATAGCCTTTGTTCTGGGGCCTGTCTCCCCTCTTTCAGAACCCAAGGTTCCTGCCCCCCTCCCCACCCCCCACCCCCAACCCAGGTGGCTTGAGCCTGTGGGGCCCCACCTCTCCGGTTGAAGAACTCCCGGGAGTAGCGGCCGGAGAGGGCGAAGGCTGGGGGGATGTCTCCCAGGAGCTCCACGATGTGGGCGATGTGGTCTGTGGACAGAGATAAGGTTGGGAGGCAGCCGCGAAGCCCCAAGGCCCCGAGGCCGAGCCCAGGCATGCCTCCCCTACCCTCATCACGACTATAGTCTTCTCCAGAGTGGGGCTCGAACAAGTAGTCGCCGGTGGCTAGCTCAAAGGCCTGGAAGAGGGAGAGGTTGAGGCTGCGGGCCAGCAGGCTGGCCCCTGGTGGGGACAGCCCAGGCCTACCATGCACGCTGTGCTCCAGATGTCGGCCGGGGGCCCGTACTCGGCACCAATCAACACTTCCAGGGCCCGGTACTGCCGCGTCTGTATGTCCTCAGTGAAGTGCTTGTGCTGGAGGCAAAGGGGAGCCCTGGGGAGGAGCTGGGGCCACAGCTGGCCTGCCCCCGCCAGCCTCTCTCATCTCCCACCTCCTCTGGGCCACGTACCCAAGGAGCTCGGTGGGGCTCACTGTGAGCCTCGGGGTTCCCAAAAGTCCCAGGAGGAACTGGCCGGATGATCTGAGGCAGAGGCCAGCCCTTCCCAGTGGCTCCCGCCCCTTGCCATGGGCCCAGTTCTGCCTGGGCAGGACTGTAGGGTCTGCCCTGGATCTGCTGTGCCAGGCAGACCGTGGGGTCTAGTCAAATGTGCTGCTGGGTGAGCCCTTGCTGAACAAATGATCAATTGCCCCACAGGCCCGAGTTGGGGCTCCCCAGAAGTGGGCCTGTCCCTCTACCCTCACAGCAGGGCACCCAGCTCTGCTCTCCAAGCCATACTCATACCACCCAGCAGGCGTTGCCCAGGTCTGCGATCTTGATCTTGATCTTGTCTGCATTTTGAGGTTCCAGGGGGTTCACCAGGAGGTTCGAGGCACCAAATGGTGCTGAGGAAGACGAGAAGGGAGAGGCTGAGCTGGCCTGGCCCTGCCCACCCTACCTGCCCCACTACCCACTGGCCCTGCCCGGCTTACTGCTGGGTGACAGGAGGCCCCCAGTCTCCCGCTGATTGGATGAGCCTGAGAGGATGGAGCACGAGGCAGGAGAGAAAAGGGAGCCGGAGAAGCCTGAAGTCTGGGAGCCTGGGCTGAGGCTGCGGTTGCCACCTGGGGCCGGGGAGGAGGAAGCTGGGGAGGGGCCGGTCCTGGCCCCCCCAGGGTGGCAGCCAGAAGAAGAGGTGGAGCCGCTGCCCCCCTCTAGTCTTGAGCCAGAGTCTGGGGACATGGGCAGAGGAGGTATGAGAGCCGAAGACCTGGTGGCCATGCTTGGCAGCCCCCGGGCCCCTCCAGTGCCTTCAGCTCCTCACCCTCAGCTTGGGCCGCTGCCTCCAAGGCCTCCAGCCTCTGCAGGTCACGCAGCCGCTCCTCCAGCAGCCACTTCTGCTGTTTCCTTTTGCGCCGCATCTTCTTTTTCTTGTTTTTCGACAGCTTACCCGGCTGCCGTTAGAGCCAGGGTCACCCCAGGGTTCCTGTTCCCTGTCCCTTGACCATCCCAGACCTCTGTCTGTGGCTCACACACCCCATAGGGGACCAGACCTTCCGGCCCCTGGGCTTCTGAGGACATTAGAACATGGCACGACCCCCCTCCAGCCCACCCCTTGGCACCAGCCTCTTGCCCATCTCTGCCTTCCCTCCTCAAAGCTCAAGGTTGAGGAGGAGCTGATGGGCCTGCCTCCCCTGGGGGAAGCCTTGGACCCTCCTGGCCCAAGATGTGGGGTATTTCCCCTGAGCACAGTAGCACGTGACCCACGTGACCCAGGGGACACGTGACCCACCCTGTGTATCACCCTCATCCGAGCCAACAGCCTTTGGAAATGCCACTGCAGGAGTGCTGGGGAGAGTGGGGAGGCTGAGGAGACAAGCTTTGAGGACTTGGGGAGATGCACAGGAAAAGGGGTGCCCCAACTTACCGTGGCCTCCTGGGGGGCAGTGCTCACTGTGGGGGAGGAGGGGCATGGGGGGGAGGGAGAAAGGAACAGAGACTCAGGCAGGGGTGAGGCCCACAGGCCCAGCCCCAGCCCCACACAGGCTCGTACCTGTGGAGCGGGATGGGGGCGAGGCCCCTGACTGCTGCCACTCTGTGGCCTCAGCAGCCAGGCGCCTGATGTAGGTGTCACCCACACACAGCAGGATGTTCTCCGGCTTGATGTCTGTGTGGATGATCTTGCATTTGGTGTGGAGGTAGTCCAGGCCATGCAGCACCTGGGGGGAGCCACTCCTGAGCACCGCCAGCCCTGCCCAGGCTGCCCAGTGCTGTTCACACGGGGGCCCCGGATGCCCACCTGTCTCACAATGCTCTTCACGCAGGGCACGGGCAGGCCCTGGTAGTTGGACTTGATGATCCACTTGAGGAGCTGGTGGCCCAGGACCTCCAGCACCATGCACACATCTGGGGCTGGGAGTGAAGGATAGCTGGCGGGCACACAGCTGGATCACAGGCCCCAGGCAACCTCAGCTGGGATGGGGGAGCAATGAGGCTCAGGCAGTGCAGAGCCGGGCCTGGGTGGTCCTGGTGATCACCGCTGTCCCAGGGTCATAGTGTCCCTAGGATGTGCCAGTTGGGATGGTACATTCTGTGGTCATCCTAGAGAGAGGGCACTTGAGCAGACACAGGCCTCTCAGACCCGCCCCCCTCCTGTGCCCAGGTGTGCCACAGAGGCAGCCCCGGCTATTTGGGGATAACTCAGCCACCTGAGTACCCACTCCCCCGCATGAAAAAGTAGTGAGGGTTTTTAGAAGACAAGTGTCCCCGGAAGGCATAAACCCCCATCATGCAGATTTGCAAACGGAGGCCCTCGTAGCTGGGAAGGCAACAAGCTGGCCCCGGCACTGCCACAGCGCTTTGCTCAGCCTACAGAGGATACGGACTCCATTAACCCCTGAGATCCTGAAGTCATCAATGAGCTGGACAATGGTCTCTCTTTTGGGGTCACTGGGATCACTGTCTCGGACCTGGAGCAAAAAGCAAGCAGCCACGAATGGCTCCAACCTGCCCCTCGCCAGTTGCTCCCAGCAGCCGTGGCCCCTCTCCCGTTCCCACCCAGGCTGCTGGCCCCCTCCCTCGACAGCGCCTCCCGGCCCTCCCATGAGGGTAGAGCCAGCGGGAGCCTGCGCCTCTGGGAGTCCCGCCCTGCCCCAGGAGCCCCGGCAGGCCTTGCACCCACATTGCCAGGCCCTGGGCAGCTCACGGGGAGCCGGGAGCTGGTAGGGGAGGTGTCTCACACATTTCAGGAGCTTGATCTCATCCACAGCTGTCTCCGTGTAATGCCCTGCGCTCTTCACCACTTTTAGGGCCACAAAGCGCTTGCGCCTGCAACACCGAGACCCGCATTGGCTGCCAGCCCCAGCCAGACCCATGCAAACATCACGGTGGCCCCAACCAAGCCGAGAGGCAGGATCCCAGCTGGCACTGGGACCCAGGGGGCAACGGGGACACTCACTGGATGTCCCAGCAGAGCCAGACGGTAGAGAAGTGGCCCCAGCCCAGCTTGCGCACCACGTGGTACCGCCCATTGAACAGATCACCAATCTTCACAGGGTAGTAGCCACCTGGGGAAGGGAGCAGATAGAGCTTTGTGTGTGTGTGTGGGGGGGGGGGCACCACCATTGTGGCCCCCGGCCCATGAGGGCTGGTGCCAGCACCCTCTTTCTCCTGGGTTGTCCTCCCCTGCCCCCCACGGCAGCCCCTGGCAGTCTGTGCCCCAGGCCAGGCCTCACCCTTACCCTTGCAGTAGTCCTTGGGGTCCTCCTGCTCCTCGTCATCGGAGCCCAGCAGCCCCTGCAGCATCCGAGGTGCGGGCGCAGCGGGTGCTAGTTCAGAGCCCGAGGACTCGGGCCCGCAGGAGGCCTGTGAGCTGCGAGCGGGGCAGGCGAGCAGTGAGCACATGAGGCGCCAGGGCCACCCCCGCCCCCCTCAGGCGCCCGGGCTGAGCCCTACCTGCTGCTGCTGCTGACACTGTCCCCGCCGCCACCGCCTGTGCTGGCGCTCATCCCGGCCTTAGGGCCTGCAGTTCTGGCGCCCTGAGCTGCTGCTCCTGTGGGGCCCGGTCTCGGCCTGCGAATTTATAGCCTCGGCCGCTGATCTCACCCGCCTTTATAAATAGCCTCCCAGCTGCTCAGCTGTGGGCAAGGTATGCAGCGGGGAGGGGGCAGTGCAGCGGCCACAGCGGCCAGGGAGAGCCCGGCCCCCAGGATGAGTCCCCTCCTGCTGCTGCCCCAGGGCTGGCAGAGGGGCCACCGCGGGGACAGGGTGTGACCCAGCCTCCATACTGAGCAGCCCCACAGACACCTCAGGACCAAGGGGGTTACCCATGAGGGGACATGGCGACCGGACTCCAGGCTGAGTTCTTGAATTCCAGAGCCAGCTGAGGGGGGCAGCCAGGCAAGGGCTCCGTGGAAGTGGAGAGCCAGTTCTAAGGCCAAGAACAGCCCCTACTCCCCACCCCCTCACCCCACCCCCATGCTTAGCACCATTGACCCTTTGGGGACATTCTCTGCCTTCCCACTTGGCCCTGTGGGAGCCTTCCCAGAGGCGACCCCTCATAGTCCCATGGGCACCACATTCCCTGCCCACTCTCAGCCGGGTTCCCACTTTTCCTGTGTCTCATTGACCCCCTAAGACAGGTGGGAGCCCCATGTCCTCCTTTTCCGGAACGTGGCTCACTGGGGGCCCTGGTGTGGCAAGAGTCAGGGACATGAGCTGAAGGCAACTAACTGGTTCCTCCCACTCGAGGTGCCGGCCGAATGGAAGCCTGGGAACCTGTCCAGCCAGTCCTCTGGCACCGAGACCCTGTGCAGTCTCCTTCCGGCTCTGTTTCAGGCCTGCCATTCCCGGCCCCGCTCATTGTCTCCACCCACATGTGCCATGTGCCCGAGTGGGAGGCACAGGGAGCTGTCCACACTGGCCCTGCCCTCAGGGGTCCTCCTCTAGTGGGGAGCAAGCAAGCCCACGGCTCTAGCGGGCTGGTGACAAAGGGATGTCCAGGTCAGAGGCAGATCTTGTGACCTTGCAGCTGCATCCGAGGGGACCAAGAAGAATCGGGTCCTCAGAAAGGGGGCGGAAGGGTAAGTCTCCAGGGTGACAAAGGGCCTGGTTGGGGTAAGGCTGGCAAAAGGATGGGCTGGAAACCTCCTGGGCTGGCGACCTCCATGGCTGGCCTGGCCACAGAGTGGCTGGGGGTGGGGGAGAGGAGGGGAGGCCTGGGGTGGCCAATTATGGGTTTCTGGCAGACTGATGGGCACTTTTGAAAGGTCACTCTGGCGGCTCCCAGGATGGAAGGGAGGGGGCAAGAGTGGAGCCGGCCCGGCTGGTGTGGCTCAGTGGTTGAGCATCGACCTATAAACCAGGAGGTCACGGTTCGATTCCCGGTCAGGGCACATGCCCGGGTTCCCAGCTCAACCCCTGGTGTGGGTGTGCAGGAGGCAGCTGATCAATGATTCTCTCTCATCATTGATGTTTTGATCTCTCTCTCCTTCTTCCTTCCTCTCTGGAGTCCGGTCGCCAGTGCTGCCAGCTGCCAGCTGGGGCCTCCCTCCCTTGCCCCGGCCGGCCCTGCCCCCTGGTCGAACTCCCAGACGACCTCCTGGTCGAGGGGACAATTTGCATACTATGCTTTTATTATATAGGATATATATATTTTAAAAAAATGTTTTTAAGGTAGAGCCGGCAGCTGGGGACTGTTGAGGACTCAGAATGAAACGGGGGCTTAGCAGTGACTATGGTTAGCCCAGGATCGGGGACACTTGGTCCTGTGTCCCTGTGCCAGGAAAGAACGGTAGGGTGGGGTGGGCATAGATGGGGGTGGGAGGGCAGGGGCACTTTTCCTGCAGAGGGCAGTAGAGGCGAAGGGAGGGAGGAGAGCAAGGCCTGGGGATGCCCCATGACCCCTCTTTTCCTCAGGCAACGGAAGTCACAGCCATGGCACCGAGGAGAGGGCTGTGTCGACTCCAGAGGAAGGAAGGGGCCGGGGACTGTGCTTTTTCTAAAAAGATTTTATTTCCAGATGCAACTTTCCAGCAAGCAAATAAATATAATGAGGAGGAGGGGGAAGGATTGCTATAAATTAGAAAAAAGCCCGGGGCAGGGAGGAAGGGTGGGGGAGGAGAGGTTGCAGGGACCCTCCCCCTGCCCCCCCCCCCCACTCTCTGCAGCCCCTCTTCTGCTTGGTCCAGGAATCATAAGGCATAAGGCACTGTGGTGGTGGGTCCTGCTGGCTTCCCTCCAAGCTGATGGGCCTCAGGCGTCCACTGTGGCCTGAGCTCACAGGTCAGTCACCTTGTTCTCCACCAGGGCGGCGATCTGCTGCAGGCGGCAGGCCAGCTGCATCTTCTGGCCCACAGGGTCCTCCTCCAGGGCGTTGATGATCTGCCCGGGGCAGAGGAGGGCACCCCTCATGAGCCCCCAGCCCTCTGCCCACTGACCCAGTGCTACCCAGCCCTGCTTGTATCTCAGCAGGGCTGTCCCGGGCCTCCCTGGGGAATCTAAACCGAAACCAGCCCGGCCAGCGTGGCTCAGTGGTTGAGCATCGACCTATGAACCTGGAGGTCACGGTTCAAATTCCTGGTCAGGGCACATGCCCAGGCTGTGGGCTGGATCCCCAGGGTGGGTCATGTAGGAAGCAGCTGATCAATGATTTTCTCTCATCATTAATGTTTCTATCTCTCTCTCCCTCTCTGAAATCAATAAAAACAAACAAACAAACAAACAAACAGAAACCAAGCCCTTCCTCCCATCTGCCTGCAGGGGTGGGCCTGGCCGCCTCCTCCACCCCCAGGGGAGTGCCCCTCCCCCGCAGCACCCTGGCCTCACCTGGTCATAATACCTGTGGATGTGGTTATAGAGTTCTTGCAGGGCTTCCAGACAGTGGGGAGCAGAGGTGTAGTTCTGGGGGGCAGCACATTGGGGAGGGTGTGAGTCCCCAGCCGGGGCCTCCAGCCCCAAGCCTCCCCCTACACCCTGTCCCCTAAACGCCGAGAGGTGCGTCCCTGGGCCCTGCCTCACCCCCGAGAGCTCGGCCAGAGCTGAATTCATTTCCTGGTAGCTTGCCGGAGAGCTCTGGCGAATGTCAGAGTAGTATCTGGAGGAGGGGACACAGTTAGGGGCAGGCAGCCTCCATCCCCCCCCCCACCCCCCCACCCCCGCCGTGCACCCTGACACCTACCTCTCCACCATCTGCTTGTAGCGAGGGATCTCCCGGGCATAGAGCAGTTTGTTCACCGGGGAATCCTGCTCCGGATTGGGGGGGGGGGGGGGGCGGTGAGTGGGGAGGTGGGGGAATCTCTGGCCCTGTCACCCTGACCGCGCCACCAATGCCCCTCCCCTTGGTCCCCACTGTGCGCCATCCCTCCCAGCCCCACCCAGGGCTCTGTACCCACCCGCCATGGGCTGGCTCTGCTCTCACCCGGCCCACTTTGTGCTCCGAGACTGTACAGGAGTCGATGAAGGTCTGGGCGATGACGGCAAGAATGGCATCCACGTTGTCTGACACCCGTATGTCAAAGATGAGCTGTGGGTTCTTCAGCGTGTTCACCCAGAATCGGAGCAGCAGGCTGGAGACACAGGGCCAGCCGTGGGTGTGAGGCGTGGCTAGCCCAGCACACCGCACCAGCCTGGGCCCGGCCCTGGGCTCCCTGGGGAGCGGTCCCGTGAGTCCATGCTGGGGGGTGGCCAGAAATCGAGCCTGGCTTCCTGTTCAGGTCCCACTGCCCTCATCATGGCCATGTCCTTGTCCCTCTGGGATGCCATGGGCTGGCTCTGCTCTCTCCCATCGGCACGGTACCTGTTAGTCTTCCAGATGTGCAAGGTCTCTGGGTCCTCGATGCCATGCTTCTCTGCCAGCTCATCCAGGAAGTCGAACAGGTACTTGACAGCGATGGGCACGGGCCGGTTCACGCTCAGGATGGCCTGGAAGGTGTCATCCACGAACTTCTGCAGGGTGCCCTGGAAAGGCAGGGGAGCGGGCTCCATCAGTGGGCGTGGCGCTGCCCCTCAGCCTCTCAGGAGCATGCGCGCTCCCCACCTCAGTCAGGGGCCCCTGGGTGAGCCTTCCTGTCACTTGGCTCCCCCGGGGCCCAGCTCCCAGCTCCCAGCTGCACTGACCTTCATGGAGAGCAGGCGGGTGAGGTAGATTTCCGGGATGGCTTTGGCCCGTGCCCGCTCCCGCTCCCGCTCCCGCAGGCTGCTGCGCCGAACCTTGTTCCCTTCTGGCTCCTCGGTGCCTTTCACCAGGTGCCAGAGGCGGACCCCACTCTCCTCGCCGTCCTCCAGCATGGGGATGTCTGGAGACACGCATGTGCCGGCCTCAGTCCTATGCCCTGCTGCCCACCCCACCCCGCTTGGCAAGGTGGGAGAGGCTGGGAGGAGCCCATGGTAATGATGTGGAAAGGAGGGTGCCCCCCAGGGGCTTGTTCAGACCACACCCCATAGCCCTGGAGCTCCCTGACTGGGACACACCGCTGCCCTCATCTGCCCCAGGCCCTTTGCTCAGCCTCAAGTTTTGGCTGTCCCGCTGGCAAGGCATGGGGAGCCCCAGGTGATGGTATGGCCAGGACTCCTGCCTGGCCGCCTCAAGCTCCCGGGGACAGATGCGCACACATCTGGGTTTGGGGACTCACTCTCCCCGGAGGAGCAGCTCTGGGCCAGGCTCTGGGAGACGGCGCCTCCATTGTGCAGCTGGGGGATGAGCCTCACTGTGGCCCCATCTGGGACCTGGACGGGAGGGGAGCAGAGGCTGGGTTTCTTCTCTGGCCGATCCAGAGGCAGGAGGCCTGCTCCCCAGCCCGTGCCCACCCCGAACCTTGTAGTGCTGGAGGGTGTTGAGTCTCTTCCAGTGATTCTGGGTCACTGAGGTCAGGTCCTCATCCGATAAGGTTAGGTGACCAGCCAGGCCCGAGCGCCACTCTGGGGGGATCCAGGGGGAGACCCCGGGAAGCCCATCAGCCTGCAGCCCGTCCCCCAAGTCTGCCATTCAGGGCCAGGCAGAGCTGAGCCTCTACAGGTGCCCCAGGAGGGGAGGGGGGTCGGGCTCTCTCTCACCGAGGTCTAGGGTGTGCACGGAGGGCCTCTGGGAGAACGGGGTACCCTTGTAGACTTGCTCCAACACCTTCTCCTTGACCTGAGTGATGGTGTCTGTGTCGAGCACCCGGGTGGGCACGTGCTGCGCTGAGCTGCTCCCTGAGGTCCCCCCGGCCCCAGGGCCCACCAGCACCATCAATGTTAGGGGCCGGAAGTCCATGTCCTCCCGAAGCAGGCGACTGTCATTCAGGGTCCTTTTAGCCTTGCCTGTCACGGCGTCCACAGGACCCTTATCCACCTGGTACTGGATGGCCCGGAGGAGCATATACAGGGGCTCACCAGCCACCTCCTGCAACCAGTTAGGACGAGCCAGCATCAGTGGGCTGTGGGAAGTGCAGAGGGCTTGGGGGTGGGGGGGGGAGGAGCAGCCAGCTGCACAGAATGAGGGCGGATCATGACAGCTGGCCTCTGCCTCACATCCAGCCCTGGGAGGCGGGCGGGGGGAGGGGGGGGTCAAAGTCCTTCCCTTTCCATCCCCTCATTGGGCCCTGAGGGAATTGGGGTGCAGGTTAATGAGGCGACAGTCCCTCAAGGGAGCAAGGGGAGAAGGTGCAGTCTGGGGCGCCCCTCACCCTCAGGAAGGTGTAGAGACAGATGGACAGCCAGTTTGTGAGCAGCTTCTCCACCATGGTCTCCGTCCTGCAGGGAGCAGGCCTCGGGTTAGAGAGGTTGCTGCAGGGCCATGTCCCCGAGCTCAGGCGGCACTGGAGGCAACGCAGAGCTTTTCCGCCTGTCACCCTCCGTGTCATCTCCTTCCTCACCAGTGGCTTAGGTCCTAGCCCACTTCCTGGGTGTTCCAGGCCCCGCCCACCCCAGGACAGAGCAGAGGGGGAAGGGGAGGGGAGGGGGGAGCCACCATCCCTGCTGCCAGGCCCAACCAAGGTCAGGCCAAAGCCAACCTTCGAAGCATGAGCTTGGGGTTCTTGTGCACATAATGGGCGGCTAAGTCACCAAGCAGCGTCTTCATGATGTCAGTCAGGTACTCCAGCTTGCTGTGCAGCGCCAGGGACAGCAGCGAGGCCACGTGGCAGCGGTCTCGCTGGGAGAAGCTGGGCTGCTCCTCCAGCGTGTGGATGAGCTGGGTGGTGGCAGGGAAGCTGCTGCTCACTCTGCGAAGCCCCTCACCCCGTGCGTCCTCCCCGCCCCCCACGTTGTGCCTGTCCCTGCCACCCAGCCCAGCCCCCCACCCCTCAGGAGACCCCCCCCCCCCGCCGCTGGCCCGTCCTCGTGGCCCTCACTGTGAGAAGAAAAAGCTTGCTGTTGAGCAGATTGGAGAGCTGCGTGAGGCCCTGGCGCACGGGGACACGGTGGCCCTCTTCCCCAGGCCCTTCGAACACGGGCTGCAGCGGGCAGCTGCCGTGGCCCGGGAAGAAGACGCGCTCGGTGTAGGTGCGGTAGTCCAGGAAGGGGATCCCGCTGGCCTCCAGGTCGCTGCTGAGGTCAGTCATCTCGGTCATCAGGTCTGCAGACCGGGAGCCACCAAGGTGTGGGCTCAGGCCCGAGTGGGCCCTCTGCCCCCTCCCCACCGCCCCCTCCTCACCTGTGAATTCCTTGCGGCACTGGTCACCCACACCGATCTCCAGGTTCTCCAGCTGCACCAGAACCTTCTGGTAGTCACGCAGGGCCTGCTTGCTCTTGTGCCTGCAGCCCAGAGACCGGGTGTTAGCCACGGACCCAGGCCTGCCTGCACAGAGGCCACCAAGCCAGGAGAGCTGCCTGCTGGGAGGCCTGCCATGGGGCACCCTTTCCCAAAGTGAAGAAGGAGCCTGGCTGGTGTGGCTCAGTGGTTGAACATCGACCTATGAACCAGGAGGTTGCAGTATGATTCCCAATTGCGGGCTCGATCCCCAGTGTGGGGCGTGCAGGAGGCAGTCGATCAATGATTCTCTCTCATCATTGGTGTTTCTCTCTCTCTCTCTCTCTCTCTCTCTCTCTCTCTCTCTCTCTCCCTCTCCCTTCCTCTCTGAAATCAATAAAAAAGATATTCAAAACAACAACAAAGCAAAGTGAAGAGGGAAGTTCGTGCAGGTGCACAAGGGGGTGGTGATGGGGCGGAGGACCTTACCTGTACATGAGAGTCAGGAGTAGCACAGCGGCTGTCAGCACAGCAACGCCCATGCCCAAGCCGACCTGAGCTTCCACGGGGAAGGCAGGCGGTGCAGGCTCAGCCTCATACTGCACTGGGCCCAGGGCCAGCCGCAGGTTGCCCATCTGTACCTGGCGGGGGAGGGGGGAGAGTGAGGAGGAAGGCTCCTGAGTGTGGGCCTTTATTGCCCCACTGGCCATCTGCCCCTGCACCCAGGGCCCAGCCTTACCACAAACTGCGGCAGCGCACTGGAGCCGTTGGCGGCCTGCGGGACCCGCAGGGGTGGCTCACAGTACAGGTGGGTGAGTGTGAGCGTCTTGACCAGGCACTCGCCATCGCCAATGTGCACGCGCACCTCCTCCTTGCTGATCCCCAGGTTGAGGCCCTCACCCTGGGAGACAGACCAGGGGCCTGAGCCAGGCTGCCCAGCCCTGCCCACAGCCCCCCGCTGTGCATCAATGGTAACAGAAGCCCTCACCTCCACGTCTAGGACGTTGCCTGGCTTGAGGCGGGCAGGCCCCTTGCGGCTGAGGGGGGCCAGCCGGGGGTTGGGCTGGTACAGAAAGTCCTGGCCCCCACTGGCGTTGGCGAAGTCCACGCGGACGTTGTCTAGGGAGAAGAAGACGCGCTGGGGGCGGGCACCGTCTGGCACAGCGGGGCTCCGGCACAGGAGGAGGCTGGAGGAGTTGATGGAGCAGACGGTGGAGCACTGTGGGGCCAGGACGAGGTGGGATGAGCTGGGGGCTTCCCCCGCTCACTCCCAGGAACAGGGTGACCCGCCCTGCCCGCTTCACTGGGCACCGCCCCACTGGCAGCCCCGATGATTGCCGGTGGGGGCTCACCTGCAGCAAACCCCCCTCAAGCTGGACACAAGCCTGCGGGGGTTCAGCAGGGGCCCCACAGCCCCTCCGGAGGTCCTGGGGCTGGGCCCCCGTAGCCTGCGCCTCCGCCGCGGTCTCCAGCCACACGGACAGCAGCGGCTGCCGCACCACGTCTAGATCCTGGCCCCTGACTCGGATCAGCCGCCCGCCCCTGTGCCAGGAGAGTAGTCAGCAGGGGTGGGGGCAGCAGGCAGCCCAGCTCAGCCTTGCCTCCCCACCTCCGGACCTCCCAGGAAGGACACACAGGTCGCCCTGGTGGCCCAGGTCCTCACCCTCGGAAGCTGACGCTGGGCTCTGCCGCCGTGAGCTGGGGGTTGGCTGTGTAGCGGAAAGGGCTGGCTCCCAGTGTGCGCTGGGCCTGGCCAAAGACCACGCGAACCACAGCCTCTCCTGGGCCGGCCTGGGGCATGGTGTGGCACACAATGGCCTCAGGACACACTGGCTCCTGGCTGCAGGGGGGAGGGGGTCTGGCATCTTGGACTCTAGCTTCAGCCTGGCCACCCCACAAGAGCCCCGCTCTGGCTCCCTCTAGGGCAGAGCCCACCAAGGGTGGTCGCAGTGACCATTTCTCTTGGACTTTCTTTTTTCTTTTTTTTTAAATATATTTTTCAGTTGATCTCAGAGAGGAAAGGAGAAGGAGAGAGTGATAGAAACATCAGTGATGAGAGAGTCATTGTTCGGCTGCCTCCTGCACACACCCCCGCCCCCCACTTGGGGATCGAGCCCGCATCCCGGACATGTGCCCTGACCGGGGATCCAGCCATGACCTCCTGGTTCATAGGTCGACGCTCAACCGCTGAGCCACACTGGCCAGGCTTCTCTTGAACTTTCATGGGGGCCTTGGGGAGCCCTGAGTCCACCCCCTGTGCTGTACAAAAGGGGTCACTGAGGCCCACAGGGAATGTCCCCAGCTGACAGCAGCCCGGCCAGAATAGGGAGGAGAGAGATACTCACATAGGACAGGATTGGCTGCCCACAAAAGCACTGATGTTGCCTCCTGTCTGGAGGTGTTGCCCATGGATGGTGAGCTGGGTGCCCCCTGCCTGGGGACCTCTTTGGGGACTCAGGCTCAGCAGGATGGGGTCCTGGGGGACAAGGCAGGCTGGGGCAGGCATGGTAGACCAGCAGGCATGGCAGCCCTTCCTGGCGTTTTCTTGCCTCAGCTCCAGCCCCCAAAGCTCTTGGGCTGTGGGGTGCTGGCCCACTTTTCAGCTCTGTCTCCTGGGCTACAGACGACAGCACCCACCTGGAAGCCCTAAGCTCAGCTTCCGTAGCCCCACAACTCTCCTCTCAGCCGCCTTGCCCCATGGGGAGGGAGGGGTCTTCTCTCATTGGGTCTGCCCCTCCCAGATGGCCTCCTCTGCCATCGCTTGCACCACCCGGGCCCCCGCTGAGTGGTAAACCCTGAGATCCAATTGCCTCCTTCAGATGCTGCATGTGCCAAGCAGGTGCTAACCTGCCCCTGCCCCTCACTGCTCCTGCCCTGGGCTTCTTGGCTCCCTAAATGGCCCCAGCAGGTGCCTAAGGCTCAGGCTAACACTTGAAGGCGTCCCTGCCCCCTCCCCCAGCCCCCTGGCCTGCAGCAAGTCCCAACAGCTCCGAGCCCCACACTGGCCCACCACCCTCTGTTCTTTTATTTATTTTTTAAATATATTTTATTGATTTTTTACGGAGAGGAAGGGAAAGTGATAGAGAGTTAGAAACATCGATGGGAGAGAAACATCAATCAGCTGCCTCCTGCACACCCCCCACTGGGGACGTGCCTGCAACCAAGGCGCACGCCCTTGACCGGAATCGAACCTGGGACCCTTCAGTCTGCAGGCCGACGCTCTATCCACTGAGCCAAACCCAGTCAGGGCCACCCTCTGTTCTTATTGCTTCTGCTGCCCGCCTCCCTCCTGGACAGCTGCTACCAGCGGTGTCTGCACTGTGGCGCCATTGTCCCAGCCCGTCCTCCACTCAGATCCTGTAGCTTCCCTACTGGACATGCAGCAACACTCCCGGCTACGCTGAGGTCAAGTTTGAAAGCCTCACCTGGGTGTCCCTGCCTTTCTGCCCCTCCCTCCTACTTCCCCTGCGTGGAGACCAACTCAGGCTGGGCACTGACCTGGTAGGTGAAGTGTTGGATGGAGATGCCTGGTGGCCGACTCTTAATGGCCACTTGGATTGGCCCTGTGGTGCCTTTGGGGGCCGGAGATGTCACACACACAATCCTGGGGAGCAGAGGCCCGGTAGTTGCTCAGGGCCCTGATGTGCTGGGCACTTCCCTGGTGGGAGCTGGGAGCCACCCACCAGCCACTGCCTAAAGCCTACCCCCTCCACCCCTCTCACTGCCAGCTGCCCCCTCCCTTGGCACATCTGACCCAGACCCTCATTTCTTGGCTGCAAGCCTCCCTTATCTCTGGGTGGCCAGTCCCGGAAGGCCTCACCGGGCTGAGGTGCGGTAGAGAGCAGGGTCAGGGTTGCAGGGCTGGCCGGCCACGCTCACGGCGTCCTGCACGTCCGCAAAGTCTCGGCCCAGATTGGAGCCCAGGATGGTGAGGGCCAAGCCGCCCTCAGGGGGGCCAGTCAGGGGCTCGATCTGCAGCAAGGAAGGTGGCCATGGGATCCCCAAAGCCACACCTGCTCTGCAGTGGGGCGTGCCTGACCAGCTGGCCAGCCGGAGGCAGCTCCTCTGACCTGGGTGAGGCTAGGACAGTGAGGGGCACGGCAAGGCAGATAGGGCTGGGGGGGGGGGGAGGAGGAGAGGGACTGGGCCATTGGGGAGGAGTTGGGGGTGGAGATCAGGGCTGGGGCTGGGGGGCTGACCATGTCGATGGTGGGTGTTGGACACAGCAGCTCCACGGCCCCAGGTGGGCACAGTGGCCCATAGAGACAGGCAGGCTGGCCGTGGCTGCACCACAGGCAGCCCAGGCTCCCGTTGGCTGCCTGGCAGTGGCTGCAGTCGGGGTGGCCCACGGCACAGTCGTACAGGGTCACTGGGGAAGGTCAGGCAGCACACTGAGGCGCCTCCCCTTTGCTGCACACCCTGCCCGGCCTGCCCTGCCGCCTCCAAACTCACCATGAAGAGGACGGGCATTGTCCAGCCGCTGACCCTCACCCCGGGTGACGTAGATGGGCACCGGGAGCTCCCGCTGGGCCATGGGGGGGTGGAACTGTGGGTGGAGGGTGGGTCATGCCTAGCCCAACTCAAGACACCGCTGACCCTTGCCTCCTCTGGGACACTCCTCCCAGAATGGGTGCCATTGTTCAGTGCCCACATCTCCCACCAGACAGCAAGCCTGGGGGGGTGGCTGTGGGCACGGTGTTCCTGCTACACAGAGCAGGCCTCGTGACAAAGGGATGTAGAGCGTGAGCCTCTGAAGGGATGGGACCAGCTGGGAGGGCTGCAGAAGGCGTCCAATGGCAGGTGAGGAGGCTGTGGATGGCTGCTCACCTGCTGGGCCTGGCAGTAGACGAGGCCCGCATCCCCAGCCGTCTCTTCCAGGGAGGCTGGCAGCCTCTGTAGTTCTCCGGGCAGCTCCAGCCAGCAGTGGTAGGAGGCAGGCAGACCCTGGGGGTAGACACTGTCAGGACCCTGGACATGGTCAGCCACCTCCCACTCTGTCCCCCTTCCCTGCCCACCGGACGGCTTACTCGGAAATGCTGAAGGTTCCGAACTCGCAGGGCCAAGCGGCTCTCCCAGCCCACAGGCACGAGGAGGGGACCTGCCAGGCCCTCAACCTGAGGACAAACCCCTGGGCCACGCATCTGGACATCCACCTGGGGAAAGAAGATCCATTAGCCCTTCAGAAGTTCAGGGACCTGGGCAGGGCACAGGGTGAGGTGGGTCTGCAGTGGCAGTAAAGGCAGAGGCCCACACACGCAGCCCTGCAGCCATTGGGGTGGGGGGAGGTTGAGCAGCGAAGGGGAGCCCAACAGGCAGGGCCCACCTACCTCCTGGGTGCTATAGATGGTCCTCTCGCCCTCTGGGCAGTGCTCTCCGTACACACAGCGGCTGCTCTGGGGGCACCAGTGGCATCGCCAGAGGCTGCTCACACAAGCACGGCACCTGGAGGGGCAGGGGGCTGCTCAGGCTGGGCACTATCTGGATCGCCACGCTTACCCGGCAGCCAGGCCTAGCACTCACGGGGCAGCCACCTCCAAGGCATGGACAGCACTGCAGTCATAGAAGGAGAAGTTGGTGACAGCGATGGCCACATCCTCAAACATCAAGGCCAGGGACAAGGTGACGTGGTCTAGGAGGGGACGGTGGTAGCAGAATAGGTCATGTGGCTCTGCCCCTCCAGCTCCTGCCCCGGCCACCCAGCCCAGGGACCCCTCACCTGTGCCTGGAGGGTTAAGTGGCAGCTGGTCGTGGGGAGGGGTGACACAGGCCACGTGGGGCCCTTCCACTTGAGCCAAGCTGTCGTAGTCTCCAAAGGCACAATGGAAGTATTCATCCATAGCCAGGGTGGGCAGCCGGGGGACAGACAAGGTGACCTGGGCATGTGCAAGGAAAACAGAGCAGGCAAGGGCTTCTTGGGGGGTGGGGGTGGGGAGGGCAACTCGCTGAGAGAGATGAAGCCAGAGTACAGTGAGTGGGAGTAGAGGCAGCAGGAGAGGAGGACGCGGGTGGTGGTGGTGGTGGTGCGTGCAGCCTGGGGGCATCCCTCACAGGCACGTGGTACCGGAGCCTCACCTGGCCCTGCTCCTGGCGGGGGTGGTGGGCCGGCAGCAAGCTCTGGACACGCAGGCAGCGACTGTCTTCCTCATAGCTCCACAGCCACTGGTTGGGCTGGGCTGCCCTCGCACATTGGCCCTTGCGGGTACACCTGCGGGCAGGGGCCCACTGGGTCACCGCATGGGTCTCAGGCTATTTGGATGACTGGCCGCAAAGGGGTTGGAAGGATGGCCCAGCTGGAGCACCGTAAGAGGAAGGGGCCAAGCACCAGGGCTCGGTGGTCAGTGCATGGGCTTTGGCCTTGACAGTAAGAGGAGGCCATGCTGCTGAAGGAAGGCACACGCATCTGACTTAGGGGTGCCGGAGGGATTCCTGGGGCTGCCGTGCAGAGCATGGGCTGGAGGGGACACCCGAGAGAGGTGACAGAGGCCTGGCCCAGGGTAGAGGTAGGAGAATGAGAAGTGAGCAGGTTCGGCCATGGTGGGAAGGGTCTGCCGAGCAGAGTCCTGGTTTGGTGGGATGGGACAGGATGGAGGAACTCAGTAGTGGCCTGAGTCTTTTTTATTTTTAATATTTTTTATTCATTTCAAAGAGGAAGGGAGAGGGAGAGAGAGATAGGGACATCAATGATGAGAGAGAATCACTAATCAGTTGCCTCCTGCACGCCCCACACTGAGGAGCGAGCCCACAACCTGGGCATGTGCCCTGACAGGGAATCGAACCGTGAACTCCTTGGTCAATGCTCAAACACTGAGCCACGCCGGGCGCGGCCCAAGTTTTACCACAGGGAGCCGAACTGGCCTCCTGGCATGCCCAGAGCTGCTTCCAGGTGTGGCCTCCCAGCATGTACCACCCGTCAGCCGACACCTGGGCGTAGGCGCTGCACTCACCTGCCCTGGAGGATGCACCAGCCACACAGCGGGTCCCGGGCCTGGAGGCAGCTGGTGCAGTCGGGGAACTGGGGGCAGGCCGCCACGGGTACCCGGTCCACCTGGACGGGCAGTAGGGACAGAAGCAGTGGGTGCGGGCACTCAGGCCTCATGTACCCAGACCCCTGGGCCACCCCTCACCTGCTGGGCAGTCAGGACGTAGAGGTGGCTGCTGCTGTTATCCACCAGCAGGTCGGGGCTGATCGCTGAGCCTGGAGGCCCCACTTGCTGGGAGTGATACACTTGGCTTTGGGAGCCATTGAGAAAGACCTGGGGGATGACAAGGACAGGGCTGGGCTAGCCCGCTGAGCCAAGGCCCCCTCTCAGATGGCCCCAGGTCGACTGTTCAGGGCATGTGCTCTTTTCCAGACTGGGGATCCCAGGCCACAGAGGGTGGGAAAGGCCCATGGGCGTCCATTCTGCCCATGTTGCATCCTCCATTCCGCATCACCCAGCTAGAGTGGCAGAGCCACCCTAGGTGAGGCCCTCGGGCCCCAGGGGCGGGAAGGCAGTTGTGGGGAGGCAAACAGGTCACAAGAAGGCAAGAGTTTGCCTCGGAGAGACTTCTGGGGCTAGGCTGGCTCTGCGGGCCAGGCACTGTCCACCCTGCCTCCATGCCACCCTCATCCACCTTGGCTGTTCGCTCCCACTATTGGCTGGAGAAGTTGGGGTTGCCTAGGAGGCACCTGGGCAGTCATCCTAGGTCATGTCTCTGGGCGTCAGGCAGGTGGCACCCAGCCAGCCAGGACACAAGCTGAGGCGGAGGGTACCTGGGGCTGCCCTGAGCTGCTGCAGGGCCTGGCCCGGAAGTGTTAAGACCGCAGGGCCGGGAGGCTGGAGATGACAGGCCCTCACCTTATGCAGCTGGCCCTGGGTGTCCCCCAGGAAGGCTACCATGTGCCCATCTGCCTGGAGGGCTGCGATGGCGCTGATGGGCTGCCCGAGCTGCAGCAGAGGCCTGGCCTCCAGGGGCTGGCGGCCAGCGATGGGGCTGGGGGTGTGCTCATCGCCACAGGGGTACGACTCAGGGGAGTCCTGGACAGGCGGGGAGGGCACAATCAGTTCTCAGAAAAGGCAGAAGGTACTTCCCCAGGCCCAGAGCTAGTCAGAGGAGATCAGCCAGGTGGCCAGTGAGAAGAGAGCGAGGCAGGATGGAGGGTAGGGCCAGGGAGCCCCGCGGTGAGACCAAGCCCACCGCAGAGAGGGAGAAAGACCAGCTAGGAGACTTGGAGACCAAGCCGGCCCCTTCGTGACATCCTCTAACCAAGAGGCCATGGATAATTGTCACATGGGAGTGTCCAGCTGCCTGCTGCTCAGGACTCCGTATGGCAGCCCCTGCCCTGGGCTGAGAGATGCCGCAGGACCACGAGGGACAGGGACAGCGAGGCAGGCAAGGCCAGATGAGGCAGCGAGAGAAGACCAGAGCCACCACCAAAAGACGGTGGGCAAAGCCTCAGGTGAGAGGACAAGAGTGGGGCCCGGGCCCAGCCACTTACAGGGGGCAGGGTGACGCAGCGTGAAGTGACGCCATACTCCACGGTGGCTTCCTCCGTGCCGCTGGGGCCCCGGCCGCCTGCTGTGTAGCACAGGCGCCGGGCCTGCTCCATGCTGCCGTCCAGCTCTGCCAGGGGGAAGGCGCACAGGGCCGCCTGTGTCCCCTTAGGGCCTGTGGCAAAGGCCCCCAGCAAGGTGCCCGGGGCGAGGAAGGCAGCCTGGATGAGGCCCTGACCATGGCAGTGGAGGGGTACCTCCACGTAGGAGTAAAGATTGGCATCCCCCAGGCAGACTCGGGCAACATAGGAGCGATATTCGGCCTGTGCCCGGGCCCCACGACGGCGGAAGACGAAGTAGGCGGAGCGGGCGTTGGCAAAGGCCGCCACATAGCTGTTGTTGTAGTCAGACAAGTCTCCCACCACGAGGCGGCCCAGGCCCTCGCTGGAGAAGGGCTGCGGCCCAGCTAGCTGGCGGACAGTCAGGGGCGGCACCCCTCCTGACAGCTTGCCCGCCAGGCCTCTGGCCACCAGCAGGAGGTCCCGGCCTGGTGCAGGCACCACCAGGCCCACCGTGGCCACTCCTGGGGCATTGGCGGCCACAAACTGCCCATCGCCCGGGTCCTCGGCCTGGTACAGAAGCTGAGACACGTCCTCCAGGCGCCGCTTCTCGCACACGCCCTGCCGCACCTGCCCGCAGGCCACCAGCTCCCGGGCCCGGCTGCTCACGAGAAGCAGCTGGTTGGCGTTATCAGTGAGCTGGGCCTGCGGGCACTCAGCCGGGTCACGGAAAGGCACGCAGTCGGGACTGTCGAAGATGGGGCCGGTGACAGCCACAGCCTCAAGCTGTAATTCCGGGCTGAGCTGGAAGAGGCGGTTCACCGCCCCCACGTAGACTGTGCCCCGGCCGGGCGCCAGTGCCAAGTGGTTGAAGGTAGTGTTGAGTGCGGAGAAGCGATGGGCCTGAGTCGGGGGCAGCGGTGGGCACAGCAGCAACAGCACGAGCAGGAGGTGGGGGCCGAAGGGAGACCAGGGAGCCATCACAGGGGCCTGGGGGAGAGCCGAGCACCTGAGGCCCAGTGGGAGGGAGCACTGCCTCCCCACCCCTGGCCGGCATGAGTCAGGGCGGTGAGGGGGACAGAGGAAGAGGGGGTAGAGAAAGAGCACCAGAGGGAGAGAAGAATTGAGAAGAGAGATAAAAAGAGGGAGAGAAGCACAGAGAGGCAGAGAGAGGGAGCCATCAAGCAGGGACAAGGAAAGAGAGCAGAGAGAAGCAAAAAGAAGAGACAGCCCAGCCGGTGTGGCTCAGTGGTTGAGTGTTGACCTGTGAACCAGGAGATCACGGTTCGATTCCTGGTCAGGGCGCATGCCCGGGTTGTGGGCTCGATCCCCAGTGTGGGGCGTGCAGGAGGCAGCCGATCCATGATGCTCTGTCATCATTGATGTTTCTATCTCTCTCTCCCTCTCCCTTCCTCTCTGACATCAATAAAAACATATTTTAAAAGAAGAGAGAGAGCAGAGAGAGAGACATGGAGACAGAGACAGAGCCAGAAGGAGCCAGAAAGGGGACAGAGAGAAGAGAACAGAAAGAGTGACAAAGAGAGTATCCAAGAGATGGGGGGTGGGGTGGGGGGGTCACAAGGAAAGAATTCTTTCATCTTCCACTTTAAATGTATGTGTTTAGATTGTTGAATGGGGACAGATCCTGAAGAACACAAATAGGACACAGTGACACCCGGACAAGAGAGGTGGCATGGGGGCAAGAGCTGGGAGGGTTGGCGAGAGCAGGGAGACCCCATCAGCGATAGGGAAACTGGCCCTGGGTCAATGGCAAAGAGGGACCTTCACCAGCGTGGACAGGGGGTGTTAGAGAGAGGAGAACGAGCCAGGGAGAAACTGAGGCAGTCGGAGGAATGCAGGCCGAGACACCACTCCAGCTCTCCCCAAAGATGGCAAGGAGGGGGGGCAAGCCAGGGCCAATGAGAACAGGGTCATGCCACAGAGGGCTAGGGGGTGGTCAGAGCAGAGGTTGGGGGGAGCTGGGCCTGGGGGAGGTGAGGGGAGGTCACCAAGAGACAACATGGGTACAGGAGGTCTGTCCCCTGCTTCGTGGGCCCCAGCGGCCGGGGTCCATTGGGGCCTGGCACCCCGAGTGTGGATGTGGACAGAGAAAAGGGGGGAGTGAGAAGAAGACAGCCAGGAAGAGAGCTTGAGTGAGGAGAGGGTAGCGGGGAGGAAGGCCGAAGAGCTTGAAGGGAGCTCCACACAGAGAAGCCATAGGCGCAGCTCCTCACCCATTTGGAGCCATTTGGACCCCAGGCTGGAGGTAGCTCCCACGGGCCTGCTGGGGGCAGGAGCCTGATCGCTGCCTCCCGGCGGGGGGCCATGAGCAGCAGCCCCTGCCCAACAGCCCCAGCGGCTGCCTCGGTGACCAGGCAAGAGAGACAGAGAGAGAGAGATGCCAACAGGGCAGAGCCTGTGGGCCTTGGCGGACTCTCGCTCCACCCTCCTCCTGACCCCAAGCCCAGAGCCACAGAGAAGGGGACAGAGCTGGCTGGCAAGCTGAGCCCGGATCCCGCATAACTGTGCATGTGAGCGCGCCAGGGGCAGGCCCACAGTTGCTCAGTGTCCCATGCCCGCCAGCAGAGACGCCAGCAGAGACGCCAGCAGAGACGCACGCCCGGGCTCGCAGGCATGTGGCTGCGTCAGAGCTCTTTATCTCGCTCACACAGACAGGAAGGTCAGGCCTGGCTGAAAGGCAGGGCCGTTTCCTCTAGACCTGGGATATCAGCGGTGGCGTCCGTGGCATGTGGGTGATGGGCTAGAGGGACCGTGGCCAGGAGGTGCAGTACATCGGAGCCCCACACCCAGGCTCCCCGGTGCTGTTTCAGCTGGCCCACCCCTCCCAGGGACATCTCTGGGGGCTGGGGACCCGGGCACTCACCGTTGAGAAGGGGAGCAGCAGCGGAAAGCACATCTCCTCACTTCAGCTGCCCCAGGGCAGTGGTGACAGGCACAAGACTGCTGTGGGGGGCATTGCCCTGAGTGGGAGGGAGACAGTTGAGGCTTGGCCCCATTCACACTGGCCCTGGGGGAGGAGGGAGGTTTGGGGGGGGGTGGTGGGCAAGGGCCTAGTGGCCAGGCTCCACCACAGCTGGCAGCTTTGTCAATAGTGGCCGGGCCGAGGGAGCCCTGCCTCCACCTCAACAATGTCCCCTCTGTCCAGAGGCCAGGGACCCACTATCTGGTGCTCTCCCCGCACCCCACCCCGGCTGTTCTGGCCAGGGGGCTCCCTGCCACTCCCCACCCTCAGAGAGACACCCCCTGGGATCTGGGGACAAAGGGACAGGGTTTCCTCCAGTCAGAAAACTGAGAGCCACACAGCCGGCCCCACCCCTGTGGTGTCAGCCAGCGAGCTCCTCCTTGTGAACGGCTCAGGGGAGGCCCCGGAGCCCCCACGGGAGGGTCAGGGCGCTCAGTCCCCGCAATGCCAGACTCAGCCTTAGTAGCCTTGGTGCCTGGCTGCAGTGCCAGCCCTGGCCCTCAATGCCTGCCTTTGTCCGGACTGGGGGCAGGGGAGACGCTGACAAAGGCAAGGCGTCCAGGACACTTTCTCCCCCAACACCCCCACCCCTTTGGCCCAGAAGAAGAACTGGCCCATCCAGCCCCACCTCGGGGGACCGGCAAAGTCGTGCCAGGTACATCCTGGTGGTGGTGCGCAGTGCCAGCAGAGGGTGCACGGGAAGGGGTGGGGGGCATGGCCCGCAGAAACTCAACCCTGAGCTTCAGGCATGGCAACCGGTCGCTGGCAGTGCCCCTGCCCCTCCCCCAAGGAAACACCATCCCAGGAAGGGCCTACATCCCCCTCCGTGCATGGGGCGGGGAAAGGAGTGTCCATTGGCAGCTGGCTGCCTTGCCACCCTCACAGGGCACCGTGTGCACACCAAGCCAGCAGAGCTAGGGCTGTGCCCGAGGGCGCAGGGGCAGGTGTGCAGAGATTGGAGACCCTACCTTCGCCACGGTGCGCTGCAGCAGCAGGCTGTGGGCAAGGTGGCAGCAACAGGTTTGCTGCCACCTGGCTGGGCCAGTTGGGTGGCTGTGGGGGCAGGGAGCCAGGCGGGCCACCTCCCTACCCTGTGCCCTGCCCTTGGCAGCGCCAGCTCTTCCATTTGGGGGCAGAAGTTCGGGGTCCTACTTCCCTGTGGGGCGCTGTGCCCCTTAGGCATCAGGAGGTACCATCACGGGGCTGGCCCCTGAAGGCCTTTCCCCGGATGAGAGTTAGTTGGCCCTGTGGACCCCTTGCTTCTCTCAGGTCCCAGCACAGCCCGAGGTGGTGCTCCCCAATCCAGAGGCCCCTGCACCCCTTGCTCTCACCAGCCCTGGTTCTTGCCTACCTGGGTGGGCCGCGGGCAGGGGCTGAGGAGCAGCTGGTGCCAGAAGTGCGTCTCCGTGGAGCCCCGGCCTCCCTCCCCACAATGCAATCGTGCCCAACCGGGCTCATCCTGGCGGATGAGGCAGCCCAGCCCCTCCCCATCCACCCCTTTGCCCAACAGCACAGGGCGGTTGCTGCTGCCCTCTGCTGGCCTTGATAGGCATGGCAGAGGGCAGGCTGTGGGCACCTGGCTGGAGCAGGTGAGAACCGGGTGGTACCCTCCCACTGAGTTGTCAGAGGAGCATTCCATAGCCTTCCAGGAAGTGCCTTCTGGGTGCCAGGCTCGAGCCTGGCATCGGCACCGTTCAGAGACAAAACCCACTTCCACATGCTCAAGTGTTTTCTGGGTCTCAGGCAGAACTACTTGCCAATAGTTAAGGCCCCACAGCCAGAAAAGCCCATCTGTGGAGGGCATCTTGAGGCACAGGGAGGAGAAGTCACAATTACAGGCACTCAGGGTCTCAGGAAGAGGAAGTGAGGTTTAAGCGAACCTTAAACCAGTGCTGTGACTATGGCCCTCCTCAGGAGGTCTGGGGCTGGGCTAAGTCTGTGGTTCTCAACGTGGGGCACACGCCCCACAAGGGGGCAATTTGAGTTTTTTAAAAATATATATTTTATTGATTTTTTTACATAGAGGAAGGGAGAGGGATAGAGAGTTAGAAACATCGCTGAGAGAGAAACATTGATCAGCTGCCTCCTGCACACCTCCTGCTGGGGATGTGCCCGCAACCAAGGTACATGCCCTTGACCGGAATCGAACCTGGGACCCTTCAGTTCCCAGGCCGACGCTCTATCCACCGAGCCAAACCAGTCAGGGCCAATTTGAGTTTTAAGGGGGGCAATTTGAGAATGAGTTATTAACAGTGAATTTTTTGTATTTCTTTTGTTTCTATGGGCCTCATATTCTAGGGGCCTCATATACAATATAGACTGAGTGGCCAGATTATCATGATCTCTGAATGCATAATAATCTGGCCACTCAGTATATATAGAGAGTTATATATATATTAGAGGCCTGGTGCATGAATTTGTGCATGGGTGGGGTCTGGCCAGCCTGGCCAGGGGGAGGGGACATGGGCGGTTAGCCAGCCTGCCTGCTGGTCGAACTCCTGGTCGAGGGGACAATTTGCATATTAGCCTTTTATTATATAGGATATACACTGAGTGGCCAGATTATTATGCGTTCAGAGATCATAATAATCTGGCCACTCAGTGTATAAATATATAGTGACATATTTATGTGTTTCAGTTCTCTATTATATGTTTTGAAACTATTTGCTATTTTTTCATATCACTTCATATTATTATTATTATCATTTTTAAAAACAATTTCTTAGTGATTTCTTCCTCAGTACTTCAACTGTCCTTTCATTCTTTTGTTTTTCTCTTTCATGGATGCCATGTTCTTTGGAAGCTTGTTTAGACCAAGTGAATGGCCTTTTAGGCTTCTTCCACGTGACTAGGAGTTCACTTTTTGAATAATAAGAATTATATGTCACAGGGGGGCATCAGGATTTCAGAGATGCTTAGGTGGGGCATGGCCAAAGAAAGGATGGGAACCACTGGGCTAAGTGTTCCAGGTATATTAACTCATTCAGTCCTTCTCCTGGCCCCAGAAGGGGGTATAGCTATTTCCCCCAGTTCACAGGAGAGGAAACTGAGCCATAAGAGGTTAAGAAACTTACACAAGGTTGCACAGCTAGGCCCAGCTGGTATAACTTAGTAGTTGAGCGTCGACCTATGAACCAGGAGATCACGGTTCGATTCCCAGTCAAGGCACATGCCCGGGTTGGCAGCTTGACCCCTAGTGTGGAGTGTGCAGGAGGCAGCCGATCGATGATTCTTTCTCATCATTGATGTATTCTCTCTTTCCCTCCCCTTTCCTCTCTGAAATCAATCAATATATATATATTAAAGCCTTAGCTGGTTTGGCTCAATGGATAGAGCGTCAGCCTGCAGACTGAAGGGTCCCAGGTTCGATTCCGGCCAAGAGCACCTGCCTGGGTTGCGAGCTCTATCCCCAGTAGGGGGCGTGTAGGAGGCAGCCAATCAGTGATTCTCTCTCATCATTGATGTTTCTATCTCTCTCTCCCGCTCCCTTCCTCTCTGAAATCAATAAAATATATATTTTTAAAAATAAAAAGGGCCCTAACCGGTTTGGCTCAGTGGATAGAGCGTCGGCCTGTGGACTGAAGCGTCCCAGGTTTGATTCCGGCCAAGGGCATGTACCTTGGTTGTGGGCACATCCCCAGTAGGAGGTGTGCAGGAGGCAGCTGATGGATGTTTCTCTCTCATCGATGTTTCTAACTCTTTTTTCCTCTCTCTTCCTCTCTGTAAAAAATCAATAAAATATATTTAAAAATAAATAAATAAAAAGGTTACACAGCTAGTAAGTGGCAAGTCTAAGAGTCAACTACAGGGCCCCTGCACTTAACCATGAGGCCACGTGGCCCTAGACCATGAACGTGGCAGGCTTTGGAAGGGGGAGAGATAGGGACTGCTGAGGCTGTCCGCAGGTGACATGCCCATGGGTGTTTCCCTGTTCCTGGAGCACAAGGTTAGTCGGGTAGGCTTTGAGGGTGCAGAGGTCAGCAAATCAGGGAGAATTTGGACTTATCTGGTGCATTTCTTTTTCTTCACACTTTACAACCCTGTACTTAATACTTTTACCTATTACTTAGTACTTAGTGTCAATATGAGGCATGTGAAGTGGTTATGCCTTGCTGCTTATTTTTTGTTGTTTTTTTTGTTGTTGTTATTAATCCTCACCTGAGGATATTTTGTCTATTGCTTTTCAGAGTGGAAGGGAGGAAGGGGGCGGGGGGGGGGGAGAGAGAGAGAGAGAGAGAGAGAGAGAGAGAGAGAGAGAGAGAAACATTGATGTGAGATTCATTGACTGGTTGCCTTCCACATGTACCTGGCGGGGAATGAACCTGGTATGTGTGCCCTTGACTGGGAATTGAACCCGCAACCCTTTGGTGGGTGGGCCGATGCTCTAACCACTGAGCGAGCACACTGGTCAGGGCTTGCTGGGCTTTTAATTGGCATTCCCTGAGTACTAGTAATATTGAGCTTCTTTGTGTTTCCTCTTCTGCAAAATGCCTGATCACATCTTTGTCAATTTTTCTATATGAATTGTCTTTTCCTTAGTATTTTGAGAGAGTCTTCACATATTCTAGATACCAGTCCTTGGTCTGTTATGTCTTCTCCCTGCCCAGTACTTGTCTTCTCAGTTTGCCTATAGCATCGTTAGATGAAGTATTAATTTGAATATAATTACATTTATTGATCTTCTATTTTATGGTTTGTCATTTTTGTCTTGTTTAAGAAATCCTCCCCTACCCAAGAGCATAGAGATTTCCTCATGTGTTTTCTTTTCTTTAATTTAAAAAAAATATATTTTATTGATTTTTTTTACAGAGAGGAAGGGAAAGGGATAGAGAGCTAGAAACATCAATGAGAGAGAAACATCAATCAGCTGCCTCCTGCACACACCCCACCGGGGATGTGCCCACAACCAAGGTACATGCCCTTGACCGGAATCGAACCTGAAACCTTTCAGTCCGCAAGCCGACGCTCTATCCACTCAGCCAAACCAGTCAGGCACGTGTTTCTTTTCTGAATATGTTTCTAGGTTTTCATATTCAGGACCTTAATCTGTAGAATGGGTTTGTTTGTATATGGTGTGAGGTAGGGATCATGTTTTATATTTTTCCATATAGGTGTCTATTGTCCATACCCCATTAGTCAGCCCATGCTTCTGCACAAATGTGTGGTGAGCCCTTGGTCATATGTCACGTCCCATGTCTATGTGAGCATGGCTTCTTCTGTTCATTGGGTGTACTTACCTACCCTGTTGTACTTACTAGAGCTTTAAACAAGTCTTCATTCTTGGGAGTATCTTCTTTTTTATTCTCTTTCTCTTTTTCTCTTCCTTGTGCTCCTCCTTCATTTGTTACTCCTCCTCCTTCTCCTCCTCATCTTTCACAATTATCTCATTTATCCTAGGACCTCTAGTTTCCCTTAGAAGGTTAAGGAACAGATTGTCAAGTTCCAGGGAAAACTCCGGTGGGATTTTTTTGAATTTTGAATCACTTTGGAGACTATCTCTAAAATATTGAGTTTCCCCCTGTATGAGCATAGTACATCTCTCTAGTTATTAAGATCCTTTCAATACATTTCCCCCGAAAGGACCTGAACATCATTTGTTAGATTTATTACTAGAGACTTGGTTTTTTTGTGCCATTATAAATGCTATTTTCTTTTAAATTCACCTTCTGATTGTGTTGCTGGTATATAGAGACACAATTTCTGTGTATGGATTTTGTATCAAACAACCTTGTAAACTCCTATATTAAGTCTAATAATTCTTTCTGGATTCCCTTTGTGAATTCTTTTTGTTTTTTTACTTACATAATTTTAAAAATAAATATATTTTTATTGATTTCAGAGAGGAAGGGAGAGGGAGAGAGCGTCAGAAACATCAATGATTAGAGAGAATCATTGATCAGCTGCCTCCTGCATGCCCTACACTGGGGATCGAGCCCACAACCTGGGCATGTGCCCTGACCAGGAATTGAGCCGTGACCTCCTGGTTCATAGGTCAATGCTCAACCACTGAGCCACACCAGCCAGGCTCAAACATCATTCTTTTGCATGTGATTATTCAGTTTTCCCACCACCATTTATTGAAGACACTGTCTTCTCTCTATTGAATGGTCTTGGCACCATTGTTGAAGATCAGTTGACTATATACTGGTGAGGATTTCTTTCTGGGTTCTATTCCATCACATTGGTCTATTTGTCTGTCTTCATGCCAGTACCACACTGTTTTAATTCCTATAGTTTTGTAATATGTTTTGAAATCAGGAAGTGTGAGTCCTTCCTTCTACTTTCTTTTGGATTATTCTATTGTGGTTTTTCTCACTTCCTGAGTTGGTGCTCCTCTTACTCATTTTAAGGCTATACATTTCCTCCTAAGTACTGCTAGGGCTACATCCCATGAGTTTTCATGTGTAGTTTTTTTCATTGTTGATCAGTTCTGTTTTTAGATTTCCATGTACATTTAAATTTCCAAACATTTAGGAGGACTTAATTTTAGTATTGTTACCAATTTATGAGTTTATCCTATCGCAGCTTGGGAACATGATCTGGACAATACCAATTCTTTCAGTATTTATTGAGATTTGTTTTGTGGCTCAGGACATGGTGAGTTATAGTAAATGTTCGAGGTGAACTGATAAGAATGTGTAGTCTCTAGTTTTGGAAAGCCCATTCATCAAGTTTGTTCATTCCCTCCCCCTATATTCGTACTAGTTTTGTCTGTTTGAGCTGCCAATTGTAGTGAGAGGTGGTATAATTTATTGTGGTGAATGTACTGATTTATAAATTTTTCCTTTTCCTTTTTTGTTTGATATACATTTGAGGCTCTGTCATTAGGCAGGTACGCACACATTCACAATGGTTAATGCTGCAAATGAATTATTTATTTAATCATTACGCAACAACCTCTTTAATTCCTAAAAATATTTGTGCCCTGAGGTCTACTTTGTCTGATATTAATTTCTCTTCACTAACTTCCTTTAGGATGGTATTTGCTGGGTTGTCTCTTCTCATCCATATCAATTAGGATTTGGTGGCAGACCACAGAACCATTCTAGCTATTTAAGTTTTTTGTTTTTTTTTAAGGATTTATGTTCAGGTAGGGATGACTTACACAATCTTGGGAAGAGATGAAGGAACAACTCAACAACTCCCCACCTTCTTTAAAATTTTAGAAAAAATTGATTTCAGAGAGGAAGGGAGAGGGAGAGGGAGAGAAACATCAGTGATGAGAGAGAATCATTGATCGGCTGCCTCCTGCACACCCCACACTGGGGATTGAGCCCACAACCCAGGCATGTGCCTGACTGGGAATTGAACCATGACCTCCTGGGTCATAAGTTGATGCTCAACCACTGAGCTGGGCAACAACTCTCCACCTTTTCATTTACTACTTCCCTGGAATCAGGAACGAATCCTAACCTCAAAACTTGGATAAAATGCAGTCTATCTCGCATTCCCCACCCCCCATGAGACCAAGCCCCCTTTCCCCAGGCTGTCTATGCAGATCTTCAACCAACACCTTCCTGCAGATGCCTGGATGCCTCGGAGGATCTCAAGGCTAGAGTTCACCCAAGCTGCAAACTCCCCTGGCCGCTGCCTACTCATCATTGCCCAGGGGGCTGCAGGCGCAGGCCCAGCAAGTGCTAACTGGGTGACAGCTACTCCCCAACCTGACCCTCTCTCAGTGAAGGGTGCTGTCACCCACCAGGCCACCCAAGCCAGAACCTAGGAGTCCTCTTGACTTTCCCCTGCCCTGTCCCCAGTGCCTGACCTGCCCCCTCCCCCATGCCTGTTGACTTTCTTCTAATCTCTCTTTAATCTGTCCAGGATTTCAGGCCTCAGCATGTCTTGTCTGGGTTGCTTTAGGTGGTGTGTTCGCTCATCTATGCCCCTCTCTCTCCTGTCTATCATGTATCAATCTATCCTCTATCATCAATCAATATATAATCTATTTTTTGAGGTGACATTCACATAACACAAAATTGTTCCTTCCAAAGTGCACAATTCAGTGGCATTTAGTGCATTCACAATATTGTGCAACCATCACCTCTATTGTTCCAGAATATTTTCATCACCCCAAAAGGAAACCTTGTACCTATTAGCAGTCATTCTCCATTCCTCTCCTCTCAGGCCCCTGCCAGCCACCGATCCCCTTTCTGTCTCTGTGGGTTTGCCTATTCTGGATATTTCATATGAATGGACTCATACAGTCGGTGTCTTTTGTGACTGGCTCCTCCCACTCAATCAGCATCATGTTTTTGCAGTTCACCCATGTTGTAGCATGGATCAGAACTTCATTCTTAAATACACACACACACACGCACACACACACACACACACACACCTATATAATAAAAGCCTAAGTGACCATTATGGCGGAATGACCAGAACGACCGGTCACTATGACACACACTGGCCACCAGGGGGCAGATGCTCAACTCAGGAGCTGCTCTCTGGTGGTCAGTGCCTCCCACAGGGGGAGCGCCACTCAGAAGCTGGGCTCATGGCTGGCAAGCTGAGCGGTAAGGAGCCTGCTGCTAAGGAGCTGTGAGCCAAGCGGTAAGGAGCAAGCAGGCAGGTGGTAAGGAGTGAGGGATCCCAGATTGCGAGAGGGAGGTACTACTGCCGGCTTAGGCCTGATCCCCAATGGGTCCCAGACGGCGAGAGGGTGCAGGCCAGGCTGAGGGACCCCCCTCCCCAGTGCACAAATTTCATGCACCGGGCCTCTAGTATATATTTTATTGATTTCAGAGAGGATGGGAGAGGGAGAGATAGAAACATCAATGATGAGAGAGAATCATTGATCAGCTGTTGCCTCCTGCACGCCCCACACTGAGGATCGAGCCCGTGACCCAGGCATGTGCCCTGACTGGGAATGGAACCACGACTTCCTGGTTCATAGGTCGACGCTCAACCATTGAGCCATGCTGGCTGGGTAGAACTTTTTATAGAATTCTTTTTACAGTGGTGTACCTCTTTCCAAACAACCCTCCACACAGCCTACTTTAAGCATAACTCCATGTGTTTTGCATCCTGCTGAAAATGTTCCCTCTTACTAGAGGGTCTAGAAGCACGTCTTCCCTGCCGCTCCTTGCCAGGCTGGGTCAGGACCCTTCCTCTTAGTGTTCCTCCAACCAGCCCACTTTGCAGCTCTTTCTCCCATACGATCTCTCTGGAAGTCCCCATGCAGGGACCTGGCATCAGTCCTCTTCTCCTCACCCCAGCGCTGGGTCCAGAGTCCTATTTGGGCTCCGCCAATATTTTTGTGAGATGTTGTTGATGAGTCCGCCTCCCCCCCAGCATGTCAGCCACAGAATGTGCTGAGCTGTGTCTTCAGGTGGCGTGGGGGCTGAGGTTATTCCTTCCCTCCAGGCACCCTGCTGCCCGTCCCTGTGTCTCCCCCACGCCAGGCCAAAGAGAACAGGAGGCAAGGACACAATTTCCATGGGCGGTTTTTACTGAGGGACTGAGGGAGGCTTCCTGGCCCGAGGGCTGAGCCCCCCTCCATCCCCGAAAGGCACACAGCAGCGGTGGGGTCTCCCTCTCGGGCAGGAGTTAGCTTTGTGGAGACAGCTTCTCCGGCTGACCCCTCTTTGGCACTGAGCTGGGAACACTGGTGTCCACACGCATGTTAGCACAGTGTCCATCTCCCCCTCTGGCTGGCCTGGGCCCCCCTGGTGGCAGCTGGCAGTGTAGGCTGGTGGGGCGACAGGCTGGCTGGGGCTGGCTCAGAGGCTGGGCCACCTTGTGGAAGGACCGCAGCCCGGGCTGCCTCCCCTGCTAGCAGGGTGCTCACATTGGCAATCGAGAAGGCTACACACAGGAATCCAATAAATTAGCTTGTAGGGACCGAGAGGGACAGGGACTACATTCTTATTATCGCTTGCTGAGAAATGTTGTGCAATTCTTTCTCCCGAGAGCTCTTCGGGACAAGTGGTGGGGAGAAGGAGCAGAGACCCTCGTCTGGCCCTGGGTCCTATTTGGCCATTTCTACGGAAGGGTGTCCAGTGGAGCCGTGGCAATCACTTGGGCAGTGGCAATAGAAGGGTGGACCATGGAGTCTCCGAGGGACTGAAAAGGAGGACGTGAGGGGACCTCGGTCTCTGGAGGGCAGTCCCCACAGATGCCGAGGCTCAGTATGGGCTGTCCTGGTGGTGTGGGCTGGGGTACCTCCTGCCCCTCTCCTCCTCCCCAAAGAGAAGAGAGGACTCAGCTACCCTGCCCAGGTCACATTCATGGTGGGGCAGGGGAGGGGCACGGTTGGGGAGGGCAGCAGTGTAGGACCTTCCAGGTCTCCTTGCCCGAGGGCAGGGGCATGAGGGTCAGGCGCGCCCTTTCGCTGGCAGTCATCTAGGCAAGCCAGGCCAGTGGCAGGGAGGCCTGGGCAGAGGGAGAGTCATGCAGGGTGGGCCTGCGGTGGGCTGGGTGTGTGTGTGTGTGTGTGGGGTGTGGGTAGGCAGGCACTGCTGATTCCTTCATATGATCCGAGGGCTCGGGGAGGGGCAGGGGCTGAGGGCCCAGAGCCACGGTCCTCTGTCAGGTGGCAGCGCCCTGGACGACCCTGGAGCCCTGGCCCAGGATCTGGCAGAGCTCCTGAAGACGCTGCTGCATCTTGGGGATGCCCGCCAGCTGCTGCTCAAGCCGCTGCTTCTCCTCAGTCAAGCTTAGGCGGGCGGCTGAGTCCAGCTTCTCGAACTTCCAGCCGCCCTCGCCATCGAACTGCAGCAAGTGTGTGTGGTACTTCCTGGGCCGGGAGAGGGAGAGGGATAGAGATGCAGAGGCTGCTCAGCAGGAGATGCGTGGAAGGTCCCCTGCTCCCCTGATGGCAGGACCATCTCCCCCCTCCTCCCCCAAAGCAGTGGGGGTGTAGAATTCAGGAAGGGTGCTCCCTCCCGTCGACTCCAGGGAGGAAGGGAGGGCACCTACCACAGGGAGGGGCGGTGGGTGATGGAAAGCAGAGCGATGCCTGCATCCTTGGCCGCTTGGAAGATCTTGCCTTCCACGTCGATGCTTACAGCGCTGGTGCATTCATCCAGGAGGGCATACTTTGGCCTTGAGAGTGGGGGCAGAGCGGGCGAGGCTGTGGACCCTCCATTGCTGGTGACCTGGTCCGGCCCCCACCCCCCACCCCTTGGGGCCCAATTCCTGCTGGGGCCTCCTAACAGTACTGCCTTCCCCCTTAAGGAGGCCCCAGGGAGCATGCATGCTGAGCCGCTGCTTAGTCTCTGCCTCGGGCTTGGAGAGCAGCCACTCACTTATGGTAGAACATGCGGGCCATGCCGATCCTCTGCTTCTCGCCCCCTGACAGAACGTCCTTCCAGTCACACACGGCCTCCCAACCTAGGCAGGGGACAAGGGGGCTCTGTTCAATTCAACAAGGGCCCAGGCCCACTGGGCATGGTGGGCGTGGTGGGCATGGTGAGACGGGGCTGGGGAACACGAGACAGTGGAAGATGACTCTGGAGAAGGTCAACAGCTGACTATTTGTGCTCTGGGTGCTTGTCTGTCTATAGGCGATCCTTAAAAATATATATTTTTTATTGGTTTCAGAGACGGGAGAGGGAGAGAGAGACTGAAACATCAATGATGAGAGAGAATCATGGATCGGCTGCCTCACGCATGCCCCACACTGGGGATCGAGCCCGCAACCCAGGCATGTGCCCTGACCGGGAATTGAACTGTGACCTCCTGGTTCATAGGTCAACACTCAACCTCTGAGCCACACCGCCTGGGCTGTAGGTGATACTTTAATAGTGAAAAAGAAGTTGAGACCAGAATTGTATCCCCTCCAAAAGAAGTCCTAACCCCCAGGACCTCAGAAGGAGGTCTTTACAGAGGTGATCAAGTTAAAGTGAGGTTCCTAGGGTAGGCCCTGATCCAATACAATAAGTGTCCTTATAAAAAAGGGGAAATTTGGACACAAAGATATAATAGAGAAAAGATGATGTGAGGAGACAGAGGGAGAAGATGGTTGTCTACAAGCCAAGGAGAGAGGCCTGGGACAGATGTTCCCTTATAGCCCTCAGAAGGAGCCAACCCTGATGACACATTGATCTTGGACTTCAGCCTTCCAGAGCTGGGGCTAATATATTTCTGCTGTTTAAGCTGCTCAGTCTGTGGTGCTTTGTTCCAGTAGCCCCAGCAAACTCATCCAGGACCTAACAGGGTGCCAAATGAAGAGCCAGCCCCAGGAAGGCTGGCGTGGTCTCTCCAGAAGGCTTCTCACCCCTAGGCACCAGGCCTTTGTATCGCTGCCTTGTGCCAGTCCCTCGGTAAGGCTCAGGCAGCTGCCTGAAATGGCTCCTTACCTCCTGCCACTCTGTCTCCCCACAGAACTAGAAGTTTTGGTAGAGTGCATGGTACCCTCAAAAAGACTATACTCCCTAGCTTGTATATGAATATGTGATTGCGTCCTGGCCAATGGGGTTTCAGTGTTACACATGTGGCAGCTTCTAGCTTCTGGAGCTTCCTTTAAAAGACAGATGGCACGCCCTACCTGGTTTGGCTCAGTGGATAGAGTGTCAGCCTGTGGACTGAAGAGTCCCAGGTTCGATTCCCAGACAGGGCACATGCCTGGGTTTCGGGCTCGAGATCCCCAGTGTGGAGGGCGTGCAGGAGGCAGCCGATCAATGATTCTCTCTCATCATTGATGTTTCTATCTCTTTCTCCCTCTCCCTTCCTCTCTAAAACCAATACAAATACATTAAAAAAAAAAAAAAGACAGATGGCTCAGTTGGTTGGGCGTTGTCCCGTGCATCAAAAGGTCACCGGTTTGATTCCCGGTCAGGGCACCTGCCCAGGTTGCTGGCTCAATCCCCAGTCTGGTTGCAGGAGGCAACCAATTGATGTTTCTCTCTCTCTCTCCCTCTTTCTCTAAAAAGCAATAAAAACATATTTAAAAAAAGAGACAGATGGCATATACCATTTCCCCCTACTTCCTCCATCCTATGGCCTGGGATATGATGTGATGGCAGGAACAGCCATCTTGGACCATGAGGTGACTTGGTGACTTTGGGAACAAAGGTCCACACAGAACAGGGCTGCTCCCACCAACTGTGTCCTGCCTTCCTTAGGACTTTTGTGTCACAGTAAGATAAACTTGTGAGTGACTTGAGCCACTGTGTGTGTGTGTGTGTGTGTGTGTGTGTGTGTGTGTGTGTTTCTGTTATTGACAGCTGAACTCAATGCTAATAGGGTATGATGGTCGGCCTCAAGGACCCCAGGCACAGAGGGGTGCCTGGAGGACAGGAGGGGTACACTTCTAAGGGGAGGGTGGCTGGAGCAAAAAGAGGTTGAGCCAGGCCAGGAGGAAGCTGGGGATGAAGAAGCTTCCGCATGACTGGCAACCTGGACTCCACCACCTGCAGCCCTCCTCCGATGCAGGTGTTGTGACCCTGGCAGTGGTTTCATTTGACGCTGGTGCTTAGGGAGGGACTAGTACCTGCTCCTTTCTACAGGTGGAGAGAGGCTCAGGTGAGGTCTTTGCTCAAGGTCAAGCTGCCCCTAAGAGGCAGAGGCAGGAAGTGGAACCCTGCGGCTCAGGTTTCACTAGGAAAGTCAGCTCAGCCCCGCCCTGGGTCCCGCCCTCTCCTCCTCACAGGCATTCGCAAACAAACCGGGAAAGCCCCAGATCAATGCCTTCTCTTGCCACCAGGCTGTCCCAACCTCCTCTCCTTCCCAGGGGATGGCGCCTCCCAGGGTCAAGGCAAAAACCGGATATCCCCTCCACCTCTGCTCCTGCCTCCCACCCTCCAGGCCCTCTGCGCAGACGCCAGTGTGGGCTCCTCCCTGGCTGCCCTGCCCAGCCCCCACACCTGAGGTCAGTCCTCTTACTGAAATGCGACACTGACCTGTAACTTCCCTGCCTAAAGCCTTCCAAGGGCTTCGCTCCCTGTGAGGGCTCTCTGTCCCCCCTATCCCCTCAGCTCCCGAGCTTGTGAGCATCTCACCCGATGGCAGGCACCACCTGGATGCCCGCCCCCTTGGCCTGAGCCACCCGCTTCCTGTCAGTCCTCCCTGTTAGGGGGGCTCTTGGGGCACTTAGCACACTGGCATCGTGGATGAGGGAGGCAGGGGCTGGGGTGGTAGCAGGTTGCTGGCTGGATGGCTCACTCCTAGGTGCTGAGAGGAGGATGTCCCACCCCCTACCTCCTTCCCGCTGCAGGATGTGGTTCAGGTGCACGATGTCCAGAATGGCTTCCAGGTGCTGCTCTGAATAGCCCTTCCTGCGCATGTCCTCCACCGAGTCTGGGTAGATCACCTGGTCACGCAAGGAGCCGACGGACATGTAGGGCCTGTGGGAAAGCTGCATGTCCACCAGGGGCCGGGCAGCCCTGCCCGCGCCCTGTCTGTTTGGGCTCCTCCATGAGCCCCGGCTGCCAGAGGTGGGGAGAACTTGAAGCCCACAGACCCCGCTACAAGTGCTCTAGGCTGTGCTCATACCCGCCTATGCACACCAGGCCTACACACTCACACGTGCACACCACACACTCGCCCTGCACGCAGAGACATGTGTGCAAGCACTGACATAGCACACACATGTACATGAACACAGACACGCCCCTCCTGCAGTGTGCACCCTCATGCATGCACACCCCACAGCTGTCAAGTCACCAGGTGAGGGGGCATGGTAGGCGGCAAGCGAAGGCTCCATAGTCCCTCTGATTCTGGAGACAGCATCTTGCTGTCCTCTCCCGAGGCCCCAAGCTCTACCATCTCCGTGGTGTCAGTTCCACAGGTGGGAAGGGGAAATGGGCACAGCCGGGGGCCTGGCTCCCTCCCTCTCCCTGCGCCACTCACCTCTGGGGGATGTAGAACATGCGCTGGGGCGGGGGCTTGTAGAGCACGCCTCCATAGGTGGGCCAGAGCCCACCAAGGATCCGGAATAGAGAACTCTTGCCGCAGCCATTGGGGCCTGTGATGAGCAGGTGCATGCCATCTTCCACCTGTGGAGGCAGTGCCAGTGTGCATGGCTCACTCCTAGTACTGAGAGGAGGTGTGGCCAGGGGGTGTGGCCCTTTCTCCTCTCACCTTTGGCCTTACTGACAGCCCTTGACAGCTACCTGTACCCAGGTGCACACTGGGTAGGCCCTCCCGGTCCAGCATCCAGAGCCCTAATCGAATGCCTGTTTTGGACCCCAGCCTGTCCCTTTAAGGCCCTAACACACACCACCGAATATGGGGCCAACAGGAGGAGGGCCTATTCTGCCACAGCCATATGAATGGGAGCAAGCCCCAGAAAGTCAATAGCACCCCCATCCCACTTCACCAGGAATCCAAGTGTTTTTGCTTCCCCAGCAGAATTTTCTCTTTAAGAACTGCCTGGGGGCCCAACCAGTGTGGCTGAATGGTTGAGTGTTGACCTATGAGCCAGGAGGTCATGGTTGGATTCCTGGTCAGGGCACATGCCCGAGTTGGGGGATGGATCCCCAGTGGGGGGCGTGCAGGATCAATGGTTCAATGATTCTCTATCATTGATGTTTCTATCTCTCTCTCCCTCTCCCTTCCTCTCTGAAATCAATAAAAAAAATTTTTTATAGAGAGTGGGAGGGAGGGGGAATGGTATGTAGGGAGAGGGGGAGAGAGAAAGAACAAGAAGAGAAACATTGGTGCCAAAGAGACACATTGATTGGTTGCCTCCCGCATGCACCCAGACTGGGGCCTGGGATCAAACCTGCAACTCAGGTATGTGCTCTTGACCGGAAATTGAAGCCGTGACTCTTCTGTGCCCGGGGCAGATGCTCTAACCATTGTGCACACTGGCCAGGGTGTGCCACACCCGCCAGGGCAGGTAAGGTGCTTTCTTTGGAGTTCTAGGTGGACAGTAAACTCTAGCTGCTCCATGAAGCCCTCTCACTGCCCCCATGGATACTAGGGAGCCACAGAGATGCCACTGTAACCCCCAGGCTCAGCGTCAAGGGCCTCAGGCTCCCCAATTGGCCAATCACATGATGCTCACTGGCTGGTGAAAAAAGGCCAGTGGAGCTGCGGGGAGGTAGGTGTTTGGGAAGGAGGGGTCAGAGGGCAGGAAGACTGCTGTCCTCGGGCCACCTACCGGCTTCCGAAGTCCTTGGACAATCTGAGTGTGGCTCATGTGAGGCCTTCCCTGGCTTACCTCGGTCTGCATGGGGGTTGAACTGTGTCCCCCCAAATTCATGGGTTGGAGGACCTAAGAATGTGACCTTATTTGGAAATAGCTTTTGCAGTTGTAATTAGCTCAATTTTGATGAGGTCATCCTGGAGTATGTTGACCTCTAATCCAATGTGACTGGTGTCCTTATTTATAAAAAGGGGGGATTTGGCCACATAGCCACAAACACAGGGAGAACACCATGTGAAGATAGAGGCTGAGATTAAAGCGAAGCCAAGGAACACCAATGGTGGTCAGCAAACACCAGGTGCTGGGATGGCCTGGAACAGATTCTCCCTCACTGCTCTCAGGACACATCTTGGTCTGGACTTCCAGGCTCCAAAACTGGGAGAGATTCCACTTCCATTGTTTGAGCCCCTCACTTTGTGGTCCTGTGTTAGACCATAAACTCCCTCGGGTGGGGCCTGGGCCTCCCTCCTTCCAGATGTGTGAGGGCTCCGTTTCCTTCTCTGAATCTCTCCTGCTGTCCTTCTCACCCCAGTATCTGGCTGAGAACTGCTCCCCTTTCCCAATATCTCCCAGCCCCAGAGCCCAGCTCTACCACCAGCTCTGCCAGATCAGAGCTCTTGCTCAGCCCCCCACCCTTGCTCTTCCACCCTAGTCACCCCCTCCTTGCATGGCCTTGCTTCCTACCTAGCTGAGTCCCTGCTCACTAGGGCTTCTGATCTTTGTCTAGTTGGGCTTCCACAGGGCCCGCATGGAAACCATTCACCTTGGATAAACCGGCCAAGAGTGACCACTGCTGCGGGCAATGGGGAGATCATACCACTGTCCTGTGCTGCTTGTGGTTGTAACATGTTCCCAGCCTCCAACTGGCTCTCAGGGCTCCTCTCAGCAGATCAAAGAAAGGAGCCCCAGGCACCGCCCTTCCACTCAAATCTTCCACATACTCCGTGCCCAACCATGGCTCCTGCTGAACCTGTTTCTCACTCCCCCCACTCCACTGCATTTTCCCTGCCTGTTCTTTTGGAGAGGCCTTCTTCACCACGCTGTCCACCTGCCTGGAAGCTCCTGGATGAAGCTTCATCTGACCTCTGCTCTTCCCACGGGATGGTGACTACCCTTCCTATAGCCCCTGCTAGACCCTGAGCAGCTGTCTAACTGGGGATCTTTGTAACATTTTAGGGCCCCCAGAGTGGGGCCTCCCAGAGGGCAGGGGCCTCCCTGATCTACCTCTGGTTTCCAGTGCCCCTTCTGGAGCTCAGAAAATACTGGTTGAATGAATAAATAAATGAATGAACAAATGACTCCCTCTCGCTTCTTTCTCTGTCTGCCCCATAGGTTTAGCCTTCATTCCATCATTCCCCAACCAAAGTCCTGGTTGGGGACACAGTTGACTAGTGGATGTCAGCCACCAGGGCTTCCTTTCCACAGATGGGGGGTCAGGCTGCATCCAGCATTACACACCTGCACTGGGGGCTTCTTGAAGCAGATGGGTGGGACCCCAAGCCCAGGTCAGTGGAGGGCAATCTCTTTCACCACAGTTGGAATGGAATTAAACCAGAGTCCCTAAGTCCTAGGCTTCTGTGGAACTGGGATGGGGTGGGGGTGGGGCTGGCTCCGATAAGGCCAGGAACCTTCAGGTGACTCTTGGCTGATCCTAGTAATCTCGAGTGTCTTTTATCAGTTCTGTCTCCATTGCCCCACAGCTAACAGGCAGAGACACGTTGGTTTTCTACCTTGACCTTTGCTCGCCTGCCACGTAGATCTTGGGACAACGGCTGTTGACAACACAGGCAGGTAGCCAGGCTGGATGCCAAGGGCTGGGGCTTGTAGATGCAGAAGGCCAGGCCTCATGGTTCAGCCCAGCCCACTCAACTTACCCTGATGTTCAGGCTGGCCACCACCACCTCTCCCGTGGGTGTGATGATGGGGATGTTGTCACAAACAATGCCCTGCTCCACATCCACTACTTGGCCTGGAGAGAGAGCACAAAAAAGGAAGCTAGGGTGCAGTAGCACTCCCTTTGCCTTCTGGTAAGTTCCACATACCCCACCCCCACCCCCAACAGCATGCCAGTATGTGGTACAAGGCCCCTTGGGAGTACAGCGGGTCTGCCTACAAGCAGAGCCCCTGCGCCCCCGACAATGTCTGATGCTGTGCTCTGTGTGGGGAGCGGACAAGCCGTTTCTATGGCCTCTGGAACTCCTGCTCTGTCCCCTTCCTGGCACCACCTCAGTGGTGGCTCAGACACTGCACCCCTCTTCCACAGCATCCTGAACTCTACTGTAGGCTTGAACTTTCTCCTGCTGCCTGTATGGGCAAGGGACTCCCTCCACTCGAGGACCACGTCCCCTCTTTTGCAAAGAGAAATCCCAGTCAGGGCACCTGGAAGGGACCGGGCAGTGAGAGCCACAACTGGCCCAAGAAGCCCTCCTCGGGGGCACAACTTAAAGAGCCCGCCTTCTGGGTGGCACTGGGAGGTGCCAGTGCTGGGAGGGCAGGGACCAGTGGGCCTCTCTAGGGAGGGCGCCCTTACCTCGGATCTGCAGGGGACCTTCCACGCGGACACCAGACCTGACCACAGCCCCGGCCCCTGCCTGTGCATCCTCTGGCTCCCCAGGCCTCTTGAAACGGCAGTGCTGGACATCTTCAAATACTTGGAACATCTCATGTACCCGGGCCGTGTAGCCGGCCAGCTCTGTCACCTGCGGGAAGGAAGGGGGACCCTGGCTCAGCCGCTGCCATCTGGGGGGGTGGGATGGAGGGCATGGTAGGGGCGGACTCGCGGGGGTGGGGTACCTCCTTGTAGGATGACATGATCCGCTCAATGGCATCCGCAGCAGCTGTAAGGAGGTTTCGGGCAATGGTGAAGGCTTCTGTGCGTTCGCTCACCAGCTCTTCTTCCTTCATCGCCAAGGCTGCCTTCTTCACGGCTTCTGAATCTGTGGAGCAGAGCAGAGGGGAGAGGCGGGGACAGTGGGAGATTAAAATGGACCCACTGGGGGAAAGATGAGTCTATCCAGCAAATGGTGGTGGGATGAATAGGTATCCACATGCAAAAGAATGACGCCCCTGCCCTAACCGGTTTGGCTCAGTGGATAGAGCGTCGGCCTGCGGACTGAAAGATTCCAGATTCGATTCTGGCCAAGGGCATGTACCTTGGTTGCGGGCATATCCCCAGTGGGGGGTGTGCAGGAGGCAGCTGGTCAATGTTTCTCTCTCATCGATGTTTCTAACTCTCTATCCCTCTCCCTTCCTCTCTGTAAAAAATCAATAAAATATATTTTTAAAAAAATAAATAAAATATATTAAAAAAAAAAAAAGAATGACGCCCCTGTCTCACACCAAAACTAACTCAAAGGGGAGCACTGATATGCATGTAAGAGCTGAGACTACAAAACTCTTAGGAGAAGGCAGGGGTAAGTCTTCGTGACCTCAGATTAGGTATGGCTCCTTAAATATGATATCAAATGTCCAAGCAATAAAATAGAAACACGTAAATGATCTTTACCAAAATTTAAAACTTTGGGGCACCAAAAGAAATCATTAAAAAAGTGAAAAAACAACTTACAGACTGGGAGAAAATATTTGCAAATTATAATCTTAGAAGGATCTAGTATCCGGAATATATAAAGAACTTTTTCAATTCAACAACAAAGAGATAAATAAGCCAATTAAACAATGGGCAACATATCTTACTAGACATTTCTATTGTATGTCTAAGATATACAAATGGCCAATAAACTCATGAAAAGATGCTCAACATTATTAGTCATCAGGGAAATGCAAATGAAAACCACAATGAGATACCACTTCACACCTACTAGGAGGATTATAATTAAAGAGATAACAAGTGTTGGCGAGGAAGTGGAGAAATTGGACCCCTCATATACTGCTGGCGGGGATGTAAAATGGTACAGCCGCTGTGGAAACCAGTTTGGCAGTTTCTCAAGAAGTTAAACAGAGAGTTACCAGATGACCCAGCAATTTCACTCCCAGGTATATATCCGGGCAAAGCAAAAATAGATGTCCACGCAGAAACTTGCACACAGATGATCATAGTACCATTTTCATACCAACCAAAAAGTGGAAACAATACCAATGCCCATCAATGAATGAATAAAGAAACTGTGGTACACGAATACAATGGAATATTATTCCTAAAAGGAAGGAAGCACTGATTCATCCTACAACGTGGACGAACCTTGAGAACGTTCTGCTGGGTGAAAGAAGCCAGCCACACAAGGCTTCCTATTGTGAGATTCCATTTATATGAGGTGTCCATAAGAGGCAAGCCCATAGTGAGGCAAAGATTAGTGGGTGCCAGGCGCTGGGGGTGGGGTGGGGAGTGACTGCTAATGGGCCCAGGTTTTCTTTCTTGGGTGACGACAATGTTCTGTCCTTAGATGCTGGTGATGGTTACACAACTATGTGAATATGTTCAAAACCACTGCCCTGGAGGGTGTGGCTGTTGGTTGGAGCGTCATCCCGTGCACTGAAAGGTCATGGGTTGAATTCCAGGTCAGGGCACATACCTAGGCTGCGGCTTTGATCCCTGGTCCGGGCATGTGGGAATGTGGGAGAAGCAACCGATCGATATCTTTCCCACATTTCTCTCTCTCTCTCTCTCTCTCTCTCTCTCTCTCTCTCTCTCTCTCTCTCTCTCTCTCCCCTCTAAAATCCATAAAAACTAACTAAATAAAACCCACCGAGTTGAATCCTTTAAAAGGCTGAAGTGTATGGCATGTTAATTACATCTCAATAACGTAGACTTAAAAAATGAGCCATTAGGCATTTGGCTTTCATTCTTGCCACGCCCAGCTCCTTCTCCCTAGACTGTCCTTGCCCTATTCACAGCAGCCCCTCTGAGGCCACATCTGCACCTTGTCCCCTAATGCCCAGAGCTGTTGCACCCCCAAGCCTCCTGTGCATGACTATCCCCTTTTGGATGCCCACTACTGCCCCCATTTCTCCCTCACCTCCCCCTGTGGCCTCCATGAGAACCGGCTATCCTACATGCCCCGACTTCTCCCTGAAGCCTGCTCCTGTCTTGACTTGCTTTGCTGTCTCCATCTAGGCCCCATGGTTGCTCACTTCAACCCTCTCTTGTCAGTGGCCTTGACTTCCTTGACCCTTGGAAAACCCAAAGGGGCAGGGCTTTTATATAAGGAATGTTCTAGAAATGTCGGCGAGGAGCAATGGCATGCTGATTCTGAGGGTACTGGGTGTGGGTGGGTGAGCAGTACCCACTGGGGCTATCCAGGGGAAGCCGGGGCTCCTGAGGCCGAAGTAGTGGGAAGGATTGTATCCCGGGGCTTAGGAGGGATCAGAGAGAGAAGCCTCAGGGATACAGTGATGGGTGGGGCAGGAAGTTGTCTCAGGGCAGATGGCCTTCAGAGCAGCGAGGGTGCAGGGTGCGGTAGAAAGGGGACGCGATGGCTGGCTAGAGAGCCTCACACCACCTTCTGGGGCCTGGCCCAAGAATCCAGGGAACTGGACAGGGGAGCGGGTCATGAATTGTGACAGTCTAAGGTTATGAGCCTCCTTCCCACTGTGTCCCCAGGGACACAGCCCCTAACAGGAAGAGGAACACAAGCCCTCCTCCCAGGATGTCCTGAGAGCTACACAGTGACTACGCATAAAGTGAAAGGGTCGGCAGGTGCCTGGGCATCCTGGCCACAGCTGGCACCTCCCTGGAGACAGAATAAACTGCCCTAAGGCAGCTAAGACCAAGGCCCCACAACGGGACACCCAGCAGCCTTTCCTGGTGAGGCTGCTCCGCCCCTGGGCCCTCCAGCTTGGCAGGGCCAGGAGGCAAGTAGGATAAAGGCATCTACATATTCCTCAGTTGATAAATGCCTGCATCCTCCCACTGGCCCCCAGTGCTCCGAGCCTCCTTGAATCACCTGGAGCAGGGACAAAACAGACAAAAATCCCTGCCCTCGCCCTTTCCTGTGCCCTTTTAAGGTTGACTGAGTGCCTTAAGAGGCTAACACAGAAGGGTAAATAAAGCAAGTCTCCATAAAACCCAGAGAAGAGATGGCAAAACTCCTCTTTGGATCCTGTCTGGAGTCACAGCTGAAAAAAAAAAAAATCCCTGCCCTCATTGACCTCCCAGTCTAAAGGGGCAGAGGGGGTCTGGTGTGGCTCAGTTGCTGAGCGCTGACCTATGAACCAGGAGCTCACGGTTCGATTCCCTGTCAGGGCACATGCCCCGGCTGCGGGCTCGATCCCCATTGTGGAGCCTGCAGGAGGCAGCCGATCACTGATTCTCTCTCATCATTGATGTTTCATTTTCTCTCTCCCTCTCCCTTCCTCTCTGAAATCAATAAAAATATATTTTAAAAAACCCCTCCTACACTAAATAAAAAATAAATAAAAGGCCCTAACCCTGGTTTGGCTCAGTGGATAGAGCATCGGCCTGCGGGCATGTACGTTGGTTGCGGGCACATCCCCAGTAGGGAGTGTACAGGAGGCAGCTGATCGATGTTTCTCTCCCATCGATGTTTCTTTTTTTTTTAAATATATTTTATTGCTTTTTCACAGAGAAGAAGGGAGAGGGATAGAGAGCTAGAAACATCGATGAGAGAGAAACATCGACCAGCTGCCTCCTGCACGCCCCCTATTGGGGATGTGCCCGCAACCAATGTACATGCCCTTGACCGGAATCGAACCTGGGACCTTTCAGTCCGCAGACCGACGCTCTATCCACTGAGCCAAACCGGTTTCGGCCCATCGATGTTTCTAACTCTCTGTTCCTCTCCCTTCCTCTCTGTAAAAAAAATCAATAAAAAAAAATGTATTTGAAATAAATAAATAAATAAATAAATAAATAAATAAATAAAAGGGCAGAGAAACTATAAACCAGAGAAGTGAAAGAGATAGGGTGTTCAGTGCTTGGGAGAACAGGGAGGTGGTGAAGGAGAAGAGAGAGGCAGGGTCATAGGCAGGGCAGGCCTCATCTAGAGGGTGCCCGTGAGCAAAAGTCTGCTAGTAGGAGGGCAGGACATCAGAGGAAAGCGCATTCCTGGCAGAGGGAGAAGCATCTGCAAAACCCCGAGGCAAAAGCCTGCCTGGGGTTTGGGGGCAATAGCAAGGAGTCTAGTGAGACAGAAGTGGAATGAGGGAGACAGGAGAATTGCGCATTTTCACAGGCAACTGACTATAAAAGCTAAGAGGCTGGGGACAGGAGCTCATGCTTCTTAAATCACTGTGAAGTCTGACATAGCAGAGGATCCAAAAAGTCCTAGGGCTTCAGGGGAGGGAGAGGCCTCAGGTGCTATGCAGGCCGAGCTGTGCCCAATGCCAGGTGCAGAGGGAAGTGGCTGCAGGTGCTTCCTGAAACCATAGGTCTGTTTCCTCATGAGTTTCTCCCCATGTTCTGGACCAGGCATGCTGACTGGCTCTGGCACCTGTGCCTAAGCCAGGGCCACTTTTGGAAGACAAAGTGCCCACCAAAACCCTTCACAGCTTGAAGCCGGTAAGAGGAAATGAAATAGGTGGGAACCGGTGGGGGAGGGAGGGAACTAGGGAAGGTGTCATGGCGCCCAAGCTCTGGGGTCACATGCTCCGTAGGCCTGCCTTGGCACTTCCGGTCACGTGCCCTCAGAGTTCTCACAGCCAGGGTTGGATGAGACTGCCCAGTAACAGAAATGGTGGCAGCAGTGGCTACTGGCATTCACCCTCTTTCCAGCAGTGTCTCTAAGAAGCACAGCGGAACTCGACCTGCCCAGGGCCATAGTTCCCACCTGATGTCTTTATACAAGAATTGCTGATTTCTATTATTTTTAATGCCTGCCACTCTTCCTAATGCTTACTTTCCCATTACATCCAAATATGTTCTCCTCAATTATTTTGAATAGCTAATGGCAGAGCTAATATTTCATTGCTCCCATTTGTTTTAACTTCCAGTGAAAATGTTTTAATAAAGCTTCACTTGATTGCTCAAAAAAAAAAAAAAATCAGGGCCACTCTTAACAGAGGCCCATTGGTGGCAAGTAACTACCCCCCTCCAATTAGATCCTTTCTCTTGGGGTCACCCAGAGAGGGACAGACAGCTGAGGGTACACACGGGAGGCCCCAAGGCAGAGCTGCCAATAGGGAGAGAATGAGAGAGACTTCTGAAACAAGTTAGGCTCTTTCTCTACATAACTGAAAACCCTTACTACCAAACTGCATTAACTAGAACGCCTTTGAAAGCAGAGCTGTGCTATAGCTCAGGCCGGGTAGCTCAGTTGGTTTAGAGGGTTGTCCCCATTCACCAAGGTTGCAGTTTCATTCCTGGTCAGGGCACATACAAGAATCAACCAATGAATGCAGGAATAGGTGGAACAACACCTCCCTCTTTCTCTAAATCAATCAATCAATCAATCAATAAAAAGAAAACAGTGCTACGCTGGTAGAAAAGCAAGGCAAATTCCCAGGAGCCCACAGAGAAGCCAGCAGCCAGGTACATCAGTGAAATCTCTCGAGACTGAGAAGATAGGTCATGTAGCCAGAGCTCTAGGTGCAGGGAACAAAAGGTCACCTCTAAGAATTGGTAATTATGTGTCTGGGGTTCAAATGAATACTACCGCCAAATTCAGGAACTCCTCCTCCCCAAACGGAGAGGTGACTATGAAAATGGCCTCCAAGTGGTTAATTACCAAGAGTGCTTTGCCAAAACAAAAGCCAATATGCACTGGGGGAATTGTACCCTCCTGTTAGGCCAGATAGGGTTCCCAGGAAAGTCTTGTGGCAAAAATCACAAGGAGCCCTGGCCAGGTGGCTCAGTTGGTTGGAGCATCCTCCCATACACCAAAAAGGTTGTGTGTTTGATTCCTCATTAGGGCACATACCTAGGTTGTGGGTTTGATCTTCACTTGGGGTGCGTACGGGAGTCAACCAATCAATGTTTCTCACTTCGATGTTTCTCTCTTTCTTTCTCTCTCTCAAAATCAGTAAAAACATATCCTCGGGTGAGGATGAAAAACAAATCCAGAAGGGGTGGCTCAGTTGCTTAAGCGTTGTCCTATGCACCAGGTTTCCAGTTAGATTCCTGATCAGGGCACATGCCTGAATTGCGGGCTCAATTCCCCAGTAGGGGCCTGCAGGAGGCAGCTGATTCATCGATGTTTCTATCTCTCTCTCCCTCTCTCTGAAATTAATAAAAAATATTTTAAAAAAAGAAAAACAAACTAACTCACGGAAAGAATCTACCATGAGTGAAGACTGGCAGGTGAAAGATCAAGCTGGCTTATACTCCCAAGAATTCAGATAACCCAATAGCAGGATAGTGATTGTGTATCATTAATATGATATATAGCATAAAAGGAGCAGTCAAAAGATGAGAAAATCAGACACTTGCCAAAACAATTTGAAATTTCTATTTGAAAATGAAAATTTCTCTTTTCAAATTTCTATTTGAAAGAGAATCAAGTAGAACTTGATAGAAGTAGTCACTAAAAGTTTTTAAAAATTCAAATTAGCCCAGCCAGCGTGGCTCAGTAGTTGAGCATCTACCTATGAACCAGGAGGTCAAGGTTCAATTCCTGGTCAGGGCACATGCCCGTGTGGGGCATGCAGGAGGCAGCCAATCAATGATTCTCATCATTGATGTTTCTATCTCTCTCTCCCTCTCTCTTCCTCTCTCTGAAATCAATAAAAAAAAATTAAAAATAAAAAAAAGTTCAAATGAGACTTGGCTGAACAGAAAATTGGCGAGTGAGTGAGAAGATCTGAAGAAATCTCCCAGGATTCAGCACAGGTAGTTCTAGATGGGAAATAGTGAGAGTGTAAGAACCACAGAGGAGGGAGGACGTCCAGCAGGAGTTCAGAAGGAACAGGTCAATATTTGAAAAGGTAACAGCTGAGAATTTTCCTGACCAATTAAAAAATCTGAATATTCGAAGGCAGGATAAATAGAAAACCACAGGGTAACACTTCCAAGCGAAACAGCAGACTAGCAGAGAAAGTAAATCTAAAAGCAACCAGAGAGACAATGCAGGCTGCGTGGGGAGTTAAAATGATAACAGATTTTCCAGCAGAGACAATGGAATATTGTCAGTGGCTGAGAGCAAATAACTATCCTCCTGGGCTCCCACACCCAGCTAATCTTTAGTGTGGGGGAAAGGGTAAAATAAAGACATTTCCAGACAACAAAATAATTGTGAAGTGTCCCTCATGAAAGCTTTACAGAAAGAACTTCTGAAAGATGTCTATCTGGAGGAAGGTGACTAGGCTGTGGGAAAGGACTGGTGAGCAGAGAATTCGGTAAACATGGTGATGAATTTAGACATGCATCAGCACAATAGCAATAGCCAAGTAAAAAAACACTTGAATGAGCTGGCGTGGCTCAGTGGTTGAGCGTCGACCTATGAACCAGGAGGTCGCGGTTCGATTCCTGGTCAGGGCACATGCCTGGGTTGCAGGCTCAATCCCAAGTGTGGGACATGCAGGAGGCAGCCGATCAAATGATTCTCTCTCATCATTGATATTTCTGTCTCTCTCTTCTCACTTCCTCTCTGAAATCAATAAAAATATATATTAAAAAAATCTAAAACCAAAACCAAAAAAACCCCACCAAAAACCCTACACAGGAATGCAACTGTGACACTGGACTATAACACGTCAGTGGGGCTGATCCTTGTGTTAGTGTTCTAAGGTCCAGGAAGAGGAGGAGCTATCGGATTAACCTAGTCCAGCTATTTTCAACCTTTCTCATCTCATGGCACACATTAATTACTAAAATTCTGCGGCACACCAAAAATATACTATGTTTTTTGCCAATCTGACAAAAAACATAGATATAATTTTGATCCACACTGGACGGCTATTGTTGTGTTGGCTGTTGTTATTTTTTTTTATTTGACAACCTAAGGGAAATGAGTTCAGTGTCCCTGACTAAATGGTCAGGTATTGCATGTTTTAAAAAATCTTGCGGCATACCAGTGTGCCGCGGCACACCAGTTGAAAATCGCTGACCTAGACTGTTTTTCGTTTGCACAGAAGTTAACCATTGAAAGGGCAACCTGAAAAGACTGCAAATAGAAGGAATATGTTGCAAACCAGGAGAGGAACAAACCCAGAATCCTGATAATCCGGTTGCTAAAGTAACAGGCAGAACAGTCTTCCCAATCCCCCCAGGCCTTAGGGCAGAGGTTAGCCTCTGAAACCTGCCAGAGTTGTTTGAGGCCTGGGAAAGTCAAGGCCCAGGGAGGAAGGGGCTCGCTCAAGGTACTTCCCCATTCTCCCACCTTCCGGTCACAGTTGGGCTGAGGGTAGGCACAGCTGGCTGAGGGTATTGCACCTGGTGAGGGGTCAGTCCCCGTGCTCAGCTGAGCAGTACCAAGAAGTGGGAGATGCTGTAAAGGGGAGACTCACAGGGGGAAGGCAGCAAGGGAGAATGGTTGCCAGGAAGCCAGGCCTCAAGAGCAGATGGACCGGCTGAGCATTGGGCCCTGCCCCAACCCCCTGGGAGTGCCGACTCTCACCTGACTCTGAGTAGCCAGTGGCGGTGATTATGGGGACTGCTACCATGAGCAGGCCTGAGGCGCTCCACACATACTTCATGAGGAACTGCTCCAGCATGACATACCACAGGCGCTCTAGCAGGATGAGGTTGATCTGCGAAGCCAGGGCCTTGTAGGAGTGCTGCAGCAGGGCCAGCTCCACCTGCCAGGGCGGGGGTGACAGAGAGAGCCTGAGAGGCCTCATGGTAGCTAACATGGGGACAATAGCAAGAGGTCCCAATCTTCAAGTACACCTGTGCCATGTCATCTGATGGCCAGGAAAAGGTTGAGAGCTGGGGGTTACGACTGGGCCACGTTTACCGTCAAAAGGTCTCAAACTCAGGGCGGGGGAGGGGGAGGGCAGTATGGGATTGTCTAACATCATGGCACTGGGGTACAGTGATGATGAAGGGATTCATGACCTGACCTGCAGACGCTTATTCTGATTCCCTCTTTCCACTACCTATTTGGTTGGGAAGCTCGCTATGCCCTTCTCTTTGCCCTGGGCAGCTTCTGGACATGGGCCAAGGATAGTTTTGGGTAACTGCTGGAGGACTAACCTGAACTACGCAGAAAGCAGTACTTCATTTTGAAGAACTTGGTTCAACAGTCTACTTAGGCCCCGCCTCTTACTACCGTATTTTCCGGCGTATAAGACGACTGGGCGTATAAGATTTTCCTGGGTTAAAAAGTCATCTTATACGCCGGAAAATACGGTAGTCCAATATATCTAATCCATTATAGCTAATCCCATCAATATAGTCCAATATACTGTATTTTCCGGTGTATAAAACGACTTTTTAACCCAGGAAAATATTATACGCCCAGTCGTCTTATACGCCGGAAAGTACGGTACCTTCCCCAGGGATCTTCCGGGTGAGAAACTTCCACTTCATTTTCCCACTGCAACCTGGAGGGCATGCTCCTGAGCCAGCCCCAAAGGCCTGCCCCCCTGATGGCCAACTGAGGACTCCAGTGAGGTGGGCCTCCCCGTCTTCCCCTCCCCTCCCCTCCCCCTTCCTGCACTGGCCACCACCTGCCATCTTAGGCCTGGAGAAGAGAGAGCAGGAAAGGGAGTGGGAGAGAAAGAGGCTCTCCCATGGCAGCAGCATCCAGGTAGGCAGGTAGGCTGGCGAGGTCAGGAGTGGTCACGGCAAGGGGGCCACTGGGTCATGGATTCTTGGCTCAGTGCAGGAGCATGCATCCCAGCTCTGCCTTTCCACCCCTGACTGACAACAGCTGCCCAGCCTGGGCACCATTTCCTTAGCCAAGTGCTTTGGCACTTGACTCTCCACTTGATTCTCACCACATGCTACTCTACCTGTATTCTCATTTCCATTGTACAGTAGAATACTACAGAAGCCCAGAGAGGCACTGACCTGCCCAAGCTCACACAACCTGAAGGTAGCAAGAGGTGTGGAATTTGGGCCACTCTGGCAGAGCCATCAGGAGAACCAGAATTTTGTAAGTGATGCTTCTGACTTATTAAGAAAGGTTTACGGCCCGGCCAGTGTGGCCCAGTGGTTAAGCATTGACCTATGAACCAGGAGGTCATGGTTCAATTCCCGGTCAGGGCACATGCCCGGGTGGTGGGCTGGATGCCCAGTGTGGGGTGTGCAGGAGGTGGCTGATCAATGATTCTCATCATTGATGTTTCTATCTCTCCCTCTCCCTGAAATCAATAAAAAATATATATATATATATATATATTTTTTTTTTTTTAAGAAAAGTTTATCTTGCTCTCAAGCCAACAAGAGGTTGCAGTGTGTATATATGTGGGTGCATTTATGTTTAAATAACGCTCTTCTTTGAAAGCTCAATAAGAACAGAATACTCTGCTGTCTGCCCACAAGCCAGTCAGGCACCTCTGCCCTAACCTGTTCTGGGCCAGTGTCCACTGGGACACCAGCCAGTGGGACTGGGATGAGCCACATGCCTGCACAATAAGGAAAATCAACCCACCCATGGGGGCCTGTTATCCCACGCTGCTCTCCGGCCCATTGGCAGAGGCCTAAAGAGACAGATTGAGAACGCATACTGCCCTCCCAAGCCCCCCCATTGAACCCTCTGGCCAACATGCTACTTCCTGAGCTAGCCCAGAGGAAGTCCTTCAAAGAGCCAGTGATCTCTCTTTTGCCCTCACCATATAGGTAGGTCCTCTGCATCCTTCCTGTGGTTCTGCCTCAAGCCCAATCTCCTGTTCCTGAAGTGAGCACGCCTCCTCTGAGCACCCTGGCAATCCTGACTCGTGCTGGGAGCTGGCAGGAGTGCCAGCTGGGGCTGACAATGTAGCTGCGGGTAATGTGCCAAGCGCCTCACCCAAGGCCACGGCTGCCTGCCAAGGCCCTGCAGCCCGCGTGCGCGAAGAGGACGGGAGGGGGTTGAGGCTGCAGAGTAGGCGCTTTTCTCCTAATCTGGAGTCCGATGCACAGCCAGTGAGACAAGGCCCAGGGGCAAGAGGCCACCTGACCCAGGGACAGACACATAGGCCTTCAGGAGGTGGATGTCATTGCACACCCTCCCCCCGTACTCGGAACCGAAACCAGAGTTGCAGAGAGCAGGGGAGCAGGAGAGCAGGGCCCGGAGGCAGCTGCAAACCCCAGGCACGAGGAAGGGGAGGGGCTGAGGCGAGATAAAGGGAGCATTGGCCGGCAGTAACCTTTCCCAGCGCCCAGCTCCCTGGCCGACCCTGCCCCTATCCCTGCCCCGGCCCACTGGGGAGCTGAGCCCTGGGACACAGGCGGAAGGTCGGCCACGCCAGGGGCTGGGTGGCCACTGGGCGGGCAGGAAGTACGTCTCGCTGAGGTGGCGGCCTGGGCCCTGCATCCCTGCCTCAGGGCCTCAGGGAGGCGGCTGAGCCTGCAGCCCGGCTGGCCCTTGAGCTCAGGCGGAGAAGCGCGGCCACTGCTGAGGCCGCCGCGCTGGGTGCTGCTTGTTAAACTCCGCTTGGGCTGAGTCATGCCCGTAATGCCTGCCTGCCTGGCTGGCCAGCTTAGCTGGACGCTGGCCTTCAAAGGGCCCTGGGGCCCAGGAGGGGCCGGGCAACAGGCTACGTTCCACCGTCCCTGATCCCAGACAGCAGGAGCCTCCTTCCAGCTGACTGCAGGAATGGGCCGAGCCAGGAGCTCTAGCATCTCAAACCGCTAGGATCCGCAGCCCCAAGCAGCTCCAAGACCAGGACAGCCTCACTGAGGAGAGGAAGCAGAAGTGGCCAGGCAGCCGGCCCAGGGCAGTCCCCACCCAGCCTTCCTGCTTCTCCATTTCTGTGCCTAAATCTGGGCTGTCCCAAGCCCTGGTCATCATCCCAGTCTCCCTCTCCTGTGGTCTGCCCACACCTCTGGCATCAACTCTAGCCAGCCCTGGCTTTCCCCACCACTCACAGTTGCCTGCCCCTGGGCCTCCCAGCCACATGCTTTCCTCCATGCTCAGCACCCCAACCTGCCCCACCTCATGGCCCCCATAGAAGGCGATCTCCTCTGAGTTGGCCACCACGCGAGAGTGCATGTAGCGCAGCTCCCCCTTCCTCCGCGCCTCCTCTGCCACCAGCTCCCCAAACTTGGGCGAGAAGGCTCGCAGCACGTTAGCTGTGAGAAACACCACGAGGCCAGCAATGGCCGAGGGCCAGGCCGTGCCGGCCCCACGGGAGCGAGCCGTTTGAAGCAGGGTGTAGGCGGTCACAGCCACATCCAGGAGTGGCTTGGTCAGGTTGGAGTACAGGTGGGCCACAGAGGCAGCAAAGGTCACCACATCCTCTGTCAGGGACTGGTCAGGGTTGCGAAGCCGCCCATCCATATTGCTGACTCGGTAGTAGGTCTGCTGGGAGAAGTAGAGGCTGTAGGCATGGGCCACTAGACGGCTTCGGAAAGACAGGGCCAGCTGGCCCTCCAGGTAGCGGATGGCACTGTTGATGAAGGTGGCTGGGAGGGCGATGAGGATCCACTGCAGGAGCTGCCAGCCAAAGGCGTGCGGGTCCTTGCGCACGATGCAGCGGGCCAGCCGACCGTCCAGGCGGGCCACATATACTGATAGGAAAGTCCGGCTCACCAGGGCGGCTGAGTGCAGCGCAAGAAGCCCCGTCTCCCGGCACAGGATCCTGGGGAAGAGTAGCCGCAGGAGCCACAAGAGTCGCTGCAAGAACACACGGTTCACACCGGCCTTGGCCCCTGTGGCCGAAGTGGCCCCGGAGGCCTCCTGCGTGGACTGTCCTGCAGGCACTTGAGGGCCTCTGGCTGGAGCCAGGCACTGCCGCACCAGGGGGTAGATTTTGTGGGCTCCATAGGCCGTGAGGGCCAGGACCACAGCTGTGCGCTTCAGCGTGGTCACCCGCGAGCACCGGGGGGTGGAGAGCACCGGCATGTCACCTGGGCTGGATGTACCGGGCTGGGACTGGTGTCTGAGCCAGCAGTTGAGGCAGGTGGCTGGAAGGGTTGTTGCTCTGACCCCGGCTCGTTGTCTAGGCAACTGGAAATCTTGCAGTGGTCCCTGAGGCTGTTGCTCCAGGCCACTGGGGCGGTGCTGGAGCCCCTGGTGCGGTGGGCTCGGGTCCCTCCAGGGTCGCGGCCTCTTCAGGCAGGGGAGTGGAGGAACTTATCAGTCTCCTCGCCCCTGGGGTCAGAATCTCGAGAGGGCTCAAGGAGAGAGGGCGTCTCTTCCTCTCCACCTCCTCCTCCTACCCTGGTGGCACCCCTCCCCGGGGCACCAGGCGCGTCCGTCCTCTCCACAGCCCGGCTGAAGCGACAGTGACTCCGCCACCCGCCCAGAATCCCCACCCACCCACCCCTCCCCAGGGGCGAGTCGGGGGAAAGGGAGGAGGCGAAGGAGGGGCGGGAGGCGGAGGAGGCGCGGGAGGCGGAGCCCGGGCGCACCGCGCCCCACCCCGTCCTCTCCCCACGATCGGACCCCAACCCCTTTCCGGACCAAAGAGACGTGGGAGGACCGCGCGGGCTAGAGAAGCAGCGCCTTGTCTTCCCGCCAAGGCCTCGCCCCGCCTCCCTGCGCTTCCAAAGCTCCGTTTCTTCCCTAGTCCTGGGAATCGACGCATCGGCTCGGGGGGCGGGACGGAAAGCGGCCGTGGGCGGAGCCTCGCTTCGGCTGGGGGAGGGGCAGGGCCCCGTCTGCGCTTCCGGTTTCCGGCTGCGGGGGAAGGGGCGTGGCCAGGGCCAGGGTGGGAGAGTTTGGCGGCAGCGGAGGAGCGTGCTCGGTTCTGTGAGAAACTCGGTGAGCGGGGCCGCAATCCTGTCTGGGCTCTGGGGCCGCCCAGGTCCCCTCTGTCCTTCGACGACAGGGAGCGGCGGGCAGTGTGGAGAGGCCCTGGGGTTGAGGGCCGATCCGGGAGTGCGGGGGCAGGGTTGGGCTGAGGGAAGTGGGGTCGGCGGCGGGCAGAGCTCGGCTCCGGGGGCGTGAGGGCCAGCTGCGGTGTCGGAGTGCGGTGGCCAAGCCCCTCCGGAGGAGCCTCGGGCCTGGGAATTGGGGGTGGGGGGGCGTGCCGGGTTAGGGCCACGTCGAGGCGCCTCCGGGGAGGCTGTGGGACTGGCCGACCGCGGGCTGCCTGGAGGGTCTCCTCCGGCTTCTGAGGAGACAGTTGCTTCTGGAAGTTTCTCTGGATGGGGCCGTGAGGTACTTAGTCGAGACCTGCATTTGCTCTTGGCCCTTGGTGTCGCTTGACTCCCGCCCTCTAGGAGTCGCTCTTGTGGGCTTTTCGAGGTACTCCGAGTCCTCCAGTCCCATTGGAGGCAGGCCCCGGCAGTCGGGAAGCCTTGTTAAGCTCCGCTCTAGCCCCAGATTGAGATGCTGGTTTTAGGGAAGGGCCTCCCGGGGCGGGGCGGGGCGGGGGGGGGAGGGGGGAGTGCCCTGGCTTTTGGAGAAACTGCGTTTCTGAAATATTGCCGCCACGGAGCCATCTGGGAGCTGGGAGTCTCCGCCGAGAGCTTCCCGTATCTGGGAAGGGAGCGGGCCTGATGGATGTGGAGAATGTTCTCCTGTCTATATAATCTTTGTTAAAAACACGTTCCCACTTAAACAGGTACCAGGTGTCTCTTGGACTTAACGGGGAAAGGAATTGTCCAGAAGGTGGCTCTGGACATGTTGACGCCCATACTGGAGGGGGCAGCAAAGTAACTCCGCCCCGGCAGGTGGAAGTTGGGCAGGCCTTTGTGCAGGAATGCTCAAGTCTCCCTGCTGAGTGGAGCCCCCTTTTCCCGGGTAGCATGGCGGTCCAGTTTTCATGACTCCTGTTCGTCCTGTGCCCTGTAGGAAAGAAGCTCACATTTCCCTGTTGGAAATCTTCTAGCAACAGGATGAGCCTGCAGTGGACTGCAGTTGCCACCTTCCTCTATGCAGAGGTCTTTGCTGTGCTGCTTCTCTGCATTCCCTTCATTTCCCCCAAAAGGTATGGCCCGTGGAACAAGCAGGCAGGCATAGAAGAACGAGACTGTTGCCAAGCCCCAAAGCTTATGTGTGTAAAGTTGGTAGACCCTGGAATCGGGGCCAGACAAAAACAGGTAGAACGTGTCTGCGGTGGGGGGTGGCAGGGGTTGTTACTATTGCCAACCTTCCACACCGTTCTGCTTTGTCATATCTTGCTGAGTTCCTTTCCTGTGCACCCTGCCCCTGGGCTTCTGAATGCCCCAAGGGGGAGAAGACCTAGCTCTAGTTACGGTTCTGGGAATGAGGCCTTCCTGCTTCCTCTTGGGTCCCTGGGGTTTGGAGGATGGCAATGTGGGATCCAGAAGACTTGCACCATGGGGTCACGTTGTTGCTTATTTGGTGACTTTTGTCCCACTAAACTAGTCTCACTGGCATTGCGTAGTAGCCTCATGAGCATTACTCAGCCTATGCAGGGCGAAGCCATATTCTCTTTCAGTGAACAGAGGACCTGTTAAAAGTTAATCGGAAATTAATTTTTAATTGCATATAACATATGAACACATTCTGAGTTAAATTAGAAAATTACAAGTGAGGCTGAGTCTCCACAGATATATATATATATTTTGTTAATCCTCACCCAAGCATATTTTTTTTCATTGCTTTTATTTTATTTTATTTTTATAAAATATATTTTTATTGATTTCCGAGAGGAAGGGAGCAAGAGAAAGAAATATCAATGTGAGAGAGACATTGATTGGTTGCCTCCCCCATGTTCCCTGACTAGGGCCAGGAATTGAACCTATGACTCCTTGGTGGGCTGGCCAATGCTGTAATCATGGAGAATACCAGCCAGGGCAATAAATATTTTTTAAATCCTTACTTGAGGATATGTTTTTTATTGATTTTTGGAGAGAGAGAGAGACAGACAGACAGACATTGACGTGAGAGAGAAACATCCATCAGTTGCCTCCCATATGTGCCCGATCTGGGAATCAAATCTTCAACCTAAGTATGTTCACTGATGGGGAATTGAACCCACAGCTTTTTGGTTTATGGGCAGTGCTCCAACCAACTAAGCCACCTGGCCAGGGCTCCAAAGAGATTTTTTTTTAAAAAATATATATTTTATTGACTTTTTACAGAGAGGAAGAGAGAGGGATAGAGAGTTAGAAACATCGATGAGAGAGAAACATCGATCAGCTGCCTCTTGCACACCCCCTACTGGGGATGTGCCCGCAACCAAGGTACATGCCCTTGACCGGAATCGAACCCGGGACCCTTGAGTCTGCAGGCCGACGCTCTATCCACTGAGCCAAACCGGTTTTTGGCCAAAGAGATTTTTTTAAACTGTTTTTAGCCTGGCTCGTGTGGCTCAGTTGAGCATCGACCCATGAACCAGGAGGTCATGGTTTCATTCCAGGTCAGGGCATATGCCTGGGTTGCAGGCTTGATCCCCAGTAGAGTCCTGCAGGAGGCAGCCGATTGATGATTCTGTCTCATCATTTATGTTTCTCTCTCCCTCTCCCTTCCTCTCTGAAATCAATAAAAAAAGTATTTTTTTAAAAAACTGTTTTTAGTGAAAATGCATATACCTGATGTGATACTATAGAAAGTATATAGCATTACCTAAGGAATGTTTTTGCCAAAAGCCATATCTTGAATCTTCACACCTCATACAGTTTGTAGGAAATACAGAAACGGAGGCCTCCAGGGAGCTGCTATCCGGGAGGCTTTGTAGGCTAAACAACCTGGTTTTTGCATAAAGTAAATTGGGAAAGAAAACAAAGGAAGGACTCATAGAGTAAGAGAGATACTTTTCTCTATCTTTTTTTTGATACTTTTCAACTAAATACAGAATAGGAACCTTGTCTCTGGACTCAAACAAGCCAGCTATTTAAAAATGCAACAATTGGACTGTGGGATTCTGGCTCTGATAGTGAGGGCTACTTATTGATTTTTTTGAGGTTTGGTGATAGCGTTGTGATTACATTAACCATTTTCGAAGGCTCTTCTCTGATAGAGCTACATCCTGAGGTATTTGTGGAGGGAAATGAAGGGAGGTTGGGTCTGCTTCATAATAATCCAGGGTGGTGGGATTCTAGATGAACCAAGATTGCTCACATGGAAAAACGACTTCAATAATATTTATGCGACAAGCATTTTGAAGACTACATAGAGAAATCCAGTGGAAAGTAAGTTGCCCATTTCCTTCCCCAGTGACTACCAGTGTTTACGACTGGTGTTCTAGAAATTTCTATGTATGGACAAGCATCTTTTTTTTTAACCACTTTAAAAAAAAAATATATATATATATATATATATATATATATATATATATATATATATATATATTTATTATTGATTTCAGAGAGGAAGGGAGAGGGAGAGAGAGATAGAAATATCAATGATGAGAGAGAATCATTGATCGGCTGCCTCCTGCATGCCCCCCAATGGGGATCAGGCCTGCAACCCGGGCATGTACCCTGACCGGGAATTGAGCTATGACCTCCTGGTTCATAGGTCGATGCTCAGCCACTGAGCCATGCCAGTTGGGCTTAACCACTCTTGAATGGATGTCATAAATGGGAAAAATGCAAGCAGCTGAGGCTGAGTCTGTATGGTATATTCAGCCACTGGAGAAGACTGCAAAACTGGATTTCTATTCTTAAGACCCAGAGCCGAAGTGTGTTCTTTCTCTACAGCCCCTGTCTTTTGTTTTCTTCACAGATGGCAGAAGATATTCAAGTCCCGGCTGGTGGAATTGGTAGTGACCTATAGCAACACCTTCTTTGTGGTTCTCATTGCCATCCTTGTGCTGCTGGTCATTGGTGAGTGAGCTGTGGCTGAGGGCAGCTACCTGACCTAGACCCTTGCTGTGGCCTTTGCTGTAAAGCTCTGTGCCATGTTTTCATGTGTAGCTTACAGTTTTGGCTTTTCGGAGACAGACCACTTAAGTGTCTCTGTCTTTCTCTTGGGGAAGAGACTCACTTTTTTTTTTCTTCTTTTAAAAAAAAAATATATTTTATTGATTTTTTACAGAGAGGAAGAGAGAGGGATAGAGAGTTAGAAACATCGATCAGCTGCCTCTTGCACACCACCTACTGGGGATGTGCCCACAACCAAGGTACATGCCCTTGACCGGAATCGAACCTGGGACCCTTGAGTTCGCAGGCCGACGCTCTATCCACTGAGCCAAACCGGTTTCGGCATCTCTTGGGGAAGAGACTTTCTTCCACCACAAAAAGGGTACTTGGCAGGGCCTTCACTTTGACCAGCAGTCTTTGTGGACCCTGTGCTGACCACTTATGTCTCTGGGGCAGCTCCTCTGGGTCATTCCAGAACTGAAACCAAGAGAAACTTCACTGGCCCTTGCTGATCTTGGTCTAAGTCAGTGATGGTGAACCTATGACACGCGTGTCAGCACTGACACGCGTAGCCATTTCTGATGACACGCGGCCGCGTGCCGAGGATGAAACATTTGCTGCTCCTGAGGATGAAACATTTGCGACTAGAGTCTTGGAGTTAGTTTTTTCCTCAAAGTGACACACTACCCGAGTTATGCTCAGTTTTTTGGCGAAGTTTGACACACCAAGCTCAAAAGGTTGCCCATCACTGGTCTAAGTAGTACTGCTCTCCAATCACTTAGACCAGGGAGCCTCAAACTTTAAACAGGGGGCCAGTTCACTGTCCCTCAGACCGTTGGAGGGCCGGAATATAGTTTAAAAAAAAAAAAACTATGAACAAATTCCTATGCACACTGCACATATCTTATTTTGAATTAAAAAAACAAAACGGCAAAAACACCCGCATGTTTGAGGACGCCTGACTTAGACAGTAGCATCAGTCTCTCCCTCCATGCCTGAAATAGGCCATGATTAGGGGAATGAGTGACCAAGTAGACGGGGAGCCAAGCTGGGACAGAAGCTGCTGTGTCCTGTAGTATAGGGATGACCAAGAGGTCTGGCAGCATATCTAGGGAGCAGATCCCAGACCTCTCCGGATCTGGGTCAAAATTCAGGTCTTTCCAGGTTCTTCCAGCTCTGAAGTTCTTTTTTTTTTTATTTAATATATTTTATTGATTTTTTACAGAGAGGAAGGGAGAGGGATAGAGAGCTAGAAACATCGACCAGCTGCCTCCTGCACACCCCCTACCGGGGATGTGCCCGCAACCAATGTACATGCCCTTGACCGGAATCGAACCTGGGACCTTTCAGTCTCCAGACCGACGCTCTATCCACTGAGCCAAACCGGTTTCGGCAGCTCTGAAGTTCTATAAACCCCACACTGAGGTGCACACCAGCAGGGGCTTGAAAGACAAACTGGTCCTCAGGCATGCCAGGGATGGGGTCTGGGGCCAGGTGGTACTAAGATGGAAGGCAAACATTTTGCGACATTCTGGTAGCATGATTATTCAGAGGCCAGCAGAATTAGTGAAGCTTGGACTCCAAAGTATTGGCTCGGCTCTGCCACAGACAGTGGTCCTGTCTCCAAGGTGTGATGCTTACTTAAGCTCAGAGCACTCCTCTCTTCCCAGTCCACGTCAGAAATGCAGCAGGGGATCCTGGCTGGTGTGGCTCAATTGATTGGGCGTTGTCCGGTGCGCCAAAAGGTCACCGGTTAGATTCCTACTACTAGTCAGCACACATGCCCAGGTTGCAGGCAGCTGATCTGTTTCTCTCTCACATTGATGTCTCTCCCCCTCCGCTCCCCTCCCCCTCCCCTTTCCCCTCCCTTCCTCCCTCTCTAACTCTCTAAAATCAATCAAAAAACAACAACAATAAAAAACCAGCAGGGGGTGTGGGAGGCCAAGGGGCCCTAGTTTAGGGGAACGTGCATGGCCCCACCCACTAGCTACTGTGTTAGGCATTTCTCTTTCCTAAATGCTCAGGGCCTGACAGGATGTGTTCAGGCAGGACTACCTCTGCATAGGCCAGGTGTGGCCTGCTTGTTCTCAGCCATGTAGGGTGGGTGCCAGCTGCCCACATACCTTGCTGTTGAAATCCTTGGTAAGTCTCCACCGTGAGGTACCTCTTTCCAATCAGGGTCCTCTCCCTGAGCAGCCTCTGAGCCCACAGGGGTAGGGAATATGGACATCATCCTCTGAACACGAAAAGCCAGGCTTTCCTTGTGCTTTTGCTTTTGAATGTAGGATAGGGGTAAGAATTGGGATGGGGAGGGACTGTGCTAGGGGTATTTCCTCTGGGCTTTGCCCTTCTGCAAACCAGACTCTAGGAGCTCTCCATTTCCTAACACACCCAAGTGGGCCAGGAAGGCCCCTTACAGAGAACCCAATAGTTAGCAAAGGCGCCATTCTTATTTTTTGTAGTTGGGGAATTGCTCGAAAGTTCTAGAGAGACAAATCCCGCTATGATGACAGGCTGCTTCCTGCCCTAATGTCAGAATCGTAATCTAGAAAGGTCTGTAGAGTCTCCTACAAATATAAATGTCAGCTAATAGTAAATACTAGTGAAAGGTGATGGGCATACCAGCTAGAGCTGTAGTCCTGGCTGGCTCCTAGTCTTCAATGAGAGGGGCCTAGGGCAGATCTGACTGGGGAGTGGGCTTGATGAGGGTCCAGGGTCAACTGCCCTGGGCTAGAGGCCTGAGATAGGGAGAGGAACACGCTGTTGTGTGACTTGGGCTAGTATAGCTTAACACCATCATCCCCAATCTGCTCTTTGCCGTAGGCCAGTGTGGTCTTTAAGGTGGTGGGGTTCCTAGTTGCTGATGACAGTGTAGAAAAATATGCTTTTTTAAAATCACAAAAATAATATTTTTAAAGATTCAGAAACTTCACCTAAAAAGTTAAACTCTTCCACAGTTCTGTCTTACCATAGTTCCATATCTCACAGATAACCATCATTAATGCTTTATTGCACAGTTCCATGAGCATTTTCTGTGCTGATGTCTTTATTAACATACTACACACTGTGTTGGAATGTGCATTTTTCCACTTATTGTATCTTAGACATCTTGTTACAGCAGTTTCATTCTTTTTAAAGATTGTGTAATATAGTCGTCCCTGGGGAGTTGGTTCCAGGACCCGCATGGATACCAAATTCCATGGATGCTCAAGTCTCTTATGTAAAGTAGTGTAGTATTTGCATATAACCTATGCACACCCTCCCATATACTTCATTTCTGGATTATTTATAATACCTAATACATACAGTACTATGTAAACAGTTGTTACACTGTATCGTTTAGGGAATAATGACAAAAAAAGCCAGTACATGTTCAGTACAGACATGACCATCATAGGCCTAACTACATAATACACAATAGCAACAATGCAATATTTTTTCCCAAATATTTTTGATTCACACTGGGTTGAATCCAAGGATGTGGAACCCACAGATACGGAGGGCTGACTATACAGGCATACCTTAGAGATATTGTGGGTTCAGTTCCAGACCAATGAAGTGGATACCACAATAAAGCGAGTCACACAAATATTTAGGTTTCCCAGTGCATATAAAAGTTAATGTTTACATTATACTGTAGTCTGTTAAGTGTATAATAGCATTATGTTTATAAAAGTGATATACCGTATTTTCTGGCGTATAAGATGACCCCCAACTTTTCCAGTTAAAATATAGAGTTTGGGATATACCTGCCCTATAAGATGACACCCGGCGTATAAGACGACCCCCGACTTTTGAGAAGATTTTCCTGGGTTAAAAAGTCGTCTTATACGCCGGAAAATACGGTAAATACCTTAACTAAAAATACTTTATTGTGATCTGGCCGGGTGGTTGGAGTATTGTCCTGTGCACCAAAAAGGTGGCGGGTTTGAGGCACAGTCAGGACACATGCTTAGGTTGTGGGTTCGAACCCTAGTTGGGACGTATACGGGAGGCAATCTTCAATGTTTCTCTCACATTGATGGTTCCCTTTCCCTTCCCCTCTCTAAAATCAATAAAAACATATCCTTGGGTGAGGATTAAAATTTTTTTATTTTGCTGTTAAAAAGGCTAACCATCTGAGCCTTCAGAGAGTCATAATCTTTTTGCTGGTGGAGGATCTTGCCTCAATGTTGATGAAAAGTCATCTGTGAGGTAGTTGTATTCTATCATATGGTTATACTGTAATTTAATTCCCTTTTTTTTTTTTTTGTTATTCCTCACCCAAGGATATTTTCCATTGATTTTTAGAGTGGAAAGGACGGGGAGAGACACACAGAGAGAAACATTGATGTGAGACTCATTGATTGGTTGCCTCTGGGGATCGAGCCTGCAACTGAGATACATGCCCTTGACCAGAATTGAACCTGGGACCCTTTAGTCCTTGGGCCGATCCTCTGTTCACTGAGCCAAACCTGCTAGGGCTAATTCCTTCTTTATAGGCATCCTAATTTTATTGCACATTTATGCAAGTGCTTCTGTAGGATAAATTCATAGAAGTGCAATTGATGAATCCAAGGGAACGAACATTTTAAATTCTGTGTCTTAGTTTGGGCTGCTGTAACAAAAATACCATAAACTGGGTGGCTTAAAAAAACAGACATTTATTTCTCACAGTTCTGGAGGCTGGAAGTCCAGGATCAAGGTGCCAGCAGAATTGGTGTCTTGCGAGAGCCCTCTTCCTGGTTTATAGACTACTGCCTTCTGTGTCCACATGGCAGAAGACTGTGAGGGATTTCTCTAGGGTCGCTTTTATAAGGGCACTAATCTCATTCATGAGGGCCTTGTGCTCATGACTTAATTACCTCCCAAAGGCCCCACCTCCTAATATCACATTGGGGATTAGTATTCCACATAGGACTGTGAGGAGACAGGAACATGCAATCCATTGCAAATAGGTGAATTGCCCACTTTATACCCCTGCTAATAGCATTGGAGAGTGCTCACTTTAACATACAGATTTAGCCCTACCCGGTTTGGCTCAGTGGATAGAGTATTGGCCGACGGACTGAAGGGTCCTAGATTCGATTCCGGTCAAGGGCATGTACCTTGGTTGTGGGCACATCCCCAGTAGGGAGTGTGCAGGAGGCAGCTGGTCAATGTTTCTCTCTCATCGATGTTTTTAACACTCTATCCCTCTCCCTTCCTCTCTGTAAAAAAATCAATAAAATATATTTATTAAAAAAAAGATACAGATTTAAATGTTTGTTAAGTTGATTTTTAGAAAGAGAGAAACTGATGTGAGAAACATTGATTGATTGCTTCCTACACGCACCCTGATTAGGGATTGAACCTGCAACCTGGGCGGGCATGTGCCCTGACTGGGAATCAAGCTGGCAACCTTTCAGTGTATGGGATGAAGCTCAACCAAATGAGACACACCTGCCAGGGCAAAATACAGATTTAACATAAAGGTACCAGTAAGGAAAGGTAGGGTTTTATAATGTAAAATCCACTTAAAAACCAAGCAGTCTCAAGCCAGGAATTAAGAATCAGACAATGTCCATACAGTGATACTGTGCCCCTTTTATATGGGGGTTGTTAAGAGCCCTCTTTAGGTAGGTCTTTATGTACTGATTTAAAAATACTGTGTCTGGGTGTAGGGGAGAAAGCAGTAGCTATGGGATGGTTCCATTTCTATTATACAAATATAGATGTAAAAATATTTATAAACTTGAGTACTGTATGTCTAACAACGGCTCTCAGGAGCAGAGGCTGTTTACTATTTAGGAGTTACTTGCATGCCCTCTGTGCACCCTAAACTGTGCTAGGCCCTGGGGATTTCTGTTCTCATTGAATTTTTAGTTTAATTTGGGGGGGAGACGCAATAAACCTATAATTAGGGTAATTTCAGATAAGGGTGTATATTACCAAGAAAATAACAGGGTAATGTGACTGAAAATGACAGCTTTAGATATGATGGCCACATATTGTATACCCTGCTGGAAGTGATTGTGTTATGGGGTTCTTTTTCCACATTTCTTGAATGTTTGAATTTTTGATGAGCACAAATGCCTTTTTTAATTTACCAAGTAAAATGGTTTAAGTAATAAAACCCATTATAAAGCTTAGAGATGAAAATCCTTGAATCTTTAGCAGGCATCCTCTGGTTTTTGCCTCCTAGGCAGCTCATACTTCCTCAGCAGTCATTTCCATAAGCAGGACTACCCTGGCTTATCAGTGGGGTGGCTGGTGGCCTGCCTGACTTGAGCTAGACAGAACCCAACATTGGGGGGACCATGGGAAGGGGGGCTGCTCCTGGCTAGCAATGCCTGACTTGGTTAGCATCTTGACACAGAGCAAGCCTGTGGCCTGGGTAGAATGGGGCCAGGGAGGGATGTGAGAAAAGCTGGCGGAGCGAAAGGGTCTGATGGCAGAGCTCTGATGGGCATTCCATGAGGTGTGTGTAGAAGGGGTGATAGCGGGAGATGGTTTGAGGGAATTGAGACCTCCCCAACTCACACTGTCTCAGCTGGACAGTCTGGAGTTGTTCCAGAGGGAGCTAAACCCTGGGTCTCCTCTCTGTTCCACCACAGATGCTGTACGAGAGATTTCGAAGTATGACGACGTGACAGAGAAGGTGAACCTCCAGAACAACCCTGGAGCGGTGGAACACTTCCACATGAAGCTTTTCCGTGCCCAGCGGAATCTCTACATTGCTGGCTTTTCCTTGCTGCTGTCCTTGTGAGTGGGGAGGGGTGAGGGACTGTGAGGGGACCCCTGGGCTGTGACCTTGATTCCTCAGTTGATGGCCTTGAATCCGAGGCCTGTCTATGTTAGGGGATCCACACAGTTTCCCCAGAGGCCTCCGATTTTTCCCCTGACCTCCAGAGGCAGCATAAAGAGTGAGACAGGACTGACTGGAAGGTTAGAAGATGCGAGTTCTGGCTCTGCCACAATTTGCTCTTAGGGCAAATGCATTAGCCGCTTGCTCTCTGTACACAGTGTGAAGTAAGTGAGATGTTTCCCTCCTCTGGGAGAGGCAGAAGGTTAAACTGGTTTCTTGCCTTGGGAGGAATGGGTAAAGGCATGAAGGGGCTGAGACTGTGTCCCTAGGGCCTTCCCAGATGTTAGACCTCTAGGAGTACATTCTGATCCTTGGCAGTCTGAGTGTTTGTTTCTTTCCTTTTTTTTTTTTTTTTGTAAAATTGAATGCCTTGATCACGGTCATGGGGTTGGCTAGTTGGGCAAGACAAGACTGATAGGAAGCACCTGTTTGAGCTTGGGGCTGGTTTACTGCCTCTTGCTCACAGGGGTTCTGATTGGGGCCCTGGCTGTTCTCAAGTATGCTGACTGCCAGGGGGTAGACATAACACTCAGGCCAAGGGCTTCCAGAAGAATCAGGATGGCACTCACTGTGCGGATACCTAGAAGCAGGGTGAGTGTGTGGATCCTTGGTTAGGCTGGGATCTCCCACCACCCGTTACCTGGACATCCTTTTTCACTAGGCATTAGAATGACTACCTGTCTGGGTTTCAGTTTTGCAGAAAAACAGTCAGTTGCTCAGGTGAGCCCGCCCTCTCTGGGTCAGAGTTGGAAAAGTGGCAGGGGTGGTGCTGGAAAGGGCAGACAGCTCCTTAAGGTTAGCCGACTGATCAGAGTTGGGAAATGAGAAGGCTGGGAGGAGTCGGACACAGACTCTAGAATTTTAGGGTTTCTGGAACCTCTGAAAAAGATGATGATCTTGTAGGCTGAGACGGAAAGGGAGGCAAAAACAGGATGCTGACTCCATCTGCAGGGGAGCTGGGAGGGGTGGAGTGGGACACGATGGCACTGCAAGTCTGAGGGCCTACAGAAGCACTCAGGGCTTCCCAGCCAGCTCATAGCTCATCTGAAAGATAGGAAGGACAGGACGAAAAGCAAGGACTTCCCCAGAAGAGCACACAGAGCTTAAGAAGAGTATCAGGAAGGCGGAACCCTGCAATGAACTCTGGATTGTGAAGCACGGTGTACGACCTGGGAGAAGAAGTCCCCTTAATGTTTCTGTGTCAAGTACAGAATGGTGGGCAGGGTCAAGGAGGCATTGGGATGAAATGATTGAAATCTCAGAAGGGTAAAGGTGCGCTGAAGTGCCCAGCTGCTCAAAATGACTTAGCTTCCACTTGTGCTTGATGACATTATGTCTGGAGGATCTTGTAATTGTTTGTAGGTGGAATTGCGGGGCGGGAGAGATTCTGGAAGACTACAGACAGGCAAGCATCCCAATTTCAAAGGGAGGAGAAGATAGATGAGATAATAACCAGAATGGGAGGGTCTGATTCTGATCTCAAGCCATGTTGTAGAAAGAATAGCTTGTGCGCTTTTAGGGCAAAGAGGCATCATTGGCGACTACTCTGAGTTCTTTAGCGAGCCAGTTCTCTCAGTCTGCCCCCGCCTTCTGTTGAGTTAGTATATGTGGGTTTTCAGCAGAATGATTGCCAGGCTCCAACTCAATTTTTATGGACCAGGTGCTGAAGTGTGGCCCCATGTTGCCAAAACTGTGCCATTGGGCGGGGTTTTAACTCCCATGAGTGGCTGCCCCATGGATCAGTTCCATCCAAATAGAGGCCTCAGGAGCTTGTGCTCAACCCCCAACCTGCTCCGTGTTCTGTGCTGAGGACGGTTGTCATGGTGAACAGATGCAGGGAGATATGAAAGCTAGGAGGAAGTGAACAGCAGGTAGGTTAGTGCCTCTCAATCCACAGTTGTCTAAGTGGGGTTGATTCCAATGGGACTTGAGTTTTTAAAAGGGAAACATTTGTAAACGTGTGTGTAGATTCATAAAGGGCTGTGGAAATAGGGCCAGACATGAACTTGAAAGACTTGTGGTCGTGGTTCATTGCATCTCACTAAGAGTTAGTGGCTGATGAACCTCGGTGCCCTTTAGTGAAGGCCAGGTTCTATGGGCCTCCTGATCCTGTTCCAAGTGTCTGTGTCTCTCTTACGGTCTGTCTCTTCTTAGTCTGTGTTTGTACACATCTCCCTGAGAGGCACAGATTCAATACCTAAACCTCCGTAGGTACTGGCTAAGTTGGGAAGGGAGGCAGAGCAGGGTGGATAAGTCAGGAGTGACAGGAGACAGGCTAGAGAGGGTTTTGAATGAGTTTGTACCCAACCTCCATGTGGTAAAGCACTGTGTTTTTCCAAGGCTGCTGTGCCATGGTCAGAATTGGGTGTTCATATTTGGTGACAGTGCATGGGATGGAGTAGAGCATCCTGGGAGCAGGGAGACCAACTTGGGGGTCGCTGGAGTGAGAGATGCTGGCAGCCTGAACCAGGGAGTGGTAGCATAAGTTGAGAGTGAGGGACAGGTTTAAGAGGTTTGATGGGAGATAGGGGAGCAGCTAACAGGGACATCAAACCTTTGAGGCTGACATGGTGGCAATTCTGCTGTGGGCATCTGCAGAGCAGCAGCTGAGGCAGAAGCCGGAGGACCGCCTGCATGCATGCATACATGGGAGGGAGGGAGGGGAGAGGGGAGGGGAGGGGAGCCAGTGAGGCCCATCAGAAGGAAAGAGGAAATCAGGGTGAAGGAGGGGAAGGTCAGCAAGATGGCATGTGTCTCAGTCCAGAAGCCCGAGGGTGATCTGCCTTTCCCTCTGTCTTACACATGTGCTCCCCCTGCTCATATATATATATATATATATATATATGTTTTTAATTGTGGCAAAATACATATAATATCACACTGACCATCTGAACCATTTCTAAGTGTGCAGGTCTGTAATGTTGAGTCCATGCACACTTTGTACAATCAACCTCCAGAATTGAGTTCATCTTGTAATATGGAAACTGCTCCAGTTCCACAGCCTAGGTATGTCTCCTGAGTGCTTCATCAGTGTCCTGAGAGCCATTGTCATGGTGAGGCTTCCTGCTGCCATCCTTGTTCCCCTAGCCAAGTGACCTTTCTGTCATCAAAACCAATTCCACCACCCCCTGCTTCTAGTGCTTTCATTAACACCTTTGATATATATGCCTGGCACCCAGATCCTTTAGGACATGACCACTCCCTGTAGCCTTCCACAGCCCCGGCTTTGGCCTCTCCGTGTCCGAGCTCTGGCGGCAGGAATCCCAGGGGGGCTAGTGAAGAAATACTTCTAGGTCCCCAGAGGATGCAGATGCTACATGATGAGATTGGGCTTTGGAATTGGGCCTGGGTTGGGATCCTGTGTCTTACTGGCTAGCTGTGTGACTTTGGGTAAGTCACTTACCCTCTTTGAGCCTTTTCCCTTATCTGTAGAGCAGGAATGAGGATACCTCTCTCAGGTGATTAGTGTAAGGATTGAGGTGACTCAGGTCATGGTCGCAGCATCGTGACTGGCACTTGGGGAATGTTTAATAAATGGTAACATTTATCAGTATCACCCCAAGTAGTTATAGAGTATTGTGGGATTTTTCTCACGTGTGTGGTAGACTGTGTCAGCCCAAGTAGGGAAAGGAAGAAAAGGCCAGGTCTTGGTTTTCAGGGGTCTTATGTTCTGGGTTGGGCATGGGGTGGTAGCAGAGTAGAGTAGGACAGAGAGGACAGGTATTGCATCAAGAGCAGAGGGTGGGGGAAGGCTTTCCCAGGTAGAGGCCAAATAAGAGTTGGAGCCATGAAAAGAAAGAGGAAAAGAGTTGGAGGCAGGCAAGCTGAGATGTCTTTGGGGCCCTGGGCATCCGGTTGGATGATGCTACGGAGTTCTCAGCCCATAGCAGACTGCTTGCTTAGTTGAAACACACATAGAGGCAGAATAGGATGGTCCTCTGTGAATGTCACCCAGCTTTAGCAGTAAACGACCTCCAGTCTTGTTTTATCTGCCCCCATCCCCCACTGTGCCCTGGCTCTGGATTATTTTGAAGCAAATCCCAGATGTCATGTTTACAGGCAAAATAATATTTTGGTTTATTGCTTTGAAGAGAGATGGTTGGGCATTTTTCCCATGCACCGAAAGGTTGCTGGTTCAATTCCGGGTCAGGGCACATGCCCAGATTGGGGGCTTGATCCCTGGTAGGGAGGCAGCCAGCCGATCATGTTTCTCTCCCTCTCTCTTTCAAAATCAATAAAAAAACTTTAAAAAATAAATAAGCACGCTAATACCTCTCCTACAAGAACTTTACAGTAATTCCTTAATAATATAAACTTATGAGTGCCTGCTTACATTTCCCTGATTACCTTGCAGGGTTTTTTTTTTAAAAAAATATAATTTATTTGTTTATATTGGTATCTAACTGAGGTATTTTTAAAAATTCCAGTGCTCAGGCCTACCCAAAGATAGTGATTTAAGTGGAGGGAACACTGCTGTAGAAGGCCAGCCAGAGGGATTTTGGGTCTTTAGTTCCACTTGATCCATGCATCTGTTGGCTGCCATAATTTTCTAAGAATACAGTGATAATAGCACTTTAGATCTGGGCTTTTAAATTTTTTAAAAAAGATATATTTTTGTTGATTTCAAAAAGAGGAAGGGAATGGGGGAGATAGAAACATCAATGATGAGAGATAATCATTGATTGGCTGCCTCCTACATGCCTCACACTGGGGATTGAGTCCGCAACCCTGGCATGTACCCTGACCAGGAATTGAACTGTGACCTCCTGGTTCATGGGTCAGTGCTCAACCATTGAGTTACACTGGCCAGACTTAAAAAAATAGTCTTAAAAAATATTTTGTAGAGAGGGCGGAAGGAGGTAGGGAGAAGAGAGGGGGGGGGGAGGAGAAAAACATCAATCAGTTGCTACTGGTTCGCACCCTGACCGGGAATTGAACCCAGGACCTTCCAGTGCACAGGACATCGCTCCAACCAACTGAGCCACACTGACCAGGGCATGGTAAGAGCCTTTTTAATAAGTCCATTGACTCCTAGTCCCCACCAAGCCAAACTCACCCCAGCTACAGTAGTGTGCCAGTGTCCTATGGGTGCTGCACTTAGGAGGGGCACTGATGAAGGGGGTCTGCAGGAAAGTGTGTGTGGGGGGTCTTCCCTATGAAGAGTCCAAGAAGGATTATCTGACATGCATCAGAATGAGCATTGACTTTAAAATAGATTGTCTGTTCAGCTACTTGATTTGGGCTGAAGAATTCTCTTCCTCACACTAAAAACAAACACTGAATGAATGACCTTTGGGGCTCAGTGCCAAGCCAGCAGGGGTTCCTTCTTCCTGATTCCAAGTTCATCAAAAGCTTACCCTTCCAGGAAGGCCTCTTTCTCTCAGAGCCTGAGGACTCCAGCCTCTGGCCTAAAGGCAGAGGGTGAGGAAATGGAGAACAGGGTTCTGGATGGGAAGCGACCAACGGGCTCCTCCAAACCCATCTCTGCAAGACGGAAACAGTCGCTGTGAGGAGTGTGGCTTGTGTAACTGGGAAACTGCCTTTGGTGGCCTTCATATTGGACAGTGTAGGTGAAGCCACCTCTTGTCCTTGACTCTTTCCCCACCCCCAGGCTCTGAGCACACCGGGCCTCCTGCTGGAGGCATTACTTGTTTTCCTTTGGACTCTAGGACCTTGCAGGACACATCCAGGGGTGACGGCCCCTTCCCTGCCACTGCCTTCAGGGTTACTTCTCCATAGCCAGGTGGGCTAACAGCATGTTTTAGTTGGAGTCAGCTAGTCTAAGAATATCTTTGGGTTGTCTGACCTCCTTCAGTTGCTCTCTGTCCCCCAAAATCCATCGGCTGGTTTTGAGAAGGCACAAAACCCCTGGAAACATAGCTTGCTCCTGTCCCCCAGCACTCTTCAGCTTAAGAGGGTGGAGGATAGGCAGTCGCTGGAAAGACTGACTGCATACCCCTGCCCTGTCCCCCCTCTAGCTGACTTGGTTCTTGTCAGGGTGGCCAACAACCACCTGGGTCTTTAGCTGGAGTTGCCACAGGGATGTTTCCCCTTCCGCATTTTTTAAAAATATATATTTTATTGATTTTTTGAGAGGGATAGAGAGTTAGAAATATCAATGAGAGAGAAACATCGACCAGCTGCCTCCTGCACACTCCCCACTGAGTATGTGCCTGCAACTAAGGTACATGCCCTTGACCGGAATCGAACCTGGGACCCCTGAGTCCACAGGCCGACGCTTTATCCACTGAGCCAAACCGGTTAAGGCCCCCCTCCGCATTTTCTACAACCTCTGCTCCAGGGCTGAGAGGAAGGCTGAGTGTAGATGCTGAGATTTGCTCCAGCGGCCCTGTGGGAGGATTGTCCCTGGATCTACTTTGCTGTCTCCTTATTTTCATTACTCCAGGCTCTTCAGAGTGAGAGTTTCCTGGGGCGGCTTCTGCCCTCTTACAGTTCTATGCCTGAAGCTGTTTCCTGAGGTATCACCTGGCTTCTGTTTCCTTGCTAGGGCACCCTCCTATTTTCTTGGACCGCTGGGGGCAGGTTCACCCAGAATCCACCCACCCTGGGAAGCCCTGCCTGGGTCAGGGCTGTAGTCAGCTTGGAGAGTCAACAGGTGGCGCTGTGGCGCCAGCTTCCCACTTGTACTGGGCAGCAGGGTGAAGGGGAGCTGCCCGCCCACCTGTGCTCTGGTGGGTCCCGAGGACTGAGTGACCCAACTCACCTGAGGGTGTGCCACCTAGGAGAGGTCCCTGGTAAATATTAAGTGGGCAGGATCAGCAGCAGGGATGGGGGGCCACCATAACCATAGAATATTCCAGTCGGGACTTGGAAGGACCTTCCCCCTTGCTTCTGTCCCACTTCCTATTAAGCCCACAGGAGGGAGACAGGATATGAAGCACGTCTCCCCCACTTGATATGGTTGGCCTTGGTTCTCCAGTGTCCTTACAGAGACTCGCTTTCTCCTGCCTTCTCTTGTTTATTCAACCTTTTATAAAAGCACGAGAGTCCCGCTCAGTGTCCAAAAACATCTTACCAAGAAACTTGTGTTGAATTCAGGTATTTGGGGGTGACATTAATCTGCCAAGGAAACCTCTGGATTCTCAAGGTTCGTGTGCTGGCTTTTCCCTATGTCATTGGGGGCATTTAACCCAAAACCTGGGCCCCTCTGTCAGCCATGTTTCTTTGGGAAATATCTTTGGCTCCTGAGTTCTGTCTAACCCGTTGTCCAGAAATGGGTAGCTAAGAGCAGTTACCCCCATAACAGTGTTTGGGGGGTAAAGCAGAGAACGATGGAGGCTAACCAGCAAGAGAGGGAGAAGCAGTACCTCAACATTTTCTTCAGGATGACACCTCCTGGGCTGTTGAGACTTGGAGAGTCTGAAGCTCAGCATCTTCCATCATGGGCACTGAGGGGACACACAAGGGTGCATTGATGTGTTTGGGAGGGGCTGGGGGAGTGTTGGAGCTGGATCTTGATGGGGGAGTGTAGGGCAGGTGCAAAAGCATGGGGCCTAGTGTGTGAGAGGCAGTGAGAGTTCTAGAAGGCCAGCTTCTGGGCAGGCCTAGTTGGCCTGCTAGGGAGCGCTGCTCTTGGCTTAGCCTGGGGCTCTATGGGAACACCCAGTGGATGAGGTCCAGGACACTGGGTTCTGCTGCGGCTGTGGTGATGAGTGCTTCCCAGAGTGCCTTCTCAGCTCCCACTGCAGCCGCCAGCCTAGCTTGCTCATCCACACGGGCCTGACTTGGTGGCTTTCTGCCGCTCTTTCCTGCCACCCTGTTGATGCACGGGCAAGCTCCGTGTCCTGTGTCCCCCTCAGTGCAGCCTGGTCAGGGAAGAGCCAGGGCCCCAGGCCTGCATTCAGCCCTGGCTTGAGGTGCAGCCTCATACATGTGAGAGTGGGGAGGTCATCTCAAGGGCCTTGGGGGTCCATCTAGAGATCAAAGGTGCAGTCCCTGGTCCCTGGGCAGCCAGACAAGGAACAAGCGATGCAGAGCAATAAGGAGAACAAGCCAGACGAATGCAACTGGATGGGGCACAGGAGAGGCTTTTTGGGGGCTGGGAGGAATTGAGCTGGGTCTTGAGTCATCAGCAAGAGTTCACAGACAGAAGGGGAGGAGCCATTGCAGACTGGAGCGCTGAGTGCAGGGGCAGGGAAACAAGGCAGGTGAGAACCTTGCATGTTCCCAGAAGGGCCAGGGGTTTGGTGTTACTAGAGCAGAGAGCTGTGTGCCCGCCAGAGGCTGAGGGCAGGTGTTGGAGGGATGGAAGCAGAGGGGTGACATGATTGGATTATCTTGTCACGATCCAGCTCCAACACTCCCCCTGCGACCCTCCACCCCCCCGCCCCTCGCAAACACATCAATGCACCCTTGTGTGTCCCCTCAGTGCCCAATCACTCTGGCTTCCCTTAGGGCATGTATTTCCAAGCAGTACAGTCAGCGCTAGGGAGGAGGCCAGTTAGTAGCTGCTAAAACCACCCAGGACAGAAGTTGTGATGGGGATGACTCGGGGAGTCGTCTGTCTGGAGTTGAAATGGATAGGACTAGACAATGGCTTGGGGGAGCGGTGGAGACCTGAGAGCTTGGGAGGTGCAGGGGCGATCTGGCCCTTGTGGACAGGCTGCATTGGGTATGTCTTGGGGACACTCAGCAGCCATGGTCTAGTAGGCAGTTGGGCATAAGGGTCTGGGCTGAGATAAACCCTGTCAGTGAGGAGGTTGGCAGGCAGCCAGGATGCTTGAATCAAGGGCAGGGGAGGATTCTGTTAGCTGCTCCAGTGCTGCAGAGTGAACCCCCTCCCGTCCACCCTCCCCCCCAGGATTCCAGGGCGCTCCTTGGATTGGGTGGTTATGGCACTGGTGGACCTACTAGTGGCTTGGCCAGGCTGTGGCCTAGATTGGCATAGGTTTAGGAATAGAGGGAGGAGGAGGAGGGGGAGTGGCTTGGGTTAGCAGGAGGGAGAATGGTGAGGAGTGAGGTTCATGGAGGGAAGATTTGCCCAGAATCTTTCTGGGCCGGGTTGGAGAAACAGGTCTAACAGGAAGGGAGGGAGAGGACGTGGATGGCACAAAACATGGCATGAAACACTCGGGGCTGGGGGGTGCCTGCCCTGCACCGAGAGGGAGACTCTAAGAGCTGCAAGCTGATGTGGGGGGTGGGGCGAGCAGGCTGAGGCTTCAGGAGGACCCTGGACGGCTCTTGTGCTGGGTTCTGTGTTTTCCCAGGCTCCTGTTGGCAACCCTGGTGCTCCATAGCTGGGGATGGGCTGGGAGGGTACCGAGGAGAGATGGGCTCCTGCTGTGCTGCTGCTGTCATTGCTGCCGCCGCCACCACCCTGGGCCCAACCTCACACAGCACTGCTGGAGTCCTGCCCGAGTCAGCTGCCTGCCCAGCATTGTTGGTGGGGCGGTTAGGGAGAAGTGTCACCCTTGGGCTTGCCTCTCCAGCTTTGCTTGCTGGGTCCACCAGGTGGCACACATGCCCTCCCCCCTCCCTGCTCCAGCTAGGAGTTGGCCTAAGGGCTCTGTGCTGGGAGGTTGGGGCTTAGTCAGACTTGCCTTTCTTTCTGGGCCCCTCCAGTGACTTCCACTGCCTCTGAATCAGGTACGTCTTCTCTCTGGCTTCTGGGGTACCCGGGAACTCCCTCCACCTCCAGGGCTGAAGCCCAGTGGGGGGCAGGCTGGTGGGCAGGCAGGGGCTGAAACAGGGAAACCTGAGCCCTGGGCCACGAGGTCCCGGCTGCTAATTTTAGAGAGCACATGTCACTGGAAACTCTCCCCTCCTGCCAGGAACCAGTGGCCTGGCTCTCCCAGTACTGCCATGGGCCCTTAGAACCTGTCCCCAACCCAGGAAGCAAGGTGGGCATCTCAGGTCCCCTGGAGCCTGCTCCCCTCTTAAGTCCTTGTTTTTGACAGGGGTTCTGACGACCCGGGCTCTAGGTCCTAATCTGGGAAGTGCCGGGTTCTGGGCCCTCGGTCCTGGGTGTCCTGTCAGCGAGAGCTTGCCTTGTTTACTTGCTGTTCCCTCGGGCTGCCTGAGTAGCAGGTGTCCACGAGAACCCCAGGAAGGCCAGCTGGCGGGTCTGGGCAAAGCAGGCTTTCCCAGGGCTCCTGCACATACCTTGTCTTCCTCCAAGCTATGGCTGGCTTGGGTCCCCGCCCCAGATGTGTGGGGAGAGTTGTCTTGTCTATCCGCACCCCTCGGTTTTGACCATTTGAGGGTGACTTCAGGAAATGGAGCTGCGTGTGCCCCCACCTGCTGCCTGTTTGCCTCTTATGGCTTGGACCTCAGTGTGGCAATGTTATCTAACAGATGTGTTCTAGCAGCTGCCTGTAGAACATGTTTGGGATGGGGGTGGGGAGAAAGAGAGCCATTTCCATTTCTCTCAGTGGGCCTAGGAGTGGGTCCTTGAACATTTAAAATGTATAGCTGTTCCCAGTTCAGGCCTTGGGGTCAGACAGACAGGAGTAGGGATTCTAGCCACGCCCACTTCTGGCTCTTGACCTTGACCAGTCAGCCGCCTTAACCTGTTGAGCCTCAGTGTCTCCCCTGTGAAATGGGGCAATGATCTCCCTTACCTCACATGATAGGTGTAAGGATTTGGCTGGCTTTTTGGAAGCGCCCCCCGTCACTAACTGCTTGTTTAGGGCGAACCTGACCTTGCATTGAGGAAAATAGCACTGTTCTGGCTTCTCTGGCACCTCCAGGTCCTGACCCGGAAGGTGCTAGGTTCCAGGCCCTTGGGCTGTAGCTCACCCCACTTGGGTGTCCTGTCAGGCTCCTGTTTCCTGTGCCTGCCATTTGGGGGAAGTGTTACTCATTCTGGTGCAAAGGACAGCTCCTGGTCCCACCTTTTCCCTCGTGTTGCCAGATCCAGGCCTGCAGCGTCTCGCTCGGCTGCCCTGGCAATCCAAGAGGGCAGGTCTCGGCTGGAGGCAGGCATGGGGCGGGAGCAACCAAGAGAAATTCGTGTCATCCATTTTCCCCTCTTCCTTTTGCTCACTTCTTCCTTTTTGTAAACATTCACAGCCTGCTTAGACGCCTGGTGACCCTCATCTCTCAGCAGGCCACGCTGCTTGCCTCCAATGAAGCCTTTAAAAAGCAGGCAGAGAGTGCTAGTGAGGCGGCCAAGAAGTACATGGAAGAGAATGAGCAGCTGAAGCAGGTGAGTTCTGCCTGCCTGACCCCATCATGTGACATTCTTGATGGGCCACTGTGAGCCTATCAGTGACACTGGTTATTGGAAAAGCCGAGGAATTAGGTGGAGGGGCAAAGGGGCAGTTCTCAGTGGGGGCGTGTACAGGAGGGGTGTGGGGGGCTGGGAGCGAGAGGCGGTGCTCTTGCTGCTCTCACCTCTACCTGCTACATTTAGGCCAGACTCTTTCCTGGTAAAACTGGCTCCCTAGTGAGTTGAGCCCTGTGCTGTGACCGGTGGGCAAGTTAACACAGAAGAGCATTGCTGTCAGCTGGGGACGAGGCAGGGATGGGGTGTAGCCAATCCTAGAAGGTCTGTGAGAGGAGGTGAGGTGTGAGCCAAGCTGGGAAGGAGGCTGATGGGCTTGGATTCCGGGGCAGGATAGAGTTGGACCAGTAGGGCCGAGTTTGGGGCTCCTTGGCCAGAGTGAGCTGTGGAGCCTGGCGGGGAGGAAGGAGGAGCATTGGTCACTTGGGAGTGACTGGCAGCCATCCCCAGATGACAGCAAGGTGACTCATTGGATGGACTGATAAACTCTGAGGAGCTGCTGAGAAAGGAAGCAGGGCTAGGGGCCAGGGTGGGCAGGGTGTGTGCCCTGTGAGCTGCAACAGGTGGCCCTGCTGGCTCTGGCCTTTCCTGATGGCTAGGAACAAGCAGTGGCCCAGTTCCGTGCTGACATTTCCGAAGGGGCAAGTGCCCAGGCAGCTTGAGGAATCACAGCTCAGTGGGGAGGACGGTGCTGGAGTGCCTTCCTTCCTCCCCTGCCTCCTCCCTCTCTCTACCCCTCTCCCTCCCTCTCTCCCAAGTAACCAGGCCCTTGGCACTCTTCCTAGGAAGCTGCTGGTGGTGGAATCAAGTTGGATGCCAAGGAGACGAAGTTGGAGTTAGCGAACAGTGACTTGCAAGCAGAGCTGAAGAAGCTGAAGGATGAACTGGCCACCAACAAGCAAAGTGAGCATTGTCCTCAGGTGTCCCCTGGCCCCCAGAAGTCTGGAGCCTCCTCTGGTGGCTGCTACTGCTCCCGTGCCAAAGTATTAATAACAAACACGCGGGCTCAGGAACTGGGTGTAAACAAACAAGTGACGCCCTTATCATCCAGCTCAGACAGCCTGTGGGGCTCAGTGATTTAGCGGTGCACGCGGCGGCCCGCTGAGGGAGGGCCCTAGGAGTCACAGAGGCCTGAAAACTAATTCCAGAGCATCTCGCCCAGTGCCAGGCATGGGGTACGGGCATTGTTGTCACCAGGGGCTCGCGGGTAGGGAAGGAAAGAACTCAGGAGGCTAAATGAGAGCTGGTTGAGATGTCCCCCAAAACCCCACAGCAAGTTCCCAGATGCTCCCTTCCTGAAGGCCTCTCCTGTCCTCAGCTTCCAGGCTGGGGTTCTGCTCCCTGCCTCTTGCTGTCACTCCAATATTCTCAGAATGTTTGTCCCATGCCTTCAGACTTCCTGAAATCACCCCTGCCGGAAGCCACTCCGGGTATCTTCATTAAAGGGGCTGGTGGTCCTTGGTATTTTGCCACTTCCCTCAGCTTAGTTGGCCAACTTCCCCATTTGGGGGGCTGTCAGGGCAGCCCGCAGAAGAGCTTACTTGAGAAGAGTGGTCTCCTAGACCTCACTGGGGACAGATTCAGGGTCTGTATTTGGTGTCAACACAAGCAGGGTTTTCTCTGCTAATCCCCATCTTTTCATCACTTAGAACTAGAGAAAGCTGAAAACGAGGCTCTGGCCATGCGGAAGCAGTCCGAGGGCCTGACCAAGGAGTATGACCGCCTGTTGGAGGAGCACACGAAGATACAGGTCAGCATGCCCCGGCCTGCTGTGTTGGATGGGAGGCCCCTCTGCACTGAGGAGGCCCTGCCCTCCTGCTGCAGGCCCTTCAAGAGGCCCTGGCAGTAGGGGCTGCTCCCTCTCTTTCGCTCCCCCTTTCTCTGTTGCTGCTGAGTCTGGGCCCAGCAGCCTTTCTTGGGCAGGAGGGGTGTGGCCTAGCAGATGGCAGCCACTTACTAAGGTGGGCTTGGCCTCATGCCCAGCATCAGTATCGAGAGGAGCTCTTTCCCTGTGTGATCCCCATCCCTGGTCTGGTGTCCACTCCAGTCCAGTCCACTGAAGGAAGGGGCCTCATCACGAACCAGGCATACAGGCAACTCCAGGACTGGCCCCTGGCCTTTACTCTGTAAGGGCTGCAGGGTGCTCTAGGAGCAAAAAGCTGGGGCATTGCAGGCTGTCGCCAGCCCAGCAGGTGCTAGTCACTGCCATCACCTGTGCTCCCAGGCCTGGTCTGAGCCCTCAGAGTAGCTGCATCTGGAAGCTCAGATGGCCTGGAAATCGGGCATGAGGGCCAGATTAACACTCCTAAGTTCTGACAGCTTGCCTCGGTGCTTGGCAGCCCAAGTTTGGGCACCACAGTGGTCGAAGAGGGAGGGCCTAGCCCCCAGAGGGGGCCAATAGCAGCCTCAGTGTAGGGCAGGCTTGCCGGCAGGAACTATAAAAGGTGTGTAGAGTTGGGAAGAGCCTGACCTGGAACTTGGAAGGGACTCCGAAAGGCCTGGAAGCTGAGCTGTGGGCATGGGGGCAGGGGTGGGGCGTGGCCCAAGAGGAGGTGTTGGTTTGGGGCCAGCTGGTGTTAGGGTTGAGGACTTCACTAGAATGAGGCTAATCCCACCCTTGCAGGCTTTTGAGTACTGCTGAGGGTGGAGACTTTTGTCACCTGGATACCTGTCATTTGGGGAAAAGGGGTGCCATACCTGGCCTCTGGGGTGGAGGGGACAGAGGGCAAAGAGGAGGAGTGTGCCACTCCAGTGCTTTTTTTTATTTTTGTCCCTTTTTAGATGAAGATAGATGGTCCCACGGACAAGAAGGAGGAGTGAGGGCACCTCCTGTCCACCTGTGGCCGTGGCCTGGCCCGTGTTTGCTGCTTCCTGAGGGCCAGTCCTCCGTCGGTATTTGCACTTCCTGTCCCTCACACTGCTTACAGTTTCTTGTTTTCCCAGAACCCCACTGGGGCCTGGATTTTCACCTGCTCAGGATGAAAAGGCGGGCACCTGGAACCCTTGCAGTGGGGCTTCCTGCTGGGTTGAGCCCCTTTTTGTGTTGCTCGTCCATGTTTGGGGTTCCAAGGCCCCTTTTCTCTGGTCCTGCAGGAGGGTGGGTGGAGCAGGCAGAGTAGTTTCTTTTGGCAATAAAGGTTGTTATGAAGTGTCTGTTGTGTATCTGTGTAACAGGTTGTGAGGAGGCCTCTTTCTCCCCCACCCCGGAGTGATAACTCAGAGACCCCCAGTCTAAGTTCCACTCTATGGCCACTTGGGCTGTGTCTGTCCTGTTGGTCTCCCTGGGGGTTGGCCACTGGGCCCAGGGGAGCTAGATTCCGTAAACTGGTGGGTCCTCCCAGTAGCAGACTCGCCTGCCTCTGAGTCCTGTTCATCACATTTAGGACAGACAGAACGTGGCAGAGTGCCACTTGTCACTCCCTGTCCTCCCCGCCCTCCCAAGGTTTGCAGGATGACCTCTGAGTAATGCCGGCTGGGAGAGGAGTCTCGCCCTTGGCAGTGACCTATGACTGGCCCAGGGCAGAGCTAGGAGGAGGGGAGGGGCTCTGGATTGGTTGGGTGCAGCTCTGAGAACATGGCAGGTATGCCAGTCTGGAGAGCCTGCTCCTCTAGCCTGCTGCCCCTCAGCACCCCCCTAGGCTGGCTTCTGCAGGTAGCCTCCATGGAGCAGGGCCTAGTACTTAGGGTCAGCCTGAGGGTGGGGGTGGCTAGGGCTGCCAGCCTGAGGACTGGGCAGGGGACCTGGAGAGCAGGTGGGGTGGGTGTATTCTTTTGGAATTGGGGGGTTCCCTGAAGATGGTGATGCTGCTGACCAGCCTTGTGCTTCCTTCCTCCCTCCTGCCCCGACCAGGCCCGATAGCTCCCTTTTCCAATGTCTGTCTCTTCCCACTTCTCCCTGGGTGGTGCCTGCTGGGGAGGGGCCCACAGGTGACACCCTCTGGTTGCTATGCCAAGGCTAAAGGCTTGTCCCGCTTTTCCAGGAAGTGTTCCCTGACAACCATGGTCTTCTGAACTCACCCTTCAAACTTCTAGAGGCCAGAGTCCAACCAGTGTGGCTTTGGGTTCTTTCCTGGTCAGCCCCAGGTGGCCTCTGAGCCCCCTTGGCATCAGGCCCTGGGCTGGGCAGAGCAGAGGAGACTGCCTAGCTGGGGCTGACAGACTCTTAGAGGTGGAAAGTGAGGCACCCACCTAGTCTCCAGCTGCAGTATCCAGCCCCTCTGGCTGCTCCTGAGTTATTTTCCTCCAGCAGCCTTCCTCTCTGAGCAGAATTGTTCCCAGCATCCCTGCCTGGCTGGCCCCTGGCTGATCCACTTCCTCCCTGTCTTTCACTTAGATTGCCTGTCCCTGTGTCGCAAGTTCCTACCTCAGGGGGCAGCTTCCTGAGTAAATGGTGCCTGCCCACAGCTCTCCTGGCCCCAACCAAGAAGCCCACCCTCTGTCAGTTTCTCTTTTTTGTGATGTCGATGTTTTCTGAGTCTTTGGTGGTAGTGTGGCAGGTGGCTTAAGAGGCCATTTGGCAAGAGGTGACAAAGATCTGAGCCAAGGCATGGCCCCTGTTAGGGAGTGGAGAAGGTAAGGAGTTGGTGTGAGCCTGGGGTGGAGCGGGAGTGGAGTGGGCCTGAGGGCGATGATACCAGGCTCTGTCCAGCTGGTGGGGAGGAATTGCCAGGGGGCAGGGCCTGGGGTGAGGAGCCATCCCCATGAGCCAGGCTGGAGATTTGGGAGCTGTCAGCACACAACGTTCTGGGAAGTTGCAGGCATGGTGAGAGCTGAGGGGTTGTAGTGTGAGAATCTTTAAGAGAAGGGTGGGGCAGGGGTTGGGTCTGAAGAGCAGGTTGTCAGGCATTTTACAGGAGCTGGCCTGTTGGGGAGGCGCCTCCCCATGTGCCAGCACAGGCTGTAGAAAGCCCTTCCCAAGCCCTGAGGACCTGCCCCTGTCCAGGATCTTGGTGACCTTCAGAGCATGGCTGATGGCAGCGTCACAGGCCAGAGTCCTCCCTGGCTGTACAGTTGGGGCTAAAGCCCCTCCTTACTAAGGGGACAATGCCTTGCTATATAAAGAGCCCAGAGAGGAACAAACTGTCACTTTTCTCTGAGGGGCCAGGCTGGCATCCAGAGTGAGCACCAGGCTCCTAAACCTTGACTTTCACCTCAGGCTTGCCTCAGCTGATGACTGTGCTGGTCCTGTCATCGTGCGCCACCCCCCCACCCCCACCCCCAGTGCCCATGCCTATCCTGCCCTCCCTCCTGTGGCACTGGCTAGAGCGCCCGGCTCTCACCTAAGGCTGTAAGGCTGAAGCCTCTCATGCTTGAGGTCCTGCCCACAAGGACCTGAATGGGGCCATTGTCTCCAGTTCTTTCCCACCCTTCTTTTAAGTTGTGTTAAAATATATGTAACCTAAAACTTCAATTTTAATCATTAAGATTACACTTCAGTGGCATCAAGGACATCGTTGTGTGTCACTGCCATCCATTCCCAGAACTTTTCATCTTGCAAAACTGAAACTGCTCCATTAAGCACTCACCCCCATCCTCCTCCTCCAGCTGCTGGCACCAAGCAGCCCACTCTTCCATCTCTCTGAATCTAACTCCTCTAGCGGCCGCCTAGAATGGAATCATACAGTGTTTGCCTTTTTTGTGTCTGACTCCTTCCATTCAGCATAATGTCCCCAGGTTCATCCATGTTGTAGTGTGTCAGATTTTCCTTTTATAGGCTGAATAATATTCCACTGTATGAACAGACCACATTTTGTTCATCTATTCCTGTCAATGGACACTTGGGATGTTTCCAGCCCTTCTTTCTTTTTTTGTTAATCCTCACCCGGGGATATTTTTCCACTGATTTTTTAAAGAGAGTGGAAGGGAGGGGGGGAGACAGAAACATCAACATGAGTGAGACACATGACCAGGGCTGGGAATCGAGCTGGTAACCCAGGTACGTGCCCTTGACCGGAATGGAACCCAGGATCCTTCTGTCTGTGGGCCGACGCTCTATCCACTGAGCCAAACTGGCTAGGGCTCCAGCCCTTCTTAATCCCACTCCAATCAGGCTTTTGCACACCCCCAACCCAAACTTCTGTCCAGGTCTCCATGAGCTTGTCATCAAACCCAGCCAGCTTTCTTAGGCCCTCACTCCCTTTAAAAAAAAAAGTTGTTATTGATTTCAAAGAGGAAGGGGGAGAGAGAGAAGCATCAGTGATGAGAGAGAACCATTGATCAGCTGCCTCCTGTATACCCCACACTGGGGATCAACCCCTGACCGACTGATTCATAGGCAATGCTCAACCACTGAGCCATGCCGTTGGGGCATGTCCTTGCTCCCTTGACCATTAGCAGCATCTGACAGCCGAGCACTCTCTTTCCTGACCCCAATGGGGGCGGGGGTGTTCTTCAGACATGTTCCAGGGTCAGCTCTGTACTCTTGGGGTCCATCCCACCCACTGACCAGCCTCTCCTCTGCCACCTCTGAGTGTCCCAGGGCCCCAGGGCTCAGTGCTCGGGTCGCCTCTCCCTCTGCACCCACTCGCGGCTGCCCTGGCTGAGCTCATCCAGGCTCAGGGCTTTCTGGGCCGTCTTTATGTGCTGAGAACTTCCTAAGTTCTCTCTTCAGTTCAGACTTTCCAGAGCTCCAGTCTTCTTGTCCAACTGCTGTCTAGAGGTCTCTAGTCAGATGACACCACCATCCCCTTCAAACCTCCTCGTCTCCCTGGCACAGGGCCTGGCAATGCCACCCTTCACGGTGCTCACGCTCAATTTCTTGAGGCCTTCTTGACTCCTCTCAACCCTGCGTCCTGGCGGTCCACAAGCCCTGTTTCCTGCCTTGCAAACTGGTCTCTGATCCACACTTCTTCCCTCCACTGCTGGTGTCCTGGTCCAGTGAGCTCCACCTCTCCCGGCCTCTGCTGCAACCTCACCTCTCCACCTCGCCTGCCCCTTGCCGCCTGCATCTTGGAGAGTCATGTGTTCAGTGTGGCATTTGGGCAACCTTTGGAAAATGTACACCCGTGACTTCCCACCCACTGTCCGTGACCTCACACCCACTTGCCCTGCTTGGTGTGTGCCTCTGTCGCATACTATTATCCTTTCTCCCCAAGTGTGTCAGCTCCTTGGGGGAAAGGCTTTCTGCCAGCTTCCTTCCCTGCTCTAGTCCCAGTTCCTGGAATAGTCGGGTATCGAGACCCCCCAGAACAAATACTTGCCCAAGGAAACAGCTCGAGGTGGGGAGGCCTCCCCTGTACCCCCAGTCCCACACCCATTGCCCAGACAAGCAGAACAGGAGCCAGCTTTGGAAAATGACATGTTTTTATTGCTATGTTTGCAGTGGCTTTTAGCACAGTAAGAATGTCCCCGCTGGCCCCCCGCCCTCGCCTAGTCCCTCCCCTCCGGCTGATGTCAGGGTGTGGGGGAAGTCTTTCTAGGGTCCACTCGGCTGTCCCGGGATTAGATATGACACAGACGTGGGTTAAGTAAAGCTGCTACGTGGAAGACTTGAGACGTGAAAAGTGCATCAGCTTTAAGCTCGCAGGCGGGAGCCAAGCCTGGATCTCTTCCCTGGCTGGTGCCCACCTCAGATCCCTGCAGTCTGCCCAGCCCAGCCCAGGGGGCAGGGTGTGGGGAAGGTTGAGCATGCCAGGTGAGCAGCCCCGTTCCTGGGACAGAACACCACACCTCCTCACCCCCACGACTTGTGGGCAGAGGGGTATCGTGGGGACACCCCTCGAGGCCCCTGCTGTGCACTTTTCCACCTCAGCCTGGGGCCGGGGACCGCACATGCATACCCACACGACAGACTCGCACAGCTTGAAGCTCTTGTTTTGCCTATGAAAATTAGATCTATAAATTCACACTCCTTGGCTGGGGCAGAGGAATTAAGGAGGGGCTGAAAGGACAGGGAGTGGCAAGGAGAGGGACCTCGGGGCTGTTTTCTCTTTAGAAATATACAAGCAGAAATCTCTCTCCTCAAGTTTTTATAAAATGTGCAAAATACAAGCCTCATTTGCCCACAGGCACAGTGTACACCTGGTTTTCCCCTTTGCTAAGAGATAGAGATCTATATGTGCCCTACATACTCACGCACACATGCACTCATACACAAGCTCACACAATTGATATTGGTGGCAATTGGCGCAGGAACCAGAAGGTTCCATTGCTGGCTGGCTCTCTAAGCTTCTAGATTAGGGATGGGGAGAGGGGTCTAGCCCAGTTGAAATACTCACTGTGGTTCCGCTGCCCCTCTCTCTCCTCCCTCCCCTTTCCTGTTCTGTTCCCTAAGCTGCCACTGCTGCCTCTGGGGTGAGGAGCCACCCACGGGTGTGTTGGACAGGCAGCAGGCACTAGGGAGGGCAGGCAGCAGGGCCTGGGAAGCAGCGTGGGCACCAGCTTGGTTGGTGGGGGGAGGCATCTATTTTTGGTGGGTTGTGGTATTTTTGGCATTTTATTAAAAATGGAAAAAGTTATTTTAGTTACAAGCACTCATAGTGCTTCCTCCCCTCCCCCCCCAGGCAGACCCCAAAAGTGTCAGGGAAAGGCAAGCCCCCTGGAGGGGTTGGAGGCGCTAAAGCAGGGGCTGCTATGGCTACAAGAGGGAGAGCTGGCACTGGGAGCCGGCCCTGTCACATGACGCTCTCTACCACCACCACCTTGCTGCTCTCGGCCACTGGGGTCAGGGTGGTCAGGCCCCTGACCTCCAAGTCCTGAGCTCTGTACTCCAAGTGGTGGAGGCCCCAGACGGGCTGCGTCAGGTGCTGCCAGCGCTGCAGGAGAAAGGGACATGGTGAGCCCCTGGGGAGGGACACCTGCTTGTCCTTGGCCTCTTTCCACTACCACCACCTGCCACCAACTCAGGGCCCAGGGCTGCTCCTCCCGGGACACTGACCAGGCACTACTCCCTGCACCAGGGAGACAGGGTTGTGTGGCTGAGAATGGAAGCTTGGGACAGGCCTCCCCCCCCCCCTGCCATGACCCTGATAGCCAGTGTCCCTTTCATCCAGCTGGCCCAGAAGCTTCTGGTACAGTGACCCATCCTGGGGGTGGGGGGCGGGGGCACAGATAATCTGGAGGTAAGGATTTGACCCAAACAGAAGGGAGGGGCGGTGTTGAGGAACTGACCTCAGACATGGTCCCCTTGGCCGTGAGGAGGCGGCCCAGCACGTGGAGGGGCACACACAGCATGGAGGAGAGCGCGAGGCCCCAGCCCATGGCCTCGCCCCACCACGGGTACACGTAGGTGTTGTTGTAGACCAGTGGCTCGGAGTACACAGCGTTGAAGATAAAGATGCCCTGTGGAGAGAATCTGCAATTAGCCAGTGGCCTGAGGTGCCCTGCCCCATCCAGTCCAGCCTTCCTGGCCCTTACCATGCAGACCAGCGGGGTGAAGAAGGACCAGCACCATTTCATCCAGGGGCAAGGCCGGTACCCAATCATGCAGGCCACGTCGTCCATGAAGCGGTCAGCTCCTGAGGTGGGGTGAGGTGGGATAGCTAGAGCTGTAGACCCACCACGCCTGCTCCATGCCACAGCCCCTCTTGCCCCTCGGCCCAGACCTACCGTATACCCAGGCGACCACCACGCACTCCCAGAAGGCCTGCCAGAGCAGGGTCGTGCCACTGGCCGAGTAGTAGTCAAACAGCTGGAAGACGTACATCCCACCCTGGGGACAGAGCCAGGTCAGGGCAGGTGGCAGATGGCAGCCAGGGGACAGAGGCAACCCTTACCCTGCCCCACTCACATCAGTCACCATGGAGAGGTCGATGACAAAGCAGAGAGCACAGCAGAGGGCCACGGAGATCTCCCTTTGGAAACGGAAGTAGTAGGAGGGCGGGAGGAGGTCCAGCAGGCCTGTGATGAAGCCTTCCACACCTACAAACTGTGGCCAGGTGCTCAGGCCACGGCCCTTGCCCACCTGCCAGCCCCTCCCCCTCCTACCCCCTCTGTCCGGTCCCCCCTGCAAACCTGGCTGTCAAGGCCCAGCAGCAGCAGCATGAAGAAGAACAGGGCAGCCCAGAGTGGGGCCACGGGCATCAGCGTGACGGCCCGGGGGTAAGCGATGAAGGCCAGGCCAGGCCCTAAGAGGGAAAGAGGCAGGATGTAGATACCTGCGGGTTATGCCCACTTCCTGTCCCCCACCCCTGCTCCGTGGTATCAAGACTGCAGACACCAGGGCCCACTAGGGCCAAGGGCCTTTTCCCCTCGTATCAAGGCACTGCTGAACGGCTTGAGCCCTCTGTGGGTGTGCCACCCAGGGGCTAGAAGGCTCCAGCGGGCCCTCGGCAGACCGCCCATAGGAGGGGGGTATCTGGTTTGGGCTTCTGGTTACCTTTGACCTGGGAAAGGCCTTCCTTTCCCTCTGCAACACTGGCAAATATGAGACCATACCCAGAGGCCCCCAGGGATGGATGGCCTGGAGCTCAAGGCTCCAGGTGGCCAGGCCCATTAAGCTGACTGGAACAGCTGTGCCTTGCAGTTGCTCATCCAGGCCTGCCCAGAGCAATGTGACGACGTTTAAAAAATTTTTTTACATTTTCTCAGAATGCAGATTTGTACGTGCGTTCATGCACACGGTAGGTATGTTAGGACAGCAGCCTCTGTTCCAGAGGCCAGGCTGGGGCCTAAGGTCTTTACCTGACTCTGCCACCTTGGAGATGTGCACGCCCTGCTCCGCAGCCATGAAACCCAGGATGGAGAAGACCACGAAGCCAGCGAAGAAGCTGGTCCCGCTGTTGATGAGTGCAAGGATGATGGCGTCCCTGGGGACACAGGGGACCACAGGAGCTGGTTAGGCTGCCTGCTTGCTGCCCATGGGCAGGCAGGGCAGGGGAGCGGGGCAGAGGTCCTTACTTGTAGCAGTTGTTGTTGAAGCGATTGTAGCTGCCGAGGGCCGTGAGGGCCCCTAGGCCAATGGCATAAGAGAAGAAAATCTGGGTCCCGGCATCTATCCATACCTAGACACGGGCCAAGGCAGAGTAGGTGTAAGGGGCCCTGTTGGGCTGGCCCCGTGGTCTCCCTCCCACTACCTCCACCTCACCTGAGGGGACCCCAGCTTCGACCAGTCAGGCTTGAGATAGTAGATGATGCCATCCAAGGCGCCAGGCAGCAGCACTCCACGTACCAGCAGCACCACAAGGACCACGTAGGGGAACGTAGCGGTGAAGTACACGATCTGGGGGGCCATGCTGCTCAGAGGGGCCCAGCAGCACCCACCTCCCCCTCAGAGGCCCCTGAGCCGGGCAGGCCACGGTCCCCCACCACTGGACAGTGTGTTCAGAGGTGAGGAATGAGGCCAGCCAGCAGCCCCCCCTTAAACTCCCCAGAGCCCTGGCTCCTTCCAAAGGAAGCCAGGTGCTTGGCTGGGCATTAGCAGCCCCATGGCAAGCGCAGGTCGGCCGCAGAGGGAGGGGAGAGGCAGGGCCCTCCCCGGGCAGAGAGTGGGACAGCAGCCTGGAGGCAGGTCCAGGTCATCCTCTGCAGAGAGGCAGGGTCCTCGGTAGCTGGGATTAGAAGTGGGCCAGCCAGAGACGGGCAAGAGTGAGACAGACGGCAAAGGCCTCTGCCTTCCATCCAAGTGGGACCGCCAGCTTGGGAAGCGGCTGCTCTTCAGACCCTGCTGGGGAACGAGCCAGCCCTCCAGGGACCTGGCCATGTCCCACAGCCCTCGGCACACTGTCTTATTATGCGCCTGTTCACACATTCGTCTCCCGAACTGACAGCGAGCTTCTGGGGAAGGCATGTGTCTAGACTCGACCCTGGGCCAGACAGGCAGGCAAGAGAGCCATACAGCAGGTCCACCCAGACTGTCCAAAGAGACTCAGGTGGTGAGTGAGGAACAGAGAGGAACGAGGAAGGAGGGAGGGGATGGGGATGCCCAACACAGGGGAAGGACAGCTGCTGCTTGGGCTTCGCCCCCTCAAGGGGGAAGGCTGCTGGACCTGGATTTGGAGGGTGGGGTGGGGATCACGTGGCCTGGACGGACGTACCTGCCCCCTCCTCAGGCCTAGGCCCTGGCCCAGTCACCTCCTGTTGCAACAGTGGTTCCTGGCAGAGACCCCCCCCTAGGCAGTGCTGCCCCCCAGCCCTGCCATCACCCCCAGCCCTGCCCGCCTCCAGCTGTACCTTTCCTGTTGACTTGACCCCCTTCCAGACACAGAAGTAGACCAGCACCCAGCAGGCCATCAGACACAGGGTCACCTCCCAGTTGAGGGCACCTGGCACCTCCAGTCCCCTGGAGAGCCGCAAGACTTTGTTCCTGGGGAGGCAGAGCCCACGAGGGCTGCGTGAGCAGAGGGCAGAGCCGCCGGGAGCTGTCCCAGGGCTGGTGCTCCCGCTCCTGCGGCCCTCGTGTCCAGCTGGTCCCTCCTGAGCACCTGGGTGGGGCCCGGGCCCAAGCCTGTCACGTGGAGACAACGCAGCGTGTGTGCCTGGAGCCCGGGAGCCCCTGGACAGAGGTGGTGGGGCTAGTGGCTACCCTAGCACACACGGCGGCGCTCCCCCCTCCCCTTGCCAGGCACCACGGAGTGACAGCGCCCCAAGTGAGAAATGGTGCTGAAAAACAAGGTCCATCCAGCCCGGCTCCCGCAGGGACTGGCCTGGGGGCCCCCCAAGGGCAGGCGGGGTCCAGGAGTGAGTCCTGCTGGGAATCCCCCCAGGGCGTGGCCCCACCCAACCCATGCAGATTCGGCGTGTGGAGCCCAGAGAGAGGCGCAGGCTGGGCCTGGTCCAGAGGCGCCTGACTTACTCCCAGAACTCGATGACGGGGGACCGGCGGTCAGCAAGCTGGTCACATGTGAGGTTGGCCAGGCTGGCATTGGCACAGTCTTCATGGTGGAAGATCTCCACACAGTCGGGAGTGTTCCAGGTATGGCCGCACGTGGCCCAGGGCAGCGTGGTGGTGAAGGACTTCACCAGGTAGTAGAAGCCCCAGGCCAGCACCATGATGTAGTAGGTGTTGCAATAGAAGACGATCACCATAGAGGCGTAGCCCAGGCCTAGGAGGAGGACAGTTTCTGTGCAGGCTTCCCACCACCCCATAACATCCTGACATCCTGCTCCCTGCATCCACCCTCCACCCCCTCCCCACCTTCCATCCCATTACGTCCTTCTCTGTCATGCTCCAGACAGAGCCCCGTGGACTATCCCTTGCGTAAGAGTCCCAATGCTGGGCTAACTAACTCCCCAGTCTGTCCCTGGCCCCAAAGCCCCTGATCCTTGCCTCACCTGCATTCTCCCCAGACCTCTGCTCCTGCCCCATCTGCGCATTTAAGTCCTGTTGATTTCCTAGCCTCACACACCTGCCTCTTCTCTTGGGCCTCACTGTCTCCACCTGCTTCCCTCCCCCCCCCACCCCCCGCCTGCCCTGGCCTACAGTACTCAGCAACTTGGAGGGGGGCGGGCTTTCTGGTGACCTGAGGTTTTCCTCCTCAAGGGGGAAAGCTGCTAGACCTGGATTTGGAGGGTGACTATCTCGCACACCCTCTCAGCAGGCAGTCACAGCTCGTCACTTCACCTCTCGGTGTCCCACAGCCTCCTCAAAGACAGTAATAGTGAAACCTACCTGCTAGGGCCTAGAGAGATGATGGGGACACTGCCACCCACGCACAGAAGGGGCTCTAAGGTGACCTTTGCCATTATTAGTTCTTCCATTCAGACCCTGAACTTTCAATGGCTCCCATCCAAGCCCTTAGCCTGGCCCACTGGCCTCGGAGAGCTGGCCCCAGGCCGCTTCTCCCATGGTGGTTTCTTGCACCAGCCGCCCTCCACTCAGCCCCAGTGAGCCAAGCGAGCTTAGCCGAGTGTGATCCCAGCCCTGCTGGGCCTGCGCATTCTCTCCCTGGTGGACAGGCCCAATCGCCCCCTCTAGCCCTTAGCCTGCCCAAGGTCACATGGTGGTCTGCATGGTGTCCAGCTTTCCCTCCTATCTTGAAGGGGGGGGGTCATCAATGGGCCCCAGGCCTGGTGCTCAGACAGGATGCGATTTCTCCAGTGGGTGCCAGCCTTGTCCCAGCAGTGGGACAGGGACAGAGTAGCCGAGGGAGAGGGCAGAGAGGGGCTGGCCCAGGGCTGCTCACCTTTGAACAGGGGGCAGATGTTCCAGACGTTGATGCTGCCGGCCTTCATGAACTGGCCCAGCGAGATCTCCAAGAAGAAAATGGGGATTCCTCCAATCAGGGCGATCAGGATGTAGGGAATAAGGAACACACCTGAGGGAGGACACACAGGCCAGGGGCTTGACCCAAACTCCATGACCAGGCTGTGGAAGCTTTCAGCCAATCCAGCTTCCAGCTGCCCTGGGAGCGCAGGGGGAAACCCCAGCTCCGAGCTCCACCGCAGCCCCATCATAACTTCCCACTGGGTGAATCAGTGCAGCGGGTGGCCACTGACTCAGAGGCCCCAGGTGAACAGTCCTGGGGGGGGGGAATTGGAGTGTTGAGGGGGGCTGTGGCTCAGCTCCCTGGACTGAGGGGGTGCCCTACGCCTACAAGGCTTCTGCCTCCATGGTCACCAAGGGCAACCTAATGGTTATGGAGGACACATGTGCTTGCACACACAAGCCATCCCTCGTGTCACAGTTCCTTGTTTGCCAGGCGATACAGGAAGGAAAGGCGGCGAGGGCATGTTCGTGCCTGTGTGTATGTGCGCCATGGCTGGCACTCAAGCCTGGGAGCCTGCCTGGCTTGGGTGAGGGCAGGGAGCCCTGCCTTCCCTGTACCCACACACTGGCTTACAAGTGGGAAGGTCCAGGGAAGACAATGGGCGGGTGGCAGTCCTCTGCCTGCGTGTGTGTGTGTGTGTGTGTGTGTGTGTGTGTGTGTGTAGGGGGGGAATGTCTGAAAATGTCAGTGAGCAAGGACAGAGGGAGACATCGTGGGGGAGGCCACCTGGCTCTGGAGGCAGCATGCAGGGCAGGGCCGGAGACTACAGGCCAGGGGTGGGGGTGCGGGGAGCCGGGCCCCAGTAGCCCCTGGGCACTCCCTCCTGCACAGGCCCCCTACCCTTGGCCCGGGCCCAGCTCTCTCCACTACTCTGAAGCTGGGCTTCACTGCAGCTTGCCCGACTCTTGGTTCCAGCATCCTTCTTGTGTGTGACCTTGGGCAAAGGCCTTCATTCTTCTAGGCCTCAGTTTCCCACCCATCACCCAGTCACCGTGGCTTCCCACCAAGCCCGGTGCTGCTTTGCAGTCGCAGGACATGCGTGCCCATCGCTGTTGCTAAGCTGGGCTGGGGCGGGCGAGCAGGCATGGGGTGTGCATGCAGTGTGTCCAGCGGCGGCGCCAGGCAGCCCAGGCCGCAGGCTTCCCATGCCTGGCTCAGGCACCCAGTGTTCCAGGCCCAGTTTAGAGGGGAGGGTGGGGAGGGGAGGGTGGGGAAGAGAGGGGCAGAGAAGAGAGGGGAAGGGAAGGGAGGGGAGGGGAAAAGATGGAAGGGGGAGGGACAGAGTGGCCCATTGTGTATGTGTGTGTTCGTGTGTGCACACGTGGGGGGCCCACACAATGTGCCACTTGTGTGCCTGACCAGTGGAGGCAGCCAGGGCTCCTCACCTCTGGGAGCCCCCCCTGGGGCAGGCCTCGCCTTCCCACCTCAGTGGCCAATCCCTGAACGCAAGGAGGACGAGGGCAGCCCCACGGCTTGGGCCAGAGGCGCGCCGGCCCCCTCCCCCCACACGCTGCCAGGCACATGACTGGCCAGGGGGTGGACGCTGCCAGGCTGGGCCACCGAATGGCAACGGCCGGCGAGGGGCGGCCCCTGGCCCCCGACTGCCCCAGGGGCCCTCCCCACCCTCTGGACTTCGCCCGTGCGCCCCGAAGGGGCGGGTGGCGGGCGGGGGAGGGTTGATGGCGCGAAGGAGCGGGGGCGCTCACCTCCGCCGTTCTTGTAGCACAGGTAGGGGAAGCGCCACACGTTGCCCAGGCCCACGGCGAAGCCCACGCACGACATGATGAAGTCCATCTGGCGGGTCCAGGTCTCGCGTGGAGGTACGGCGAGGCGGCCGCCAGGCGCCCCCAGGCCGGCGGGGCCATCGCCCTTGGCCGGGGCCCCGTCGGGCACGGGCGCGATCAGCGGACCCTTCTTGTCGTCTCCGGACACGCTGTAGATGCCGTTCTCGGCGTTCTTCTTCGCCATGGTCCCAGCGGGTGGCGCGGCCGGGCCGGGGGACGGGTGGCGGGGGGCACCGGCGGCTTGGGGGCCCCGAAGGCGCGGGCCGGCCGGGGGCGGCCGGGCCGGAGTCGGGGCGGCGGGCGGGCGGGCGGCGGGTGGGGTGCGGGGGTACGGGCGGCGCGGTCAGAAGCAGTCCACGAAGCACTTGAAAGTGAGCCTGAAGAATCTCATGTGTGTCGGGGGCCCGGGGGCGCGCGGGCGGCGGCGGGGCCGGCCGGGCGGCGGCGGCGGCTCCCGAGGCTCCTGCCCGCGATTCGGGCGGCGGTGGCGACTCCCGAGGCTTCTGCCCGCGCGCGATTCGGGCGGCGGCGGCGGCGGCGGCGGCTCGCCCGGCCCGAGGCTCAGCCTAGCGGGGCACGGGCGGCATCGGGCGCCCACTGTCTGCAAGCTGCGGCCGGAGCATGGGCTTGCGGCCCGCGCCCCCCGCCCCGGCCCGGGCCCGCACGACTGTCTGGCTCGCCCGCGGCTCCTGCTCTGGCGGCTCCGGCTCCGGCGGCAGCGGCGGCGCGGGCGCACTCGCCCCTCCTTCCCGGCGGCGGCGGCTCCAGCCGCTCTCCGGGCCGCGGTGGGTTCAGTGACTCGCCACCGCGCTCCGACTGTCCCTCTCCTCGCCCTGACCGGCTGCTGCTTAAGAACCGACTCCAGGGTGATGTCACTGTCGCCCCACCCCCCACGACTGGGCTGCTCCCCCTCCCCCTCCTCCGTCCCTCCCTCCCGCCCTCCCCGTCACTCCGCCCACCTCCTCCCGCCCTCCTCCCGAGGAGGAGACGCGGCTCCAGCGGGAAGCAGGATGGCTGCTACCTGAGGCACCGTCAGCACCTCATCCGAGGCCCAACCGCCCCGGTTCCCAGGTTCACCTGGGCCTACCCCTGCCCAGATCGCCACTCCTAGCCTGCCCTTCCGGGTGCTAGAAGAGCCGCTTCCCTGGCTGCCCTCCAGCCATCCTTATCCTCCTTCCTCCTTCTCCCCCTCCTTTCTCCTTCTCTCTGACTCCCATCCAGGGGCTGGGGCTGTGTTGGGTACCAGAGGGGATGCGGGGTGCTTGGGCCGGGCACCCCTGAAGGGCTGGGCCCAGCTGGCCACAAGGGAAAGGTTGGGATGGGGAAGTCTGCCTCCAGGTGTGCTGTGGGGCTTTGTCACAGGCACCACCCTGCCTCCTCCTGGCATCAGCCCTTCCCAAGGGGTGCAGCCCTGGAAGCCAGAGTTCAGGGTCCCAGCGTTTGGGGTGACAGGTCTCTATGAGTCTTTGAAGGGGGCAGAGAGGAGCCCATCTGGCTGAGGTGCAAGGCTACATTTTGTCACCAAGGTGGAGGGTGGTAGGGACCCCTCCTGCCCCCATCCCTGCGGGAGACTCAGGTAGGAATCGGGTAAGGCTGCCCCCTGGTGCTAGTGGGTGCACAGACCCCCTCAGAGGCCTCAGCTGGGGGTTCCCAGCTCCCCACTCTTGACACGCCTCTCCCCCAGGGATCTCGCCTCAAGCCTCCCAGGCAAGAGCAAGGTTAAGGTTGTTCAGCTGCCTCTGCAGTAGCAGCTGAGCAGCCTGTTTGGAATTTTCGGGGCCAAGAGCAGTCATGGGGTGGGGAAGGAAGGGATCATTGTCCTGGTCGGGTGTGTGAAGTGTGCCCCCCCCCCCCAACCCTCCACAAGTCCCAGGCTCACTGTGGTCCCCAGATGGCTCATCCCATTAAGCTAAACCCTCAGCCATCCGGTGGCTTTAAGAAGTAAAGCAGTTCCGGCTGGAGCCAGATTGAACCTGCTAGGTGAGGGAGGGGCAGCATCTCCACCCAGGCTGGCTGGAGGAGCCTCAAGTGGCCGGTGGGGGAGATGGGAGGGATGGAGGGGGGCTTGGAGACCCTCGAGCCGTTAGGGTCGCTCTACTCATCAGAAGACCCCCCAACTTGAGCCTTCTCTGGCCCAGCCTGGGACTGAAGCTGGTTTGGAGATAAAGAGGCAATAGGGAAGTAGGTGACCCATAGATCCCCTGGGGAAGGTGGCCCCATAGTGAGGGCTGCTTCAGGGGAGAGGCGAGGGCAGGGGCCAGACAGCGCAGGGAGAAGCAGGGGGAAGTGAGGCCGCGTCTGGGTGCAGGCGACTCAAGATCACGCTTGTCCAAGGAGCTTGTGGAGAGAGAACGCCGTGGCTGGAGAAGGACGTGGGCCAGCCCATGGTGCTTTGGGGAAGTGGCCACAGCTTCCGGGAGGGCGAGGGCGCCAGGGTGAAAAGAGCAAGGCGGAGCAGCCTGAGAAGGACTGAGGGAGCCAAGGGTGGGGCCCTCCATCGCTCTACTGGGACGGGAGGCCGGTTCCAAGGCTGGTGGCAGGACCTTGAGGCAGGAGCCCCCTGTGGCTGCCGCTGCCTCTGTGGGGTCAGAGGCTGAGAGGGAGGTGGCTGGGCCGGAGTGGCTGCTGACAATGGGCTTGTGTGAGCTCAGGGACTCCTGTGGCCGATGTTCTCGCTGCTTCAGGGATTGCTGCCTTCAAAGGGTGTCTCCATATATTATTCATTTAAAAAAACAAGAAATGGCCCTAGCCAATTTGGCTCAGAGGACAGAGCGTTGGCCTGTGGACTGAGGGGTCCCGGGTTCGATTCCGGGCAGGGGCACATGCCCGGGTTGCAGGCTGGATCCCCAGTGGGGGGTGTGCAGGAGGCAGCCGATCAGTGATTCTCTCTCATCACTGATGTTTCTGTCTCTTTCCCTCTCCCTTCCTCTCTGAAATCAATAATATGTCTAAAAATAATAATAATAAAAAATCAAAAATAAAATAAAATAAATAAAAAAACAAGAAATGAAAAGTTATATGAGTGAAATTGAATGACAGGGTACAACAATATGGACAACATGCTGTGGCTTGCGTGTAAGACTCATTGTTGGCATAGAATTTAACTTAGTGGTGGAGTATGTGCCTTCTGTGTAATAGGTTACAAATTCCACTTGTAGAATTTCCACGGCTATTGTTGAGGGATGCTAGCACTAAATCAGTATTTGCAAATTTGCTAGATTTCGTTTTCTTCAGGTCAATTGAAGTGGCATGAACTATGGAAAAAGAAAAGGGGGAAAAAAAGGGTGTCTCCAGATGTTGATGCAGGGGGCTCCTCATCTGGACGGGGGTGCAACGGGCTACCAGACCAGACAGTGCCACGCCCCTTCCCCCCCCCCCCCCCCGCTTCCCCCAGTCTTCCTCAGGCAGGAAATGTCACCACTCCTCTGATCACCACTCCTCGAAGCCCATGCGCTGCACGCTTCTCCTAGCCAGCAGCACACCTCTGACCAGTCCCTCCCCACCTGCTCTTTGTCTTCACACTGCAGCTCACGCTCAATTCCTCTCCATGGCTGCAAGATTTGGGCCAGGCGTCCTCAAACTACGGCCCGCGGGCCACATGCGGCCCGCTGAGGACATTTATCCGGCCCGCCGGGTGTTTTTGCCGCTTTGTTTTTTTACTTCAAAATAAGATATGCGCAGTGTGCATAGGAATTTGTTCATAGTTGTTTTTTTTTTTTAAAAACTATAGTCCGGCCCTCCAACAGTCTGAGGGACAGTGAACTGGCCCCCTGTTTAAAAAGTTTGAGGACCCCTGATTTGGGCACTAGCTGGCCCGTGGGCTCCCCAACACTGAAAAGCAGCTGCCTCCCAAGCTGTCCTCTCTTCTCTGGGCCCTGGTGCGGGCCCACTGCCTGGGGCACCTCTTCTTTGCTGACCGTCCTCTGACCCTGGAGGACTCAGCTCAGCTGCCACACGTTCCAGGAGGCTAGCGAGGAAGGCGAGGGAGCCCTCTGACCCGAGCCCGCCCTGGCGCCCAGCCACGGCAAGCTGAGCTTATATGGTGCTCAAAGTCCAAGAACCCATCCTCTCAGGCCAGATAATTAGGCCAGAGTCTCCCCAAGTGGGAGCTGGGGGCCACAGTACTGGCTCCTGGTGTGCGGAACCCCCGCAGCCTGTGTGAGCGTCCAAGCCACAGTGTGTTCCCAGGGCAGTTGGCCGTGGCCTGCTGGGCACCTGAGCGGAACAAAGGCAACAGGCGCAGGCGTCTGCAGCCCTCGCGTTCTTGGCGCATCCTCAGGGCTTCGGTGAAGCGTACCTTGCCCCCACCCACCGCCCAGCAGCTGCTGGGGAGGCCGCCTCAGGACCCCAGCTAAGGAAGGGCCTGTCCCTGCCAGCTCCGCCTAAGCCTCTGCCTGTCTTGCCAGTCCTTGTGTTCATGGCCCAGTGAGGCTGGTTCTGGAGCAGGTGCAGGAGGGGGTGAGAGACTTGCTCAGCCCCCCAGGAGGAACGTAACCCCCTGTCCTCAGTGTGGGCTGTGTTCCCCAGGCAGCAGACATGGTGGGCAGCTTTTCAAAGGCTGGTGGGGGTGGGGGTGGGGGTGGAGTAAGCCCAGGAGGAGGGTGAGGGGAGGAGGGAGCACTGGAAGGAGGGCTCCCATTGTCCAGGGAGGTCTGAGAATTGGGCCCAGTGTCCGTTGCCACTGGGGCTACAGGCCCCACCGAGCGGACCACAGAATCAGGCTGGGTGGGTGGGTGCCCTGCCCTGGGGCAGTGGGTTAGCCCCACCAGGACCTGGGCGGCTGGAGGGTGTGGGGCGCCCTCCTCTGCTGCGGGCTGCCCGCTCTAGGAGCTTTGCAATTAGAATTAGCTGGGAACAAAGGGAAGGCTGCCATCCACCTTGAAGGGCTTTGTGCTTCCCACAGCCAGCGAGGGGAGGACGGCGCCAGGCCGGCCACAAGCCTGGGGTCCAGCAGGGGGAACCTGACCCCCCGCCCCTGCACAGCATCCTTGTTCACTGCTGCGCTTCTCCACACACACACACACACCCTGAGAGGATTTGTAAATTCCTTTTTATGGTACAAATTAACTTTTCTTTCGGAATAGCTTCAGATATACAGATAGACGGCAGCGATAGCAGTGAGTTCCCACACTCCCACACCTACCATTTGACATTGGTCTGGTACATTTGTCACAATAATCAACTCTTGCACATGGTGATTAACTCAAGTCTGTAGTCTTATTCAGAGGCCCTTGGCTTTCCCATCAGGTCCGTTTTCTGTCCCAGGATCCCACACTGCATTAGTCATGTCTCCTCACACTCCTCTTGGCTGTGACTGTCCTTTCAGATGGGGGACTGTTTCTCAGGGTTTGTCTGCTGATTCTGTCCTGAGTAGACAGAATGGCTATTGAGAAGAGGACCGCAGCCCGGCCGGCGTGGCTCAGTGGTTGAGCGTTGACCTATGAATCAGGAGGTCACGGTTCAATTCCTGGTCAGGGCACATGCCTGGTTTTGGGCATGGTTCCCCGTGTAGGGCGTGCAGGAGGCAACCGATCAAAGATTCTCTCTCATCATTGATGTTTCTAGCTCTCTCACCCTCTCCCTGAAATCAATAAAAACAGATTTTTTTTAAAAAAGAGAGAAGAGCCGAAACCGGTTTGGCTCAGTGGATAGAGCGTCGGCCTGCGGACTGAAGGGTCCCAGGTTCGATTCCGGTCAAGGGCATGTACCTTGGTTGCGGGCACATCCCCAGTGGGGGGTGTGCGGGAAGCAGCTGATTGATGTTTCTCTCTCATCGATGTTTCTAGCTCTCTATCCCTCTCCCTTCCTCTCTGTAAAAAATCAATAAAATATATTTAAAGAGAGAGAAAGAGAGAGAGAGAGTGAGAGAGAGAGAGAGAGAGAGAGAGAGAGAGAAGAGGACCGCGGAGGTGAAGCACCCTTCCCATCACACCCTAGCAAAGCTCCATACACTCAGCAGGACTTAACCTCTCTCCACGTCAACCCTGGTCACCTGGCTGAGGTTGCGTTTGTACATCAGGTGTCTCCACATTCAATGTAATTCCCCCCCCACCCCCACCCCTCCTTGGATCGTGTCCTTTTTGGACCAAAGTGTACTTTGCACCAAAGTATACTTGAGGACAGGAGGCTATGCTCCCCCTTGGGGGTTGGGGAAGTATCTACATAAATTATTTGGAATTGCCCACCTGGTGTGGCTCAGAGGTTGAGCATGGAACTATGAACCTCCCTCCTTCTCTCTTCCTCTCTGAAATCAATAGAAACATATTTAAACAATTATTTGGAGGCCGACTAGCATGCTCAGTGGCTGACCGTAGACCTATGAACCAGGAGGTCACGGTTTGATTCCCGGTCAGGGCACATGCCCAGGTTGCGGACTCAATCCCCAGTGGGGGGCGTGCAGGAGGCAGCCGATCAATGATTCACTCTCATCATTGATGTTTCTATCTCTCCCTCTCTAAAATAAATAAAAATATATTTTAAAAAATTCTTTGGAATTATCTGCACAGAGCGTGTCTCTCTTTTCCTTTATTTATTTATTATTTAATCATTTATTTATAACTGGATATTTATTTTATACTTTTGATTATAATCCAATACTACTCTATTTATTTTGTTGCTTAAATTGTTCCTGCATTAGGCAATAGGAGCTTTCAGTTGGTTCTTCTTCTTTTTTTTAAAAAAAATATATTTTATTGATTTTTTACAGAGAGGAAGGGAGAGGGATAGAGAGTTAGAAACATGGATGAGAGAGAAACATCGACCAGCTGCCTCCTGCACATCTCCTACTGGGGATGTGCCCGAAACCAAGGTACATGCCCTTGACCAGAATTGAACCTGGGACCTTTCAGTCCGAAGGCCGACGCTCTATCCACTGAGCCAAACCGGTTTCGGCTTTCAGTTGGTTCTTGTGTCCCTTTGTCATACCTCCATCACTGTGTGTGTGTGTGTGAGGGAGAGAGAGAGAGAGAGAGAGAGAGAGAGAGAGAGAGGAAGGGAATACTTCTTTATGGCACTACAGGATTGTCCAGGCTCAGCGTGACTATTTTCTGCCCCAGCCACAGAATCAGCCATTTTTCCAAAGAGCCCTTTATTGGAGAACTAGTGTCCCGGTGCACAGATTTGTGCACATTGAAAGGAAATTAATTAGAAGAAATATTTTAATATCACTATTTGCCCTTTCTCTATAATAGAAGTGTCAACCAAATTCACGATCGACAATGACAGATCAAAACACACGTGTGTGATTGGTGCCAGTGAGAGCTTTATATGTATTGCACATGCGTAAGTCAACTTAGCCTTGTATAGATATAGAACAAACTTTCTTAATTAGACCTGCTTTCTGATTTAGCTAAACTTTTTCCAGCCCAGTGAAGCACCCCAACTTCTCTTTCAGGTAATTATCAGCAACACAGCAGTAAATATCAACACAAAGCAGAGTATTCTTGTAGAACATGCAGGGAGAACAAAGGGTAAAATATTTAATTGCAGCAGTGTTTGAGTATTTTCTGCTCAGTGAGAAAACCTGAAGTCATTTTCAGGGTCCACCATTTCTTACTTCTTTTCAGTCGGGTCAAGTTTCTAAGCTTTCTAAATCTCCGTTTTCCGGCTAATGAAAAGAAAATAGGATTCCGAGTCTCCTATTTACCTATTCTAGGACTTCTGTGAGGATCAAATGAGATGAGGCATGGGAAACGCTTCACAGACATTTGGTTACAGTGTAAAGTGTTTCCACCTGGTGTTCCTGGGATGCAGAAACTGCAGGGAGACTAGTCGTTGCTAGGGAGAGGAAGCCAGGTGTTGCTACATGACATTATTACCTGGACAGAGGGAAGATGTTTCTATCTCGCCCTCTCTGAAATAAATATATACATACTCCCCTCTTCTCTACACACACACACACACACACACACACACACACACACACGAGGCCCAGTGCATGAAATTCGTGCACAGGGGGTGAGGGTGGGGGTCTCAGCCCAGCCTGCACCCTCTCCAATCCGGATCCATCAGGGGATGTCTGACTGCCAGTTTAGGCCCGATGCCTAGGACCAATGGCTCCTAACTGCTCACCTGCCTGCCTGCTTGATCGCCCCTAACTGCCCCCTGGCTGGCTTGGTCACCTCTTACTGCCCCGCCCCCTGCAAGCCTGGTCACCTCCAACTGCCCCCCCACCAGCCTGGTCATCCCTTACTGCCCCCCATGCCAGCCTGGTTGCCCCACGCAACCTGCTGCTCAGTCATTTGGTGGCCCCTCACTAACCCCCTGCCAGCCTAGTTGCCCCATGAAGCCTGTTCAGTTGTTTGTTGGGTTGTGATAGTTGCTTAGGCTTATATATATATAGACTAGAGGCCAGGTGCATGAAAATTCGTGCACTTGCGGGGGGGGGGGGGGGGCGGTCCCTCAGCCCGGCCTGCACCCTCTCACAATCCGGGACCCCTCGGGTAGGGTCCCTAGGCCTGGCCTGAAATCAGGGCCTATCGGGGCTTTCCTTCCCCGGGCTGCAGGCAGCTGGCCCGACCCCCGCCGCTGCCACTGCTTGCCATCTGTGCAGCACTGCCCCCCCCTCCCCTGCCACCAGTGGCCTCCCTCTGCAGGTGACAGGCTGGGGTGCAATGGCTTGGCTGGCCTGGGCCTCCCTCTTTCTTTGCTGGGGGGCAGGGCCAGCCCTTTGAGGGGCCATCTGCCTACCTGATCACCCCTAACCACTGGTCTGCCTACCTGATCACCCCTAACTGCTTGCCTGGTGGCGGGGCCAGCACTGACTTCTGGTGGGTCAGCCTCCAGTCGTTACTGGTCGTTACTGGTCGTTATGACCCAGGGTTTTTATATATTAGGATATGGTGCTGAAAACTGAGGTGTGGGCTCTAGTGTGCTCATTGCTACTGGAGTATCATTGCTGTAGGCCCTCTCAGCCAACAGTACAAGGAAATATATGTGTAAACTGACCTATGCACATACACATATCTATAATATATCTATCTATCTACACACACACACACACACACACACACACACTGAGTGGCCATATTATTTTGATCTCTGAATGCATAATAACCTGGCCACTCAGTATATATATATATATATATATATATATATACCCGGTGCATGAATTCGTGCATGGGTGGGGTCCGGCCAGCCTGGCCAGGGGGAGGGGACATGGGCGGTTGGCCAGCCTGCCTGCTGGTCAAACTCCTGGTCGAGGGGACAATTTGCATATTAGCCTTTTATTGTATAGGATATACACTGAGTGGCCAGATTATTATGCATTCAGAGATCATAATAATCTGGCTACTCAGTGTGTGTGTGTGTGTGTGTGTGTGTGTGTGTGTGTGTGTATGTATGTATGTATATACACATAAATAATATGGAGATACAGATGCATAGATCTAAAACATATATACATATCACATAGATACAGATGCATATGTCTATAAACCTATATATACATAATATATAGATACATCTGTATCTATACTAAGGTAAATATAGGTTCATACTGATGTCTCCAACTCTGATCCATCACCACATGGATCATTCTAGTACCTCCCTCGATTGTCTGTCTCTTCCCACTTCAACAGTGAAAAACCTGGCTCCCACCATCTGCCTTAATCCTCTAGTTCCAGCGCACCTGCAGGGTGGTTTCAGCCTCGTTAGTACTTGCCCCCTCCGGGATCAACCTTGTCAACTAGAGTGCAGTGTGCACTGCGGGCCCTTTTGCCTCAGGTCTGACAGGCTCCACTCATTTCCCTTGGGACTTAATCAGCCCCTTTCCCCGACCCCCTTCAGGGAGACGCGTTTGTACATTTGTCACACACACAGATTCTTTGGTCACAGTCCACATTCCTTCCCGGCATCCCCAACCTCCTGAAAAATTACTTTCAAGCTTGCATATGTTAGATTTGCTCTTTCTGCTGTACAGTTCTCTGGGTTTTGACATATGCAGAGAGTCAGGAAATCAGCATTACAGCATCATACAGAGTAGTTTCATGGCCCGAATCACCCTGGGCTTCCCTTAGTCAGACGCTACCTCCGCAAACCCCTGGAAACCACTGATCTGTTACTGTCTCTATAGATTTGCTCTTTCTGAAATGTCATATACATGGAATCATACAGTATGTAGCCTCTTTTAGACTGGCTTTTTTCACTTAGCAATATATAGTCAGTATTTATTCTTTTCTTTTCATGGCTTTATAGCTCTTTCCTCTTTATAGCTGAAGTAGAGGCCCGGTGCATGACATTCGTGCACTCCGGGGAGGGGGGGGTGTCCTTTTTGCAGTTCGGAAGCCCTCGAGGGGTATTCGACTAATGGCTTAGGCCCCTGCGCTCGCCAGCCGTCAGTCTGGCTTGTGGCTGAGCAGCACTCCCCCTGTGGGAGAACACTGACTGCCAAGGGGCAGCTCCTGCATTGAGCATCTGCCCCCTGGTGGTCAGGGCGTATCATAGCGAATGGTCGTTCCGCTGTTTGGTCAATTTGCACATTACTCTTTTATTATATAGGATAGTATTCCATTGGTCAGGCAGGCATAGGTTTTTAATTTATTTTCTTTATTATTATTATTTTAAAATATATTTCTTTATTGATTTCACAGATGAAGGGAGAGGGAGAGAGAGATAGAAACATCAATGATGAGGGATAATCATTGATTGGCTGCTTCCTGCACACCCCCTACTGGGGATCGAGCCCCCAACCTGGGCATGTGCCCTTGGTCAGACTCAAACCCAGGACCTTTCAGTCCGAAGGCCGATGCTCTATCCACTGAGAAAAATGGCTAGGGCTTCCATTGATTTTTAGAGAGAGTAGAAGAGAGAGGGTAAGACAGAGAGAAATATCAATGTGAAAGAAACACATCAATTGGTTGCCTCCTGCACGAGCCCTGACCAGGGCCTGGGCTAGGGCAGAACCTGCAACCGAGGTACGTGCCCTTGACCAGGATTGAACCCGGGTATTTTGGTCTGTAGGCGGACGCTCTATCCACTGAGCCAAACCGGCTAGGGCCCTCCACAGCTGTTTAAATATGTGTTGAAATAGTGTAGATGTGAACTTCAAAATGTGTGTGTGTGTGTGTGTGTGTGTGTGTGTGTGTGTGTGTGTGTGTACTGGGTGGTGGTAGATAAAGAGCTTTTTTTAAAAAATTTAATAAATATTTATTGTTCAGATTATTACAATTGTTTCTCCTTTTTTCCCCCCCATAGCTCCCCTCCACCCGGTTCCCTCCCCCCCTCTGCCCTTACCTCCCCCTCACTGTCATCCATAGGTGTATGATTTTGTCCGGTCTCTTCCCGTACCCCACACACAGACACCCCTTTCCCCCTGAGAATTATCAATTCACTCCCATTCTATGCCCCTGATTCTATTATGTTCACCAGTTTATTCTGTTCCTCAGATTTTTAATTCACTTGACTTTTAGAATCACTTGTTGATAGGTATGTATTTGTTGTTCATAATTTTTATCTTTACTTTTTTCTTCTTTTTCCTCTTTTTAAATAATACCTTTCAGCTTTTCATATAATACTGGTTTGGTAGTGATGAACTCCTTTAGCTTTTTCTTATCTGTGAAGCTCTTTATCTGCCCTTCAATTCTGAATGATAACTTTGCTGGGTAGAGTAGTCTTGGTTGTAGGTTCTTGCTATTCATCACTTTGACTATTTCTTGCCACTCCCGTCTGGCCTGCATAGTTTCTGTTGAGAAATCAGCTGATAATCGTATGGGTGCTCCCTTGTAAGTAACTAACTGTTTTTCTCTTGCTGCTTGTAAGATTCTCTCTTTGTCTTTTGCCCTTGGCATTTTAATTATGATGTGTCTTGGTGTGGTCCTCTTTGGATTCCTTTTATTTGTGGTTCTGTGCGCTTCCTGGACTTGTAAGTCTATTTCTTTCACTAGGTGGGGGAAGTTTTCGGTCATTATTTCTTCAAATAGGTTTTCAATATCTTGCTCTCTCTCTTTTTCGGGCACACCCATAATTCTGATATTGGTATGCTTGAAGTTGTCCCAGAGGCTTCTTACACTATCTTCAACTTTCTGAATTCTCTTCTCTTCTTGCTTCTCTGGAGGAGTGTCCTTTGCCTCTTTGTGTTCCAAATCTTTGACTTGATTCTTGCGTTCCTCTAGACTGCTGTCGGGTCTCTGTATAATATTTTTTATTTCAGTCAGTGTATGTTTCATTTCTAGTTGGTCCTTTTTTTATATCCTCGAGGGTCTCATTAAATTTATCAGCCTTTTCCATGAAATTATTGAAAAAAACTTATAACCATGGTTTTGAACTCTATGTCATTAGTTTGTTCTCCTCCATTTCTTTCATTTTTGGATCTGTTTCCTTGCCTCCTCATTTTCGCTGCTTCCCTGAGTTGGTTGGGTAGCTTTGTGTACTAGGTGTCCTATTGGTTTAATGGTTCAGCCTCCCAGTTACCTGAGGTGGACACTCTTGGTGTACCCCTTTGTGGACTGTGTGTACAGCCTTGTTGTAGTTAAGTCTTGATTGTTGTTGGTGTCACTGGGAGGAATTGACCTCCAGGCCAATTGGCTGTGAGGACCCGCTGTGTCTATAAAGGAAGAATTGCTGTGCTGGAGACACATTATGGGGCCGGAATTGTTCCAGTAGGGCTTTGGCGCTCACTGAGTCTGCCTCTTGAATGTGTCCCTTACGAGCGTGGTTGAAATCTGGTGTCATTTCACACTGACCACTAGATGCCATAATTTCTGGATCTCCAATGGGGTGCAGGTCAGCTACTGTCTGAGGCCACCCAGCAGGAGCTACAGCAAGAACTAGTTTTCTCCTCTTTGCTTGGGGTTTGGCAGTTTTGGAGCAGTTTGACTGGAGCTGCAGTTTATTTGGTTAAGCTTCCACAGAACAGGCCATTTATATGCAAAAGCCGCTGTGTGGAGCCTGGGCGGGTTTGTAGGATGTGCGCGGAGGGGTCTCAGGGCGGGGCAGGGTCTCAGGGCATCACTAGGCTAGGGCGTGGCAAACAGCGATGGCTGCCGTCAGCCGTCTCTGCCTTTCCGAGTTTCCAAGTCCCTGCGTCCCGCGCTCCAGCACAGTAAACACTGATTGCTGGGCGCACCTCTGCAAAAAAGTCACTCTCACTTTCTGACCCATTGGCCAAGAGTCCAGCTTCTCCCTGTAGGTGTCTGGGTCCCCCGTGTGTCCCCAGAAACTGGATTTCAGAGTGATTGGGAGCTTGTCTCCCTTCGGGTTTAAAAAAAGCCACGCGCCCTGTCGCCTGCCACCAGCCCGATTCGCGCACCTCCGTACCTCAGCTTCTCAGTGTTTGTGCTCCTTTCTCTTTCCTCCTCAGCTGTAAAGTTTCTGCTCAGCCAGCTTTCCCGTGGTTCTGGGTGGTAGACATTTTGTCTTTTAGTTGTAGTTTTGAAATTGTTGTGCGCGGCAGCAGTTTAGTTGTTTAACTTTTTGAAAATCCTTTTAGGGCACCCCTTACAGAAAAATGAACTCAAAGTGGCTCATAGACATCAATGTGAAATGTAAAATGCTAAACTTCTAGAAGAGAACACAGAAGAAAACCTGCTTTACCTTGGCTGGGTGATGAGTTTTTAAATACAACAGAAAAGCCCAGCCGGTGTGGCTCAGTGGTTGAGCATCAACCCATGAACCAGGAGATCACGGTTCGATTCCCCAGTCAGGCCACATGCCCGGGTGGTGGGTTGGATCCCCAGTGTGGGGCGTGCAGGAAGCAGCCAATCAATGATTCTCTCTCAGCATTGATGTTTCTATCTCTCTCTCCCTCTCCCTTGCTCTCTCTGAAATCAATACAAAATGTATTTTAAAAAATACAATAGGAAAAGCATGGTCCATGAAAAATAAAATGATAAACTGGACTGCATCAAACTTTAAATGTTTGCTCTGCGAACAACACCGTTAAGAGAAAGAAGACGAGCCACAGCCTGGGGGAAAGTCTTTGCAAAATGCATATCTGATAAAGGACTGGTATTCAAAACATACGTGGAACTCTTAAAACCCAACAATAAAAAAACAAACAACTCAATTAAAAATGAGCAAACGATCTGAACAGTCACCGAAGAAGAATGCCAAAGGGCAGAGAGGCATATGAAAAGGTGCTCCCCATCATAAGTCACCAGGGAGCTGCAAATTACAGCAAGACACCGCCATGTGACTCAATGGGCGGAGCGTCCTCCCCTGCACCCAAAGGTCGCAGTTTGATGCCAGGTCGGGGCACCTGGATGTGGCACAACTGGAGCCCCCATTCATTGCTGGTGGGGATGCGACCTGTGGGAATACGGCCACTGTGCAAGGCAGTTGGAGGTTTCTTACAAAGCTAAACATATTCTTACACGATCCAGCAGTCATGCTCCCTGCTGTTTCCCCAAAGGAGCTGAACATTTATGTCCACGCCAAAACCTGCACCCACAGCTTTATTCAGAATCAGCAAGATGTGCAAGCAACCAAGATGCCTGTCCTTCAGTAGCTGAAGGGTTAGTGCACATCATATGAACCATGATACATCCAGACAATGGAATACTATCTATAATAATAAAGGGATAATATGTTAATTAGGGCGTCTTCCGGATGTCCTTCCTGACGAAGCCAGGTCCAGAGGGAAGCCAGTCTGGGTCCCGGGTGCCTGCCAGGGGCTGGAAGAGGGAAGCAGCCCAGGTCCCGGGTGCCTGCAGGCGGCCAGAGGAGGGAAGCCCAGGTTTTGGATGCCGGAGGGAAGTTGGTGCTGGCAGCTGGGGGAAGGAAGGCCTACTCTTGCACGAATTTTTGTGCATTGGGCCTCTAGCTCAATTATAAAGAGAAAAGGGCTATAAAGCCATGAAAAGAAAAGAATGAATACTGACTATATATTGCTAAGTGAAAAAAGCCAGTCTAAAAGAGGCTACATACTGTATGATTCCATGTATATGACATTTCAGAAAGAGCAAATCTATAGAGACAGTAACAGATCAGTGGTTTCCAGGGGTTTGCGGAGGTAGCGTCTGACTAAGGGAAGCCCAGGGTGATTCGGGCCATGAAACTACTCTGTATGATGCTGTAATGCTGATTTCCTGACTCTCTGCATATGTCAAAACCCAGAGAACTGTACAGCAGAAAGAGCAAATCTAACATATGCAAGCTTGAAAATAATTTTTCAGGAGGTTGGGGATGCCGGGAAGGAATGTGGACTGTGACCAAAGAATCTGTGTGTGTGACAAATGTACAAACGCATCTCCCTGAATGGGGTCGGGGAAAGGGGCTGATTAAGTCCCAAGGGAAAAGAGTGGAGCCTGTCAGACCTGAGGCAAAAGGGCCCGCAGTGCACACTGCACTCTAGTTGACAAGGTTGATCCCGGAGGGGGCAAGTGTTAACGAGGCTGAAACCACCCTGCAGGTGCGCTGGAACTAGAGGATTAAGGCAGATGGTGGGAGCCAGGTTTTTCACTGTTGAAGTGGGAAGAGACAGACAATCGAGGGAGGTACTAGAATGATCCATGTGGTGATGGATCCGAGTTGGAGACATCAGTATGAACTTAGTAGAGGCCCGGTGCATGAATTCATGCACCAGTGGGGTCTCTCGGCCCGGCCTGTGGGTCGGGCTGAAACCAGCTCTTTGACATCCCCTGAGGGGTCCCGGATTGCAAGAGGGCGCTGGCCAGGCCATGGGGCCCCACCAGTATACAATTGGGGCCGGGGGTGAGGGGTGGGGGACACAGGAGGTTGGCCAGTGGGGGAGGGACCATGGGAGGGCTCCAGGACATGTCCAGCCCGTCTCAGTCCTGATTGGCCAGACCCCAGCAGCAAGCTAACCTACAGATCAGAGTGTCTGCCCCCTGGTGGTCAGTGCACATCATAGCGAACGGTTGAGCAGCCTTAGCATATCATTAGCATATTACGCTTTGATTGGTTGAACGGCCCACTGGACCACTGGACACTTAGCATATTAGGCTTTTATTATATAGGATGTTTACCTTAGTATAGATACAGATGCACCTGTATCTACATATTATGTATATATAGGTTTATAGATATATGCATCTGTATCCCTACATTATGTATATACTAGAGGCCCGGTGCACAACATTCGTGCACTCAAGGTGGGGGGGGGTCCCTCGGCCCGTGCCCTTTTGCAGTCTGGGAGCCCTCGGGGAGTGGGCCTAAGCCAGCAGTTGGACATCCTTAGCACTGCCGCGGAGGCAGGAGACGCTCCCGCCACTGCCACTGTGCTTGCCAGCCGTGAGCCTGGCTTGTGGCTGAGCAGCACTCCCCCTGTGGGAGTGCACTGGCCACCTGGGGGCAGCTCCTGCATTGAGTGTCTGCCCCCTGGTGGTCAGTGCGTGTCATAGCGACTGGTCATTCCACTGTTCGGTTGATTTGCATATTACCCTTTTATTATACAGGACATGTTTATAGATATATGCATCTGTACTCTATATTATGTATATACCAGAGGCCTGGTACACAAAATTCGTGCACGGGTAGGGTCCCTAGGTCTTGCTGGCGATCAGGGCTGATCAGATTCCCCACTTCCCTGCCTCCCCTCTTTCTCCTTCCCTCACCACTTGAGCGCTGCCACTGCATGGTTCCCCCCCACCCCCCCACCTCCTCCTTCCCTGCCACACGTGGTTCCCCCACCTCCTCACCTCCTCCTTCCCCTGCTCCCTCAGTGCCCTGCCACCACTGCAGGTCTCCTGCCATGTTCCACGCTGCCCCCTGCTGGTCAGCGCATGTCATAGTGAGTGATCAAACTCCCGGTCTCATGGTCGAACTCCCGAGGGTACACTTTGCATATTAGCCTTTTATATATACACTGAGTGGCCAGATTATTATGATCTCTGAACGCATAATAAGCTGGCCACTCAGTGTATATCCTATATAATAAAAGGCTAATATGCTTGTCCCCTTGACCAGGAGTTCGACCAGCAGGAAGGCCGGCCAACCGCCCATGTCCCCTCCCCCTGGCCAGGCTGGCCGGACTCCACCATGCATGAATTCATGCACCGGGCCTCTAAAACACACACACACACACACACACACACACACACACACACACACACACACACTGAGTGGCATTCAGAGATAATAATAATCTGGCCACTCAGTGTATATATATAGATATGTTTATAGATATGTGTCTATGCATAGGTTAGTTTACACATATATTTCCTTGTACTGTCAGCTGAGAGGGCCTACAGCAATGATACTCCAGTAGCAATGAGCACACGAGCCCACACCTCGGTTTCCAGCACCATTCTCCAATAAAGGGTTCCTTGGAAAAATGGCTGATTCTATGGCTGGGGCAGAAAATAGACACAATGAGCCTGGAACAGCCTGTAGTGCCAGAAAGTAAAGCAGTACTCCTCCTCCTCTCTCTCTCTCTCTCTCTCTCTCTCTCTCAGAGTGATGGGGGCATGAGAAAGGGACAGAAGAACCAGCTGAAAGCTCCCATTGCCTAATGCGGGAACAATTTGAGCAACAAAATAAATAGAGTAGTATTGGATTATAACCAAAAGTATAAAATAAATATCCAGTTATAAATAAATGATTAAATAATAAATGAATAAGGGAAAAGAGACACGCTCCGTGGAGATAATTCCACATAGTTTATTTAACCCTGCAGCTACTGAAGGACAGACAGCTTGGTTGCTTGCACATCTTGCTGATTCTGAATAAAGCTGTGGCAAACATCTGGGTGCAGGTTTTGGCGTGGACATAAATGTTCAGCTCCTTTGGGGAAACAGCAGGGAGCACGACTGCTAGATCGTGTAAGAATATGTTTAGCTTTGTAAGAAACCTCCAACTGCCTTGCACAGTGGCCGTATTCCCACCAGGTCGCATCCCCACCAGCAATGAATGAGGGTTCCAGTTACACCACATCCAGGTGCCCCGACCTGGCATCAAACTGTGACCTTTGGGTGCAGGGGAGGACACTCCGCCCATTGAGTCACATGGCGGTGTCTTGCTGTAATTTGCAGCTCCCTGGTGACTTATGATGGGGAGCACCTTTTCATATGCCTCTCTGCCCTTTGGAATTCTTCTTCGGTGACTGTTCAGATCGTTTGCTCATTTTTAATTGAGTTGTTTGTTTTTTTATTGTTGAGTTTTAAGAGTTCCACCTATGTTTTGAATACCAGTCCTTTATCAGATATGCATTTTGCAAAGACTTTCCCCCAGGCTGTGGCTTGTTTTTTCTTTCTCTTAACGGTGTTGTTCGCAGAGCAAACATTTTTTAAAATATATTTTATTGATTTATTACAGTGAGGAAGAGAGAGGGATAGAGAGAAACATCGATGAGAGAGAAACATCGATCAGCTGCCTCTTGCACACCTCCTACTGGGGATGTGCCCGCAACCAAGGTACATGCCCTTGACCCGAATCGAACCTGGGACCTTTCAGTCCGCAGGCCGACGCTCTATCCACTGAGCCAAACCGGTTTCTGCAGACATTTAAAGTTTGATACAGTCCAGTTTATCATTTTATTTTTCATGGACCATGCTTTTCCTATTGTATTTTTTAAAACACATTTTTAATTGATTTCAGAGAGAGCAAGGGAGAGAGCAAGGGAGAGGGAGAGAGAGATAGAAACATCAATGCTGAGAGAGAATCATTGATTGGCTGCTTCCTGCACGCCCCACACTGGGGATCCAGCCCACCACCCGGGCATGTGGCCTGACTGGGGAATTGAACCGTGATCTCCTGGTTCATGGGTCGATGCTCAACCACTGAGCCACACCGGCTGGGCTTTTCTGTTGTATTTAAAAACTCATCACCCAGCCAAGGTAAAGCAGGTTTTCTTCTGTGTTCTCTTCTAGAAGTTTAGCATTTTACATTTCACATTGATGTCTATGAGCCACTTTGAGTTCATTTTTCTGTAAGGGGTGCCCTAAAAGGATTTTCAAAAAGCTCTTTACCTACCACCACCCAGTACACACACACACACACACACACACACACACACACACACACACACACACATCTTTTTAAAAAATATATATTTTATTGAATTTTTATAGAGAGGAAGGGAGAGGGATAGAGAGTTAGAAACACTGATGAGAAACATCGATCAGCCGCCTCATGCACACCCCCCACTGGGGATGTCCCTGCAACCAAGGTACATGCCCTTGACCGGAATTGAACCTGGGACCTTTCAGTCCGCAGGCCGACGCTCTATCCACTGAGCCAAACCGGCCAGGGCCGCCCACACACATCTTGAAGTTCACATCTATAATATTTCAACACACATTATTTCAACAGATATTTAAACAGCTGTGGGGGGCCCTCGTCGGTTTGTCTCAGTGGATGGAGTGTCAGCCTGCAGACCAAAGCATCTTGGGTTCAAGCCTGGTCAATGGCACCTATCAGTTGTGGGCTCTGCCCTAGCCCCGGCCCTGGTCAGGGTGTGTGCAGGAAGCAACCAATCGATATGTTTCTCTTACATTGATGTTTTTCTCTGTCTTTCCCTCTCTCTTCTACTCTCTCTAAAAATCAATGGAAAAATATCCTCGGGGGGTGTAATTTCTGGTGTATTGCAAATACTGACTTAAAACAAAAATTGTGAAATCACTTTTGATAGGAGCCCAATGGCATCAAAACCACCTGTGAACGGGCACTGTGTCCATCTCAAATCTGCCCGCTGGCTCTTCTTTCCCAGGCTCCCTTTGGAAGATCCCTTTTATTCCTGCCTCCTCTGTTCATCTGCAGCCCCTCAAGAGAGGTCTCCACGTGCCATCTTTCTCCCTGCGGCAGCCTTCTGTTATTCCTCCATCACACTTCTCTGAAACACACATGTATATGTTACATTTCTTCTTATAACCCATGACCATGATTTCGGAGAGGAAGGGAGAGAGAGAGAGAGAGAGAGAGAGAGAGAGAGAGAGAGAGAGAGAGAAACATCAATGATAAGAATCACTCATCCGTGCCTCCTGCATGCCCCCTACTGGGGATCTGGCTGCAACTCAGGCACATGGCCTGACTGGGAATGGAACCGATCATTGTCAGGAATAGAGAAATGTGAAAAGGGAATCGGGAAGGCTGGTCAACCTTAATTGCTCTGAATGGTCGGAGCTAATCACTCATTGTTTAGTTGAGACATTGGTAGTTAAAGCCGCCTCCACCTGTTAATCATATGTAAATTCTTGCTGATTGTCTATTATTGGAATTTTCTGCCTAAAGGATATGGGTGTATCTCAGAACCCCAATAAAAGGGATGGCAAAGGCCAGAGCAGTGGGAGTCCTCCCCCTAGAGGTGGACTCCCACCTGGCCCCCCAATATTCCCAAATTAATTCTTTTCTAGTCTCTCTTCATTTTGTGTGCGGCCTTCTCCAGAACCCGAACCCTGAACAGGAACCCTGAACCCCGTGGGACGTGAAAGGGGCTCCCACAAGGTGGATGCTCAACCACTGAGCCATGCTGGCCGGGCTGATCATGTTTCTTCTGCATAACCATCAAACACACAAGCAAGATGAGCTTGTCTGTGCAAACAGGACTCACTGCCCGTGTGGATGGGGCTCACTGTCAGTGCGTGTAAGCCCAGGAAACCCTGTTCGCAGGATGAGCAGTTGGGATGAGGCCCGTGCTTCGCAGTGCTGGGGCCCCTGGGGCCTTCTAGGGTAAGGTGACCAGACGTCCCGCTTTTGGCGGGACAGTCCCGATTTTTAACAATTTGTCCCGCGTCCCGCGGCGTTTTAAAAAAGTCCCGATTTTTGGAAAGAATGCACGACAAGCTAGGGAACGGCGGGAGAACGGGAAGGGAATATACGGTTTTCGGCGGCCATGTGGCTATTTAGCCAGGATAGGAGTTTTATATTATTTTTGTTAATTTTATAATGTTAAACTTTACTAATAACAAATAATTGTTGAGAACTGATTATCGAGAACTGCTTATCAAAGTTCGCATTGTTGATCAGTTGTTAGAATTCGACCACCATTGTTTGGACGTAATGAACAATGGCATTTTTTGGGATTGGCAACGACGAAAACATTTTGTAACTGTCTCTCAGACGATACACATCGTACTGTGTGCTAGTAAGCTAGTTAAACAAGTGATGTCATTACAAATCAGCTATTCAGATAATTTAGGTAAGTAATTTATTTATTTATTTCATAAATACATAAATTTTCTTAAATTTAGCAGACAGTACTCGTATTATTTATATTTTTTATAGTGGCGGCAAAAAGTCTAGCACCGGCCTTGAAAGTGACACTTACGACTTACGTTCCGGCAAATTCATGACCTTTTAAACAACGACAGCAATCTACTAAAAAAAATTCACTCAAATGAGAAATATGCCAAAGAATAAAATAACACTATACATAATTTTTTATTTATTATATTTGTAAATTGTACTTATGTTGAAATTTAAAAAAATATATTACAATACTATTTTTGCGTTCTATGAAAATTTTTGTTGCTCCATATAGACCAAATTTTTAATCAAGAATCCCCCCCCCCCCCTCGTCAATGGTGTCCCGCTTTACCAATGTTAAAATCTGGTCACCTTATTCTAGAGTGAACTGGGAGGGGCCATTGGGAAAGGGGCGGGGACTAGAACCGGAGGGTTCCTTCTCAGACTTACCGATTTTTAAAAAAATATATTTTATTGATTTTTTACAGAGAGGAAGAGAGAGGGATAGAGAGTCAGAAACATCGATGAGAGAGTAACACCAATCAGCTGCCTCCTGCAACCCCCTCCTGGGGATGTGCCCGCAACCAAGGTACATGCCCTTGACCGGAATCGAACCTGGGACCCTTGAGTATGCAGGCCGACGCTCTATCCACTGAGCCAAACCAGTTAGGGCAGACTTACTGATTTTTGGACAGAGTACATGTGGGAGTTGTGATCTGGGAAGATGATTTAAAAAAAACCACACCTTTGCCTGCCTGGCCGGTGGTTGAATGTCAACCTATGAACCAGGAGATCACCGTTCAGTTCCTGGTCAGAACATGTGCCTGCATTGCGGGCTCCATCCCCAGTGTGGGGTGTGCAGGAGGCAGCCAATCAATGACTTTCTCTCATCATTGATGTTCCGATCTCACTCTCTCCCCCTTCCTTTCTGAAATCAATAAAAACGTATAAAAAAACCAAACACACCTCTGCCTGCCCCATGATTCATCTCAAAGACTTTGTGCCATGCCAGGGGCTTACAAACTCCTGTGAAGTCTCTCCTGGACCCTGTGACGCGATACAGCCCCTGCAATTCTAGCTCGTGTGGCCGCGCTCCTGTCAAGAGGACACCCACTCCCCATCCCTGGTGAGGCCTGGACCCCCTGGGCAGTGCGCCAGAACCCATGGGACAGAGTGGGAGGAATCCACTAGTTGCTGAAGGATTGAAGTTGGTTACCCAGCACTCATTTCCCGAGCACATCCCCTGGGTGGGTCAGCGGACACATTTTGAGGGAGTGGAAGTCCTGGTGAGGAACAGACGCAGAAGGAGATGGATGCTCTGAAGACAGGGCTGCGGGAGGGGGCAGGGCAGGCCTGTGTGGAGAGGTGACATTTGAGCTGAGACCCGGTGAAGTGAGGGAGCAAACCAGCCAGCTATCGGAGTGAATATCTGGGGCAGAGAGGCAGCTAGTGAAAGGCCTGGAGCAGGTGCATGTGAGTGTGTCTGAGGGCCACGTATGGTGCACACCCCACGCGCTGTGTGTTTGGGGGGCCGGTTAGGAAGCCAGTGCGGCTGGAGTTGGCTGGAGCTGCTTGAGCCAAGGGGAAAGTGGGTGGAGAGGGGCCAGAGCAATGATGGGAAAGGGGACCAATCATAGAGTCCTTAGGCCATGCCCTAGCTGGTTTGGCTCAGTGGATAGAGCATCAGCCCGGACTAACCGGTCCTGGGTTTGATTTCAGTCAAGGGTTTGTACCTCGGTTGCAGGCTCGAGCCCCAGCATTGGTTGGGGCATGTGCGGGAGGCAACCAATTAATGTGTCTCTCTTACATCGATGTTTTTCTCTCTCTGTCTCTTCCCCTTCCACACTCTCTAAAAATCAATGGAGCCTGGCCGGTGTGGCTCAGTGGGTGTGCATCGACCTATGAACCAGGAGGTCACGGTTCGATTCCCAGTCAGGGCACATGCCCGGGTTGCAGGCTCGATCCCCAGTAGGGGGCGTGCAGGAGGCAGCCGATCAATGATTCTCTCTCATCATGGATGTTTCTTTCTCCCTCTCCTTTCCTCTCTGAAATCAATAAAAATACGTATTTTAAAAATCAATGAAAAAAATATCCTCAGGTGCTGTGAGGACTCAGGCTTTGACTTGGAGTGACTTGGAAAGCCCAGGGGTGACCTGATCTCAATGCAGGGAATGCTCTGGCCGCTGGGCGGGGAGGAGACTGGGGTAGGAGAGGTTAAGGCTGGGTTCAGAGGGCGGAGGGAGCCCAGTGAGGAGGCCGTGGCTGTCCAACTGCGTGCCGATGGGGCTTAGGCTGGGGGCGGGGGGGTCAGAAGTGGCAGTGGCAGGGCTGGGCTAGGGAAAGAGACTGTTTTAGCCCAATTGGCCTGAGACGGAGCAGAGACCCGAAGGCTCACAGTCATGTCAACGTGCGGGTGAAGAGACTTCTGGATGGAGGACATCGGTGGTGCAAAGGCCCTGGGGCCGGCCCAGCCAGGCCGCCAGGGGGCTGAAGCCGGTGGGAACCAGCATGAATGACCCAGGAGGGAGGTGGCAGCCGGCCCGGCGGCAGATTGCCTTACAAGGTGCCCTGCAGCGCCGCCACCGCGTGCTCGGCCGCCAGCATTGGGCGGGAGCGCGCCGAGGGGGCGGGGCCGGCGGGGCGCGGGCGGGGGGCTCGGCGGGCGCCGTTGCCAGTGCGCGAGGCGACGCGGCAGCTTCCGATCCAGGTCGGTACCGAGCGCTCCCAGGCGGGGGCGTGCGGGGTCCCGCGCCGCAGTCTTCGCCCCGTCGCCCCCGCGTGCCCCCGCGCACACCTGTCATACCCAGCGCGCCCCTGGCCCGAACGCGCGCTGCCCACGCAGCTCCGGACGCGGGAGGCCCAGGCTGCGGAGTTCCTCCCGCCCTGCGGCGCCGAGGGCCCGGTGCGCCTGGGCAGCCGCGTGGGTGGCCGTAGCGGTGGCAGGCGGCTGTGCGCTGGGGTCGCAGGTGCATCTCAGGCGGGTTGGTGGCCTGGGTGGCGTGTGCCTGTGGGCGCTGAGCGATGGGTGGCAAGTCCAGGCCTGGGGGCGAGGGAGGGCTCTTTGGGTGCTGTGGATGGGGGTGGGCTCCGAGGGGCGGGGGTGGGGGTGCATGGAGCCTTCTGGAAGGCGGCTCATTGCGGCTGACTCGGTTGTGTGGCGGCAGAGAGCGGGTGTCTGGGCGCCATCGCCATCGGTGTGGGGGGCGTTGGGGATCGCAGCGGCGTATGGCGGGGAGGGAGGGAGGAATGTATGCGGTGGTCTCGCTGGGACGCGTCCACCTGGGAGTGCTGACCTGGGTGGTGGGGGAAGGGCGAGATGTACCGGGGCTGGGGGAGGGTGTAGGGACCTGACGGGACATGTGTTCTTGAGTGGGGCTGTCGCTGAGGGTGGTTGAAGCACTCTGCTGGGCTTGGGGTGGGGGACCTCCCTCCAACTCTCCCTTGCCCTCCCCCCCCCCCCCCAGACATGTTGCTGCTCAAGAAACAGACGGAGGACATCAGCAGCGTCTATGAGATCCGCGAGAAGCTGGGCTCGTGAGTGTGGCCGCCAATGTGTTGTGTGTGCATGAGTGTCAGCGCGTGTGCGTCAGTGGCTGTGTGGGCGTGTGTGCGTGGGATGGGTGGCCTGGGATGGAGAGAGCCTCCCCTTCTGCTTCAGCTGGGGGGGGGGCTTCCTCCTCCCCACCTCTCCTCTTCCCCCCTCTCCTCCCCTCCTCTGCCTCTCCATCTTGCCCTCTCCCTTCCTGCCTCCGCTGTCTCCGCGGCAGGGGTGCCTTCTCCGAGGTGGTGCTGGCCCAGGAGCGGGGCTCCTCACACCTTGTTGCTCTGAAGTGCATTTCCAAGAAGGCCCTTCGAGGCAAGGAGGCCCTGGTGGAGAATGAGATTGCGGTGCTCCGCAGGTGCGTGCCTGGCCCTGGCTGCTAGGGCTGAAGGCCTGTGGGGCAGTGCCCTGGGGTGGAGTGCCCGGCCCCCTCTGTGCCCCAGGAAGGCCTGGCGTGGGGCTGTGCCTTGCAGGATTGGGCAGGGGTGGCCTGGGGTAGGGAAGGGGGCAGAGGTGGAAGGAAGCACCCCTAGGCCCTGAGGCTAGAGGAGGCTGCAGTGGCTTACAAGGTTTTATTTTTATTTTTAATCATATATTTTTATGGATTTCAGAGAGGAAGGGAGAGGGAGAGAGAGAGAGAGACAGAAACATCAATGATAAGAGAAACATCAGTCATTGATCAGCTGCCTCCTGCACGCCCCACAGTGGGGATGGAGCCCACAACCCGGCCATGTGCCCTGACCGGGAATCGAACCGAGACCTCTTGGTTCATAGGTCAACGCTCAACCACTGAGCCATGCCGGCTGGGCCAAGGGCTTTTTAAAAAAATATATTTTCATTGACTTCAAAGAGGAAGGGAGAGGGAGAGAGATAGAAATATCAATGATGAGAGAGAGTCATTGATCGGCTGCCTCCTGTACGCCCCCTACTGAGGATTGAGCACAAAACCTGGGCATGTGCCTTGACTGGAATCGAACACGGGACCCTTCAGTTCACAGGCCGATGCTCTACCCACTGAGCCAAACCAGCTAGGGCAGGGTTGTTGTTGTTTTTTAAAAATATTTTTATTGATTTCAGAGAGGAAGGGAAGAGGGAGAGAGAGATAGAAACATTGATGAGAGAGAATCACTGATCGGCTGCTGCCTCCTGCCCGCCCCACACTGGGGATCGAGCCCATAACGCGGGCATGTGCCCTGACTGGGAATCAAACCGTGACCTCCTGGTTCATAGGTTGATGCTCAACCACTGAGCCACACTGGCTGGGCTACAAGGGCTTTTTCTTGCTGTTTGCAGGGTCAGCCACCCCAACATCGTGGCTCTGGAGGACGTCCACGAGAGCCCCTCCCACCTCTACCTGGCCATGGAGCTGTGAGGAGGGCAGGGCGGGCTGGGGGGCTGGGTGGTGAGTGGGGGCTGAGGGGCCTGGCTCAAACGAACACCTGCTCCTCACAGGGTGACAGGGGGCGAGCTGTTCGACCGCATCATGGAGCGTGGCTCCTACACAGAGAAGGATGCCAGCCACCTGGTGGGCCAGGTCCTCGGCGCTGTCTCCTACCTGCACAGCTTGGGCATCGTGCACCGCGACCTCAAGGTGCCCGCCCTCTCACCCACTTGCCCAGGCCCTTACCCAGCCTCCTGTGCACCAAGGGCCTGGGGGACTTGAGGGGGCCCAGCCCCTGGTCGCAGCCCCCAGGACCACGCCAGGGCTGACCTCTGGCCTCCCGTGTGTCCTAGCCTGAAAACCTCCTCTATGCCACGCCATTCGAGGACTCCAAGATCATGGTCTCCGACTTCGGCCTCTCCAAAATTCAGGCTGGCAACATGCTGGGCACCGCCTGTGGGACCCCAGGATATGTGGGTATGTGAGGGGGGCTCCCTGAGGGGGCTGGGGGACCCCGTGGGAGCTGTGGTGCCCGGGGCAGGGCAGGTGGCTGGCCATTCCTGGGGTGACTAGGCGGAGCCAGGCAGCGCTGAAGGCTGGTGTGTGTGTGCGCGGGTGTGCGTCTGTCTGTCTCTGGCCCCCAGCCCCGGAGCTCTTGGAGCAGAAACCCTACGGGAAGGCCGTAGATGTGTGGGCCCTGGGTGTCATCTCCTACATCCTGTGAGTGACCACTGGGAAGGCTCTTCTTCTGCCCGCCTGCCCCCCTGCTGGGTTGGGGAGGGTTGGACAGCTGGGTGATTCATCTGTGGGTGCCAGGCTGTGTGGCTACCCCCCCTTCTACGACGAGAGCGACCCCGAACTCTTCAGCCAGATCCTGAGGGCCAGCTACGAGTTTGACTCTCCCTTTTGGGATGACATCTCTGAATCAGGTGAACTTGAGGCTGGCCCCAAGCTCAGGGAGGGGAGGGGGGCGCGCTGAGGGGAATGGGGGCGGGCTGGGCTGACCTGGCTTCCCTGCTCCAGCCAAAGACTTCATCCGGCACCTTCTGGAGCGAGACCCGCAGAAGAGGTTCACGTGCCAGCAGGCCTTACAGCATCTTTGGTGAATGGAACCCCTGCCAAGCTGTCCCAGGGCTGGAGGGAGGGACCACACCCTCAGATACCCCCCCCCCCCAACCCTCACTGACCCCTGGCCTCCCTCTAGGATCTCTGGGGATGCTGCCTTTGACAAAGACATCCTGGGCTCGGTCAGTGAGCAGATCCAGAAGAATTTTGCCCGGAATCACTGGAAGGTCAGTATGGGTCGGGCCGTGGACCTTTTTGGCTCCAGGCTGCCTCCCTTCCCACCTGCCCTATCCCTCAGCCTCAGGGGGAGGCCGCCAGTAGCCTCTCTGACCCTTGAAATCTCAGGGTTCAGGACCGGTCATAGCCTGATAGCCCTCTCTCCCTGCAGCGAGCATTCAATGCCACCTCTTTCCTGCGCCACATCCGAAAGCTGGGGCAGAGCCCAGAGGGTGAGGAGGGCTCAGAGCGGAGGATGGCCCGCCACAGCCACCCGGGCCTCGGGGCTGGCCAGCCCTCCAACTGGTGATGCCCAGGTACGTGGGGGTGGGCCCTGCCCCCCCCCAATAGGAGGTGGTTCCTGGGTTAGCTTAGAGGGTGTGGCGCCCCATGTGGCCAAGAGCTAAGCGGGGTGGACCCCAGAGAGCAGAGGGCTGAGGGCAGAGGGCACAGATGGAAGGGAGGGTCGGTCCAGGGTTCCGGGAGGAGTAGACAAGAGAGGGGGCCAGCAGGGGCTGGGGACCGCGGGCACCGTGAGGATCCGAGAGGGGCCCAGTGTCAAGACCCAGTGGGCTCCATCCGCAGCTGAGGGCCTTGACTGGGAGCCGGGCACAGTGCGGGCCGGGGTGCCTCCTGACTGTTCCTCTCCCTTGTGCGCTTCTCTCTCTCCCTCCACCCCTGGCAGATGCTGAGGCTGAGTGCACTGACCCCCGATTCTCTTCCCATGGACCCTCTCAGTCCTCTCCCCCATCCCCGCACCCTGGGGCTGGCCTCTGGTGGAGAGTTTGAGACGTGTGTGGCCCGCGGCACTCGGGTGGGAGGGGGGCACCCCTCAGGCTCTGCCCTTGCCGAGGGGCTGGTGGGGCATGGCCGCAGGGGCTCCCCTCCCCTGTCGCTGCCACAACCCCTCTAGACGCTGACGAGGCTCCAGGGGCTCCTTCCTGCACGCTGTTCTGCGCTTCGCTGACTGTGGGTGGTCCCGCTTGTGTCGTGGCCTCCGGCTCCCCTCCGGTTTCCCCCAAATCAATAAAGACAGACAGAGCAAAGGGCCTGGGGCCGGTGGTGAGCTGGAGGGAGGGGGAAGGGGCAGGGAGGGGGGAAGAGGGAGGGGACGGGTATCACCTGTGGGAAAGAAACCTGACCTAGCCCACTGCCACCCACACTTCTGCTCCCTTGGATCATGGCACACAAACTCCCGGTTGTCCGAGAACTTTCTGTCCCCGCCGGGCCCCCAAAGTGCCAGCAAGAGGCAGCCCGGATAGCAGCTCTGCCACCCTGGAGGTGGGCCTGCGTGTAGCTCTGGTTGCCAGCAGAGGGGGCTGGTGGGAGGCCCCACGGGAACCCAAGTCGCCAGGCCAGGAAGGGCTCACAGGCGAGTGAAGGCCTGTAGCCTGGGGTGGGGGGCGCCCAGAGTCCCAGCCTGCCGCCTCCAACCTCTCCCCACCGTCTCTCCCCGCAGTATTTCCAGCACACACTTTCCTATGGGGAAGGCTAGTGTCAGAGAGTGCAGGGGAGCCCCTTGGCCAGGAGAGGGCGCCACCGGGCCGCAATCGCTGTGCCGTGCTGAGCTGAGCTTTGGAACCTATGGGCTCCAGGCTTGGGGGAACCCAGGCTGGGCTGGTTATGGCTCCTGGTGTGAAGAGCGGTGGCCCCTGCCCCTTGCGCCCCAATTCTGGAGGGGTCCAAGCCTCTCCTGGACCCACTAGGCCCTTCTCCTGTGCCCACCAGGGGAAGACCCCCTAGGCCCACACCTCAGTTCCAGCCAGAGCAGAGAGAGCACCCTCAGAGTTTGGGGCCAGCTGGCCACTCCTTCCTCCCCACTGGGACCCCTGCGAGCCCCACCGCGGAGCGTGATGGAGAGAGACCTTCTGTGGGCCTTCAGGACCTGAAGGGGAGCAGTGACATCCAAAGCAGGGCTGGCCTGGGTCTCAGGGGCGGGGACTGGATCAGGATTTGGGGTTGGAAACAGGGGGCCTGGCTTCCACTGAGGAGAGCGGCTGGGGGTCCCAGCATCCTCCCGCCACCTTCCTGCTCCACATTGCCCCATGCACACCCCTCCCACAGGTCCCTGAGCTGAGCAAGTCTAGAGAGGGGTGGGCAGCTTCCTCCTCTGTCCCCATGGCCGGTTCTAGGCCACCCTTCACTCCAGGCTCTGGGGTCATACAATCCAGGGGACCTCAGGCAGCCAGCGCCACGGCCAGGTCTCAACAACTTGGCCTTCTCACCTCCGACGGACCTGTTCTGCCTCTCCTTAGCTCTCCGTCCGGGGCCTTGGCATCTGTCCCGCCACCTCAGACATCACCAGCGTCCCTTCGCTGGCTCTCCTTCCCTTCTTTCCAGTCCACATGAGACCCCGCGACACCGACTCATTCTCCTTTTGTCTGTCAAATATTGGTCAGGCATCTACGCCTGTGGCCGGTGCAGAGCCCGCCGGTCAGGGAGCCTGCCCGCGCGGAGGAGGCCCCGTGAAGGGATGGGCGTACTCGGATGATAGGAATGATGTGCGTGGGAAAGCCGCATGCTGGCTGCTCAGGAGCAGGTCTGAGCCAGCCTTCGAGAAGGAATCGCAATCCTTCAGAGAGAGCCAGCTCCTCAGCCCAGGCCGGCTGCCAGGTCACTGCTGCAGAGTTGGACCACAGCTCTGGCTGCCCTGATAGGATGCAGTTTGGCCTGTGGCCAGAAGGCGGCACCATGGTCACATCCATCACCTACCCCCGTTCCTTAGGCGCCTGGGGCAGCTGCTCAATACTGTTCCTCTCCTCTACCCCCACCCCCCAAGATCTGCCCCAGAAAGTCCCCACTTGGGACAGAGGTTCTGCCTCCCCCATCGCGGTGCAGGAAGAGAGTGGGACCATTCCTTCATTCCTCTAAGTCCTTCCCACCTGGGGGGCCTAGTTTGTGAGAAGGAAGCTTTGGGTCAGCGAGGCTGTGGGATGAGCCCTGGGTGAGAGAAAGGACTGGTTCAGCCAAAGGCAAGAGATAGGGGGTGGGATAAAGAGGGTGCTGGGGACCCTAACCGGTTTGGCTCAGTGGATAGAGCATCAGCCTGCAGACTGAAGGGTCCCAGGCTCAATTCCTGTTAAGGGCATGTACCTTGGTTGTAGGCACATCCCCAGTAGCGGGTATGCAGGGGGCAGCTCATCGACATTTCTCTCTCATCAATGTTTCTAACTCTCTATCCCTCTTCATAAAAAAAAAAATCAATAAAAATACATTTTAAAAATTTAAAAAAAAGAGGGTGCTGGGGGCCTGGCCAGTGTTGCTCAGTGGTTGAGCTTCGACCTATGAACCTGGAGGCTACGCTTTTTTTTAAAAAAAATATTTTATTGATTTTTTTTTTTACAGAGAGGAAGAGAGAGGGATAGAGAGCTAGAAACATCGATGAGAGAGAAACATCGATCAGCTGCCTCCTGCACACCCCACACTGGGGATGTGCCCGCAACCAAGGTACATGCCCTTGACTGGAATCGAACCCGGGACCTTTGAGTCCGCAGGCCGACGCTCTATCCACTGAGCCAAACCGGTCTCGGCTGGAGGCTACGCTTTGATCCTCGGTCAGAGCACATGCCCAGGTTTCGGGCTTGATCCCCAGTGGGGGCCTTGCAGGAGGCAGCCGATCAATGATTCTCTCATTATTGATGTTTCTCTCCCTCTCCCTCTCCCTCTCCCTCTCCCTCTCCCTCTCCCTCTCCCTCTCCCTCTCCCTCTCCCTCTCCCTCTCCCTCTCCCTCTCCCTCTCCCTCTCCCTCTCCCTCTCCCTCTCCCTCTCCCTCTCCCTTTTTCTCTGAAACAAATAAAAATATTAAAAAAAAGAGGGATCTGGGGTGTGTGTGTGTCCTGTGAGAGCATTCACGTTCAGGGAGCAGCAGGTGCTCAGGCGCGAGGCTGGCTACTGGAGGGATCAGAGCCTGGCAGGGGAGTGGCAGGCTTAGTCAGCAACAGTGAACCCCGGGAGCGTTGTGGCAGAGAGTGCCCTTATACTGGCAAACTCGGGTGCTGTGGTTCAGGAGCAGGGCCCGGCAGGCTGGCCTTCTTGGGTCCTGGGGACCAGACCAGAATTGAGGGGGGAGCCTTGTGGGTGTCCTGAGAGGAAGCTGTCCCCCTCATTCCGGACCACACAGGGTTGGCCACACTGTCTTGGAGCAAACCTGTGGGTGGTAGGTGTTCTGGGGAGGCTCAACCTGGGGGGGGGGGGGCACACTGGGGTGGCCAAATGAAGGAGAGGCATCTGGGGTTTCTGGGTGGATTGTGGAACCATTCACCAAGAGGAGTTCACCTGGGGTGGCTTTGGGGAGAGACAATGGGACTGGTTTTGGACACGGCGAGTTGGAGGTGTCTGAAGTGGAAGTAGAGCGCCTTAGCCGGTTTGGCTCAGTGGATAGAGCATCGGCCCACGGACTGAAGCGTCCCGGGTTCGATTCCGGTCAAGGGCACATACCTCGGTTGCAGGCTCCATCCCTGGGCCCAGGTCAGGGCACTTGCGGGAGGCAACCAATCGATGTGTCTCTCTCACATCGATGTTTCTCTCTCTGTGTCTCTCCCCGTCCCTTCCACTCTTTCTAAAAGCCAATGGAAAAATATCCTTGGGTGAGGATGAACAACAACCAAAGATGAGAAGTGGAAGTAGGGCAAAAGAGACTTCTCACCCTTCTCTCGGCAAATACTGGCTTTGCAGCTGATCCCTAGGGTTCGCCCAGTGGGAGCGCTTATTGAGGACTCACTGTGTGCCAGGCCCTATTCCGGGGAGCTTTCTAGGTAGTCACTCAACCAAACGTCAGCTGGGAAGTGGCCACTCTCATTATCACTGGCCCCATTTTACAGCTGGGAAAACTGAGGCATAGAGAGGCCGAGTAACTGAGCCAAGGCCACACAGCCTTGTGGCCTGTCCTGCTGCCTGCCTCCGTGCAAGTGAGGAGGGCTCACTGGGAACGTGAGGGTTGCGTAGGGACTTGAGGAAAAGATGGGGGACACTAGGCTGGAGTTTGGGCCTTGCAAGTGCTTTTGCCACCTTTGAAATCCTCTGCCCCTTGGTTTCCTTTACTACTATTTAAAAGTTCTGGCCCGGCTGGTGTTGCTCAGTGGTTGAGTGTAGACCCATGAACCAAGAGTTCGCCGGTTCGATTCCCCATCAGGGCACATGCCCAGGGGTGCGGGCTCCATCCCCAGTGTGGGGCGTGCAGGAGGCAGCCAATCAATGATTCTCATCATTGATGCTTCTATCTCTCGCTCCCTCTCCCTTCCTCTCTGAAATCAATAAAAAGTGTATTAACTCCTCCCCTCGCCAAAAAAGGACATGCTTTAAAAATTCCCTGTGAAATGGAACCTGGGAGGTGGGGCGTGGCATCTGAGCCCTGGAAAGATCCCTCTGGGGTTCAGTGTGAGGGATGGTCGGGCAGAGGCACAGGGTTAGTGGTGGGTATACATGTGGGTGGGTCATGTGGGGGGCAAGGCAAGAGATGCAGAGAGCCTGTGCCCAGGCTGCTGAAGTGGGATGGGGAAGCTGGAGATGGGTCCTGGTGGCCTGAAGGGGGGGGGGGCGTGTAAGGGAGTTGAGGATGCCCCCCCTCCTCCCACTGCCCCAGAACTCAGGAAGAAACAGGCCTATTCAGGACACCACGAAGGGGCCAAGCCAGGCCTCCTGTCTCCACTCTAAGCCGAGTTCCTTCTTGCCAGGCACGTTTTCTGCCCACCCCCAGCTTTGTCCAGGCCCCGCTGTCTCCACTCCTGTCTTCTCAGCTGGAATGTTTGGGAAATAAACAGCCAGGTTCGCCTGATCGAGGCCTGTTGTGAGACGTCGCGGGAGATCAGCCTGAATGTGAGCTTTCTCCAGAGGGCACTAGGGAGCCGCTGGAGCCCACAGGCAGCGCAGTGACAGGAGCAGATTGCTGCTTTGGGAGAGCTTTTCAGTATTTCCCAACCCTACCTGTCCCCCCTTTAAAAATATTTTTTTATTGATTTCAGAGAGGAAGGGAGAGGGAGAGAGAGGGAGAAACATCAATGATGAGAGAGAATCATTGAGCAGCTGCCTCACACACGCCCCACACTGGGGATCAAGCCCGCAACCCGGGCATGTGCCCTGACTGGGAATCGAACCGTGACCTCCTGGTTCATAGGTGGACGCTCAACCACTGAGCCACGCCCTCCGGGCCCTATCTGTCCCCTTTTGATAAATATAAAAGCCTTGTCGCCAGGTCCCCTCCCCAGGCCCCACGGAGAGTTCTGTAGTTCCCCTCATGCCAGGGAGCCAAGCTTGCCTCACATCATACCCCAGTAGAGGCCTCATTGCTTCGTCAGTTTCTCCTTGTAGTTCTCTCAACTATTGCTTTATGTATTTTCAAGTGCAGATGAACTTAGAATTGAGATATATGATTAAAATGTACTGACAGCCCTGGCAGGTGTGGCTCAATGGTTAGAGTGTCGGCCCATGCACCGAAGGGTGTGATTCCCGGTCAAGGGCAGATACCTGGCTTCGATCCCCATCCTCTGGTCAGGACGGTGTGCATGGGGGACACAACCAGTGGATGTGTGTCTCTCACATCGATGTTTCTCTCCCTCCCTCCCTCCCTCCCTCCCTCCTTTCCACTATCTCTGAAAAAGCAATGGAAAAAATATCCTCAGGTGTGGATTAACAAAAAAAAAATGTAGTGACATGCATTAGTACTGGTAATGCTTTTTGCCTTATTGTCTACTTTGATAGTAACATGGCAACTATAACTTTCTTTTGGTTGATATTTGCCCAGTATGTCTTGTTCAATCCTTTTCCTTTTAAGCTTAAAATTTGTTTTTTATTGAGATATAATTTACATACCATAAAATTCACCCTTTAAAAAGTATAATTTAACCCAGCTGGCGTGGCTCAGTGGTTGAGCATCGACCTATGAACCAGGAGGTCGCGGTTCAATTCTCAGTCAGGGCACATGCCCAGGTTGCAGGCTGGATCCCCAGTGTGGGGCGTGCAGGAGGCAGCGGATCCATGATTCTCTCTGATCATTGATGTTTCTATCTCTCTTGCCCTCTCCCTTCCTCTCTGAAATCAATAAAAATATGTTTTACAAAGTATAATTTAATGGTTTTTTTAGTATATTTACAAAGTTATTCAATCATCACCACAATCTAATTACAGAATGTTTTCATCACCCCAAAAGAAACCCCTGTATCCATTTAGTGGTCACTCCACATTCCCCCATCCCACCCCAGCCTCTGGCAATCACTAATCTACTGTCTCTGTGGGTTTGCCTGTTTTGATATTGCACATAAATGGAATCATACGATATGCGGCCCTTTGTGTCTGGTCTCTTATGCTTTGCATAATGTTTTCATCCACATTGTAGCATGTGTCAGTACTTCATTTGTTTGTATAGCTGAATAATGTCCCATTGTATGAATAGGCCACGTTTTGTTTACCTATGCATCCATTGATGGACATTTCGGTTGTGTCCACCTTTTGGCTATTGTGAATTATGCTGCTATGGTAATTTTTATGCAAGTTTTTGTGTGGACATGTTTTTTTCAGTTGTGTTTTTCGGTACAATTCACCAGTGAAGACTTCTGGGCTTGGGTTTTCTTTGTGGGAAGATTTTCAATTCCTAATTCAATTTATTTGCTTATTATAAGTCTATTCAAATTTTCTACTTTAAAGTCAATTTTGGTCATTTGTGTCTTTCTAGGAATTTGTCCATTTCATCTGAACTGTCTAATTTGTTGGCATAAAATTGTTCAAAACTTTGCCTTATGACCCTTTAAATTTCTATAGGTCAATAGTAATGTGCCCCTTTTCATTCTCAATCTTGATAATCTTTTTTCTTAATCATGCTGGGTAAATTGAAGAACCAACTTTTGTTTGAATTGATGGCCTCTAATGTTTTCCTGTTTTTTATTTTATTCATTTCTGTACTAATCTGACCTCTGCTGGCTTTGAATTTTGTTTGCTTTTCTTTTTTTAGTTTATTAAGGTGGATCACTAGGCTATTGATTTGAGATCTTTCTTATTTTTTGCTAGTATAGACATTTAAAGCTATAAATTTCCTTCTAAGTACTGCTTTAACCATTGCTTCTTGGCCTTTTGGCTAAGATCAAGTGTAAGTACTGCTTTAACTACATCCCACAATTTCAATATGTTGTGTTTTCATTTCATTCTGTTCAAAGTATCTTCTAATTTCCCTTGTAAATTTTTTCTTTGACCTGTGGATTATTTAGGAGTTTGATGTTCAATTTCCCAGATTTCTTTTTCTTTTAAAAAAATCGAATTTAATCCTTTTAGATGTATTGAGACTTGTTTTATGACCTAGATTAGTTCTATCCTGGAGAATGTGCCATGTGTATTTGAAAAGAGTATTTTGCATCTGTTGAGTGAAGTGTTTTATAGATTCCAGTCACACCAAATTTGTTGTTAGTGTTGCTCAAGTTTTCTATATCCTTGCTGCTTTTCTTTCTAGTTTTAATAATTATTGAAAGTGGGGTATTGAAATTTCCAACTCTCATAGTTGAATGGTCTCTTTCTCTTTTACATTCTGCTTGTTTTTGTTTTATATATTTTTGGGCTGTGCTGTTAGATATGTATATGTTTATAATTGTAATATCTTTCTAATGAGTTGACCCTTTCATCATGATGAAATGTTTCTTTTTTCTCTAATAATAGCCTTTGTCTTAGAGTCTGTTTTATCTGATATTAATATAGTCACTCCAGCTCTCTTATGGTTACTGTTTGCATGATCTTTTTCTGTCCTTTTACTTTCAATCTATTTGTGTCTTTGAATCTGAGATTAGTCTCTTGTAAGCTAATATATAGTTGAATCTTTCTTTTTTAAAAAAATATTTTTTATTGATTTTTAGAGAGCTAGGAAGGGGGAGAGAGAGAGAGAGAGAGAGAGAGAGAGAGAGAGAGAGAGAAAGAGAGAGAGAGAGGTACAGACACAGAGAGAGAAATATCGATGTGAGACACATCAATCGGTTGTCTCCTGTACATGCCCTTGACTGGGAATTGAACCCACACCCTTTGGGCCTCAGGCCGACGCTCTAACCACCAAGCTAAACCAGCCAGGGCCTCTGTTGTCTTTTTAACTATATATATTTAATTGTAGTTGGATTATAGTATGCATCTTAATCACAACCTACTTCATATTAATATTGACTTAGTTTTGATAAAAGGTAGAGCCTGCTCCAAGATAGCTTTATGCCTTCTCCCCTCTTTAGTGCCATTAATGTCATATATATTACATCTATATCGGTTACAAACCCCAAAATACAGCATTATACCTAATGCTTTACACAACCTTGTGTCTTTTAAAGAAGTTAAGGTAAGAAATGAAGAAAATACATTAGGAGAGGTTTTTATTTTAACCCACATATTAACTATTTTTGATGCTCTTCATTTCTTCTTATGAATTCAAGTTACTAACTGTTGTCAATCTGAAGTACTTTTTGTAAAGTATACTAGTGCCCTAGCTGGTTGCTCAGTGGTTAGAGCATTGGCCTGTGTACTGAAGGGTCATGAGTTCCATGCTGGTCAAGGGCACATACCTCAGTTGACCTTGATTGCTGCAAGCACGTACCTTGGTTGCTGCAAGCACGTACCTCTCCCTTCCACTCTCTAAAAATCAGTGGGAAAAATATCCTTGGGTGAGGATTAACAACAACAAAAAAAACCAACAACAAATATATATATATATATATACTAGCAATGAATTATCTCAGTCATTGTTTACCTGGAAATGTCTTTTTTTTAAACCTTCAATTTTTAAAGGATAGTTTTAGATATAGAATTTATGTCTACAACTAGCTCTTTGGTGTTTGCCTTACTTGGGATTCATTGAGGCTCAATCCTTTTCCTCGTTGTTCTTCAGATTGGACAATCTATTTTCAAGGGATTTCTTCAAATATTTCTTCTACTCCCTCTTCTCTATTCTCCACTTCAAAGCCGCCCATTACACATTTTTTCGCTTGCCTGTTGTTGTACCACAGGTCTCTGAAGCTCTCGAAACATGGAAAATATGACAGCAATGAACTTCCTGGATCTGATTGTTTCTCTTAAAATTCTGGATGTTTCTGCCTCTGAGAAGTCACTTCCACAGACAGTGCTCCTGGGTGTGGGTATTGCCTAACACTTCAAATTGAGTTAGCCCCCTAGGCGGAGAAGCTACTGGTCTCCATGGCCTGCCTTGCCCGGGCAGGACCTCCATGCCAACCAAGCTGAAAAGGATGCGAGTAGCCCTAGGCCAGAATGACACACATTCCCAAAGTTCAGATTCTTGGTTTATGAAATACGTTTGGTTGCTTTCCAGATCATAAAGGTTGTTTTTGTCAATACTCGCTTGGCCATAGCTGAGCATCCTGGCCTTCTATCTGCTTTTCTGGTCCTATCTTGTAGATGTATCTCTTATGACCAGATTATAGCTGGATTTTCAACAATCCTGTCTAACTGGAGAATTTAGTCTCTTTTGCTCAGTGATATTTGGAATAATTTTTAAAATTTTATTTTATACTTTCTACTTATTCCAATGTTTCTGTTTCTTCATTTTCCTCTTTAGACTACTTTTCGATTGAGATTTTTTTTCTCATTATTTGATATTTTTTCTCCAGTAGTTTGGAAGTAGTACACTCAATATTCTTTTAGGAGTTATTCTAGAAAGTTCCACATGCATATTTATCTCAACAGAGTTTAAAGTTACTCAATATTGATATGGACACAAGGGGATAAACAGGGCCCAGGATTATCTTCCCATCATACACAACTGGAAAGCTTGCCAAAATATGTGAATCACTGTTTTTCTTTTTCTTTTTTGAAAATTTATCTTTATTGTTGCAAGTCTTACAGATGCCTCTCCTTTCCCCCCCCCCCCATTGACCCCCTCTTCCCCATTCCTGTCCCCTGCCCCAGGCCTTCCTTCACCCCACTATTGTGTGTCCATGGGTTATGCATATAAGTTCTTTGGTTGATCTCTTCCCTCCCCCACCCTTCCCTCTGATATTCATCAGTCTGTTCCATGCATCCATGTCTCTGGATCTATTTTGTCTGTCAGTTTATTTTGTTCATTAGATTCCACATATAAGTGAGACCCTGTGATTGTTGTCTTTCTCTGACTGGCTTATTTCACTTAGCTGAATACTCTCCAGGTCCCTCCATGCGGTGAATCAACTGTTTTTATTTTATTTTATTTTTTTAATCCTCACCCGAGGATATTTTTTCCATTGACTTTTAGAGTGGAAGAGAGAGGGAAAGACAGAGGAAAATATTGATCTGAGAGAAACACATCAATTGGTTGCCTCTTGCACGTGCCCCGACTGAGGTTTTGACCAGAATCAAACCCGATGCTCTATCCACTGAGAAAAACTGGCTAGGGCATGAATCAACAGCCAGCGAAGACCCTGTAATGTCTGAAAGAAAGGAAACAAATAGGTGAACTCCATCACCCAGACTTCAGGACTGAGGTAGAAGAAACATAAAAATATAACCCGGCTAGTGTGGCTCAGTGGTTGAGCATCGACCAATGAACCAGGAGGTCATGGTTTAATTCCTGGTCAGGGCACATGCCTAGGTTGTGGGCTCGATCCCCAGTGGGGGGCGTGCAGGAGGCAGCTGATCAATGCTTCTCTATCATTGATATTTCTATTTATCTCTTTTCTTTCCTCTCTGAAATCAATAAAAATATATTTTAAAAAAGTATATATAACACATAATGCTAAAAATCAGCCAATCAAAACAGACCCAGGGGAGTTCCTGTTTCTGGTCTGCTAACAAGTGAAGAGCTGAACACATTGAAAAATCAACAGCTCTTTTTAGATCCATCAGAGAATCGAGGTCACAGGACAGACTGCTGCCCCCCAAACTAGAAAGACAGGCAAATGCAGAGAATCACAATTTACCAGCACAAAAACCCACAACTGGAAACAGTGCTGGGGCAGGCAAACCTCAACTGGAATGGGTGAATTGCTGGGGCTCATTGTGGACACGTATGAGAGTTAAAAATGCCAGGAGGATGCGTGGTCTTAGGGAGGCTTTCACGCTTTTGTGACTTTTACCTCCCGGAGCCCTACCGGGTTCTCACTGAAGATTGGAGAAAAATTTCCTCAGGGTTCTGGCCGGGGGGGTGGGGCGGGAGGTGGAAGAGTAGATATTTTGAAATACACCAGAGCACTCTTCTTCTTTTTAAATATTCACCCGAGGATATTTTCCCATTGATTTCTATCTAGAGAGAGTGGGAGGGAAGAGGGGGAGAGAAACATGGACAAGACAGAGACACATTAGTTGGTTGCCTTCAGCAAGTGCCCCTCCTGGGCCTGGGGAACCTGCAACCGAGGTACAAGGTACAAGGTACGTGACCTTGACCAGGAATGGACCCCTCCACCTGACCTTTTGCTGATGCTCTAACCACTGAGAAAAACCGGCCAGGGCTTCTTTTTTTATGTTTATTGTTAAAAAAAAATATTTTTATTGATTTCAGATAAGAAGGGAGAGAGAGAGAGAGAGAGAGAAAGAGAGAGAGAAACATCAACGATGAGAGAGAATCATCCATCAGCTGCCTCCTTCACACCCCACACTGAGGATTGAGCCCGCAACCTGGGCATGCGCCCTGACTGGGAATCAATCTGCGACCTCCTCATTCGTAGGTTGACGCTCAACCACTGAGCCACCCTGGCTGGGTGGGCTTCTTTTTTTTTTTTAAAGTATATTTTTTATTGATTTTACAGAGAGAGGAAGGGAGAGGGAGAGAGAGAAACATTGATGTGAGAGAGCAACATCCATCGGTTGCCTTCTGTACAAATCCCCACCAGGGACTGAACCCACAACCCAGGTATGCGCCCTGACCAGGAATCAAACCGGCAAGCTTTCGATGCACCGGACCATACTCAACCAACTGAGCCACATCAGCTGGGCAACTCTTCTTCTTAACATGGCCCACCCTCAAGAAGACAATCGATTACATCAAAGCCTGAATTATGG